>NC_042975.1:21503878-22703878 GCF_901001165.1 Salmo trutta
GCACACACATGGGTCTGAGTTAATTATTATGCACTTATGAACCTGTCTTTTCATTTCAAGATACAATATTTGAATTATTTAGAAGATACTCTCATTGGGATCCAATGAAAAGAAAGTGTGCAGTGGCTCAATGACAAACGACCAAACAGACGGAAATTACTGCTGATATGTTAAGTAGGTTACTGAAGGACAGAAATACCCGCCCGCACTAAACAATACCAGACAAAAACAGATTGTGCTTATTACAAGATAATTAAACCAAATCACGTGATGCCAGTTTACGCAAATCAATTTCCATTCCAAATTGATATTTACCGCATTAAAAGTTTACGGGGGTGATCATGACGTGTGCATTTATTTTTCAAATGGTTAAATAATTAGGGCGATTGAATAGGTCCACAGCTGGATGTTGAAAACCTGTCTCCTATTTACATGTGGGGAGTTTGGCATTCCAGCTGGGAATAGAAGAAGATAACATTCTCGCTAATTAGGAAAAGCTGCTTATTCAGTTATTCTCTTGAACAGTCCAATCACTAGCCTATGAAAGCAACAGAGGGAGTATTATGTTTATAACAAGAACATACTGTATTCTGCATTAAAATCCCATTCAGTATGAGCTGGAGCAGCTCTCAAACAAGTGCGTCCATTGCTGGAGAATGTCATTAATGGAGTGTGCCGATGGTTGGACTCCTCAGCTGAGCTAACTTTGTAATTGAATGTTAGAGAGAGCTCCTTGGAGTCTTCTGCTAGATTACGCCCTCATTTGCCAAGCTCAGGACTTTTATAGATTCAATTCGTCAAAATTGCCTATACGAGGGGAATCAGTTTTAAATGTTTTTGTGTGTGTGTGTGTGTGCTGATTCATGTAAAATATGTTCAAGCAGTTGCATAATGGGGAATTATGACTGAAAACACTATATATAATGTATACTGTATGTGTTTAAGTACTATCTATCCAGATGTAATGTACAGTGTATTCGGAAAGTATTCAGACCTCTTGACTTTTTCCACATTTTGTTACGTTACTGCCTTATTCTAAAATGTATAAAATAGTTTTTTTCCCTCATCAATCTACACACGATACCCCACAATGACAAAGCAAAAGCAGGTTTGTAGAAATTATTGTAAATGTATTAAAAATAAAAAAACGACATCACATTTACATAAGTATTCAGACCCTTTACTCAGTACTTTCTTGAAGCACCTTTGGCAGCGATTACAGCCTCGATTCTTTTTGGGTATGACTAGGGCTGTGGTGGTCACGAAATGATGTCAACTGGTGATCGTCAGACAAATAACTGTCGGTCTCGCGGTAGTTGACCGTTAATTAACATAAACACATTTAGCATCTCCTGGCTTCCACATTAATTAAAAAGTATAATAAATCCATGTAATATAGCCTACACCTTCACAATAAATCAATTTATTTTAGACAGGTCTGAAGAAGCTGGATATGAAGAAAATGTAGTCTATTTAAGAAGAAAAGAATAGCATACTCTGAGTTGTCCTGATGTGGCTCTGCCAAATGGCTGTGGGCTACATTAGTTCATTTAGCAGACAAGATTTGCTTATAATTCCATGGCATTATTTTGTTGTATGAAGAATACAATTGCTCAAAGCTGAATAAAATATTATTTTCTCCAAACAATTTGAGGGACTGCGCACGTTTTGAGCAGTTAACAAAGAAATAAGTATTCCTATATGCTTAATTTAGAGTTATTAGTGTAACTTCAGTTGTTCTATAAATGTTGGGCTATATGTTTTGATTTTTAATACATTGTAAGGCTGCAGGATGAGACTAATGATGATTTGAAAAAAGTTGCTTGAAAGACATGAGCTCTGCTTTGTTTTTTTTGCGCTGTACACACTCCAATAGTCTCTCATTTACAATTTTCATATTGATGATATTGACGATATTGGATGAACTGTCCACATTTACTTTTCGTCAGCCAACAACATGAGTAGGCCTAACGAACAGCAAAAGCACTAGCCTATGTCAATCTACTATCCGCCATAGTAAAAAAGTCAACCTATTCTGTTCTAGAAATAAATATTCCAAACACTCTGTGACAGTTGTGGCATGCGATAGATCCCAAATTAATACAATCACTAGCATAAAAAAACTGCAATGTGGCTGACGCAACAGATCAGCTTAAAGTGTTGATAAACTATTAGGCTATTTCTTCACATAAGTGCAGCTATGCACGCATGGTAATAGGCTATAAGCGGAAAACACCATTATCAAAAGTGAGCGCAAATGCAATCATGCATGTAATGCTTTTATTATAAAGGTGCATTTTTATGGTGAAAAGGATCTTCCCCAAACTTGAAACTCACCCGCTGCTTATATATGCCAGTTAGGCATATAGCTATTTTCAGGTCTCCAGAGATGTTCAATTGGGTTCGAGTCCAGGCTCTGGCTGGGTCACTGAAGGACATTCAGAGACTTGTCCCGAAGCCACTCCTGCATTGTCTTGGCCATTTACTTAGGGTCGTTGTCCTGTTGGAAGGTGAACCTTTGCCCCAGTCTGAGGTCCTGAGCGCTCTGGAGCAGGTTTTCATCAAGGATCTCTCTGTACTTTGCTCTGTTCATCTTTCCCTCGATCCTGACTAGTCTCCCAGTCTCTGCCACTGAAAAACATCCCCACAGCATGATGCTGCCACCACCATGCTTCACCGTAGGGATGGTGTCAGGTTTCCTCCAGATGTGACACTTGGAATTCAGGCCAAAGAGTTCAGTCTTGGTTTCATCAGACCAGAGAATCTTGTTTCTCATGGTCTTAGTCTTTAGGTGCATTTTGGCAAACTCTACGCGGTTTATGTGCCTTTTATTGAGGAGTGGCTTCTGTCTGGCCACTCTACCATAAAGGCCTGATTGGTCTACGGAGCAATTCCTTGGTTTTTGCTCTGACATGCACTATCGACTGTGGGGCCTTATATCGAGAGGTATGTGTCTTTGAAAATCACATCCAATCAATTGAATTTACCACAGGTAAACTCCAATCAAGTTGTAGAAACATCTGAAGGATGGTTAATGGAAACAGGATGAACCTGAGCTCAATTTCGAGTCTGATGAAACTAAGATTCAACTATTTGTCCTGAATGCCAAGCCTCACGTCTGGAGGAAACCTGGCACCATCCCTACGGTGAAGCATGGTGTTGGCAGCATCATGCTGTAGCGAAGGTTCACCTTCCAACAGGACAACGACCCTAAGCACACAGCCAAGACAACGCAGGAGTGGCTTCGGGACAAGTCTCTGAATATCCTTGAGTGGCCCAGCCAGAACCCGATCAAACATCTCTGAACGCTCCCCATCCACTCCGACAGAGCTTGAGAGGTTCTGCAGAGAAGAATGGAAGAAATAGGGAGAAATACAGGTGTGCCAAGCTTGTAGCGTCATACCCAAGAAAACTCAAGGCTGTAATTGCTGACAAAGGTGATTCAACAAAGTTCAACATTGTAAAGGGTCTGAATACTTATATAAATGTGATATTTTAGTTTATTTTACATTTTTAATTAGCAACAATTTCTAAAAAAAAACAGCTTTTGCTTTGCCATTATGGGGTAATGCATGAAGATTGATGAAGGGGAAAAAAACTATAATCAATTTTACAATAAAGCTGTAACGTAACAAAATGTGGACAAAGTCAAGGGGTCTGAATACATTTACATTTACATTTTAGTCATTTAGCAGACGCTCTTATCCAGAGCGACTTACAGTAGTGAATGCATACATTTCATGTACTGGCCCCCCGTGGGAATCGAACCCACAACCCTGGCGTTGCACACACCATACCGGCGTTGCAAACACCATGCTCTTCCAACTGAATGCACTGTATGTTTATGAATGCACTGTATGTTAAATGTGTGTACAATGTACACAAAAAAAGAAAGAGCTGTAAATACAAAGTAATTTTTGTCCTCCGAATATGCAGTTAAAGCAATAACCCAATGTCATCCCTGCCACTGTTTTGATAAAAAGCTGGGGGATAGGGCTGGAGAAATGTAACCACCGCCAAATTCATAGACAGAGCTATGGATGAAAGAAATGACCATCCATGACATCAAAACTATAGTATTAACCATGTTTTGACGATATAAAGTGTTTGTTTACATTAATATTGTTTACAAACATTGGGTTAAAATAAGCTTTTATTTTGGGCTCTGACGACAGTTCAACTAAGCTTATGAGGCAAGTTATATTCTTCATGTATCATTGGATATATATCATTAATTTACAAGTCCAGAAATTGATGTACTAGTCACAGATTGCCCCTTTACTAAAACATAAAAAGAGTAATTAAAGTATATCAGGATGAACTGGCCATTAATATATGCCATTTAGCAGATGTTTTTATCCAAAATGACTTACTGTCATGCATGCATACATTTTCCATACAGGTGGTCCTGGGAATCAGGACTTTGCTTTGCAAGCACCATACTCAAATCTTTGCTTTGCAAGTGCCATGGGTTAGTTAAGAATGGTGTTATACCTTATTAATTAGTGGTAGGGTTGCACATTTTTGGTAACTTTCCCAAAATTCCCCAGTTTTACAGAAATACTGGTTGGAAAAGACCTGGAATTACGAGGGAATAAGCAGGATTTTCAGGAATACTCCAACCAGGGTTGCTGGAAAAACTGAATTTTGGGAAAGTTACCGGAATTGTGCAACCCTAATTAGTGTACCCATATGTACAGTTGTGGCCAAAAGTTTTGAGAATGACACAAATATTAATTTTCACAGTCTGCTACTTCAGTGTCTTTAGATATTTTTGTCAGATGTTACTATGGAATACTGAAGTATAATTACAAGCATTTCATAAGTGTCAAAGGCATATATTGACAATTACATGAAGTTGATGCAAAGAGTCAATATTTGCAGTGTTGACCCTTCTTTTTCAAGACCTCTGCAATCTGCCCTGGCATGCTGTCAATTAACTTCTGGGTCTCATCCTGACTGATGGCAGCCCATTCTTGCATAATCAATGCTTGGAGTTTGTCAGAATTTGTGGGTTTTTGTTTGTCCACCCGCCTCTTGAATTGAACACAAGTTGTCAATTGGATTAAGGTCTGGGGAGTTTCCTGGCCATGGGCCCAAAATGTTGATGTTTTGTTCCCCGAGCCACTTAGTTATCACTTTTGCCTTATGGCAAGGTGCTCCATCATGCTAGAAAGGGCATTGTTCATTACCAAACTGTTCCTGGATGGTTGGGAGAAGTTGCTCTTGGAGGATGTGTTGGTACCATTCTTTATTCATGGCTGTATTCTTAGGCAAAATTGTGAGTGAGCCCACTCCCTTGGTTGAGAAGCAACCCCACACATGAATGGTCTCGGGATGCTTTATTGTTGGCATGACACAGGACTGATGGTAGCGCTCACCTTGTCTTCTCCGGACAAGCTTTTTTCCGGATGACCCAAACAATCGGAAAGGGGATTCATCAGAGAAAATGACTTTACCCCAGTCCTCAGCAGTCCAATCCCTGTACCTTCTGCAGAATATCAGTCTGTCCCTGATGTTTTTCCGGGAGAGAAGTGGCTTCTTTGCTGCCCTTCTTGACACCAGACCATCCTCCAAAAGTCTTCGCCTCACTGTGCGTGCAGATGCACTCACACCTGCCTGCAGATGCACTCACTCCTGCTCCTGAGCAAGCTCTGTACTGGTGGTGCCCCGATCCCGCAGCTGAATGAACTTTAGGAGACGTCCTGGCGCTTGCTGGACTTTCTTGGGCGCCCTGAAGCCTTCTTCACAACAATTGAACCGCTCTCCTTGAAGTTCTTGATGATCCGATAAATGGTTGATTTAGGTGCAATCTTACTGGCAGCAATATCCTTGCCTGTGAAGCCCTTTTTGTGCAAAGCAATGATGACGGCACGTGTTTCCTTCCAGGTAACCATGGTTGACAGAGGAAGAACAATGATTCCAAGCACCACCCTCCCTTTGAAGCTTCCAGTCTGTTATTCGAACTCAATCAGCATGACAGAGTGATCTCCAGCCTTGTCCTCGTCAACACTCACACCTGTGTTAACGAGAGAATCACTGACATGATGTCAGCTGGTCCCTTTGTGGCAGGGCTGAAATGCAGTGGAAATGTTTTTTTGGGGATGGAGTTCATTTGCATGGCAAAGAGGGACTTTGCAATTAATTGCAATTCATCAGATCACTCTTCATAACATTCTGGAGTATATGCAAATTGCCATCATACAAACTGAGGCAGCAGACTTTGTGAAAATTAATATTTGTGTCATTCTCAAAACTTTTGGCCACGACTGTACAACCTACTACTACATACTGTGTACTATATATTGTATTACGCTTTAGTTGGAATTTGTTGGCTTGCTAATTGAAACAGATCGTAACTGTCATGAATCCCTCCGGAACTTTCCTTACGCACACCTGGCCCCTATTCCCACTGATTGTATTTGTGTAAATGTGCCCTTTGGTTTCCATTGGGCTGTCGATTATTGTTACAATGTCCATTGGCGCGTGTCAGTACCTGTGCTGTGTGTTTTGGCCTTTCGTGCCCTTGTGGATTGGGCAGATGATTACGGGTCTCGTCCCGTGTGTTAATCATTGTGCGCTTGTGTTATTTATTCAATGTACTCCTCGCTCTTTTGTTTAGGTTTCTGCCCTGTGTTTTTTTTACGTGTTTGTTTGGTCTTCATCCCTGTGCCATTTACACGGCACGCCGTAATTTTGAGTATAATAAAAAAAAAAAGATTACGCATTCCTGCGTCTGTCTCCCGATCCTTTATGCCAATGTGACAGTAACAGAATCTGTCATGGTACAGAGAATGAATACTATTAGAACCACATTTTGCATTAGTATGATAGGGAGTTTGACCCAATATTGGATTCAGGATATTATCTCACTGCAGAACATACAGAATACAGAAGTCCACCAAAACTTGTTTAATTTGAAACTGCAATAAGCTTGGGAAATAAAATGTATTAAATTGTTTGTTTTTGTTTTCATTCTGTTGAAATCAATGGTCATTATTTGAGATGTGCTATGCCCAGAAGGTTAGCACAGAAAGTTAATGCATTGTTATTAATTGTTAGCAGTTTGTGTACTGTCAATAATTACAGTATCTACTTTTAATTCCTCAGAAATGCAAGAACAAGGGATGCTAGTGCAATACAAACGTCCTAATAGAGACCAATCTCCAGATGAAACAAGCCATAAAATGTTGATTCCCTTGGACATCACAAGGACGGCAGGGTTTCTGGCTCTTGGCAAGTGTTTTTGGCACTATTTGAGTTTGTGGTGCTATATTGTAACAGTTTTCATCCTAAATTGGTGTTATCCAAAGTATTTTGCTGTCCAGGAGGGAGTGTTTACTGTAGTTCAATGGCAACGCCAAAATTTGAGCAATTGAATGATACAGGAGAATTTAGACTATTCCAATACTCCGATATGATCATTTAACCGCTCGCTGTTAGACAGACAGTATGCAGACAGTATACACTACTGGACTGTTGCTGCTGCAGCCGAACACAGCCAAGCGGAGAAAGTAAAGCCAATGCTCATTCTCATTGCAGTCGCAGCGCGAGGTTCAATCTCTCAGCCCCACAATCACCATCACACACTGTTCCAGTGCACTGCGCTATCCTCTTGCCTCGGGAAATTCAGTGTGGGCCCAGTTATTACAAGGCTTTTCCAGGGTGACAGAAATAAAGAATTAAATAGGTATCCATCAACAAGGGGGGAGGATGGAGGAGGGGAGGGAGGACTGAGGAGGAGAGGGAGGGAGGACTGAGGAGGAGAGGGAGGGAGTACAGGGGAGGGAGGGAGGACGGGGAAGGGAGGACTGAGGAGGAGAGGGGAAGGGAGGACGGACGAAGGGAGGGAGGACGGTGGATTGATGATATTCTGGCCCTGTCTGGAGCTCTCGTTGTAGTCATGACCTAGCTCAGCAGCCACCCGCCGCTTTGCAGAGCTTCATGATAGATAGATGAATCAGGGGCTTCTGCCGGATAAGGAGGGATCCCTGGTATCTCACACCACCACAGTAACTGACTGGCAATGTTTGTTCACTCGACCAGAGGTGTATCCCAAATGGCACCCTTTACCTATTTAGTGCACTACTTTGGACCAGGACCCATAGCGAATAGGGTGCCATTTGGGACGCTGACCAGGAACTAACGGTAGCTGCCCCGGATGCATTAATACAATTTGGATTGTTGGGAATCAACGCAGTAACCAAGAAGGAAGTCTGTTTCGAAATTGCTTTGTACTAGAGCTACATGGAAGTGTATTGATTTTTCTGGAGGTTTATTTGCATGTCTTGGTACTTAGACTGCTGTTGCCTTGATGCTGTTGCCTGGCAGGAAAGGAGTAAAAAAAAAGGGTGTTTGACAGCTTGATGATTTAAGACGGTACAATTCAGCAGATATAACAATGAATTCCTCTCCAATGAAGTAGAGACTAAGGGGACATTTCTGACCAGCATCCCATTGACAGCCCGACTAGCACAAATCTAGAACTGACCCTGACCTTAACCCTCAACTTAACCACACCCCGAACCATCAAATGTTATTTGTCACAAGTGCCGAAAATACAACAGGTGTAGACCTTACAGTGAAATGCTTACTTACAAGCTCTTAACCAACAATACAGTTTTAAGAAAAAAACACAAAAAAAGTAAGAGATAAGAATAACAAATAATTTAAGAGCAGCAGTAAATAACAACAGCGGGGCTATATACAGGGCTACCGGTACAGAGTCAATGTGCGGGGGCACCGGTGTCGAGGTAATTTAGGTAATATGTACATGTAGGTAGAGTTATTAAAGTGACTATGCATAGATAATAACAGAGTAGCAGCAGAGTAGAAGAGGGGGGCGGGGGGCAATGCAAATAGTCTGGGTAGCCATTTGATTCGCTGTTAAGGAGTCTTATGGTTTGGGGGTAGAAGCTGTTTGAAAGCCTCTTGGACCTAGACTTGGCGCTCCGATACCGCTTGCCGTGCGTTAGCAGAGAGAACAGTCTATGACTAGGGTGGCTGGAATCTTTGACAATTTTTAGGACCTTCCTCTGACACCGCCTGGTATAGAGGTCCTGGATGGCAGGAAGCTTGGCCCCGGTGATGTACTGCGCCATACGCACTACCCTCTGTAGTACCTTACGGTCGGAGGCCGTGCAGTTGCCATACCAGGCAGTGATGCAACTCGTCAGGATGCTCTCGATGTTGCAGCTGTAGAACCTTTTGAGGATCTGAGGACCCATGCCAAATCTTTTCAGTGTCCTGAGTGGGAATAGGTTTTGTCGTGCCCTCTTCGACTGTCTTGGTGTGCTTGGACCATGTTATTGTTGGTGATGCCAAGGAACTTGAAGCTCTCAACCTGCTCCACTACAGCCCCATTGATGAGAATGGTGGCATGCTCGGTCCTCCTTTTCCTGTAGTCCACAATCATCTCCTTTGTCTTGATCACGTTGAGGGAGAGGTTCTTGTCCTTGCACCACACGGTCAGGTCTCTGACCTCCCTATGGGCTGTCTCCTAACCTTAACTCTAACCGTAAGCTAATTTTAACCAATTCTAAAATGTTATATTGTTTTGCATGTCAGACATGTACCCTTTAGTTTTCCCCCTAAAAAGAGTCACTTCAACATTGTGCCTTGGTGTACGTTATTTTGTTATGGACGTATATTTTTGTTTTAATTGTATTCAGCAAATCAAATCTCCCAAATCAAAAATAATTTTACTCAGTGGTGTTTTAAAATACTTTTTACTCCCAAACGTGCTTTTGCCAAATTGCCACGCTGCCATGGATTCATTGAAATAAAATAATGTCAACATCAATATTCACCCCTGTTAAATCTTTGAAAGCTTAAACCCAATACGTTAATCTCAAAATTCTCATTGTTCATGGCATCTATGATAATGCTTAAATGCAAAGGGACACATGCTCCGGCATTAGTGCCTGGTGTGGTTTTCATAGCTCATTGTGAGTTCAAACAAAAGCCGATTCTGATGGGTTGAATCAAAGTGAGACTGTCAAAATGCATTATCTTCGCTGCTAAGTCTTTTAATAGAAGTAAGGCAGTGTCATGGTATCTAATAGAACCCCCAGCTATACGTAAGGTTTATCCCTCTCTTGTGTTTGTTTTTCATCATAGAGGATAATACATCAAAGCTGGCACATATGATACATTCTATATTTTGGTTTGGAGTCAGTGAAAAATCTCCTAATACAGGGAAAAGTGAGTGCTCCTGACGTGCAACAGTTATACTGTACACTCCCCCTGAAAGCAAATCCATCCATTTGTCCTTTACCTGTGCTCCCCTCTCTCTCGTAATAATAAGGTAAGTAACCGTACCACAACACTGTCACCTTGGAGAAATTGGATTCAGAGGGTGGCCGCTCAATCTCATACTGTATGAACTGACATTGGCTGCAACCCAACTTGGATTGATACACATCCTTCCCACTTCCTTCCTACCCTATCCCTTCCTATCCTATCTCCCTCTCTCTCCCTTGCCCTCTCCCTCTATCTTGAGTTTTTTCTCTCTCTTTCTCTCTTTCTGTCTCCCTCCCCTCTCTCTCTTGCTCTATCAGTCTCTCCCCCCTCTCCCTCTGTATTGAGTTCTCTCCTCTCTCTCTTTATCTACAACCAGAATCTGCCTGCGGCATAAGTGTGGTGCTCCTTCGGTTTTCAAAGACACTGTGAGTGTATGGGAGCCTCGGGAGCAGGCCCCTCCTGAGATATGCCAGCCCCCTCCCACCCCCACCTCTGTGCTCTGTGTGGTCTCCTGAGGGTCCTCTATTTCTATGTCTGTGTCAGTGACTGGGGATACGGTGTGCAGGCGGCTGTTATCTTTGTGGCATCTCGTCTCTCACTTACAGCTTGTCCTCTGCTCCTTCAGTATCAAGTACTTGAGTACTGCAGTATTGAGTATTCAGGATTTTCAAGCAGCGGATTGCATTTGAACACAGTGTTTATTTGTTTGATTTCCCCGAAGGTACAATCTATGTTATATTTGATACAAACACAGTTCATTTCAGTATTTCTGACACAAGCTCTCTGTGTTCATAGTTGCACAGTAACGCCTGCAGTCGATAGGCAACTCTGCCTCAGCTGAGCCAACATGTCCCTCACGGCTTTCCTTTCATTTTTCTCCACACAGGAAGCAGAAGTCCTGCTGGTGCCCTCTGCCGTACGTCGCTGTGTTTTCACTGGCTTTACCGACGCAGTGGGTGACAGGCACACAGGCCCGTATCGGTAATGAGTGAGGCCACGGCCTAGGGCCCCCAGCCGAGGTGGGATTTGCTAGCTACTTTCCCCCAACGACACACATATTTTACGGCAGCCATAAAATGAGCTGGGAACTATTGATTTTATATAAACACCTCCATCTTGGCAATCATGGGCCCTACAAACGGCCTGGGTTGTACTGTAAAAAGCCATACTTAACCTAGACACTTTAAAGTGTGTTAGATTTACTCACGCTAGTCTTTTCTCTGCAAATCGCTTTGTTGGTTATGGTAACTCCTTGTTGACCCTTTTTATATATAGAGACTTGTGAAGTATGTGTTATCGTTGCAGTTTGTGTATTTAGTGTTGCCTGTACATTGTGTACAAGAGTTGAACACCAGGTCAGTTGGTCGATTTGTGTCCTCTCCGACCCCTCAGTTAAAGGTCAGCCAGGAGCACCGTCTTGATAATCTGCCATAACTCTGTTGACAGATACCCAGACTGCTAGAGGGCATATTGTTCATGTATGGTATGGATTCAGATTGCTTTATAAACAGCGTGGTACACATATACAGACATTCAAGTTAGTTTGACATTTCTGAACAGAAAGATAAAAGGGAAAGCCACAGTCAAGACTTAAACCGCTAATTGCTAGGCAGGCTACATAATATTCCTAAGAACATTTGTTGAGTTTTAGCATCAATAAAACAATCAACTTTTTTCAAACGACTGCACATATGAGCTCCAGTGCTCCAAATGCGTTTTTTTTTAATGAAACACATACTTAGTTCCCTGATGCAGTCTGAATTTGACGTTGCAGTAGTGGTGAAAGAGTTAACAGAGCGAGAGGCTAACGAGAATGACGAAAGGCAGCGAGAGAAAGCGGGACGAGGTAGAGAGACACTAGAGAGTGAGCGGGGCACAAGAGAAACAAGAAAGACTAGAAAAAAGGGAGAGAAGGACGAGGCTTTCTGGGCAACTGTGCGTTGTGGGGTTCTCCTGACACCCTCGTCAGGTGATCCGAGATCATCCATGACTGCTTTTGTTAATGGCTTCTACCAGGTGGGAGTCACATGTCTGTTCAAACTCAGCAAAGTGAATACATGTGCATGCCATTACTGTCACCCACAATACCTGGGGAGATTTTTCTTGGTGTTGTTTTTTTTTGAAGATCCATTTCGAAATCAAGTACGTCCTTTGTACTTGACGTTAAGTTCTGTGCATGAAGGAATAAGCATTCTCCCTCAAGCTTAACTGAAACATTGTATGATTTGCTTTATTGATGTGACAGTGAGGTGAACAGAAACGTGAATACTGAGAGCAGAGCAGTGATGGCTAAAGTGAAACTACAAAGGCAGCTACGCTAATCAATTAGTCATGTTTTCCACGACAAAATGTCAGTTTACAGAATGGTGACGAGTGTGGAGGCAGTTTTAAGTTTTGGGTAAGGAAAGGATAGAGTGAGAAATACAACAGAAATATTCACTCCTTGACTTTTTCCACATTTTGTTACCTAACAGCCTTATGCTAAAATGTATTCAATTGTTGTTTTTTCTCATTAATCTACACACAATATCCCATAATGACAAAGCAAAAACAGGTTTTTAGAATTATTTTTTACATTTTATAAAATAAAAATAAAAACTGAAATATAACAAGTATTCAGACCCTTTACTCAGCAATTACAGCCTATAGTCTTCTTGGGTATGACACTACAAGCTTAGCACAACTGTATTTGTGGAGTGTCTCCCTTTCTTCTCTGCATATCCTCTCAAGCTTTGTCAGGTTGGATGGGGAGCGTTGCTGCACAGCTATTTTCAGGCCTCTCCAAAGATGTTCGATCGGGCTCTGGCTGGGCCACTCAAGGACATTCAGAGACTTGTCTGGAACCACTCCTGCATTGTCTTGGCTGTGTGCTTAGGGTCGTTGTCTTGTTGGAAGGTAAACCTTTGCCCCAGTCTGAGATCCTAAATGCACTGGAGTAGGTTTTCATCCAGGATCTCTCTGTACATTGCTTCATTTATCTTTCCCTCGATCCTGACTAGTCTCCCAGTCCATGCCGCTGAAAAACATCCCCACAGCATGATGTTGCCACCACCATGTATGGATGGTGCCAGGTTTCCTCCAGATGTGACACTTGGAATTCAGGCCAAAGAGTCTTGTTTCTCATGGTCAGAGTCCTTTAGGTGCCTTTTGGCAAACCAAGCAGGCTGTCATGTGACTTTTACTGAGAAGTGGCTTCTGGCCACTCTACCATAAAGGCCTGATTGGTGGAGTGCTGCAGAGATGGTTGTCCTTCTGGAAGGTTCTCCCATCTCCACAGAGGAATTCTAGAGCTCTGTCAGAGTGACCATCGGGTTCTTGGTCACATCCCTGACCAAGACCCTTCTCCCCCGATTGCTCAGTTTGGTCAGGTGGCCAGCTCTAGGAAGAGTCTTGGTGGTTCAAAACTTCTTCCATTTAAGAATGATGGAGGCCATTGTGTTCTTGGGGACCTTCAATGCTGTAGAAACGTTTTGGTACCCTTCCCCAGATCAGTACCTCTACACAATCGTGTTTCGGAGCTCTACGGACGATTCCTTCGACCTCATGGCTTTGTTTTTGCTCAGACATGCACTGTCAATGTTTATATAGACAGGTGTGTTCCTTTCCAAATCAAGTCCAATCAATTGGACTCCAATTGTTGTAGAAACATCTCAAGGATGTAAAACATCTCAAGGATGATCTGTAAGGACTGACGCCGGGGAGGAGAAGCAGGTATGGGGAGTTGAACATTTAATGAGGAACAGACAGGTAACAGGACAGGAACAGCGTCAGCACACGGGTTAACAAGGACAATCAATGCAGAAGCAGGGAACAGAGCGGGAAACCAGACAGATATAGGGAAGGTAATGACAGAGGTGATTGAGTCCAGGTGAGTCCAATAATCACTGATGCGTGTGATGGGGAAGGCAGGTGTGCGTAATGATGATGGCAGGAGTGCGCAATGCTGGGGAGCCTGGCGCCCTTGAGCGTCAGGGGGGAAGAGCGGGAGCAGGCGTGACATGATCAATGGAAACAGGATGCACCTGAGCTCAATTTCAAGTCTCATACCAAAGGGTCTGAATACTTATGTAAATAAGGTATTTCAGTTTTTTTTATACATTTGCAAAACAACAGTTTTTGCATCGTTATTATGGGGTATTGTATGTAGATGTTTTATTTAATCCATTTTAGAATAAGGCTGTAACGTAACAATGTGGAAAAAGTCAAGGGGTCTGAATACTTTCCAAAGACACTGTATATATAATATATGATTTTTTATCTATACATTTTCAGTTTTCCAAAAGACAGACAATAATAGTTGAAGACATTAGTTATCCCCCCACCCTTCAGTCCCCTGAAACAAATGACATATGATGTACTTATGACCCAAGCATGTCAGTTTATTAAATGATTGATCTTGATTTTTTTTAAATCTTTGCTGTACACTGCTGATTTGTGCATGTTCTGGGTTCGTCTCCAATTGATTCAGACTTAAACCTTTCCTTCGGTCAGAATCCCGAAACAAAAGGGTTTATTGGCAGCTGGCTAGTAAATCAGTTCATGAATCATTGTTGCTTGCAGTTGAGTTTGACTTAGAATAACATCACTTCTTTCTGATGTAGCCAATACCTAGGTTTCCATCCAATTGGCGACAGATTTTCATGCAAATATTCTAAAATCCGCATAAAGTAAATATGTAAATGTTCCCACCAGTAGTGTTTCCATTAAACGGACTTGTTACAGATAGAAATCAGTGTGATGACGTAGTGTACACAAAATTTTGCTTAAGTTATTATGTACGGAATAAAAATAAAAAGTTCAATGTGTTTCCATCGCATTTTCAACAAAACTGTTGCGTTAAATGTGCCTACTCTGGTCTTGGCATGGGCACTCTAGGCAACAGCTTGCAGATACAGTGCAGATAGGTTGTGTGGGTAGGCAAGTCTACATGATGAAATTATTATGGACAAGATCAAGAATATTTTTATTTGTCAAATGGCAGCCAAGCATCAATCATCATGTCACCAGAATAAGACCCTCAATATTTATTGGATAGGAGCATCAAGATCACCGTGCACTTTCACCAACCTGTGAAGTTGATCATAACTTATTTAGTCTGTAGCCTAATAAACTGCATGATTTCCCAAGTCGTAGTGGGAGGACCACACACCATGTCATCGTGTGACTCCCAAGTTTACTTCAATTTGATGGTTGTTATAGTGCATCAATATTTGCGCATAAAGTGTTTCCACCGCTATTTCTCGCATAATACATTTTACCGACACAAAAAGATCTCACCATGTCGAACGAACAAATGATCTGTCGGCATTTATAAAATTGTACCAAAACTTATTTTTCATCACATCGCTGTTGTGATTTCTTTTTTATGGTATGACTTTACTCTCATAAAACCTGTGGATGGAAACTTGGTTAATTAGGTAATTATATTTCTGAGTGTAGTTACAGATGTAGGATCTTAATTTGATTACCCTTTTGTTGCAGGAAATGCAAACTTTAAGTGTTTAAGGTTTAAAAAGGCTTCTAAAGTTGGGAATTTCCACTTTAAAATGTCAGACTTGATTTTTCCTAACTAAAAATGTATCAACCCCTAAAAAATGTCCATTCATTATTATCCACATAATAATTCACATTCTCCAAACAATATGAATACTGAACCATTTAGCATTTTACATATTTCATCCCCACCTGGATCAGAAACTCACACAATCTGAATTATTTAATTTCTGTTTCATGTGAAGGTGAGGCTGCAGTGTCCTTGAGCTTGACATGACTACAGTTGTACTTTAACCATTTCAACCATCCTGCCTCTTGATAAGTTGGTCGATAAGGTCGGTCTAAAAATCGGTGGCTGACCCGTTTTTCCAATGTGAAAACATGTACGATAAGTCTTGTTGAGACCAGTGGGGTGAGGAATTATTCCATAATTTGATACAGGATAGCTGTGGCGCTCACCTCACCTCTTTGTTGTTATTGTATACCTCACATGTTGTGGCTGTTGTTATTGCTTAACTCACTTATAAATGTTGTTGTTATTGTTGTTTACCTGACACGTTGTTGTTGACCTCACCTTTTGTTGTTTCCAAGATGGTGTAGCAGTCAGACGACTTTGTCCTTCGTCTTGTCGTGTCCCATGTATATATCTTTTTATATATTTTTCTTCGCATATCTTTTTAAAATATTTTTCTAAACCTCAACTTCAAAATACTCCCCTGCAACCCGCCTCACCCAATGTTGTGTGGATCTGTTTTTTTCTAAAGTATTTTTATTTACCTCGGAACCGGAATCCCCCAACAGAAGCTAGCCAGCTCACTAGCTACGAGCTAGTAGTCAGCTAACCATTGCTAGCGGTCATCAGCTAACCATTAGCTCGGAAAGCTCTTGCCAGATTGTACAAAGCGATTCAAACCAGAGCATACCGGACCTATTTTCTCTCCATATCCTTGGATTCCTACCGCAAGCTCTGAACCTTTTCACCTGGATCATTGCAGCTAGCTAACTGCAATCCGAGTGACTATTCCTGGCTAACGTCTCTGTCCCGAAGCAAGCACCAATTAGCCTGGAGCTAGCCCATGCTAGGCCCATCTCCTGGCTAGCTGAAGAGGCCCATCAGCCACTCCTGGGCTACATTACTCGGACCCCTTCTACTGCCGGTACGGGGCACGGAACCCGCCGATCCTTCACGACTGGACGACCGACGTAATCTGCCCGAGGGGGTTCTCAACTGGCCCCTACGTCGCGACGTCCCCTGAATGCCCATCTGCTAGCCGCGGCCCGCTTGCTGTCTGGAGCATATCGGACTGTTAGCTAATAGGCCCAACGGCCAATTTCTTGGGCCACTATACCTATTTTGCCAATTGGCCTGGGCCCCTTTTACTCAACGAAGCCCTGCTTATCCATCACGACTGGACTACCGACGTAATCTGCCCGAGGGTTTTTTTCCAACAGGCCCTTCCGTCGCAACGTCCCCTGAATGCCCATATGCTAGCCTGCTAGCCGCGGCCCGCTAGCTGTCTAGAGCATATTGGATTGCTAGCTGAATAGATCCATCTGCCAATTTCTTGGGCCACTTATTTTTATTTTGCCAATTGGACTTGGACCCCTCTGCTACTCGGAACCCTACTAATCCATCACGACTGGTCTATCGACGTCACCGCACGAGGAGGCTAAAACAGACTTTCCTCCGTTGCGACGTCCCTCTAAGGCCCTTCTGCTAGCTTGCTAGCCCCGGCCTGCTAGCTGTCTGAATCGCCGTGTCTCCAGCCAGCCCAACCACTCACTGGACCCCTATGATCACTCGGCTACGCATGCCTCTCCCTAATATCAATATGCCTTGTCCATTACTGTTCTGGTTAGTGATTATTGCCTTATTTCACTGTAGAGCCTCTAGCCCTGCTCAATATGCCTTAACCAACCATTTAGTTCCATGTCCCACAGATGCGGGGACATCACCTGGTTTAAACGTCTCTAGAGACAATATCTCTCATTACTCAATGCCTAGGTTTGTAATTGAGAATTTCAATAAGCATTTTTCTATGGCTGGCCATGCTTTCCACCTGGCTACCCCTACCCCGGTCAACAGCTCCGCACCCCCCACAGCAACTCGCCCAAGCCTCCCCATTTCTCCTTCACCCAAATCCAGATAGCTTATGTTCTGAAAGAGCTGCAAAATATGGGCCCCTACAAATCAGCCGGGCTAGACAATCTGGAACCTCTCTTTCTAAAATGATCTGCCGAAATTGTTGCAACCCCTATTACTAGCCTGTTCAACCTCTCTTTCGTATCGTCTGAGATTCCCAAAGATTAGAAAGCTGCCGCGGTCATCGCCCTCTTCAAAGCGGGAGACAATCTAGACCCAAACTGCTACAGACCTATTTCTATCCTACCCTGCCTTTCTAAGGTCTTCGAAAGCCAAGTTAACGAACCGATTACCGACCATTTCGAATCCCACCGTACCTTCTCCGCTGTGCAGTCTGGTGTGGTCCTGTGTGGTTCAGTTGGTAGAGCATGGTGTTTGCAACGCCAGGGTTGTGGGTTCGATTCCCATGAGAGACCAGTATGGGAAAAAATGTATGAAATGTATGCATTCACTACTGTAAGGCGCTCTGGATAAGAGTGTCTGCTAAATGACTAAAATGTAAATGTAAAAAAATGGTTTCAGAGCTGGTCATGGGTGTACCTCAGCTATGCTCAAGGTCCTAAACGATATCATAACTGCCATCGATAAGAGACATTACTGTGCAGCCGTATTCATCGACCTGACCAAGGCTTTCGACTCTGTCAATCACCAGATTCTTATCAGCAGACTCAACAGCCTTGGTTTCTCAAATGATTGCCTTGCCTGGTTCACCAACTACTTCTCTGATAGAGTTCAGTGTGTCAAATCGGAGAGCCTCTTGTCCAGACCTCTGGCAGTCTCAATGGGGGTGCCACAGGGTTCAATTCTTGGGCCGACTTTCTTCTCTGTATATATCAATGATGTCGCTCTTGCTGCTGGTGATTCTCTGATCCGCCTTTACGCAGACGACACCATTCTGTATACCTCTGGCCCTTCTTTGGACACTGTGTTAACTAACCTCCAGACGAGATTCAATGCCATACAACTCTCCTTCCGTGGCCTCCAACTGCTCTTAAATGCAAGTAAAACTAAATACATGCTCTTCAACCGATCGCTGCCCGCACCTGCCCTCCCGTCCAGCATCACTACTCTGGACGGTTCTGACTTAGAATATGTGGACACAAAAGCCCCATATACTACCCACCACTGCGACCTGTACACTCTCGTTGGCTGGCCCTCGCTTCATACTCATCACCAAACCCACTGGCTCCAGGTCATCTACAAGTCTCTGCTAGGTAAAGGCCCCGCCTTATCTCAGCTCACTGGTCACCATAGCAGCACCCACCCGTAGCACGCGCTCCAGCAGGTATATCTCACTGGTCACCCCCAAAGCCAATTCTGCCTTTGGCCGCCTTTCCTTCCAGTTCTCTGCTGCCAATGACTGGAACCATCTGCAAAAATCACTGAAGCTGGAGACTCATATCTCCCTCACTAGCTTTAAGCACCAGCTGTCAGAGCAGCTCACAGATCACTGCACCTGTACATAGCCCATCTGTAAATTGCCCATCCAACTACCTCATCCCCATACTGTATTTATTTATTTATTTATCTTGCTCCTTTGCACCCCAGTATCTCTACTTGCACACTCATCTTCTGCACATCTACCATTCCATTGTTTAATTGCTATATTGTAATTACTTTTCCACCATGGCCTATTTATTGCCTTACCTCCCTTATCCTACCTCATTTGCACACACTGTATATATACTTTTTTATTGACTGTATGTTTGTTTATTCCATGTGTAACTCTGTGTTGTTGTATGTGTCAAACTGCTTTGCTTTATCTTGGCCAGGTCGCAGTTGTAAATAAGAATGTGTTCTCAACTAGCCTACCTGGTTAAATAAAGGTGAAATAAAAAAATAAAAAATGAAACCTCCACAGGTGACCTGGCATCGGAGGACGAATACCTGGACATCCCCAGTATCTCCAGACAGAGAGCGGGGACCTACGAGTGCACCGCCGTCAACGACATCGCCACAGACGTCCAGACCGTGGAGATCACAGTCAACTGTGAGTTCAATGTCAACCCAGTCCTGGCGTGTATTTTACTAGGAACGAAACGGAAGCAAATGGGCCAAATTGGGGAGGGACTAGCAATCGACCTTGTCCAATAAGAGTGACTTGTTTTTGTTGCAAAACGTTTTCCGTTTGCTACAGTGTGCAATAGGCATTCCATTCCCTTGCAGACAGTTTCACTGAGTCAATGGTCTCATGACCAAGAATTTAATATAGATGAATGGATGAAGCTCAGTTTAGGTTAATCTTAACTTTGTTCCAGTTCTCCAGAAAAACTTGTAGGGTTCCATTCACGTGAAATCAGTTTTGATTTGGGTTTAGCTTTATTGTTGTTACACTTCACCAGAAAAACAGTTGCAAAATAATTTGTGCATGCTATACATCATGCCTTATTGGCTGTCTATGGGTAAAGGTATTTGATGCATGTTGCCATAAATTGGGCATTTTAATGTATTTTTAAAAGACAGGTATCGTTGATCTTATTCTACTTCCCTTGTAATCATTACAACATTAACTGTGCTCTGAAGTACCAGTTAAATTAAACCCCTCTGCATTTACAAATTGGTTCTCCAAAGAAGAATGGCTTTAAACTAGATTACAGCTGTTCAGATAGAGGAACGTCCTCTATGGATGGACCAAATCCTCACTCTGCTATTTACACGTGACCCCTGCGTGATACTTTGACCCTGTCTCTGGCACACTGATCCCATGAGTGCCCTCATGTGCCCGTAGATGCCCCCAGTGTGTCAGAGGGCAGAGACGTTGGCGTGACCCTTGGCCAGAGAGGGCTGCTGGAGTGCGAGGCAGATGCAGTACCCGAGGCAGACTTCGAGTGGTACCGAGACGACAGAAGGTAACCCGTTGTGCATGTTTGCAAACATGTTGAATTGCTGCTTTTTCCAGGCTTTTTGATTTTTCTGGAAGTAGATTTTCAAGGAAGGTCATTAGATCATCAGCATTTTCAAAGGTGAGAGAGCGAGAGAGTACACTTGTAGAGTGTCCCTATGGTTAGAGACCCAAAGCCTAACGGCCGTATCATTTTGTGTAAAACATCTTACCATTGCACATGGTCAAGACACTGTCATTTCCCCTGCCATTGAACCTGCTTGGAAATTGCAATACATTATAACATATATTTAAGATAACAATGACAGGCGTCATGGCGGTCATCTCAGACTTCCCTGAACTTCAGCCTGCAGTAAGTTTCCCTACAAGGAGGTTGTGAGTAACACAAGAGTTGTGTGCATTGTTGTACTCACATGGCTGAGGCAGCTCTACACTGAGTGTACAAAACATTAGGAACACCTTCCTAACATTGAGTTGCACCCCTTTTGCCCTCAGAACAGCCTCAATTCATCAGGGCATTGAGTCAACAAGGTGTCAAAAGTGTTCCACAGGGATGCTGGCCCATGTTGACTGGAATGCTTCCCACAGTTTTGTCAAGTTGGCTAGATGTTGTTTGTGTAGTGGACCATTCTTGATACACTTGGGAAACTTTGGAGCGTAAAAAACCCAGCAGCATTGCAGTTCTTGACACTCCCGGCACCTACTATCATACACCGTTCAAAGGCACTGTCATGCCCATTCAACGTCTTACTGCCACACATACACAATCCATGTCTCAATTGTTTCAAGGCTTAAAAATCCTTCATTAACCTGTCTCTTTGCCTTCATCTACGCTGATTGAAGTAGGTATAACAAGTGACATCTATAAGCGATTATAGCTTTCACCTGGATTCACCTGGTCAGTCTATTTCATGGAAAGAGCAGGTGTTCCAAATGTTTTGTAGACTCAGTGTATACAGTGCCTTCAAAGTATTCAGACTGGTTAATTTTTTCCACATTTTGTTACGTTACAGCCTTATTCTAAAATGGATTAAATGAAACAAAACCATCAGCAAACTACGCACAATACCCCATAATGACAAAGCTAAAACAGGTTTAAAAAAACAAAAGAAAACCCTAAGTATTCAGACCCTTTGATATGAGACTCGAAATTGAGACTTTCCATTGATCATCCTTGAGATGTTTATCCAACTTGATTGGAGTCCACCTGTGGTAAATTCAATTGATTGGATATGATTTGGAAAGGCACACACCTGTCTATATAACGTCCCACAGTTGACAGTGCGTATCAGAGAAAAAACCAAGCCATGAGGTCGAAGCAATTGTCAGTAGAGCCCTGAGACAGGATTGTGTCGAGATACAGATCTGGGGAAGGGTACCAACAAAATTCTGCAATATTGAATGTCCCCAAGAACACAGTGGCCTCCATCATTCTTAAATGGAAGAAGTTTTGAACCACCAAGACTCTTCCTAGAGCTGGTCGCCCGACCAAACTGAGCAATCGGGGGAGAAGGGCCTTGGTCAGGACCAGGACCAAGAACCCGATGGTTACTCAGACAGAGCTATAGAGTTCCTCTGCGGAGATGGAAGAACCTTCCAGAAGGACAACCATCTCTGCAGCACTGCACTAATCAGGCGTTTATGGTAGAGTGGTCAGACGGAAGCCACTCAGTAAAAAGGACATGACAGCCCGCTTGGAGTTTGCCAAAAGGCACCTCAAGACTCTCAGACCATGAGAAACCAGATTCTCTGGTCTCATGAAACCAAGATTGAACTCTTTGACCTGAATGCCAAGCGTCACGTCTGGAGGAAACCTGGCACCATCCCTACGGTGAAGCATAGTGGTGGCAGCATCATGATGTAGGGATGTTTATCAGCAGCAGGGACTGGGAGACTAGTCAGGATCGAGGCAAAGATGAACAGAGCAAAGTACAGAGAGATCCTGGATGAAAACCTGCGCTAGAGCGCTCAGGACCTCAGACTGGGGAGAAGGTGCACCTACCAACAGGACAACGACCCTAAGCTCACAGCTAAGACAACGCAGGAGTGGCTTTGGGACAAGTCTCTGAATGTCCTTGAGTGGCCCAGCCAGAGCCCGGACTTGAACCTGATTGAACATCTCTGGAGAGACCTGAAAATAGCTGTGCAGCAACGCTCCCCATCCAACCTTAAAGAGCTTGTGAGGATGTGCAGAGAAGAATGGGAGAAACTCCCCAAATACAGGTGTGCCCAGCTTGTAGCAGCATATCCAAGAAGACTCAAAGCTGTAATCGCTGCCAAAGGTGCTTCAACAAAGTACTGAGTAAAAGGTCTGAATATTTATGTAAATTTGACATTTTATAAATTAGCAAAAATTCTAATAACCTATTTTCGCTTTGTCATTATGGGGTACTGTGTCTAGATCGAGGACATTTAAAAATATATATATATTTTAGAATAAGGCTGTAACCTAAAAATGTGGTTAAAGTCAAGGGGTCTGAATACTTTCCGAAGACACTATGTATTTTACATTCTTAAATAAATTCCTTTATTCATTCATTGACTACAAAGGTGTCCATTCTCTCTCTTCAAGGATCTTCAATGGTTTTGACGGCATGGAGATCGAAGATGCCGGGCAGCTCTCCAAGTTGACCTTCTTCAATGTCTCTGAGGCCGACTACGGCAACTACACTTGCATCGCCATTAACAAACTGGGCAGCTCCAACACAAGCTTTGTCCTGTATGGTGAGTACATAATTACCATGTCTTCCAGGTGCAACAAAATGAACATGTTGTGTGTTGGTAACACTTTATAATAACTTTCAGGAAAAAGCCACTATACATGTCCCTAAATGCTTCAAAGTATTTTACCTGTTGTAAAGGCTTACTATGAATGTTTACAAATAATAAAATACTTATTTATTAATAGTTTAGAAATAATGTATTAATGCCTGTTATCATAAAGTGTACTGAAAATGTGTTATTTCGACATGATTCTCATTTCACATTGAATGGACTTTTACTCCTCTTTATGTGATTTATTTGATATAAATAACTGAGGACATTTCCATGCTTATCAGAGTCTCAAGCTGATTTAATGTAAGAATAACTGCATATACTCAATTTAGTAATCTGTGCCTTAATCTAATGCAACATCATAATGAATTACGTTAACAGCAACATCTTCCACATCACTCTATGCCTTTTAACACTGCACCCACAAAGCTAAAAAGTCATTCACCAGCTTTACTTTCACGTTGTTCACATTAAGGCAGCATTGTCTATGATTGTTTGCTTTTGTTGGTTTTTCTATATTTTGCTATGTTCCGTTTTTCTGGTGTAGAGGTTATTGAACCCACTAGCTCAACACTACTGCAAGGTTAGTACCGGTATTCGGCATGAGCATGCGTTTCCACCCACTCTCTGATGCGCTAACAGCATTCTAACAATGCATGATAAACATTGCCATTTTCCCATCGACAACAAACTGATTATATGCCAATATCACTGGAGTATCATACAATGCTAATACTGAGGTGACAGAAGGACTATGTTTCTGCCACTGAAAGGGGCCATATAGTGTTTAAGCTCAGCCTGACGAAATGAGATTGTCAGATAGTTACTGGGCTGTTCTGACTTCTTATGATAACGTTATTAGCTTTCAATTCCATTTATTAATATTGATAAGAAGTTAAAAGGTATATCTGACAGGTGACATTTCCTGGGAGATACTCCCAGGCTGATAAGGAGAAAGTATGTCACTGGAATCGTTGTGGAAATGGTAAATGAAGAGCTCTGAGCTTTTAAACGTTTTGCTAACCGTGTTTTGTTCTTCTTTTTTCAACCGCCTAACCGGCTCGCCATGTGGCATGGCTTCATTTTGATTTTGCATGTGCTTCATCTGCTGTGTAAGTATCTATCTGTCCTACAACTTTCATTTGTGATGGATCATGTGTGTGTTTTAACGGTTATGACAATTTGTTATGCAATTTGTCCATCTAGTTGTTGATTTGTGTCTATATAGGAGTCTCTAATGTCTAATTCTTCTTCTAGTTGTTGATTTGTGTCTATATAGGAGTCTCTAATGTCTAATTCTTCTTCTAGTTGTTGATTTGTGTCTATATAGGAGTCTCTAATGTCTAATTCTTCTTCTAGTTGTTGATTTGTGTCTATATAGGAGTCTCTAATGTCTAATTCTTCTTCTAGTTGTTGATTTGTGTCTATATAGGAGTCTCTAATGTCTAATTCTTCTTCTAGTTGTTGATTTGTGTCTATATAGGAGTCTCTAATGTCTAATTCTTCTTCTAGTTGTTGATTTGTGTCTAAATAGGAGTCTCTAATGTCTAATTCTTCTTCTAGTTGTTGATTTGTGTCTATATAGGAGTCTCTAATGATTTGTGTCTATATAGGAGTCTCTAATGATTTGTGTCTATATAGGAGTCTCTAATGATTTGTGTCTATATAGGAGTCTCTAATGATTTGTGTCTATATAGGAGTCTCTAATGTCTAATTCTTCCTTCCCTCTATCTTGTTATTAATGAATACTTGTAATGAAGGTTACTACTATAGTGTAGCGCTATGACTGACCTCTTAGCAATGTGTTAGCAATGAATATTGACATTATTGATTTGATGTGTGCTCAGCGTCATCCTTGTTTGTATTAATTAGACATGATTGGAATGTAAGTGAAACGGGATCCATTAACGGTGGGGCTCCTCTTCAGAGATGTATTAATTGCTTTGATTTGGATTGTGGGGGGAAAGCAGAACTATTATTGTAATTATCCACATGCAGGTTTAGGAATAATCTACAGTGGCAACATAATTGGATAGATGTCCCAAAAGAAAGCCTGGTGAACTCCAAGAAAATCCAAGGGAAATTAGAAGTCATTGTATTAACGGTACTCGGCTTCAAAGTAAAAAAATATATAATATCGTCCCTCTCTCGCTCAATAATGCCCCTTGTGGTCCAATATTTATTTACAGTAGGGTGAGGAATTATTGGATCCTTTGATAAAAATGAGCAAAGAAGAATATAAAATAAATAATACAAATACTGAGCTATTTTTTTATTATTATATGATTTTATACTAATACAGTTGCTCAGATAGAGGTTTTGTTTATTAACAAGTAGTAAAAAAAATATCTAAAGAAGAAAGGTGTCTTGCTGGAAGATCTACTTGCAGCCAAGTTTCAGCCTCCTAGCAGAGGCAGCCAAGTTTCAGCCTCCTAGCAGAGGCAGCCAAGTTTCAGCCTCCTAGCAGAGGCAACCAAGTTTCAGCCTCCTAGCAGAGGCAACCAAGTTTCAGCCTCCTAGCAGAGGCAACCAAGTTTTTGGCTAAAATATACTTGTAATGGTAAAGTTAATGATGCTGTTGACCTTAACAAGGGTCCCAGGACAAGTGGAAGCAAAATAGCCCCATAAGATCAAAGATCCACCACCATGTTTTACAGTAAAGATGAGCACCGCCTAATCTTTGCTAAACGGCATTGGCGCTTGGATTGGAACCGGTGCTACGGTCATATGACATGAACATTGATCTCCTTGGCCACGCTCACTAGTGGTGGGTTTGGCCTTCAAAAGAGCAATGCATATGTAGAAATACATCATCCCTACAGTAAAATATGGTGGTGGATCTAATACCGCCATCACAATCATTTTTGAACTGCAATTGTGGTAAACATGTACTGTAATTAGCAGGAATACATTATATGCTATAGGATATTTTGAAACTCACAAGATTGTCTTAGTGAGTAAGTAAGTGGTTTGACATTTTAATTGGACCAGCCTACTGGTATTCCTGCTTATTGCTCCAGGCCCCACACCGTTAGCCCAGCCTCTGCCATTATGCTTCAATTTAGATTAAAAACTCACAGACTTCCTACCAACCAAGATAAAAAAGGCCCGGGTCCTGCTCTTTCCTCCACTGTCTATCAATGGTTATTGCTTGTCTCCCTTCCCTCAGTTGATTAGCTTGTTTACAACCAGCCGCAATTAAGGCTGAACCGGGCAGCCGGCTTGGCTGGTCAAGGTTTCCTAATATCATACAGTAAGATGATAATGGCTGATAAGGGGGGCTCAAGTCAACAGGGCTTGCTGGTGATGAGAGGAAGAGAACAGATGCTTTAGCAATGCTTATATGGCCGCCAAAGTGCCCCCACTTAAATGTTCCATCAGCAGAAATCGGAGTATTCTGTAGTCTGGGAATGACCTGATTAGCATAGCTAGCTTAGGTACCCTAGCTGTGCCAGGGATAACTTGGACATCTCTATGCCGAATAATAAGTAAACAGAACTGGGATGAATAACAATGTTCTCTTTTGAGGTGGGTACCTAATGGCACTAGCAGGCGTTTGGCCCGGGGCGTAGTTGATTATGTGCCTCGTGTCAATTACTGCAATCCATTTGTTGCTTTTCTGTGGAGTGCCGGGGAGAAGGTATTAGAGCAGTGAATCACTTGTTATCTGCAGATCAGAAGGTTCAAATCAGCAAAACCAATCTTGAACACCACACTCATCCAAATGTTTTGTTCCCTCTCCTCTGCCATCCCCCTTGGCCACAAAGAACCCGGAGCAGTGCAGGACGGGAACAGCGGCTCGATGGGGACGCATGTACACACCTATACCTGTCTACTTCTGGCCATCCTTCAGTTTCTGCTCAGGTTTTGATGCAGTAGGCTTTCTGGCTTCCGAGGGGCAAGGTTGCGTGGTTTGTGTGTTTTCTCTCACCCGGAACCACAAACGTGATGCACATGAGTGCATGGGCTACCCTATTACATAATGTCAAACCGCTAAAAAGTATTATGTAACATACACATTTTTCTTTGTTAATTTTAGGAGTTTTAAGGACATAACAGCATTGTCGATTTTTGGGATTTGATTTGTTTTCGTTTCCCCTCCCATTATGGTATGATTCTCAAATGTTTCTTTTTGGGTGTGGTTTGTCTGTTATTTACATTTTATTTATTTCAGTTTCTACCGAGTGACATAGTCATCTTAGCCCCAAGAGTTTTAGCCCCAAGAGTCTTAAGCGTAAATCATAGTCCATTGACGTTAAGACGCGATAGTCCGGCATCCCATTGTGACATAGCTATGCGGCTCTGAGACCACCATCCGTGGGGGACGCACAGCCCGAAAGCACACCTCCCAACAATTCCCAACCAATGCAGCTCTGGTACGCGTCCTTTATTCATTTGAATGTGGTGACGGTTGGAGAAAAAGCTTGAGAATTTGAAAAGTATGAATGCCAATATTCCAGAACACTGCTGTGCGTATGCGTACACATTTTGGACTATGATAGATGCTTTAGCGCCAAGATTCTTATCCCCAAGAGTTAAGTTTATGAGGTGAATGAAACAAACACCTCAAACAGGCAGTGAAGCAGACGGACTGAAATCACTCTAGGACCTAAAAACCTGTTATCATGTTTTTTTGTTTGGTTATAATTATTTAAATGATAATTTAAACCTATTTCTGATTCTGACACATTGACAAACCACAACAATGGTTAAGAAGAAATTGTATTTTCTCAGCATTGTCAATTGTGATATTTTCAGTTGTTTGTGCTATTCTATCTATTTTTGGGATTTTAACACATTTTGAAAGGGGTAAATACAATATCAAAGCTGTAATTGTGATTATTTAGGCAAAGAGCTTGTTTTTCCTCCGTTTTAGCTGGCACAAGTCTACACAAGGTGGTGTAAAGAATTACTTAACTAGTTATGAATGGAAAGGAAGAATTTCCATTTGTGTGGACATCTAACTTCAAGTAATGTAATCTCTCACAAATGTTATTAATGTCACTACAACTGGTTTTACCTTAAGGTACTTTAAGTTATAATGCATTTACATGGGTCATTTGCACACTAGGGTCAATTCTGAAGTATTCCCGTCTCAACAGTGTTGGTAACAAAGAGGCTAAGGAATAAGACTGTGTCCAATAGCAACTCTATGGATCACTCTAAGGGCAAATCCTAACTTGCACTTGAAAGGATACTTCGGGATTTTGGCAATGAAACCCATTATCTACTTGAGATGAAATCACGGATACCATTTTTATGTATCTGCATCCAGTATGAAGGAAGTTAGAGGTAGTTTCACGATCCAACGCTAACTAGCTTAGCTCAATGACTAGAAGTGTATGGGATCTACAAGAATGCTAGCAGTTACCATGGACTTCCAGTCCATGCACTAACACTAGTTAGCAATTGTGCTAACTATAATTAACAACTTCCTTTAAACTGCTCACAGAGAAAATGGTATCCACAAGTTTATCTGACTCTGGGGAAGTAGATAAAGGGCTTCATTGCCAAAATCCTGCAGTATCCCTTTAAGTAACATTTTCACTTTGTGATGCATTGATGTCAATGGGAGACTAAGTGGAAATTGGACTGAAGTGGAGGTTAGGATTTGCCCGTAAAAGAGCCCAAAGTCTTCTCAGCCATTAGTTTCAGTCATTTTTTTTGTTACTACAAAATACTCTCTCATAACCAATAAGTATTAATTGTTTGGTTGTGTTGAACTGGTACATGCAAATGTACTGGAATGTACATGCAAATGTGCTGGAATGTACATGCAAATGTGCTGGAATGTACATGCAAATGTACTGGAATGTACATGCAAATGTACTTTGACTGGAAATGCAATTGTTTTACATATTGTCTCCCAATAGAGCACATACACATACAGACCATTAATATATTATAATTTAGTGTTGTATACCGAGTCAAATAATCAGGGCTGAGTTTGGATTGATTTGAAATCAGGCATATATTTGTCTCCTTGTCTCCTATATTTGTCTCCTTGTCACCAAGGACACACTCAGGAGCTACAACAATACTTCCTGTAACCATTCTATGTAGCACAACATCCACTTAATCTGACTCTATAGAGAAAACATCTACTACAGACGTTTGCTCAATGCTCAATTTGTTTTTGTATAACAGGAAAGCACACAATGCTCTGTTAAATCAATATGCAAGAATTTTGCAGCTTTCTTCTGTGCAATGCATCAACCCTTTGGCCCAGTTTATAAACTGCACAGCAGTTGCTCTTCCTTGTGATCATTTTTTAAACTTTATTAAAATATCTGGACCCATATTCACAAAGCGTCTCAGAGTAGGAGTGCTGATCTGGGATAGTTTTTGTATTTTAGATCATAATGAATACAATGGCATGGACAGGGGGGGTCTGAAGCGAAATGATTCATTCCTGTGTTGGTTTTAACATGACCTATATCAGGCAGTGTGGAGCTCATGAACAACACATCATTTACGATGAGAAACCCCAGTCGAGTGGTTCACTGTGGTTAAAGGGATGATTGTAAGGGACTGATGTATAAAACAATCCTCATTTAGAGGTCTTAAAGGTAGACTCAACATTGTGAAATCATCATACACAGCGGGACAATTTATTGCTTGCTCCCAGAAATCAACATCTAATCTGCCAGGACTGTTACTATTGGTTCTTCCTGAAGTGGGCATGCCTCAGGGGAGGGCACAGATTAAGAGTCAGTTTTGGCAGTTTTCTGTTGTTGATGTCTGGAAGCACGAGGTCACCATGCCATGTACGATGATATCATATAGTGAAGTCTGCCTTCAATATTTTATTCGCAAATGGGGAGAAAGGGACACATTTTGATGTTAAGAAATATTTGACATGTTAATGGTTCAAACCTGTGGTGCTGCCATCAGAATAGGCCATATTACAGCAGATAATTGGGTACATTTATCACACATTTCAAATGGGTTATGTCTGTGTGAGGATTTTAGGAATATCACTTTAATGCATGTCATGCATGGTGCAAAATTCATCAGCGTAATGGTTTGCACCCCAAAACCATTTTGAAATAAATACCACATGATTAATACCCTTGTAAAAGAGGTCTTCAGACCTCCATGTGAAAAATAAAGGTTAAGTAAGTTTTCTACTGTGGTGATGGCATCACACATTTTTACTGACAAAACGGATCCCAATGCCTGTTGAAAGATATGGAAATCTGGGGTTAACCTCGGTCTAGTGACGGAAACTATATCATTATGTGGACTCAATGAATTAAAGGCCATGCTAAGGGTAGATTCAATAAAAGTTTTACATTTTCTTTTTGTTGCAGTTGTTTCAAAACATATGTACAGAAAGCAACAGCTGGGGCTTCTGAGAAGTCCACGGTATAACCATCACAGAAACCTATTTCCAACTATTATTTTTGACTGAGCTTATATTGCACCTACCCTTTAGTATAGTGCTCTTTGTGACGTGACGTGACATTTGTTGAGTATACATTGCAGTTTGGAATAATTCGTTTTGGAATAGGGACTTTGGAAATAGCAGTGACAAAGTTGTAGACATTGGCGGCATACGGATGTGCTTGTCTCAGTTATAAAAGGACATTTCTGTGTTGGTGCATGACCAAATCTCATATCAAATGAATTTGAATTTCTGATGACACACACATTCCCTCTACTCCAACACAGTACAGTCAAGTCATTCACACGGCATAGGTCACAGTGATCCCTTAATTCTGGTTGATTCCAAAGTGAAGAGAATATGACATTCTATTTGACTCCCTGTAATGTAAGATTGTTGATTCATATGTATTTTCTTTATGAAGATTGTGTGTTCATATTTAAGACTGACAATAATAAAAAAAAGTATCTTAAATGCCCCATGATTTGACCATCTTTGTTTGAGTATGCTCAATGCCATGGTTTGGAATTGCAAGTCAGCTTATTCGTGTGTTTGCTTCATTGGGTAATTTAACTCACATGGTGTCTCCAGGCTCTGTGTCCCACCACCTTGTCAGCCATACCTCTCTATGACTCACGTGACAGACCTGCCTATTGGATTTTTCCATGTGGGAGACATTTCCAATCTGCTAAACTGTGTTAAGCGAATCAAATCCCCATATCATACCAGTGGTCTGCCATAAGGTGGAGAGAGTAAGTGCACTCTGTGGAGTGGCGAGTGTGGTGACTGTCACAATGACCGGAGAGCGCCATTGATTTTTCACTGACCCTGGCCTTGACTGACTGTGGCCCTTTCCAAACACTGTGCCAGCTCCCGCTAATGGCCATGTCCCAATGACTAGACTCTTACTTGTGAGTGCATACTGTAGTACAAGTGCTCTCCTCTCACCTATCAATTATGTACCACTTCAGCATGGGGGCTTCCTTAATAGGTTAAATCTTGTTTCTCTGCCCTGCTATACCAACACGACACTGGATGTTAATTGCACGGCGCACAGAGTGAAACTTTCTAATTCTCATTCCCATAGATTATACATGCAACAAGAGGTGCTGAGTCTTCTACAAAACATCACCTAGAGAATAGGTGAGGGGTAGGCAACCCTGTTCCTGGAGTGCTGCAGGTACTGGAGGATTCTGTTCCAACCAGGCAGCACACTGAGCTAATTGATCAGTTCAGTGATTTTCCTAAATTCAACACACCTTGTCTTCCAGGTCTGTTAAACCAAAAACATTCCGTTCCTGTGCACTCCAGGACCAGGGTTACCTACCCATGCAATAGGTCATTACCAGGAGGATTGCTTTGCAGACAAATTACTATTTAAAACTGTGTACTGTTAAGTGTGTAGTGCATCTTCAGGTTGTCGTTGTTTATTGCCGCTTTTCCCCCCCAAAAAATGATTCCAAATTGGGCTCCTCTGCTGCGCTGCACTCGCTACCATGCTGTTCTACTTCATCCTCAACAATATTTAATTCATGCAAACATCTGCTCCCTGCAATTAACAGAAAGTACAGAATGGGACTGTTAAAAAGAAAACGGCCCTGTCGATAAGATGACATCTTTACCTGTACTGTATTTTGATCACATTTCTTTAACAGGCACTTTCCTAAGAAATGTACAAATGGGGATACATTGTGGAGAAGTTCAGTTAATACAATAGAAGCGGATGCATGTTTGTCTGCAACCTTGTTGATTGATAATACAAGGAGTCTCCGCTGTTACTTACTTCATGATCAATGCAAACCGTCTATCCTCAGTTGGCAGTCGGCACAGCTGGTGGCAATCAATAGCAGCTAGCTAGGCAGCCACTCCCCAGCTTTTAAAGGAGCACTTGTTGGTTCTACATTTAAGGAGTACATAAATAAGTCCACATTCTGAAGCCGAATGACTGAATGTTTGTTGTTAATTTTACCCGTTTTTGAAAGATAAATGTACATCATGTCAAATTTGTAACTTAACATGCTAACTTCAAAAGGGCTCTGCCTAATTCCGAATATTCTTCCTTGTAATTGCATACATACTGCATACTGGCAAGCTAAAATCAAGTGGCGTGATATTCAGGCTAACATGTTTAATGTGCTTTGGGTCTTGTAAATAACAACACAGGTATAGTCAAGTGTTTAACACTACATTTAGCTGGAAATGGGTTTTCTTACAGCTTACGTCAGTAGTTGGCTCTTCAGAAGCAGAGTATAGATTTTAATAGTACGAGACTGGACAGGCAGATTGGTTGTGCTTGACCTAGAACCCAAGTCCATGATAGACATTTAAACATGGGAGACAAGTCATAGCTGTCTGTCTTGCCACGTAAACCATATCTCCCCTCACTTTCTCAGTGTTATATCCCCTTCTAATTAGTGTCAAAATTGAGTCACAAAGTTAATGATCCTTCCTCACCAATTGTTTATTTCTCCCACCACCAATTTTATCACTCATCAAGGCAGCAGTTGATCTTAATGGCGGGTAAATACTTTTGATTGGCACAATAAATATATCCTCACAGGCCCGTGCGGAGCTGACTGAGGAACATAGGATTGTTTGTGGTGCTTATGAGAACCAAAGTGAATACCATCTGTTCTGAAAGGAACCAGGGTCGGCTCGTTCCACGTAATTACAAGAGTGGGAACTCAATCCGGAAACAGGATTTTTTTATACTCGCACTTTCATGTTTCTTTCTCTGATCATTTTCTTCTTTTTTCTCGCAAAAAAAGGCCTGTTAGCCTACTTGACTGTGAAGCAGTAATGATGGTTGGAAATCTTGGAGAGCTCCCTCCATGTGTTGCAACATGAAAAAAGGCCCTTTTCAAAGACCCGTCTGGACTAGAATGCATTGGTCAAATCAATGCTATGTTTAACTAGGTTAGCCCTGTGAAATGTCTTATTTTGTCTGCATGCTGAATGCTCATTCGTACAACTAATTTACTGGCATGCAGCAAATCTCGTTAGTGAGTCTCGTCCATTCAAATTATTTGATTGTTCACTGTGTGGCTTTAATACATTCAATACACACTTATTTTATTAATGCCCTCACATTATGAATTATGAGGGTTATGGATTAATGTATGCTATTAAGATCAAAGATAACTCCTGTCTATCTGTATGGCCTTTATTAGAGCACGTGTGGAGTTCCCTTGAGGCCATACACCATCTGGGATGACACACACACCTCCAACAACACTGAATAAGCCATGATTCACATGTTGGAGTCATCTATGTAGGTGCAATATTCAGCCCTGAAATGTGCATGTTCAACCGGACCTTTCATGTCTACAAATATTTATCTTCAATTGGTCTGGATCTAAAACCAGCTGTGGTGAATTTCCTGACCTCTATTGTCCATGGTGCAGCCATTTGTTTGTACAATTCCACTCGTTTGATTGTCTACTAATATATATCCACAATATTTAATAGCTATCTGGAATAGGATTCAATAACTCATAGGCCACATTTTGGAAAGCCTCCTATCTGCATGGAGTGCAGATCTAAAAAACAAGTGTGGTGAGTTCCCTGACCACTCTTGTCCATGCTACAGCAATTTGTTTTTCAAATGTTCAATTGTTTGATTGTCTACGTGAACCATGTGTACATACCAAAGGAATAACTACTCAAACGTCTGAATAACTTCTACTATTCCCTAGCCAGGATTTAACTGTTCAAACGTCTGAATCACTTCTACTATTACCTAGCCAGGATTGAACTGTTCAAACGTCTGAATCACTTCTACTATTACCTAGCCAGGATTTAACTGCTCGAACGTCTGAATAACTTCTACTATTACCAAGCCAGGATTTAACTACTCAAAAGTCTGAATCACTTCTACTATTACCTAGCCAGGATTTAACTACTCAAACGTCTGAATAACTTCTACTATGACCTAGCCAGGATTTAACTACTCAAAAGTCTGAATCACTTCTACTATTCCCTAGCCAGGATTTAACTACTCAAACGTCTGAATAACTTCTACTATTACCAAGCCAGGATTTAACTACTCAAAAGTCTGAATCACTTCTACTATTCCCTAGCCAGGATTTAACTACTCAAAAGTCTGAATCACTTCTACTATTACCTAGCCAGGATTTAACTACTCAAACGTCTGAATAACTTCTACTATGACCTAGCCAGGATTTAACTACTCAAAAGTCTGAATCACTTCTACTATTCCCTAGCCAGGATTTAACTACTCAAACGTCTGAATAACTTCTACTATTACCAAGCCAGGATTTAACTACTCAAAAGTCTGAATCACTTCTACTATTCCCTAGCCAGGATTTAACTACTCAAAAGTCTGAATCACTTCTACTATTACCTAGCCAGGATTTAACTACTCAAACGTCTGAATAACTTCTACTATTCCCTAGCCAGGATTTAACTACTCAAAAGTCTGAATCACTTCTACAATTCCCTAGCCAGGATTTAACTACTCAAAAGTCTGAATCACTTCTACTATTACCTAGCCAGGATTGACACTTTACTACTGCCATAGACATATACCCACCTACCATCACAGTAGATAAGGCACATCCATTTCTATATTTAATCTATTTCAGGAGTAAAATGGGCATACTGTGTAGGTGGTGTATTGGACTTGTGAAGTTCTCTTGATATTTTGTGTGATTCAGGAGTGTTGTCAAACGGTAACATAATTAGCAGGCATGGCTAGGCATAATTAACTAGAACAGATCAAATGACAACTCATACAGACAAGAAAATACATTTTGTAGAGGTGAGTTCATTATTAACTCTTTCAATCAAGATAAATTGTACAAATGAACATTGAAATTATACAGATGACTAGATTGTAAGAAAATCCCTTTGCTGTTCATGCGCTCATACAAATAATATGAAAGAAATGTTTTTATTGAACGAGTTAGACTAATATTATGAATATATGAATCTATCACATCAAAAACGGATGGATACTGAACATACTGATACTAAATTAAAATAGAAAGCAAGTTAATTAAATGATCAAGCTACTTAAACGGCTATGGGAAGACATTCATTGTGTTCTCATACTCGTTTATTTCTACAGTACTACCAAGTCATGGTAATCAAGTATCAATACAATTAAAACTCATTCAAGGTGATTTTTTGCGAGGGTGTTTTGTGGTTGGAGTAGCAGAAGTGGTTAATGTACTTTGGTGTTCATCCTTGGGCTTGAAATATGGCACATCTTCTGTGTTGCAAGTCAAGGAGCAAATGCATTACAGTGAAGGCTGGGCTTAATTTGGTTTTGCACGATTCATTGGCTACATAGGCCAACACTGTTTCAAAACTAAAGGTGGTATCAGCAAAGAAATACATCAGTGCCGAGGCATCCGGAAAACATTACCTCTTTGGGGAGTAAACCAAAACGTGATTAATGAGGTGACAGTCATCTACCTTCATCCGCATCCTCATCCCTTTTGTCTAGGGCCAATGAATGTGCTGTCTGACCACAAAAGATGGAATCCAGGGAATGATCATCCTTTGTCCTCCCTATGTATTCCACATTTTAACTGTCTGTTTTACCTACACTTCCCGGACGATATTCCATATGGAGTTCTTTATCTACAAATGCCTGGTGGTGAGATAGACAAAGCCAAATGCATGCAGAAATCCAGATAAACAAACAAGCATTTAATGATCTGTATAGTACATGACATTTATTTGTTTGGCGGTGGCGCATTCTGAATACCATTTACTTGCTTGCTGATTATTGGCATTGGTTTCATATGATAATTGTAAGTGGCCAGAGAAGTCATAAATACTGTGGACAAAAACAAAACAGTGTTGCAGTGTATTTAATGTTTTTATGTTATTTAACAGTCAATTCAACCTTTTTATTTGATCAACAAGTTCCTACAAATGTATGTATTTTTTAAGTCTGTGTTGATCCATGATAATCTCATTAGTTGTATTGTAGAATGTTTGTTCTGTTGGATGTAGGCATGATGTTTTAGTTACACTTCATTTCAACATTAACACTTAGTACTTAATGCCAACCGGTACAGAATAAGGCTGTTTTATTTACTTGTTATAAGCATGTATGAACCCTTATAATGGCTTATACTATGATATATTGTTCCTAGGCCGTCATTGAAAATAAGAATTTGTTCTTAACTGACTTGCCTAGTTAAATAAACGTAAAATAAAGAAAAATATTTATATACAACAATAATTCAACAACCAAAAAAATAGCTGTTAGACTTTACACAATAAGATGTATCAACAACTAACATCTGATTAATTGAATATACAACTAATTGAATTGATTATTTCAACACAGCCATTGCTTTTTGTTAGTTGGCTAGATTCATTTAACACATCCCTATAACGTGTACACATTCTTTCTTATGTAAGGAGTTGGATGAAAAACATTGTTTACATCTGTCCATTTAATTAGGCTTCTGCTTGTTGCTGTAAATACACAACGGGTCTGTCTTTGATGACATTGCCGTTTGAGATGTTCTGCTTTGTGACAGCTGTCATCAGGCCCGTGGTGGATGGAGACGGTGCTGTGATACCATTGTCTTCTAAAAGTTCTTAATTAAAATACTCTAGAGTCATTTGAGTGTTTACAAAGGAAGCACATCGAGAATGACGAACAAGTTTCAATATTATGTTGAAGTCAGTTCCCTAACTCGGAAGCCAGTTTCTATTTGATGAATGCAATAAACACATTTAGATGGAAACCTGATAGATGGGCCCAACAGATGGATTATCAAACATGTTTGACAGGTATCTTGCAACAGACTATCTACAGTACAATGTACATTTTAGAACACCCTCATACCTAACTATCAGCCAACACTGAAGGTTAGCGGTGAAGAATAGCATCTGTTCATTCTTCATTTCTTAGTAAAAGCCCAAAGCAAGTTCCTATAAGAGTGCACATTCCTATATATATATTAATATATATATATAATTGTGCCAAGGGATAAAACACATTTAGAGGAAAATATCATAAAGCTTTATTACACTACACAGATACAACCATCTCTTACTCTTTCTCAAATAGAAAATACAACTATGCCTTAACATGCACAATAGTTCAATACTGGTAAGTTCATTTAGTTTCTTGACAAAAGTCATTGACATAGTTTTTGTTAATACTTTTGACAGAATAGAAAGGAAACCATTTCATTTACAGATAGTGAATACCTTGACAAGTTGCACTGAAAAACAAATGTACAGCATAGTATATCCTGTAGTCAATAAACAAGGCAACAGTATCTGCACATTTGAATGCCAATAAAGTCGACTACTAATAAATTCCTGTTCCCAGTTTGATTTAATGGGATGAAGATCATCATTTAGGGTGGAACACTATTTTGAGATTACTGCACATGCCTCATACTTTGGTGCAAATCTTTCGTTGACGTCATTGCATGGTTTACGTAAAAGTTTGAGTAATGTGCATATCTCAAGCTATGATTTGTCCTATGTGTTACTGCCAAATAGCTATTTGAATTCTGCTCCAAAACCCCTCACTCTCGTCATTGGTTTGGGGCAGTTACAATACAAATTAAATGACTATATGGCAGTTACAATACAAATTAAATGACTATATGGCAGTTACAATACAAATTAAATGACTATATGGCAGTTACAATACAAATTAAATGACTATATGGCAGTTACGTTTGCCAAGACAAACATACGTTAGGGGCTCACTGTGGGTGGAAACTGAGATTGAGTAGTGCTCCTTTTAAAGTGCATGTACAGTAATAATGTGTCAGATGTTTTCTTGTTCTAGCATGACATTTGCACGTGGTTGAGTTATTGTATGTCATTCAGATGTGTAATAATTGGAGCAGAATGTATGTACAGTATGTATACATGTGTTACGCCCTGAAGCTGGTTAACATTGCATTTTATTTATCTGAGAGTGCAAGTGCCAGCGATGCAGTCAAGGGCATCATGTGCGGACACTGATAGCATATAGTTCTTCTTTACAGATTGATACATTGCTGTACTTTATATTTTGTGAGGCTACAAACGTATGAACCCCCTTAATTTGTAATTTGCCGTTAAGTGCAATTGACATTAGTTGTTTTCTACGAATTGTAAAATAATTGTGGAAGTTGCCATGTTTATCGTAAGGCTATTGTAACCTGAAATTGAAAAAGAGACTTCGAGACAATTCATATTGGAATTAAATTGAAACATTCACAATATGCATATCTGATGGAATTGCATTGCTGTTTCCAGATAATACTGTTGCTGTTGAGTGTGATATACTTAGCCTGGACTACAGTGTGGTACCAACTACATAAATATATATATATTTTTTAAAGCACACAAGGCACACTGCTCGCATGATATAGGTAGTTGTATAGTCTATATACCCTCTCTTTCAGTTATACTGCATACCTCACAACATACTGGGATTGTTCCCAGATTTCATCATGTTTTATGATAAACTACCTGAACGTTTCACTTCCAAGTGTTGAGACACTGCAACCCATTATTTGTATCTTTATTTAGCTAGAGAACAAATTGCTTTTGGGACTTTGCTGAATTATCCGTTTATAATAATGGTGCAGGAAAAAAACAGTGGACCTTTTCAGATTGCGTATTAGTTGTGTTATATTATGTTGGTTTTGATTGGCGTTATGTTCATACCGTTAGCTAGCTGGACATCATTTTTTGCACCCAGACATACTACTTGGTAACACTTCCTTTCTGTGTGCTATTTGCTAAAGGAAATCATAATTAACAAACATGAATGAAATAATGTAAAACAATGACAAAACATACGTATTACTTGCCAAACACAGGGCCTTGTTACAAAGGGCTTATCATTTGACAATAATAATTAGTGAAAGGTTTCCTATACAATTTCTGTCTGTTTATAGTTTTGTAGAGAATAAATAAACAAAATAATGAATATGGTTCATTAATTATTAATAGACAATTACAAGCTGTTATTGACAGCATATATACAGTGTTACCCAGTACACAGTATGGTTAATGCTTTGACTGATTTTACTGTATAGTGGATGGGGTTTGAGAAACAACAACAGCTCTCTATCTATGAGCTTAGTTTAGTCATGTATGTTGACTCCAGGCATGGAACATTTAAAGTAGATATTGTTTCCCCAGGATCGAAATCTATCTTTTGATCCTCTCTTTGTCACAACTGCAAGATTACAGTTATGACTAATACGCTGTTCATGATGATTTATACACAGATTCACATTGAACTTTGTTTATGACGGTGTGACTGCACTTGTGTAGGCTACAAAAGCTTTCCTTTCACTTTCAATTGATCATTTTTTCGTGGATGAGTTACAACAGTCAGCAGTTCTTCATAAATAGAAGTGCAGACATTGGAAAACTTTGAAGAAACACTAATTTCTGTTTTTAACTGTGGATCAAAGGTTTCAAGCCACTTTGCCCCTTAGGGCCACTGTACATGGGTGGGGGAGTGGAAAGAAAAACAAAAGTGTTTCGCCTTCTGACCCAGGGGACAACAGTCTTTATAATAGTCACTTTTTACATACAAACAGCACGTTCAAAACCACACCGCAGACTGAGGTTTGTGTATTGACAACATTTCATTTGATCTGTATTCATCCAGTAACAGTCAATCATTGAATATTCTCTTTTTTCAAATGCAATGCACTACATAACCTTGGTTTGTCTTCTCTTAATTTGTATGGTTATTGTGGGGATAACACTGACTATTTACATTTAGAGCAAAGTGCCTTTAAGTCAACCACGTTTTGCTATGATATTAGCATTGTGATTTCCTGATTTATTGAGCTTTAACAGCCTAACCCAGTTCACCAGTCTTCACTATGGGCCCGATTCCGACCTGAGTTAAGCAAGTGTAAATGGAATGTAATTCCCTTTTTATGTACTTTTCTCTCTATGCGTATTCTGATGAACTTAAGCATGAGAATAGAGTGCTATTCACCTGCTATTCCTTTTGGTTGGAGGTGGAATAAATTAAGGTGTGGTGGAGCTGTGTCTACAGATACTCTGTATTCTGACCTTGCCTTAATTCCACCACCTTTACCTACAGGTTCCAAGTGGAAAAAGCATCTACTTTATTTTTTTGATAGAAATACCACCATTCTCCATGCACTGTAATAACTTGACAAGAGCTATGTAAATGAGTAATCCTTTTGGATAAGGGAAATAACATTTGTTTTAGATCTATTTTACCTTACAATCACAAATGTGAAACCAGACAAATGTGAAACCAGTAATATGGCAGCAAACTGAAGAATATCAACATAGTAACACAGTAAAGTTTAAGAAATGCCGTGCCATTATGCAGAATTTAAATTGTAAGGCCTTTTAGCAGGGATGGGCACTCTCAAATGTCTTAATTATAGGCTACCCTGACATTCTCTGTTTCCATTTCTATCATGTTAAATATTAGCCATTATCAGTATTGACCGTCAGTAGGTCTAATAACCACACATATTTAACTGCCAATTTACTGTTAGATCCCTTCAGTTGGTTTAGCCTACATTATCATTCCATTTAGTTCCAATGTTTCATTTACCTTCATTTGCTTCCTCTGTAAACGCCATCACGGCCATGTGGTTGTTGCTGAGGATCATTAGTAACAGTTAATAGTATAAAAAAAGACATATAGGCTAATTAAATCGTTATGGAGCAGAGTGCTGACCAAGCCATAACAGTTTGAACCCGACGCATGGCCCAATACTTGGCAGTGTCATCACATAGTTCCATGGTTAGTACAGGCAATAGATGAGGGTATAGACTACTATTGTACACTATTCTCCCTATTATAATGATATGTACACTATTCTTCCAACATTACCAGATCTTAAAGAACTGAATGTGGCAATTTTTCAGAATGAATCAAACCACGGTTTTCTTTCTTCCGTGCATATATTTAGATGGCTTTCTTTCATTGATCTAACTAAAAGGTACACCGTATTTAAAAGGGATGGCTTAAGATAAATGTACTGAAAACTCCACCCCAAAAAATCTGTTGGACAGCAAGTAGGAGGGTTTTCAACGATTGAATTACATTTATTCAGCGCGCGCAAGGGAACTACGCCTGCAAAGCCCGTTATGCACCTTCATAAAGTGTGTAGGAAAGGCGTAATTTCCTAAGTCGGAATTTGGCCCTAGAAAGGGGGCCCAACTTTAGCCATTATGGTCTCCAAAATTGTGTGCGTGTGTGTGTGTGTGTGTGTGTACACACACACTCCTCTCTGCTGCTGCCTGATAACCATGCAGTTTTGGGACGAACCCAACATGCAACAAACCAGGTGTTGATGGCATTGTGGGGCAGCTGTGCGAAGGCTGATCAGAAGTGACAGCTGTGACATTGAATGGTTCTTATTCATCTGAAAGAAAAGGGGAAGATGTAACAGCTTGAGCCTCCCCATATAGATAGTTGATAGAGATACAAGGGACAGAGATATCCTCAGCCTTTATTATTCCACCCTCTGATTGAGAGAACACTGGGGGCAGGGCTTCTGTCAAAGATTAAAAGGTGAGGCATTCAAAATGACACTCTTTGTAGCACAATGAATACTTACTTTTACATTGTAGTGCTATATGGCGTTTTAACAGCTTTTGCAGTGTAGTGCTATATGGTGTTTTAACAGCTTTTACATTGTAGTGCTATATGGTGTTTTAACAGCTTTTACAGTGTAGTGCTATATGGTGTTTTAACAGCTTTTACAGTGTAGTGCTATATGGTGTTTTAACAGCTTTTACAGTGTAGTGCTATATGGTGTTTTAACAGCTTTTACAGTGTAGTGCTATATGATGTTTTAACAGCTTTTACAGTGTAGTGCTATATGGTGTGTTAACAGCTTTTACAGTGTAGTGCTATATGGTGTTTTAACAGCTTTTACAGTGTAGTGCTATATGGTGTTTTAACAGCTTTTACAGTGTAGTGCTATATGGTGTGTTAACAGCTTTTACAGTGTAGTGCTATATGGTGTGTTAACAGATGTGTGTGTCAATTTGTGGCGTTAGATGTGTTAACATGTAACAATACATTCAATAATTGCGCAGTCTTTTCTGTTCCAGTTCAGGTTATTTTGATAAAATTCACTTACAGTAGCTTTCTCAATGATATTTACTTGGGGGTGGGGGCAACTCTAGTGAGATCAAATGGCAAGCTAATAGTTTTTCACTGGACATTTTATAATGAAAACTTCAGAGCCTTAATTGGATACAAAGCATATTCCTACACTTCACTGCATACAGCCTCAATCTAGACATGACTTGCGTTGTTTCATTTTGTGTGGGCTATCGTGGTATTGATACCACATACTCAAAAGGACTGAGGACTTCTTTGTTTTAACAGTTCATAATTTATGGACAATGTAAAACCTTATCTCCAGCTGACATGTTGATTACTCACCATAACGGGAATATCATTGGGATTCATGGACTCACTTGATCAAAACAAATTGTTGCCACTATATGTTATGACATGGGGGATCGGCAATGCTATAGCAAACAGTAAACCATGCAGGTAAAGTACATGAGAAACACACATTCTAAACTGGAGGAGACACATAATGTGCTTCTGTGAATTTCTGCTAGGCCCTTTGCAGAATTATAATTGATTGTGACAGTAATTTAGGTAATCAGGCAACGTAATTAGGAAACCTTTGTCTGTTCAAAAGATATGCAGCTATGAACATCCAATATACACACCAGCATCATTGTTTATTTGAAAATGTCCTAAAACAGTGAAAAGACACAAACCTACTGACATTGACAGCGGTTCAATCCATCTCTGGTCAATGCAGAGGGCTGACTTCTGGGTTTATAGTCTCTCATGTCTTACCATTTAGAGAGAGAGATCACTCATTTCTCTTCACTTCATGTAGTGGGGAGTGCAGTACACATTTCTACATAAACTCAGCAAAAAAAGAAACGTCCCTTTTTCAGGACCCTGTCTTTCAAAGATAATTCGTAAAAATCCAAATAACTTCACAGATCTTCATTGTAAAGGGTTTAAACACTGTTTCCCATGCTTGTTCAATGAACCATAAACACTTAATGAACATGCAGCTGTGGAACGGTTGTTAAGACACAACAGCATACAGACGGTAGGCAATTAAGGTCACAGTTATGAAAACTTAGGACACTAAAGAGGCCTTTCTACTGACTTTGAAAAAAAACAAAAGAAATATGCCCAGGGTCCCTGCTCATCTGCGTGAACGTGCCTTAGGCATGCTGCAAGGAGGCATGAGGACTGCAGATGTGGCCAGGGCAATAAATTGAAATGTCCGTATTGTGAGACGCCTAAGGCAGCGCTACAGGGAGACAGGACGGACAGCTGATCGTCCTCGCAATGGCAGACCACGTAACAACACCTGCACAGGATCGGTACATCCGAACATCACACCTGCAGGACAGGTACAGGATGGCAACAACAACTGCCTGAGTTACACCAGGAATGCACAATCCCCCCATCAGTGCTCAGACTGTCCGCAATAGGCTGAGAGAGGCTGGACTGAGGGTTTGTAGGCCTGTTGTAAGGCAGGTCCTCACTATACATCACCAGCAACAACGTCACCTATGGGCACCAACCCACTGTCGCTGGACCAGACAGGACTTGCAAAAAGTGCTCTTCACTGACGAGTCGCAGTTTTGTCTCACCAGGGGTGATGGTCGGATTCGTGTTTATCGTCAAAGGAATGAGCGTTACACCGAGGCCTGTACTCTGGAGAAGGATCGATTTGGAGGTGGAGGGTCCGTCATGGTCTGGGGCGGTGTGTCACAGCATCATCGGACTGAGCTTGTTGTCATTGCAGGCAATCTCAACGCTGTGCGTTACAGGGAAGACATCCTCTTTCATGTGGTACCCTTCCTGCAGGCTCATCCTGACATGACCCTCCAGCATCACAATGCCACCAGCCATACTGCTTGTTCTGTGCGTGATTTCCTGCAAGACAGGAATGTCAGTGTTCTGCCATGGATCTCAATCCCAATGAGCACGTCTGGGACCTGTTGGATCGTAGGGTGAGGGCTAGGTGCCATTCTCCCCAGAAATATCCGGGAACTTGCAGGTGCCTTGGTGGAAGAGTGGGGTAACATCTCACAGCAAGAACTGGCAAATCTGGTGCAGTCCATGAGGAGGAGATGCACTGCAGTACTTAATGCAGCTGGTGGCCACACCAGATACTGACTGTTACTTTTCATTTTGACACCTCATTTGTTCAGGGACACATTATTCCATTTCTGTTTGTCACGTCTGTGGAACTTGTTCAGTTTATGTCTCAGTTTTTGAATCTTGTTATGGTCATATACATATTTACACATGTTAAGTTTGCTAAAAATAAACGTAGTTGACAATGAGATTACGTTTCTTTTTTTGCTGAGTTTATATCCTGTTGGCATCATGTTGTTTTTATTTAATCACTTGTGTTTTGTTTGTAGACACCAACATGAGCTAAATGGTATATTGTGGGATGACACTACAGTATATAGCCAGCGTGAGATCGAATTGTTTGTGCAATGAATAACCTGTTTTCATTGGACATTTCTGCCTGTGTATATCAGCCTTGTCGGTCTCAACTTCCTTTCAAAAAGGTGTAAGCCAATTTCAGACAACGTACAGTCATAATCTGTGTTGGACTATGCAGTTCTTCTTAATGACCCCCCCCCAAAAAAAATGTCAGTACTGTTTATGTTTTAACCATGTTTGTTTTGCTGTGCATGGACATCATTTGTGACAAAAATTCCTTAAATATTTGATATTGTATGGTTCTGCCTCAGAAATGATAGCACACTATGTTACACTGAAGTTGACATTGTTTATATTGAATGGTCTGTTTTTGTTATTATTCTGTTGCATACAACTGTAAAAATACAGTAAATTCAACAATCACAATGTATGTTTTAATTTTTTTGTTGTTTACTTAAGAAAAGCTTATGTTATTGTACATAGATCAAACAGGACATGACACACCAGTAATCTGAATGTACACCTCAATATTTGGGTAAAACCAGTCAACTATCAACACATACATGAACTTTTTGTTTCCCTTTTTTACATATAAAAGTTTAGATTGACACAACTGTAGTACTACCATCACCTCAGATCAGCATCCATGTCGACCCTCTCCCTCCCCACCACCCTAGACGTGTCCCGTCTTCTGGTTTTTGTCCAAATGAAGACATACCGCCAATGCACACAAAAAAAAGAAGAGTGAACCAACGATGTTATTGGTAGTTCCTTTTGTTCCTTTTCTTCTTCTGGGACCAAGAGTCTTGTTGTTGTTCAGTGCTAGGTAAAGCTGAGGATGAACCGTGTTGCATCAAAACTTGAGCAGGAACAACAAGAAAACAGTCAGCAGGAGGCAGAAGGAGCAGTGGGGCGACAGGGCAGCCCTGTTCACATCATGCATCATAGTCCCGGGGCCTGTTGGGAAAAATAGTTTGATATTAACGTCACTAAGGCATCTCAAGAGGCAGTGCTTCCTCTACCTATCTTCCCCTCCACAACTAAACCATTGCGGGTTCTATTGGCTTTAACTGACAACTTTAGATGCCTTATCAAAAAAAAGTGATTGTTGGCTTTAGAGCCCTCTCCTGAAATGTAATTTAGGGGATGGACTGCAAAGAGGTCATCGTCAGCAGTAACGCTAGGCATAGAACCAACAAGATGGATTCCTCCTGCACATTGAATAGGACGGGTTCCTTTGAAAACTGAACACAGGCTCCATCAGACACTGGTCATCTTAACAAAGCATGCCAAGGATCTCAAATAGCTATTTCCACGCAAACACATCATTCATATCAGAGATGACATGGCATTCTATCCCCTTTGATGATCAAAAGGAAACAAGCAGTACAAAACAAACATTCCCCCAAATCCCTTGGCATGTGAACTGAGGAGCACGACTGAGGCTAGATTTTAGTTTTCAGGATTGGGCCTTTATAACTTTGAGAATAGAATAGTGTAGGATGACTAAAATGGCTTCTTAATGTGTTTTTCTGGCAGTTTGTTAGTCTTTGTAAACTGCTGGAACTGCAGTCAGAGAAAAAGTTGACCAAACATTGTGGATGACCTGTAATGCTACCCTAAGAGGTTTTCTAGGACTCAACAAATTTGTATACTGAGCTATTGTATTCGCTCAATAGCTATTGTATCCAACGAGGCTCAGCTCTTTCACATTATATGCCCCTAGAGATAATCAAAATAAGTTGCTGCTTTTTGTCCTATTCATAATAACAATGTTAATTTATTTAAATGTATAGCTTTATTCTACATTACATAACTGCAAGTTTGGTTCACTGTGGAGTATTCTCCCACAGATGAATAAGCACTGACAAACAAAATGTATCTATTTGCATTACACCCCACCCCACAGATAGACACATCTACATTTAGGCCAGGATTGAGTCAGATCAGCGTTAACCCGCAGTTACCGACAACTGCACAGCATATCATTGCTTTTGTTTAGGCGACGTTGGAGGTTTAACTGCAGCCGCAGCTGCTCTTGTGGTCATTGTCACAAAACCACACAATATACAGCTGAAGTCGTAAGTTTACATACACTTAGGTTGGAGTCATTAAAACTCGTTTTTCAACCACTCCACAAATGTCTTGTTAACAAACTATAGTTTTGACAAGTCAGTTAGGACATCTACTTTGTGCATGACACACGTAATTTTTCCAACAATTGTTTACAGATTATTTCACTTATAATTCACTGTATCACACTTCCAGTGGGTCAGAAGTTTACATACACTAATTAACTGTGCCTTTAAACAGCTTGGAAAACTACAGAAAATGTCATGGCTTTAGAAGCTTCTGATAGGCTAATTGACATAATTTGAGTCAATTGGAGGTGTACCTGTGGATGTATTTCAAGGCCTACCTTCAAACTTAGTGCCTCTTTGTATGACATTATGGGAAAATTAGAAGAAATCAGCCAAGACCTCAGAATTTTTTTTTGTAGACCTCCACAAGTCTGGTTCATCCTTGAGCAATTTCCAAACGCCTGAAGGTACCACGTTCATCTGTACAAACAATAGTACGCAAGTATAAACATCATGGGACCACACAGCTGTCATACTGCTCAGGAAGGAGACACGTTGTCTCCTAGAGAAAAGTGCAAATCAATCCCAGAACAACAGCAAAGGACCTTGTGAAGATGCTGGAGCAAACAGGTACAAGAGTAACTATATCCACAGTAAAACGAGTCCTATATCACATTACCTGAAAGGCCGCTCAGCAAGGAAGAAGCCACTGCTCCAAAACCGCCATAAAAAAGCCAGACTATGGTTTGCAACTGCACATGGGGACAAAGATAGTACTTTTTGGAGAAATGTCCTCTGTTCTGATGAAACAAAAATATAACGTTTTGGCCGTAATGACCATCGTTATGTTTGGAGGAAAAAGGGGGAAGCTTGCAAGCCAAAGAACACCATCCCAACCGTGAAGCACGGGGGTGGCAGCATCATGTTGTGGGGGTGCTTTGTGGCAGGAGGGACTGGTGCACTTCACAAAATAGATGGCATCATGAGGCAGGAAAATGATGTGGATATATTGAAGCAAAATCTCAAGACATCAGTCAGGAAGTTAAAGCTTGATCACTAATGGGTATTCCAAAGGAAAAGTGACCCCAAAAATACTTCCAAAGTTGTGGAAAAATGGCTTAAGGACAACAAAGTCAAGGTATTGGAGTGGCCATCACAAAGCTCTGACCTCAATCCTATAGAAAATTTGTGAGCAGAACTGAAAAAGCGTGTGCGAGCAAGGAGGCCTAAAAACCTGACTCAGTTACACCAGCTCTGTCAGGAGGAATGGGCCAAAATTCACCCAACTTATTGTGGGAAGCTTGTGGAAGGCTACCCAAAACGTTTTGACCCAAGTTAAACAATTTAAAGGCAATGCTACCAAATACTAATTGCATATATGTAAACTTCTGACCCACTGGGAATGTGATGAAAGAAATAAAAGCGGAAATAAATAATTCTCTCTACTATTATTCTGACATTTCACATTCTTACAATAAAGTGGTGATCCTAACTGACCTAAGACAGGGCATTTTTACTAGGATTAAATGTCAGGAATTGTGAATAACTGAGTTAAAATGTATTTGGCTAAGGTGTATGTAAACTTCTGACTTCAACTGTATATATAGATATTTTTAACTAGGGAAGTCAGCTAAGAACAAATTCTTATTTACAATGACGGCCTACTGCCAGTAACCGAAAGGTTGCTGGATCGATTCCCTGAGCTGACAAGATAAGAATCTGTTGTTTCGGTTACTGGCCCAACGCTCTAACCACTAGGCTACCTGCTGCCCCAATAATATATGTATATTATTGCATCTATAATTGCATCCCAGTGCACACAATAACGTATATTACAGCGATATTGTACTACAACAGTAACAGTAGGCAATCTTACCGTAGAGGATTATGCTTGCATTGGTGATCCCCATGGTGTTCATGGCCACGCACGTGTAGTTTCCGTAGTCCTCTTCAGAAACATTCAAAAACATAAGCATGGATTGTTTACCTTGGTTCTCTATCTTAACCCCATTCAGTCCATTTAGGAGTCTGTAAAGAAGAAAATACATTCTTAAAATATTAATTCTGGAATCCCATATCTAAAAGGTTATCAATAATAAATCCCCATACCCGTGAAATTGAAGGGTATATCTTATATCAATCCTATTTGGCCCGTTAGGCCAGCGAATCGCAACTGATGGGGGAGGTTTTGAATGGGTTGTGAGTGTCTGAGTAAAAGAAAAGAGAAATAATAATAAAAAAGTGAATGAAAAATACTCCTGTCTGAACTTAAATGACTAAAACCAGTTAGAAAGTGTTTAGAAATGACAATGAACCAATATATTTTTTTATAATTTTACCTCTGAACTATTTTTCTTCAATCACAATATGTTCTATATACTGTACAGTTGTTAGCAGCTCTATTTAGAGGATTTGGTAGATGTTATGGTCTCAAGCCAGTGATCTTAACATTCATATGGGCAAGATGGAATTATTGAAAATGAAAACAGTGGGACCGTTGTTCCCTTGTCATATAATTCTGACATGTTCTATCAATATACCATAACAAATAGTTTTCCAGATTGCATTTTGGCCGCAGAAAATGGGATGCGAATATTGGATCGTGACTGAGACAAACTGGTTACATTTTGGTCATGAGGCCAAACCAGTTGAGAACCACTGCATTAGGGGATACGATTTGAAGGTGTAGTCTGTAAACAATGTCAGTATAATCCAGTCAAGTTTGACTGAACAAGCCCCATTGAGGTCATTGCTGTGTTGGCATTTGTAGATGTCCTTGAAGGGTTCAGCACAAGTATGAATGCTACAGTTGGTAAAGACTATTAGTCTCGGGAACTTATGGACAAAAATACTTTTCAAATAAGTCTCTCGAGCCCTCATACCGAACACAGCTCATTAGGTCGTGCTGAGACGACTGCTCTGCATCGCTGTACAACAACCTGCGTTGTGTAACATTTTCTCTTTGGCTGCACTGCTAATATTCCCCACGCTTCACTGGCTTGTGCCAGTTCTTTGGGAAACAAGATTTATTTGAAGCGTAGTCATTCATTATAAACCCCCCTGTACTTTCTCAGAGGTTGTCCAAGCAACGCAGCCCATTGACAGAAACGAATTATGCAAAGAAATACAACTCGCCTTTGGTGGCCATGATGGTTTAGATTAGAAATTGTTCTCCAAAGAAAGTACTTTTAATAGTAGGTTCTTAATGAGACAAAATTACATTTTGCCAGTGGAGAATAAAAACAACTGGGGGATTTACATCTACTTACAACCAACAAAGGCCAAAACTGAGACCCTTAAAACCTAGACTCTTTTCTAAAAGATCTATTAGGACTTACCTGCGGTCCTCTTTGTACCACTCAAAATCTGCACCAGGAACAGCAGAGGCCTCACATTGGAGCACCCCTTTTTGGCCCACTGGGGTACCTGTACTCCCGGCCTTCGAAATGAAGGGAGCATCTGTAAGATGTATGAAATTGAGGTTATTTAATGAGTTTTATAGCAGTGCATATACATTTATTAAAAGTAGACTCAGCAACATGACATCATCACATGCAGCGGGGCAACTTCCTGCTTACAGAAATCAACAACAACAAAAATCTGCCACTATTGGGTCTTCCTTAATGTGGGTATTCCTCACAGGAGGGCGCACATTGGAAATAGCCTGTTTTGGCAGTCTTGACAGATTGAAATTATGCTTTTGATTTCTGCAGGCAAGAATTCTTCCCGCTGTGTATGATGTCATATTGCTGTGTCTACCTACCTGATAACCATTACTTTGATGTCCTTTAAAGTGAACTGTTTCAAACAGGTGAAGTATCTACTATCCTGAATAATCTGTAAGGTGGGTCAGTATATTTTCTGTAGATAACAATGTACACTCAAGCTAGTATGTTAAACTAACAAGAGGCTTCTAAAATTATCTTAATAACCCTAATAAAAAAAATGGGCTCCTGGGTGGTGCAGAGGTCTAAGGCACTGCATCTCAGTGCAAGAGGTGTCACTACCGTCCCTGGTTTGAATCCAGGCTGTATCACATCCGGCCGTGATTGGAAGTCCCATAGGGCGGCGCTTGTCGGCCCGGTGTTGTCTGGGTTTGGCTGGGGTAGGCAGTCATTGTAAATAAGAATTTGTTTTTAACTGACTTGCCTAGTTAAATATTTGTTTTTATTATAAGCTCTTAAAACAAGCTTGGATCAACAACAGCCTGGGAAAACCATGTGGCTGATAAAATAGCAACAAATAAGATGACCATTTAGCTTTGTTTGAGTGTTGTGGTGTTTGGCGTCATTGTTTGTTTTCATGCTTACAATTGACTGTGACTTTCACTGTCTTCACATCTGGGGCTGAGATGTCATTGGAGGAGATGCATTCATACGATCCCGACTGTTCTTTAGTGATCGCTGTCATATCAACATATTCCCCTTCAGTGACAAATTTGTATCCTGAAAAATAACACAATAACATCTGTTTTTAAAACTAGAAAGCATACAGCGGTGCATAAATTATTACCAAACCCCCCATGATTGAAGTGCTGTTTCTATATTTTTTATCTAAAATATCTCCCCAAAAACCCACATAACAACTCAAACGTTTATTTCATAAAAATACACAGTTGGAAAGAAGTGGAGGGCGCTCAACTAACGTGAGTCGAGGTGCAACTCAAAAATATAATCATAATTGAAAAGGAAAAGGCGCAACACTCGTTCACCATTAAACATTATTTGTTTTATTTAACGTTTCGCCTTTCTTCTGATGAAGGCCAATGAAGGCCGAAATGTTCATCTTTTAACCTTGCCTAAATAAAACAAAGAATTTGTAATGGTGAGCGAGTGTTGTGCTTTTTATATTTAAAAAAAAGAACCATAATAAATTCATAGCAGCAGCAGCCCTTGAATTCGACACACACATATGCAAACATACTTCTGTTTTCTAATGGTCTAGCGAGCATGAAACATTACTTGTAACCAGGTTAAACAGGTGTGAGATCCAAGATGCATAGAAATCACCCTTTCAAATGGTCTGCAGCATTGATCAAGGTAGCGTGTAGGCTATACATCAGACACTACAACGTGACATTTCTACACCTGTTGGTTGAACATTTGAAAGCAGGAGCCACTCAAGGTGGAAATTCTCAAGAGTTACAGTAGCTGTGTCTTGTACACAACAGCAGCAGGTAGCACATTACAGAAACACTGGCCCTCAATATGTTATCAAATGTCAACACACATCACATAAAATAACATTTCCTCAGACATCAGCAGTACTGTGGTATAATCTCTACCCACTGCTTCCGCGACGGACATCATAAAGTCTCTAAGGTCTTGCTATTCAAAGAAACGTGCCGGTATCAGTTATTTCTCCTCTGTGTGTGTGTGTGTGTGTGTGTGTGTGTGTGTGTGTGTGTGTGTGTGTGTGTGTGTGTGTGTGTGTGTGTGTGTGTGTGTGTGTGTGTCTGTGTGTGAGCAGGAGGCAATGGGGCTGAGACTGAAATGGAGCGGCACCTTTACTTGGAGATAACCCATTCCCAATCAGCTGAAATGTCACATACAGCAATATCTCGACATTAGCATGATCTCATTACTTTCCCCAAGCCCTGGTCCCACCAACAGCTACTGCTGCTTCTGCTGCAACTGACAAGGGACTGACTGGAAAGGTTGTCCTGGCTGGGTTGTTGCTTTTAACTTTAATGTGCTGGGCCATGGGAAATGGAAGTACAGATAATTTAACATTTTATAATGTGTTTCTATCTACATTATGCAGATTGAGGCGAAGAAGTGGAAATTGAGTTATTGGCCATTACTGTGTTATTTTATGGTTGCAGGCAGTGATCGGGTGAGTGATGGCAAGGTTAACCTATGATAATTCAGGCTTCAGCGACTCCATGTGCAAAAGATGGCAGAATCGGTTATGCCTGTATCTTCAGTCAAGTCGATAAAATAATTATGCTAGGTTTTTAACTAACGTGAAAAAGTTTAGGTAATGTCTTAAGATTCGTGATTCAGTCACTCCTTTGTATCTGCAAACCCAAGGGAACATGGCACCATATACATGGTGCAGTGCCTTCAGAAAATATTCACACCCCTTAACTTTTCCAAATAGTGTTGTGTTACAGCCTGAACTGCACAACTTAATAACACATTTAAAGCTGAAATGTCTTAAGTCAATAAGTATTCAACCCCTTTGCTACGGCAAGCCTAAGTATGTTCAGGAGTAAAATGTGCTTAACAATTCACATAATGAGTAGCATGGACTCATTCTGTGTGCATTAATAGTGGTTAATATGATTTTTGAATGATTATCCCATCTCTGTACCACACACATAGAATTATCTGTAAGGTCCCTCAGTCGTGTAGTGAATTTCAAGCACAGATTCAACCATGAAGACCAGAGAGGTTTTCCAATGCCTCGCAAAGAAGGACAAAGATGGCGCCAGAGGAGATGGATGACGTTTTACGGACTCCTAACCAATTGTGCTATTGTGTGTTTTTTTGCGTTATATACAACTTATTTTGTACATAATGTTTCTGCCACCATCTCTTATGACTGAAAAGAGCTTCTGGATATCAGGACAGTGTTTACTCACCTTGTACTAGACAACCATTTTTTCTTTAAAGAGTCGGACACGAAGGATTTACTTCAGACACCCGACAAGGCCGAAATCCCCATGATTCGCATGAAGAAGAGACAGAGATATTGGGGATGTAGGTCGGGGTGCCTTGTAAGGATCCGACGGCGAGTGAGTAATCCCCCTCTACCATCAGTCCTATTAGCCAATGTGCAATCATTGGATAACAAAATGGATGAGCTCCAAGAGCTCCAATCATGACTATCCTACCAAGGAGACATTAAAAACTGTAATATCATGTGTTTCACAGAGTTGTGGCTGAACGATGACAAGGATAACATATAGCTGGCGGGTTTTTCGGTCCACCAGCAAGATAGAACAGCTGCCTCCGGTAAGACAAGCAGTGGTGGTCTGTGTCTATTTGTTAATAACAGGTGGTGCACGAAATCTAATATTAAGGAAGTCTCAAGGTTTTGCTCACCTGAGGTAGAGTATCTCATGATAATCTGTAGACCACACTATTTACCAAGAGAGTTTTCATATATATTTTTCGGAGCTCTCTATTTACCTCCACAAACCGATGCTGGCATTAAGACGGCACTCAACGAGCTGTATAAGGCCATAAGCAAACAAGAAAATGCTCATCCAGAGGCGGCGCTCTTATTGGCTGGGACCTTTAACCTAATTTCTACCAGCATGCTAAATGTGAAACCAGAGGGGAAAAAAACTCTAGATCACCTTTACTCCACACACAGAGACGCATACAAAGCTCTCCCTCGCCCTCCATTTGGCAAATCTGACCATAACTCTATCCTCCTTACAAGCAAAAACAAAGCAGGAAGAACCAGTGACTCACTCGATAAGGAAGTGGTCAGATGATGCAGATGCTAAGCTACAGGACTGTTTTGATAGAACAGACTGGAATATGTTCTGGGATTCTTCCAATGACATTGAGGAGTACACCACATCAGTCACTGGCTTCATCAATCAATGACGTAGTTCCCACAGTCACCGAACGTACAGTACATACCCCAACCAGAAGCTAAAGCTAAAGGCTAGAGCTGCCGCTTTCAAGAAGCGGGACTCTAACCCGGACGCTTATAAGAAATTCCGCTAAGCTTTCCGACAAACCATCAAACAGGCAAAGCGTCAATACAGGACTAAGATTGAATCGTACTACACCGGCTCCAACGCTCGCCGGATGTGGCCGGGCTTGCAAACTAGTATGGACCACAAAGGGAAGCACAGCCACGAGCAGTGACACAAGCCTACCATATGTGACACAAGCCTACCATATGAATGAAATAACTTCTATGCTCGCTTCAAGGCAAGCAACAGCGAAGCATGAACGAGAGGATCAGCTGTTCCAGATGACTGTGTGATCACGCTCTCAGTAGCCGATGTGAGTAAGACCTTTAAACAGGTCAACATTCACAAGGCCACAGGGCCAGACGGATTACCAGGACGTGTATTCCGAGCATGCACTGACCAACTGGCAAGTGTCTTCACTGACATTTTCAAAAAGTCTGTAATACCAACATGTTTCAAGCAGACCACCAGAGTCCCTGTGCCCAAGAACATCAAGGTAATCTGCCTAAATGACTACCGACCCGTAGGACTCACATCTGTAGTCATGAAGTGCTTTAAAGGTTGGTCATGGCTCACATCAACACCATTATCCCAGAAACCCTAGACCCACTCCAATTTGCATATCGCCCCAACAGATCCACAAATGATGCAATCTCTATTGCACTCCACAATGCCCTTTCCCACCTGGACAAAAGGAACACCTATGTGAGAATGCTATTCATTTACTACAGCTCAGCGTTTAACACGATAGTGCCCTCTAAGCTCATCACTAAGCTAAGGACCCTGGGACTAAACACCTCCCTCTGCAAATGGATCCTGGACTTCCTGGCGGGCCTCCCCAGGTTGTAAGGGTACGCAACAACACATCTGTCACACTGATCCTCAACACAGGGGCCCCTCAGGAGTGCGTGTTCAGTCCCCTCCTGTACTCCCTGTTCACCCATGACTGAATGACCAAGCACAACTCCAACCCCATCAAGTTTGCAGACGACAACAGTGGTAAACCTGATCATGACAACGATGAGACAGCCTATAGGGAGGAGGTCAGAGACCCGGCCATGTGGTTCCAGGATAACAACCTCTCCCTCAACGTGATCAAGACAAAGGAGATGATTGTGGACTACAGAAAAAGGAGGACCGAGCACGCCCCCATTCTCATCGACGGGCCTGTAGTGGAGAAGGTTGAGAGCTTCAAGTTCCTTGGTGTCCACATCACCAACAAACTATCATGGTCCAAACACACCAAGACAATCGTGAAGAGGGCACGACAACGCCTATTCCCCCCCACGACACTGAAAAGATTTGGCATGGGTCCTCAGATCCTCAAAAAGTTATACAGCTGCACCTTTGAGAGCATCCTGACTGGTTGCATAACCACATGGTATATGGCAACGGCTCGGCCTCCGACCACAAGGCAATACAGAGGGTCGTGCGTACAGCGGTACCGGAGTGCCAAGTCTAGGTCAAAAAGGCTTCTTAACAGCTTCTACCCCCAAGCCATCAGACTCCTGAACAGCTAATCAAATGGCTACACATACTATTTGCATTGTCCCCACCCCCCATTTTTACACTACTGCTACTCTCTATATATTATCCATGCATAGTCACTTTACCTCTACCTACATGTACAGTACTAGTCAAAAGTTGACGCACCTAATCATTCAAGTTTTTTTTTTACTATTTTCTACCTTGTAGAATAATAGTGAAGACATCAAAACTATGAAATAACACATATGGAATCAAGTAGTAACCAAAGAAATCTGACAATATCCCTTTGAGCGTGGTGAAGTTACTACACTTTGGATGGTGTGTCAATGCACCCTGTCACTAGAAAGATACAGGCATCCTTCCTAACTCAGTTGCCGGAGAGGAAGGAAACCTGTCATTGATTTCACCATGAGCCCAATGGTGATTTTAAAAAAGTTACAGAGTTTAATGGCTGTGATAGGGGAAAACTGAGGATGGATCAACAACATTGTAGTTACTCCACAATACTAACCTAAATGGCAGAATGAAAAGTATTCCAAAACATGCATCCTTTTTTTCAATAAGGCACTAACGTAATGCTGCAATAAATGGGGCAATAAATGTCCTGAATACAAATCATTAATCAGTGAACAGATCACTGATTACAACTCTTATTTTCAAACATGGTGGTGGCTGCATCATGTTATGAATATCCCTGTCATTAGCAAGGACTAGGGGGTGTTTTTGTTGTTGATAAAAAGGAACAGAATAGAGCTAAGCATAGGTAAAATCCTGGTTCAGTCTGCTTTCCAACAGACACTGGGAGACATATTCACCTTTCAGCAGCTACTATAAACTAAAACACAAGGCCAAATATACATTGGAGTTGCTTACCAAGATGACAGTGAATGTTCCTGAGTGGACTAGTTACAGTTTTGACTTGAAATCCATGGCATGACTTGAAAATGTCTGTCTAGCAATGATCAACAACCAATTTGACAGAGCTTTAAGAGATTAAAAAAGAATAATGGGCAAATATTGTACAATCCAGGGGTGCAAAGCACTTAGAGACATACCCCTAAAGACTCACTGCTGTAATCGCTGAAAAGGGTGATTCTAACATGTATCGACTTATCTAATCAAGATATTAGTGTATTCTTCATCATTCATCTTTAAAAAAGTTATACTTTTTCTTCCACTTTGCTATTACAGAGAATTTTGTGTAGATCTTAAAAAATATATATACAATGACAGCCATTCTTTAAATTAGTATAGCGGCCGCAGACTGCCTTCTTTTTCAAACAATATCTTTGTCAATATTGCTAAATGAACTTGCTAACAACCTGTTGTCTTATTCACGTGGCTGTTGTCATCAACGAGAAACAGGTTATGATATGCATTTCTATGTTTTTTTCACTTCATTACTGTACATGTCCTTTAACTTTGAAAGTGATAATGATGTTGAGGTGAGTGAAATAAGTAAACAGCAGATATATATTTGGTATTGTCGATGTTTGATGTGAAACTTAAGGAATAGCTCTCAGATTAGCCAGTCCTATCATGATTACTGGGTTCATACAGGCGAGCACATCAGTGGTGGAGCAGTGTTTAGCCCTGTATAGTCAACTAGTCGGTTGTTTTGTCTTGTTTCTACCAAATTAATTCATATGGAAACGACCCAAGCTGCTTCATATAGTTGCTAGAATAATTAACTGTCAGGTTTGTCTGTCAGGCTAGCTAGAAAAGTTGTGTGGCTGTAAATGTGTGCTGCGCTCGCAAAACATCAAGCTGTCACTCACTACCTAATGCTAGCCATACAGTCAACCTGCTAACTAGCCACAAAATAGAAATTAGAGTAATTTGTGTGTATCTGTTGGACTTAGGTTATGGTTTATCATGTTTGCTAGTTACAGATTTTCATAGCCTATACATTGCCTCGTTTTCATATTATTTGACAGCTTGCTTACCTGTCGTGTTAAGGTAGGAGCTCGCGCAGTGGAGCTGAAATAATATTGAGTTGTAGTGATATCAATCAATCAATCAAATGTATTTATAAAGCCCTTCTTACATTAGCTGATGTCACAAAGTGCTGTACAGAAACCCAGCCTAAAACCCCAAACAGCAAGCAATGCAGGTGTAGAAGCACGGTGGCTAGGAAAAACTCCATAGAAAGGCCAGAACCTAGGAAGAAACCTAGAGAGGAACCAGGCTATGAGGGGTGGCCAGTCCTCTTCTGGCTGTGCCGGGTGAAGATTATAACAGAACATGGTCAAGATGTTCAAATGTTCATAGATGACCAGCAGGGTCAAATAATAATATTTGATATTTGTTTACATAGCCAGCTGACAAGTTGCTTGTTTTATCCTGTTTCTACCTGTGCTATTCACTTGGAAATTGTCCCAACTTCGTAACTAATCAGTTAACAATATCTAGCTATGTAGTTGTCTGTCAGGCAAGAAAACGAGGAGGCAGCAACATTGTGCTTTGCTTGCGACGCTGTCACTTGATCGTATCACTCCACCCCTACAACCAGCTAACTAAATCATCTGGCAATGGATCTTGAAGTGTGTGTACCATATATAGCCTTTATGCTCATAATCTAACCTTGCTGGCCATCATGAACATATTTTTGCACGTCTTTTTGTGTGCTCTATCCTGCCTGATCATCCGTCAGTCTGACAAAAATATGCACACAATGAACTGAGAAACAATCTGACCACTAAGTGCTTTATAAAATCATTTGATTGATGATTGATTGAAGTGCTGTATAGCTAGCTGTATGATTATACTTTATATGTTTGTGTGTAATGGGATTTGATTGATTGAATGAAAGTGCTGTATAGCATCATGATTTAGTTTAGTTTATTAGGATTCCAATTAGCTATTGAACATTCAGAAAGACAAGAAGAAAGAGAGAGTGTGAGTAAACAAGAGGCAGAGAGAAAGGAATTATGATCCTGACCACAATTGTTATGTCTCCTGTTCGTTCCCCTCTCTTTCGCTCTCTCTCTCCCTCTGTTACTCTGTTCGTCTAGATCGTTGAAAGCAAGGTAAGTAATGTGGAGAGTCAGGGCTCAGCAGCAAAAGGCAGGGAGGAAGAGGAGTTAGAGACGAATGGCGGGATAGAGATGTGGAGGGAGGAGTGGAGCAAGAGGAGAGTGGAGGGAGATAGTGAAGAGGAGAGGAACATGGAGGGGAAGAGGAAAATGGAGAGGAGGAGGAAGAGGGAGAGTACGCCAAAGCGGGGAGCCTACGTTTCCATGGAGTGTGTCTCTGTATCTGTCTGCATTTACTGAATAGCTGTCAAAGTAGGCTAATATTTCTACATTTTGTGTCAGGCCTAGTCTGCACTAAATCTTATTGAGAGAGGTTATCACATTTTTGTAATAGTTTCTGAATAGTTGTTTTGCATTTTTACTGATGTAAGAATCTTTGACAATCCAACAGCCTACTTTGTGTGGGTGCATTTGGCAGCTTATGTTATATTTTGTTGTCTGCTGTTTTTGGTTGGAATATCTAGCACTAGCAGTTAAGATCAGTGCATTAGGCTCCATCACATTAGTACAGTTAGCTAACAACTTACAGTACTTACAGTACCAGTAGCTAGCTGTGTGTGTTGACAGGTTGTGAAAATAGTTTGTCTAGAGGCACCAGAACAGTTTAAGAACATTTTGAAGATTGTTCCACTAATAAGGTGCAAGAACATTTTAACTGATTTACCTAACTCAGTATAGACCAAAGGAATTTCCAGAGTTAGCCATCCCTGAGACTGGGTGTGGTAACTTAATAACCCCTTATTTCCACAGCAGACATGGAGTGACCAATCTTCAAAAAGTTGCCAGATGGGAGCCTTGTCCTGAAAGACACCAGCATCTACAGAGCATCCTGTCTGGCTTGAAAAGGCAGCTGCACTGTCCCCTGGAAGATCACCAAGGACTTCAGCCAAAGCATGTTCTCTCTGCTTCCGTCTGGCAGACGGTACCTGAGCATCCACCACAAGGCTATTAGACTGTTGAAAAGCCTAGCTGTCCACTTGCACAACCTGCTGTTCACCTGCACCTGAAACTACTATTTCCACTGTCTCTCTGTAACAGTATTGATTCTGTCCCTCTCCTTGCCCCAACCTGGGCTCAAACCAGGGACACTCTCAACACATCGACAACTTGTCACCCACAAACCGCCGTTATATATCACTCCACAAAAGCCATGGCTCTTCCACACACACACACACACACACACACACACACACACACACACACACACACACACACACACACACACACACACACACACACACACACACACACACACACTATCACTGACAAAACACATTTCATAGTACATACCGTTACTGCTAGTTTTACTACTACTTTTATCAATTGTAATATTTGTTTACTAATTGCCTTATTGTGGTAGTTACTTTTATTTAGGATATGTTGATATTTCACTGCACTGTTGAAAGGTCGCTTGCAAGTAAGCATTTAATTGCACCATTTACAACCCGCTGTATCCTGTGTATACGACAAATAAAGTTGTATTTTATATATTTTTTTGTAATGATGCATGCCATTTCAGGAGACACAGTTCTAAAATAAAGTGCACCAGAGCTATGTCTCCAGATACATTCAGCCAGGAGGGCTATACTGCTCAGAGGTGGCAACCCAACAATAAGGCCCACTTGCTGGGTCAACACAAGATGCAGTTCAGCCTGTGGTATGCTGGGTATTTGGTGGCATCGATTCAGAGAGAATCTGCTGCCCATCAGATCACTTTCATAGTGTACCTGGAGATGCCAGCATCAGTGCACTGCTATGTGCACTGATTTCAAACAATTAAGAGTATATTTGTCATTCTCACGTCTTCCTCCAATTCTGTCTTTAATTACAATCAGAACAACTTACCTAACATTAAGTTTTCAATTCAAACATGATCTTACATGTATAGATCAAGCCCTTTCTCTCCTGTGGTGTTTAGGCTTAACACTTTTACCTTTTGAATCCTGAAGCAGTTGAGTGGTTTGACAATATTAAAAAGTTATGGATGATAATGACACATTTACGGGATAAGAGAAGCAAGTATTGTCAGAAGAAGCCTAATGGTTTTCTACTGTCAGATTTTCACAGTAAGATTCTATGCTAAATACAACACAAAATACAACACAAAGATTCTATGCTAAATACAACAGCCATGCCGGGATTTGATACAAGGTCACCGTCCGCGATTATGTTCATATTTTGTTACGACTAATGAGTGATATCCAGGGGCTTGCAAACTATTACGGACTACAAAGGGGAACCCAGCCACGAGCTGCCCAGTTACGCGAGCCTACCAGACGGGCTAAATGCCTTTTATGCTCGCTTTGAGACAAGCAACACTGAAGCATGCATGAGAACACCAGCTGTTCCGGACGACTGTCTGATCACACTCTCTGTAGCTGATGTGAGTAAAACCTTTAAACAAGTCAACATTCACAAGGCCACGGTGCCAGACGGATTACCATGACGTGTACTCAGAGCATGCGTGGACCAACTGGCAAGTGTCTTCACTGACATTTTCAACCTCTCCCTGACTGAGTCTGTAATACCTACACATTTCAAGCAGACCACCATAGTCCCTGTGCCCAAGAACGCCAAGGTAATCTGCCTAAATGACTACCGCCCCATAGCACTCACGTCTGTAGCCATGAAGTGCTTTGAAAGGCTGGTTTTGGCTGACATCAACACCATCATCCCTAGAAAATTCAGAAACTCCTTCAGGAGAAACCTTCATGTGAAATATTCACATGGGTTTGTGTAGCGGCTCAAAACACTTCTTTTTTTTCTTGGCCAGCCGTCTTGAAAAGGGGGAATGATTTGTTATCTTGTATTTATCCAAGAAGTTTGTTTTTCCTTGTCACTGTTCAAACAAGTATTCCTGAAGTAAGACAGTACTGGAGCAATCAAAATTGTTCACATCTGTGCAGCTGAACAGATATCCTCTGCGATAAAACTGTTTGCTAGGGATCAGAAAAACCTCTGATACAGGCAAAATTACATACACAGCAGCTTTCTCAAAGGATAACTGAGAGGGCAACTTGTGCCTGTTTGCTGACACATAGTACCATGGCTAACTATACATGTGAAGAAGGCTATTTAAGTGGCTACACGTAGGTTATCCAGCCCTTCACGTTACTCCTAAAATGATATGATGGAATATAAATCCTAGCCAATACTACAAAAATATATTAAACATCTTATAACATATTTCACCAAAAATGTATCACTGAATCATATATCAGTGATTGATATCAACACATTCATACACTATATTTAAAAGTATGTGGACACCCCTTCAAATGCGTGGATTTGGCTATTTCAGCCACACCCGTTGCTGACCAGTGTATAAAATCAAGCACACAGCCATGCAATCTACAGAGACAAACAATGGCAGTAGAATGGCCTTACTGAAGAGCTCAATGTCTTTCAACGTGGCACTGTCATAGGATTAACACTACAGAATACAATGAGATTCTAGACTCTTCTGTGCTTCCAACTTTGTGGCAACAGTTTTGGGAAGGCCCTTTCCTGTTTCAGCATGACAATGCCCCTTTGCACAAAGCGAGGTCCGTACAGAAATGGTTTGTCGAGATCAGTGTGGAAGAACTTGACTGGCCTACACGGAGCCATGACCTTAACCCCACCGAACACCTTTGGGATGAATTGGAACACAGACTGCGGGCCAGGCCTATTCGCCCAACATCAGTGGCTGACCTCACTAATGCTCTTGTGGCTGAATGGAAGCAAGTCCCCGCAGCAATGTTCCAACATCTATTGGAAAACCTCCATATTGATGCCCATGATTTTGGAATGAGATGTTCGACGAGAAGGTGTCCACATACTTTTTGTCATGTAGTGTAGCATACACACAATATTCAACTAGAATGTAAAATTGCTAAATTAATCACACAAATAAAATAATCCCACTGGGGGTTGATAAGCATACATATTTAATCAAGTTTAATTTCAGTAACACATTCTTGATTTACTTCAGAAGACAGCACTAAAACAGCATTGTGACTCAAACAATGACAACATTTCTTAAATGAAAAACAGATTTGCCTTGAATTCTCCGTCAACAATAGAACTGGAAATGACTGGAAATTGTCAACAGCTGCACAATTTCATTAAAGTCCCTGCAAAACTGCGCGACAACAAAACAAAACCACAAAGCCTCAATCTGTATAGATCAAATCTACTATTTTCACTTCAACATACATTGATAATCCTTCCTATTCTAATGTGCATGGTTCTATGTAGAACAAACTGATTGCATTAACAGGGGAGATAGATCATCTATACATTGTAAAAGTAAACAAAAAACGTATAAATAAACACCTAACAGGATAATGCAGCTTTTCATTGACTCCGATGCGTGACCGATCGCTGATTTGAGTTTGGGAGATGGAAGTGCAAACAAAGCCGGAGGCCCATTGCAATTACAGCCAACAGCCTCCCTTATAATCCTGAGGCCATTATGGAACTGTCTGTCCACAGTGAGAGAAGGCTTATTAGATTGTTAAAGGGGGGGAGCGACTAGGAGAGCATGAGGAAAAATTAATAATAGAGCCATCTCATCCCTCCCCCCTCTGGTTTAAAGCCCCAGAGATAAGCTAGGCCCAGCAACATTATTGAGATTAGCATCGACAACAAAAGGCTCTCCACATTACACTTCACATGGACTTCTTTGCATCAATCAACGAGTTCTCAGAGGGGCATGGAATAGGTTGACGAGAGTGGAGAGTGAGTGCACGTTTGCTGTTGTAACAAAGCACACCTTGGGGGAAAACATCAACACCCACCCACCCACCCAGAGATAGTATCAACATAGACAGAAACTGATCTGTGGTAATTTCACTGGGGCTGGGACAATACCAGTATCGCAATATTTTTCCATGGCAAAAAAAGAAAACATGAAGCAGACCATACTCGTTGGTAATTTAAAAACAAGCTGTAAGTAAAATATTGTGTGATATAGCTTGGAAAATAAACAAATGTGACTGGATGACAACATAATGATGTTTGTTTCCAACATTAGGACTGTTTTCCTAAAGAAGTTAAGTTGTCAAGAAATATGTTTTGTTTCCTTGTCATGATAATAATGAGCAGTGGCATAAAGTACTTGTGTAAAAACAATTTTAAGTACTACTTAAGTCGTTTTTTTTGGTATCTGTACTTGACTTTACTATTGATATTTTTACAACTTTTACTCCACTACATTCCTAAAGAAAAGAATGTACATTTTACTCCTTACATTTTACCTGGCACCCAAAAGTAATCATTACATTTTAAATGCTTAGCAGGACAGGAAAATTATCTAATTCACGCACTTATCAAGAGAACATCCTTGGTCATCCCTACTGACTCTGATCTGGCAGACTCACTAAACACAAATGCTTTGTTTCTAAATTGTGTCTGAGTGTTGAACTGTGTCCCTGACTATCCGTGCATTTAAAAAACAAGAAAATTGTGTCGTTTGGTTTGCTAAAAATAAGACATTTTAAATGATTTATACTTTTTCCATTTGATACTTAAGTACATTTAAAACCAAACACTTTTAGACTTTTACTCAAGTAGTATTTTACTGGGTGACTTTCACTTTTACTTGAGTCATTTTCTTTTAAGGTATCTTTACTTTTACTCAAGTATGACAATTGGGTACTTTTTCCACCACTGCTAATGAGTATCGCGATACTGGTATTGTCCCGGCCCTAAATTTAACTCCTTCTTCAACCAAATAATCATATACAGTGGGGTCTGATATTATTGGAGCCCTTGATAAAGATTAAGCAAAAAAGACTGTATAAAATAAATACAAATACTGAGCTTTTTAAAATTGCTCAGCGAAAGAGATTTTGTTTAACAAGTAATAATATTCATTTTTTTAGATAGGGTTAAAAAATTATTGAATCCCCTGTTTTCAATACTCCAGCACCCTCCCCTTGCAAGGATAACAACACTGAGCCTTTTTCTAAAATGTTTTATGAGATTAGAAAACACATTGGGAGGGATCTTAGACCATTCCTCCATACAGAATCTTTCCAGATCCTTGATATGGTCAGATAACATGAAAATAGAGCTTTTTGGCCACACACTCCAATGGTGGGTTTGGCTTTTCAAAGAACAATGCATATGCAAAATATGCATAATTAACTTTTTAGCTTTAAACCTGGTTGCCTCTAGCAGGAGGCTGAAACGTGGATGCAAGTGGATCTTCCAGCAAGACAATAACTTCAAGCACGCCAAGCAATAACCCCCGACCACAAAAGCAACATTTTGCAATAGCCATCTCAGTCTCCGGTCTTGAACCCTATGGAAATCCTGTGGTTTGAATTGAAGAGGGCAGTTCACAAGTGCTGACGAAGGATATCAAGGATCTGGAAAGATTCTGTATGGAGGAATGGTCTAAGATCCCTTCCAATGTGTTCTCCAATCTTATTTTTCTTTTTAAAGGTACAGTGTAGTTATTCTCGCGAGGGGAGGATGCTGGTGTATTAAAAACGGGATCCAATAATTTTGAACAATATGTTTTTAACTGATATAACAATTCCATATGCTATTTGAATTCTTGGTGGAAATGGAACACCACTCTATTTAAGCATTTAAAGTCAATTACTCTCAATTCATCCAATTTCTGCCAGTATTCATTTCCAAAGATAACAGATCCACCTATGTGAATAACTGCAGTTGATTTGAACTTAATAGACAGGCCTCAAAGAACGCTAATCCTTTATCATACAATATATCAGGGATGGACATCATTTGGTTTTGCATCAGCAGTTTTTCTCTTGTTATGCCACTCACTGATAGTTAGTCAATTAGCCCATGTCAGCAAAAAATGTTTTTGATTGGTAAGTTAGTTTTGCGGTCAGCTCTCTAAACTTTTATCATGGTCGAATTACCGGCTGGGAGGCCTCCATTGATTCTGTTTGTCAGTCTCACTTTTCTCACTTAGTCAGTCTCACTCATATTAAAAACGGCAAACATTTCTCTCCACCCTATTGCAAATGTGTAGAATTGTTTGTGGCCACCACCCCCATCAAAGTTGCCCTCCCTGTCATATATTATATACAGTAAATCACAACACTTAACAATGTTTTATCGTTACACTTTTTAAGCTATACTGTTTAATGAGTACTTGACATTCTACTGTATGTGTTTTAATGAGTTGGTGTGAATTCAAAACAGCAAGCATCACTTCATCTTCTGCTCCATCTTGAATCAACAGTCAAAGCAGTTCCCATATGACCAAAAAAATAAATCACCCAAAAACGACATAATATCCTCAAGTCAGTCTTGAACGGCCATCTATTATGCAAGGGTGTCTGTTTTATCAAGCTAAAAGTTGAGGTGGACATTGCCCTTCTGTTCCAAACTGCCATTGAATTCCTATATGAGTTCTGCCATATGCCCTTTAAAGCTCAAGTGGCCGTTTATTATGCACCCTAAATATTAACAACCATAGCCTCACCCAATTACCATCTGTCCCCAGAATTAAAGTGACAGAACACACTTTCACTTCAGTTTTTGGGAAACAGAGAGGTTGTCTTTGATGTCTTATAGTCGTGCCCTTTTCTCTAGAAACACATTATGAGAAATATCTCAACAATTTATGTCAATAGATCACTAGCTAAAGCTACAATGCAGATTCCAACCTTCTCTCCGTATAGGGGCATCATAGCTTTGTTTGTGCTGACAATGTCAAGTTCAGTGTTTTCTTTTGTTATGTCCTTGCAAAGCAACTACAGTATGTCATTTTAAATCAGATAGACTGTACTGTACTCTGTCCTTAATAATGACCACAAGGTTGCCATGGAAATCTCTGAAGATAAACAGAGCAAGTAGAGTGTAGAAATGGAAATGCACACATAGTATAAAATAACAGCGATGAGGAGGCTTGTTCAGGCATGGAAGCTGTCCAAGGATGTGTCTCAAATGACTATTGCCTGTATAGTGCACTACATTTGTTATGTATGCGGCTCTGATGAAAAATGGTGAACTTTAAAGGGAATAGTAGGGTTTCTTTATAAGACATCATCCCTTAGCAATGGGGTGAAATAAAGTATGGCTAGCTGTATGTATAAGACATGACGAATAATAGATCACTAAAGTGAAAGCATAATATGCTTATGATATTCCTAAACCAAACATGGTCCTGCTAAACGCTAAACTGCGTCAACAATATCTTACTCAGTCAGTTGAAATGGTCCTTCAGATACTATTACACAAATCTGATCTGAAGTCTGTCCTATGATTAATGCCGTAGTTTGCCTTGTTGTATGCTCTGTATTTCCCTAGTCCATTCTGCTTGAGCTGGCTAAGGGGAACCGGGTTGTCTGTAGCTTTAGCTCATTTCTGGCCCTGTGGTTCGCAGTAAATTAATATCAACGCATTATAGGATGACATTCCACTTATAATGAGATTTCCGAGTGCTAATGATTTCATAATAAACCATTGACCATTATTCATGTTTGTCAACACATCTAATTGTGATATGCAATCATTGCCAGATGGAATGGCCCCTAATAGGTTTCAAAGCGTTGATTATGACTTTTGTCTGCATAAACCAATTAGGAGCCTGCTGACACACTTGATAAGGAGTGGTTATATTGAAAATAATGAGAGTGCACTGGGGACTTAGCTACTACTGTATAGCAGAGAGAAGAAGACAAAACATTCTCCTAGCAGGATAGAGGCACATTCACACACAGGCACACAGTAAACTCACTTCAAGTGATTTATACCCTGGTTCTTTCATAACCTCACTATTTAGATGTCATATTTTTGCAGGGCAGACTAGGACACTGGAAAATTGTGCAGTTAAGAGTTAGGTACAACATTACCTGGAAATGAAACCAGTAACTCTGAAGCAGTTTGACATTTATTGATATGACTTATATACTGGAGGTAGCTCTGCACTAGTGGTCACTAGCTGGTCATAAAATCTGATTTTAAACCTAACCTTAACCAAACTGCTAACCCTAATGCCTACACCTAACCTTAAATAAAAACCAAAAAGCACATTTTCTTTTCATACATTTTTACGATAATAGACCATTTTTACTTTGCAGCTAGCCCATCTAGCGAAACCGCTCAATTCTTCCCCCAGGGCAAGACTCATGACAATAAACGTCAGCCTGTAACTCTGAATCCACTTTGTAGCACTATTACATCACAAGTTGCTGTTTCACATAACCTCTGATGAACCAAGTCAAAAATGTGAGCCAAACAGTTTAGTTATTTAATAACCAATGTACGTACAATAAAATCCAAAGTTTCCTCTCATTGAGAAGTCTGGCCTCGACTCAATGCTCTGGGCATCAAAAACAATGGCACATTCAAGTGTACAGAAAATGTGATTCCTAGACAAGAAATCAACTGTCTGCAAGGGAGCCTTGTTAATCATACTGTACATCTCACCATGTTAATTGGAAACGTACACACGCAGCTGTATGCTGTCAAAGCCTGTCAACGCAGTTAGCAATATTTGTTGGCTTAATATTGGCTAATATAAGGCTTAATGATGTAAGTACTGTGTGTAGTATAGATTAAGATAATCATGAATTGTGAATCAATTATGTCTATCACAGCTTTTCATCAAGAGCTATTGTATGGATCTCTGTCATTCTATTGTATGGATCTCTGTTGTCATTCTATTGTATGGATCTCTGTTGTCATTGGTAGAAGCATTCCCAATTATTATACCTCACCACGCACTATTCTGTCACTCCATTACCATGCCATGACTAAACAAGTCAAATCTTGGATCTGATGTCATAAATAAAAATCCTAAGACTTTTTTCAAATGACAGAAAAATACCTACAAGCTATATATTTGTCAGCTCTTGTTTAATGAATTTTACTACACTCATCCTAATGCATTAGATTGACTTGTAATTTCCCCACCTGTCCAATTTGTGTGATATTTTCAAAAGCCTTGTAAAGCGAAATTGCTCTCTCAATTATACTCCTCCTTATTTCATTAATAATAGGCCTACATTATGAGAACTGGTCACCAGTTCAATGACTTTTATTATATCCTAATGGACAAACCTTTTCCATAGAGGTCAGAGGCACATATTGTGAGGGAAATGATATCGTTACAGCTAGTGGATAATTGGAGACCTGAGTTGTATTCAGTAGGCACTAGACAGGAGAAAACATTTTGAAACGGGGAGTGAAATGGGGATATAATACCTGAACGTGTCCAGTAACATAACAGGCATTGGATAGTGCACATAAATGGTGAGCCCTACTGAACACCAGATGGTTACTGAATTGGTTTAGCTACACACTTTAGCCTACTACTTCACTGTATCTGTGAAGCTGTGCCAGTTGATAACCGAACCAATTAAAACGATCTCGGAGCAGAAACCAATCTGTACCACATCATACAATAAGACTGCAGTAAAAACAGTGTAATTGGTCAATGATTTCAGGGGTCATATGGTTCGGTACCACTTACTAATTGAGCTTCCCTCTTGAATATTACAGTATATTGAATTATGAATGAGGCAATAAAGCTTAATACTATTTTTTTGAACTACTAATGCATTAAGTAGGCCATTACTCTTCAAAATATTTCTTCCTAGCAGCGTTAACTACGGAATCAGAGCATATTCTGATACGTCTTTGAACAGCGATATGACAGGGAAATTCACAGAACATTGTTTTTGCCTTTCAGAAGAAGGAAATTACTTATCAAGAGCCAATTTAGGGAATGACATCCGGATATTAAGGGACATTACTGCGCATAGAGAGAAAACTGAATGATTTTGATTGTGTATCGAGCAACCATTATAAAATGCCAATATAAAGCAGCTATGCTCTAGTCTTGCTCGCTCAATGTCATCTCGCACTGGGATGGGGCGGAATCCACCCCAATCAGCTTGCGGATAAGTAACTGGTCACCATGGTTACGCGGTTCTGCCTGACTTATCATCACATGCCTCCCTGAACTGCCTTCTGCATCCTGATCTTTAACAAGGATCTGGGAGATGAATCGCCTCAGCTCTTTACAGTACAAATATATCTTCATTAGGACAGTCATCGCCCAGACAGGGTCTAATTACTGAGAGGTTTTGATTACTGACTGCCAATCAATTACTCTGATATAATTCCTCACCCCTGAGATGGGCTGGAGTGATTACTGCTTCATTGGGTATCGGTCTTTCTGTCTGTCTGAAGTTGTTGTCTGGGGGTTTTGAGACAAAGATACATACCTGTCAGAGCTAAAGACTAGTGGCAGAGCCGATCCATTCCCTGGCTGGCTTTTCGTTCTCTTCCATATCTGATCAGAGCATTTGAAATCATCCTTTGTACCAGAACTAAGAGACGTTGATTAAATTTACACACATTTACACACAGAGTGGCTGGCTTGACTTTGTGAATTGTGGGCAGTTAGTTAAGCATGGAGTGTCAGCACTGAGGAATAATGCCTCTGAGGTATATTGCTATACCTGGCACAAGCAATAGCTACATATAATAGGTAATATTACTTGAACAGCTTGTTCAATTTAAAAGTTGTTGATTACAATCAATAGGTCCCCAGGCAATGTCTTTTCATGTGCCTTATCAAATCACACAACTGCCAAACATTTAGAATAATCTGACAATAAAGCCATTAGCCTATAGAAAAAGAAATGCATGAAAAAACCTACCTCTATAAAAACCGATAATTATTGTGCATATCATTGTGAATATCAAGATGTATTATTTCACTACAGTCTACCTTTCCTAAAATCAAGGTGGAAAACCCTTTTTGAATTGACCTAGTTTTGGCACCCATCACGTAACAAGGCACACTCGATTTCATCACTTGTGGCAATAGCATGTTATTCTTGTCAAGAACATGCCCACCCTTATCAACGACAGAGTTGAGCCGCAGACGAGAGCTACACGGCAGGATGTGAAATTCCTGGGGTGGTGTTGCATCAGCCCGCTAATTGTACCTGATGATAATTAATAATGATCCTACCGGGAAGGCGTTCCTGAGCTCCCTCTCGACAGGAACGGTCGTGGAGTGTGACAATGCTCCATGTTGAGATAAGAAATCACACATCCAAGTTTGGAAATGAGAAGATGAGAGGGAACAGGGAAGTGATACAAACTGGGAATACATGTCCCGTTCAGGCTTCATCAGGTATGCGACTGGTTTAATAATGTGAGGATAGAGTGATTGTGCATGAAACACAGTGTAGCATGGCTAGTGTAGCATGGCTCGCTAATGATGTGGGAGGCTGATGTGAGATGGGAGAGGTAGGTAATGTGGGAGAAGTTTGGCGGGTATAGTGCTCTGGAGAGAGACACAAGCCATTAGCCATGGCATAGGGGACCAAAGAGAGACAGTGTATTGAACTGTTCATTAGTGTTTTTTTCTCAGGAAACATACAGGAATAGGATCTTTCGACTCTCCTGAGGGTGGCCAACAGCCAAGTAACGCAGGACACTTATTTTTATTGTATTTTTATTTAACCTTTATTTTATCACAGAGTCGTACTGAGACCAAGGTCTCTTTTACAGATGAGCCCTGAATATTGAACAAAACTACAGTGAGGGAGTCAGGTTGATGGTGAAAACACAGTACTTGCTTCCATTACAAAAGGTGTAAAACCCACGCACAAATATTTAGGCCTACTCTTCCAACGACTGATTCACACTGTAGGGCTGACCTGAACCGTTCTGCATGGCACAGATATTTTCTTTTCACATTGTTCTTTATAGCAGCCAATACAGCTCTGCTTGGCTTGGCTCGATTTGGCCTTAGAGTGAATCGGACATAATAGTGATGTTCTCAAAACATGTCAGTATGATGTTTACTCTAAGTGAGAGATTAAGCCAAACAGATCATTGATGTCAGGATCTATAACGGATGCTAGATGACTGAATCTTTTTAAAGCTAATATCTCAATGACACATTTGGGGCACTTGATTTGCCTGGTGCTTAAATGCACTGGTACACTCACACATGATTGAAGTGAGGATCCCTGAAAAAACTAATAGGCATAACAAAAAGAGACATATGATATTTCTGAAGCCAGCTGACAGACGAAATTTATCGACGTCCTGATTTGCTGCTTTGAATCACAATTTCCCTATTTAGCGCCAGCCTTGACGGAATGAAACATTTAAACATTCGACTGGCAGCAATTCCCCCAGCGTGGTAGACTGCAGCATCCCACCTAAGTGACTGTATCCTGGGCATTTTACAAAAGTATGACAACCACTCAGCGTGTTCCCTTTTCACCTGTCTCTCTGGCGGCCTTGGGAAGCCCTGTCATCCACAGAGGGGTACGAGGACACCTGTCAGAAGGGCCACAGCCATAAAGAAAGCCTTTACTTAGCGGGGACATGGCAAAATGTAAATACCACGGCGGCTGACGAACACCTCCACCTGACGCCACCCGACGCGGCACATCACACCGTCCTATCTGTAATCACAGCGTGTTTTCGCCACTGAAATTCACAGGCCTATCAAGTCCAAGGGTGTAAATCAACAGACTTGTTGCTAAAAGTAGTGGAGGAGTGCATTTTCCACTTCCCTGTAGCCTAATCTATGGTGATAGGGAACATCTTATGAATGTCGACAGGAATATGTGTTAGTTTCATCACTTGTGAGGTTGGATGAAGTTTGAAACCGGCAGCCCCACCACTGCCAATGCTGGGGAAGGGGACGCAACACGTGATCAAACCTCTTATCTATTTCCTCCTATTCCTCAAAAACAGAACCTTTTCAATAAAAGGGTTGTTTTAAATTTAATTAAATACTTTAAAAACCCTTCTTCCCTCCGCCGTTCCTTGTGGTAATTACTCATCTGTGTGTAAGTGGATAAGTGAAAACAAAACATCCATCATATTACTTTCACTAATCAAACCTTGTCAGATCTGTAACATTCAAAGAGAGAAGGCTTCCTTCATACTGAGCCCCACATCTTCAACTACCGTGCTCCAGCTGTTCCTGTAGCCTATGAGTTTTTGCTATTTATAGATAAAGGCCCAGCCATCATTGTTAAACACATTCTGAGCAGGAAACTATTGCGGATGACCGGAGGCTACACGTTTCACAGTGGCAGTGCTCTTAGTCATGAGCTGGAGGATTAATCATTGTCTGCTGACAACCCTGCATTGAGCTCTACAACCCATCTGACACAGTTCTGACACACAGACTTCCCTTAACTCTCTGGGTCACTCTGCTACATAGATAGGGTTAGTGAACACACAAAGACACGCAAGCATGCGCACACACACAAAATCAGGCACACACGTATGCACGCATACAAACACACATACACATGATAAGACACACACTCTACACACACGCACACATGGGTTTTGTATTGTAAATATGTGATAGTGGAGTAGTGGCCTGAGGATACACAATGTATTGGGTAAAGTGTTTTGAAATGTAATGTCCTGTAATATTTTGAACTGTATATCACTTTCTTAATGTTGCTGGACCCCAGGAGGAGTAGCTGCTGCCTTGGCAGCATCTAATGGGGATCCTTGATAAATACAAATACACACACAAACACACACACTCAACAGCCCCCCACTGTGCGATTACATCTCTAAAGATACATAGGCAGTGTTCACTGTAGATAACACAGACAGTAACATGAAGATCATATATTTTTGACATACAGTACCAGTCAAAAGTTAGAACACATCTACTCTTTACTTTGACTATTTTCTACATTGTAGAATAATAGTGAAGACATCAAAACTATGAAATAACACATATGGAATCATGTAGTAACCAAAAAAGTGTTAAATAAATCAAAATATATTTAATATTTGAGATTCTTCAAAGTAGCCACCCTTTGCCTTGATGACAGCTTTGCACACTCTTGGCATTATCTCAACCAGCTTCACCTGGAATGCTTTTCCAACAGTCTTGAAGGAGTTCCCACACATGATGAGCACTTGTTGGCTGCTTTTCCTTCACTCTGCGGTCGAACTCATCCCAATCTATCTCAGTTGGGTTGAGTTCAGGTGATTGTGGAGGCCAGGTCATCTGATGCAGCACTCCATCAATCTCCTTCTTGGTCAAATAGCCCTTACACAGCTTGGGGGTGGGTTTTGGGTCATTGTCCTGTTGAAAAACAAATTATAGTCCTACTAAGCGCAAACCAGATGGGATGGTGTATCACTGTAGAATGCTGTGGTAGCCATGCTGGTCAAGTGTGCCTTGAATTCTAAATAAATTACAGAAAGTGTCACCAGCAAAGCACCCCCACACATCCTTCTCCATGCTTCACAGTGGGAACCACACATTCGGAGATCATCCGTTCACCTAGTCTGCATCTCACAAAGACACAGCGGTTGGAAACAAAAATCTCAAATTTGGACTCATCAGACCAAATGACAGATTTTCAATGGTCTAATTTCCATTGCTCGTGTTTCTTGGTCCAAGCAAGTATATTCTTCTTATTGGTGCCCTTTACTAGTGGTTTCTGTACAGCAATTTTACCATGAAGGCCTGATTCACGCAGTCTCCTCTGAAAAGTTGATGTTGAGATGTGTCTGTTACTTGAACTCTGTGAAGCATTTATTTGGGCTGAAATTTCTGAGGCTGGTAACTCTAATGAACTTATCCTCTGCAGCAGAGGTAACTCTGGGTCTTCCATTCCTGTGGCGGTCCTCATGAGAGCCAGTTTCACCATAGTGCTTTATGGTTTTTGTAACTACACTTGAAGAAACGTTCAAGTTCTTGAAATTTTCCAGATTTACTGACCTTCATGTCTTAAAGTAATGATGGACTGTTGTTTCTCTTTGCTTATTTGAGCTGTTCTTGCCATAACATGGACTTGGTATTTTACCAAATAGGGCTATCTTCTGTATACCACCCCAACCTTGTCACAACACAACTGATTGGCTCAAACACGATAAGAAGGATGGGTATTCCTCAAATTCACTTTTAACAAGGCACACCTGTTAAAAGAAATGCATTCCAGGTGACTACCACATGAAGCTGGTTGAGAGAATGCCAAGAGTGTGCAATTCTGTCATCAATGTAAAGGGTGGCTACTTTGAAGAATCTCAAAAATAAAATATATTTTGATTTGTTTAACACTTTTTTGGTTGATTCCATATGTGTTATTTCATAGTTTTGATATCTTCACTATTATTCTACAATGTAGGCGTGTCCAAACTTTTGACTGGTACTGTATGTGCATAATGTTGATCTACATGAACCTGCTCCCTAGTATTAAATATCGTTGTAGGAAGAGATAGTGTGTGCTAAGTCCTAGCGGGGGTTATTGGATAGGAACAACTTAATAAAACTACATTTTACAAGCTAAGCATTTCTTCTCAAAGGAATGTATTTGTGAATATTTGTTATTGTACAGTCCTGGCCAAAAGTTTGGAGAATGACACAAATATTAATTTCCACAATGTTTGCTGCTTCGGTGTCTTTAGATATTTTTGTCAGATATTACTATGGCATACTGAAGCATAATTACAAGCATTTCATAAGTGTCAAAGGCTTTTATTGACAATTACATGAAGTTGATGCAAAGAGTCAATATTTGCAGTGTTGACCCTTCTTTTTCAAGACCTCTGCAATCCGCCCTGGCATGCTGTCAATTAACTTCTGGGCCACATCCTGACTGATGGCAGCACATTCTTGCATAAACAATGCTTGGAGTTTGTCAGAATATGTGGGTTTTTGTTTGTTCACCTGCCTCTTGAGGATTGACCACAAGTTCTCAATTGGATTAAGGTCTGGGGAGTTTCCTGGCCATGGACCCAAAATATCGATGTTTTGTTCCCCGAGCCACTTAGTTATCACTTTTTCCTTATGGCAAGGTGCTCCATCATGATGGAAAAGGCATTGTTCGTCACCAAACTGTTCCTGGATGGTTGGGAGAAGTTGCTCTCGGAGGATGTGTTGGTACCATTCTTTATTCATGGCTGTGTTCTTAGGCAAAATTGTAAGTGAGCCCAGTCCCTTGGCTGAGAAGCAACCCCAAACATGAATGGTCTCGGGATGCTTTACTGTTGGCATGACACAGGACTGATGGTAGCGCTCACCTTGTCTTCTCCGGACAAGCTTTTTTTCTGGATGCCCCAAACAATCGGAAAGGGGATTCATCAGAGAAAATGACTTTACCCCAGTCCTCAGCAGTCCAATCACTGTACCTTTTGCAGAATACCAGTTTGTCCCTGATGTTTTTTCCTGGAGAGAAGTGGCTTCTTTGCTGTCCTTCTTGACACTAGGCCATCCTCCAAAAGTATTTGCCTCACTGTGCGTGTAGATGCACTCACACCTGCCTGCTGCCATTCCTGAGCAAGGTCTGTCCTGGTGGTGCCCCGATCCCGCAGCTGAATCAACTTTAGGAGACCTGGCACCCTGAAGCCTTCTTCACAACAATTGAACCGCTCTCCTTGAAGTTCTTGATGATCCGATAAATGGTTGATTTAGGTGCAATCTTACTGGCAGCAATATCCTTGCCTGTGAAGACCTTTTTGTGCAAAGCAATGATGACGGCACGTGTTTCCTTCCAGGTAACCATGGTTGACAGAGGAAGAACAATGATTCTAAGCACCACCCTCCTTTTGAAGCTTCCAGTCTGTTATTCGAACTCAATCAGCATGTCAGAGTGATCTCCAGCCTTGACCTCGTCAACACTCACGCCTGTGTTAACGAGAGAATCACTGACATGATGACAGCTGGTCCTTTTGTGGCAGGGCTGAAATTCAGTGGAAATGTTTTTTTGGGGATTCAGTTTATTTGCATGGCAAAGAGGGACTTATCAATTAATTGCAATTCATCTGATCACTCTTCATAACATTCTGGAGTATATGCAAATTGCCATCATACAAACTGAGGCAGCAGACTTTGTGAAAAGTAATATTTGTATAATTCTCAAAAGTTTTGGCCACGACTGTACGTACAGTTGAAGTCGTAAGTTTACATACACTTAGGTTGGAGTCATTAAAACTCGTTTTTCAACCACTCCACAAATTTCTTGTTAACAAACTATAGTTTTGGCAAGTCAGTTAGGACATCTACTTTGTGCATGACACAAGTAATTTTTCCAACGATTGTTTACAGACAGATTATTTCACTAATAATTCACTGTATCACAATTCCAGCGGGTCAGAAGATTACATACACTAAGTTGACAGTGCCTTAAACAGCTTGGAAAATTCCAGAAAATGATGTCATGGCTTTAGAGGCTTCTGATAGGCTAATTGACATCATTTGAGTCAATTAGAAGTGTATCTGTGGATGTATGTCAAGGCCTACATTCGAACTCAGTGCCACTTTACTTGACATCATGGGAAAATCAGAAGAAATCAGCCAAGACCTCAGAAATAAATTGTAGACCTCTACAAGTCTGGTTCATAGAATTTCCAAATGCCTGAAGGTACCACGTTCATCTGGAAAAACAATAGTTTGTAAGTATAAACACCATGGGACCACGCAGCCATCATACCGCTCAGGAAGGAGACGCATTCTGTCTCCTAGAGATGAACGTACTTTGGTGCAAAAAGTGCAAATCAATCCCAGAACAACAGCACAGGACCTTGTGAAGATGCTGGAGGAAACAGGTACAAAAGTATCTATGTCCACAGTAAAATGAGTCTTCTATCAAAATAACCTGACAGGCCGCTCAGCAAGGAAGATGCCACTGCTCCAAAACCGGTATAAAAAAGAGAGACTACGGTTTGCAACTGCGCATGGGGACAAAAATCATACTTTTTGGAGAAATGTCCTCTGGTCTGATGAAACAAAAATAGAACTGTTTGGCCATAATGACCATCGTTATGTTTGGAGGAAAAAGGGGGAGGCTTGCAAGCCAAACAACACCATCCAAACCGTGAAGCACGGGGTGGCAGCATCATGTTGTGGGGGTGCTTTGCTGTAGGAGGGACTGGTGCACTTCACAAAATAGATGACATCATGAGGCAGGAAAATTATGTGGATATATTGAAGCAACATCTCAAGACATCAGTCAGGAAGTTAAAGCTTGGTCGCAAATGGGTCTTCCAAATGCACAATGACCCCAAGCATGCTTCCAAAGTTGTGGCAAAATGGCTTAAGGACAACAAAGTCAAGGTATTGGAGTGGCCATCACAAAGCCCTGACCTCAATCCTATAGAAGATTTGTGGGCAGAACTGAAAAAGCATGTGCGAGCAAGGGGGCCTACAAACCTGACTCAATTACACCAGCTCGGTCAGGACGAACGGGCCAAAATTCACCCAACTTATTGTGGGAAGCTTGTGGAAGGGTACCCGAAACGTTTGACCCAAGTTAAACAATTAAAAGGCAATGCTACCAAATACTAATTGAGCGTATGTAAAATTCTGACCCACTGGGAATGTGATGAAAGAAATAAAAGCTGAAATAAATCATTCTCTCTACTATTATTCTGACATTTCACATTCTTAAAATAAACTGGTGATCCTAACTGACCTAAAAAAGGGATTCTTACTAGGATTAAATGTCAGGAATTGTGAAAAACTGAGTTTAAATTTATTTGGCTAAGGTGTATGTAAACTTCTGACTTCAACTGTATTTAGGCTTCATCAGTAGGCAATATTCCATGTCATGTTATGGTTAGTTTACATACCAGAGCAAACTACAGACAGTGCATCACTTGATTCAATGTTTTGTAAACTGCTTGGTAAAGAAATGGAACTGGATGAATATTCCGATGTTCTCGGACTAATTCCACAACTAACGCTAATATGGATTTCCATAACAACATACTTGCCAGAGCAAGTATCAGAATCCAGGCATTGAGGCATAAAGAATTGAAACAACCTCAGTACTCTTGTATAAAGTATCTACACTGAAAACAAAAATACTGCAATTGCTTTTTATGGCTGGTCTCCTTAATGACAATATTTAACAGAATGTCTCCTGAAGGAGAGAAATGCAGACGTATAAAGAGCGTAGATTAAGCCCTTTATGCGGTGGTTATATAATAACCCCAAGGTGATATATTTATTAATTATAAACTGGCTGGGTCGAGCCCTGAATGCTGATTGGCTGACAGCCTTGGTATATCAGACCGTATACCACAGATATGACAAAACATTTATTTTAAGTGCTCTAATTAAGTTAGTAGCCAGTTTATAATAGCAGTAAGGCACCTCAGGTGTTTGTGGTATATGGCCAATACACCACGGTTAAATCCAGGCACTCCGTGTGGCGTCGTGCATAAGAAGAGCCCTTAGCTGTGGTATATTGGCCATATACCACACCCCCATTGTGCCTTATTGCTTAATTAGGCAATAGGAACAATAAAGACCAAAAAAGCTGTCATACTGAACACAACTTAAACCTTCTCAGAAGAAAATGATTTCCACCTCCCGATATACACACACAACCCCCCAAAAACAACCTCCTTGCAGACACAGAAAAAGGTAGAGGAAGGAGAAAGAGAGATAAACAAATATTGTCTGTTCTTTTGGATGCATCTAGTTTAAAGAGTACATCTGCTTGGTCTTGCACTTGCTTTTGACCCACATCCTCCTTTAGCAAAAAAAAGCAAAGAAAAATACATTTGCAGCCAAGAAAGTACTTCTTGGCTTGGCTTTCAAAGACATTGACAGAATGGGGACAGTTTAAATGTGATATATGGTGATAAAAATCTTGCCTTGTCAGCAGAGCATAACAAAATGATATAAAGAAATGGTCACACTTCTATTTCCACAATGCCCTAATTACAGGGAAATAAAAGCACAATTAGGTGGAAACCATGTGTCACTTTGCGGCTAAGTAGGTTGCTTTAAAGTTTGATGAATAACACAAGGATAAACAAAAGCAGTCAGAAGGTGGCAAGTCGTGGATGCCCCAGAAAACAGTCTTGTAAAGCAAAAAATTAAGAAGAAAAAGCTTTTACTTTCCTATTTGCTTTCTGAGAGAACTGAATACACTATAACCATCACCTTGTAGAACAGGAGGACAGAAAAAAAAGATTTTCACACCTGACTCAGCAAAACTATTTGGTTCCGCAGGATTTTTGTGACTAAAATACACATACAGTCGAAGAGATGATAAATTGAGATACCGCAGTCTCACTCCTGTGCACATTGTAAAAGCAATATCATCATCGTATAACTTTCTGATTGCTCCTGATGTGTACAAAGACAAAAAATCACGTCCCTCCCCTATAAGTCTCCCTCTCGAGGACATGAGTTACAAGGCGGATTTACATTCACAAACATCATCACTAATACCATTTTAATGATCTACTCATTCTACTTTACCTGAGAATCAATACCGGCCTCGCATAATGCCACTTTATAAGTACTGAGAATACCATATTCATGAGTAACCACAGACGACTTCTAATAAAACAGTAAATGTCACATTTCAATAAAGATCCGTCTGGCAATCAGAACCATTGGTGAACAGACTCTGATACCATTAAGAGATTCTCTATAAGCAAAATGAATAAAATTTGTATAGGAAGCTCACATTTTGGTTCTAGGCTGCTATAATGTCTGCCACAATCTAACATATTCTCATCTCACCGCACCTCAAAATTTGACTTCCCTGACACTTCCAATATAAGCTGGCTTTAGAATTCTCAGAGCACACACACTGGCCACACAACACAATACGCATTGTATAAGGCAGACCAGGCATATGTCTTTTCACATCTTCAATTCAGGGCTAGATTATAATCTGGACCGCGGAAGATCTGTGTTGAACTGTGCCTATGTGGCTTCGATATTGGTCGTAAACAATTGCACTAGTTGCAAAATTGACTAAGACGTGTAAGTGGTAGAAATTTAGTCAAATAGTATCTTCCAAAAAGGAGATTTGCAAGATTTATGGAATCTAAGGTATGAAACAATTTTCCTTGGGATGTGTTAAAATTTCAATCCTGTCCACATGCCCACTTCTGGAAGTACCCAAACAATAATTGATTGGGAGCACAGCTGCAGAATCAACCTACAGCCAGCCCTTTTCTGGACAGAATGCGGAGCTAACCAATTGGGGCATTAGTACACAGCATCTTGGGACTACTTTGATTGACATAACATGAGACAACGCACAAAACATACATTGGCACCAATGTTATGTTGAAAGAACGAAAACTGTTACTTATAAACAGCTTCTTTTTTTGTGTAAGACCCTCGTGGTCTTGTCATATAGCCGTAATTTACCCCTTACTGACTAGTGGTGTAAGCCTGGAGATGGCGAGATACAACAGCTGTGAGTTCGAAATCCACAAGGTTTTTCTTTGAGGAAAAATGCTCCACTGCTTTGATTATCAGAACGTGCAGTTGGATGCCTTCATGGAAAAGTTTTGGATGACGTCCAACTACGTCAATGATTTTAATTGGCTTATATGGAATTTGTTACCGGACATAATCATGCTTCTCACCTGGTCGTGTTAGCACAGACAGACAGACAGACAGACAGACAGACAGACAGACAGACAGACAGACAGACAGACAGACAGACAGACAGACAGACAGACAGACAGACAGACAGACAGACAGACAGACAGACAGACAGACAGACAGACAGACAGACAGACAGACAGACAAAATCTTACAGGAGGCCTGGGGATCCTCTAAAGAGAGATGCATTAATAATCAGCGACGTTAAAAACACAGCTGTGTCTGCACCTGGGCCCAGTTGAGAAGATTCCTAGAGGTCTGTAGATAGTGCCACCTTGCCTTCTGTGTCTGCGGATGAGGCATCTGCAAGCTGCACCACAGGTAAAGCTTTATCACTGCAGTGCAATCTGGGAGACTCATAAAGAAGAAGGATTGTTTTCTTTTATAAAGTTTCCAATCTTCATGACACCATATTCCACTTATTTTGTGTCACTCTTTCATCCGTAGCACTCAAGTTTGCATGGAGATTGTTAATATTCCTTATTGGAGGAAACTGGGTGGTTTTTGGTTTACTATTAAATCATCATTTAAGTCTGAAAATATTGATGGGTATTGGGTGGGGTAATTGGACCATGTAGTACTGTATCTTCGCCCTAACAATTTTAAAGAAGAAATTAGTATTATCTGTGCAGCAAGCCTCATTCCTAACCATTCAACTAGTGCAGTACTTTTAACAAACAGCTGTTATTGTGGAATGTCTCACCTCTCAATCCAGAAAAGCTATTGCTATAACCTATTAATTGAAAGTGATATTATCTTACAAATGCATTATCTTAAAAAGTGTTTCCTTACTGCTCAAGGTTAAACAATATATATAAAATGAATAGCGTCGCCATTCAATTTGTTCACAGGAAATGTTTCCCCATGTTCTTTACTGGTTCTGTTCCCATAAAAATTCAGCTGTGAAAAATTCAGCTGTGAGCTCACAGTAAATGCACGCTGGAAGTTGCACAGAATTTGCGCTCAGCAGAGGGAACATTGGATGGGAACTAGAGGGAACATTGGATGTGATGCTTGTAAGGGAAGTGAACTGTACAGACAAAACTACAGCACTTGTGGCTTCTGTAGGTAAACCATCACACATTGTTTTGAGGTCGGGCCTACGTAAGGCTGCAATCCATCCTACATCTCCCATGGTCCCCGGAGTGAGCTGAGTAACACGGTCTATGCTCTAACGTGGGGTGTGAATCCATTAAGGCTTCCCTTTATCTAGTTGCATGTCGATATTTTAAGCCAACACTGGCCATTTTCCCAGCACTGAGAACCACTGAAGGTTCGAACGACTGGATATACTCCCTCACACCCTACCGTTAGGTTGTGGGTGTCTCTCAGAAGGCGCTTGCTCTGAAAGATGAGAAATAACTAGGGTGAGAAAAGACATTTAAAATGAAACCTAAACCTGATACAATGTTGCCCGTGGTATAAAGGCTTGTTACTCGATGTACACAGATGATTAGAGTTCTGTTTAAGCCAGTAGCAGTCAATGTGTGGTGTTCAATGTAGACCAAAATACTTTTTTTTAAAACATGCAGGGCTTGACATTAACCTATTTATCCAACTGTCCTTCAGACAAGGAGGTGACTGAAAATGGTGTTGTGTTGTTTGATGCAAGAAAGCACTTTACAAAATATACTGCTCAAAAAATAAAGGGAACACTAAAATAACACATCCTAGATCTGAATGAATGAAATAATCTTATTAAATACTTTTTTCTTTACATAGTTGAATGTGCTGACAACAAAATCACACACAAATAATCAATGGAAATCCAATTTATCAACCCATGGAGGTCTGGATTTGGAGTCACACTCAAAATTAAAGTGGAAAACCACACTACAGGCTGATCCAACTTTGATGTAATGTCCTTAAAACAAGTCAAAATGAGGCTCAGTAGTGTGTGTGGCCTCCACGTGCCTGTATGACCTATCTACAACGCCTGGGCATGCTCCTGATGAGGTGGCGGATGGTCTCCTGAGGGATCTCCTCCCAGACCTGGACTAAAGCATCCGCCAACTCCTGGACAGTCTGTGGTGCAACGTGGCGTTGGTGGATGGAGCGAGACATGATGTCCCAGATGTGCTCAATTGGATTCAGGTCTGGGGAACGGGCGGGCCAGTCCATAGCATCAATGTCTTCCTCTTGCAGGAACTGCTGACACACTCCAGCCACATGAGGTCTAGCATTGTCCCAGACCTGCTGGAACCCTGACCTATTCACCGGATGTGCTACCTGTCCCAGACCTGCTGTTTTCAACTCTCTAGAGACAGCAGGAGCGGTAGAGATACTCTCAAAGATCGGCTATTAAAAAGCCAACTGACACTTACTCTTGTGTTACTGACTTGTTGCACCCTCGACAACTACTATGATTATTATTATTTGACAATGCTGGTCATTTATGAACATTTGAACATCTAGGCCATGTGCTGTTATAATCTCCACCCGGCACAGCCAGAAGAGGACTGGCCACCCCTCATAGCCTGGTTCCTCTCTAGGTTTCTTCCTAGGTTTTGGCCTTTCTAGGGAGTTTTTCCTAGCCACCGTGCTTCTACACCTGCATTGCTTGCTGTTTGGGGTTTTAGGCTGGGTTTCTGTACAGCACTTTGTGATATCAGCTGATGTAAGAAGGGCTATATAAATACATTTGATTTGATTTGATTAGGAGGAACCCAGGGCCAACCGCACCAGCATATGGTCTCACAAGGGGTCTGAGGATCTCATCTCGGTACCTAATGGCAGTCAGGCTACCTCTGGCGAGCACATGGAAGGCTGTGCGGCCCCCCAAAGAAATGCCACCCCACACTATGACTGACCCACCGCCAAACCGGTCATGCTGGAGGATGTTGCAGGCAGCAAAACATTCTCCACGGCATCTCCAGACTCTGTCACGTCTGTCACATGTGCTCAGTGTGAACCTGCTTTCATCTGTGAAGAGCACAGGGCGCCAGTGGCGAATTTGCCAATCTTGGTGTTCTCTGGCAAATGCCAAACGTCCTGCACGGTGTTGGGCTGTAAGCACAACCCCCACCTGTGGACGTCGGGCCCTCATACCACCCTCATGGAGTCTGTTTCTGACCGTTTGAGCAGACACATGCACATTTGTGGCCTGCTGGAGGTCATTTTGCAGGGCTCTGGCAGTGCTCCTCCTCCTCCTCCTTGCACAAAGGCGGAGGTAGCAGTCCTGCTGCTGGGTTGTTGCCCTCCTACGGCCTCCTCCACGTCTCCTGATGTACTGGCCTGTCTCCTGGTAGCGCCTACATGCTCTGGACACTACGCTGACAGACACAGCAAACCTTCTTGCCACAGCTCGCATTGATGTGCCATCCTGGATGAGCTGCACTACCTGAGCCACTTGTGTGGGTTGTAGACTCCGTCTCATGCTACCACTAGAGTGAAAGCACCGCCAGCATTCAAAAGTGACCAAAACATCAGCCAGGAAGCATAGGAACTGAGAAGTGGTCTGTGGTCCACCTGCAGAACCACTCCTTTATTGGGGGTGTCTTGCTAATTGCCTATAATTTCCACCTGTTGGCTATTCCATTTGCACAACAGCATGTGAAATTTATTGTCAATCAGTGTTGCTTCCTAAGTGGACAGTTTGACTTCACAGAAGTGTGATTGACTTGGAGTTACATTGTGTTGTTTAAGTGTTGCCTTTATTTTTTGGAGCAGTATAATGCATTATACATTTCCATACCATTATTACAGAGAATCAAACAAATTATGCTACCCTCTGCCTATTGGCAAATTAGCTTATTCAACATTGATAGTGTTAACGAACAGGGAAAACTCTGGAAAGTTGAGTGATCTTTTCTCTGTGGGCTGATATAGTATTTATTCTACATGGCAGTCTACATAGTTAGTATTGTTTCTCTTCCATGGTGTTATGACCATTATGAGTCTAGGGTGTTCATATCCGTGATTCTTACAAGTAGAGTGCACTAAATAAAGGTGTGTTTAAGACAAAGGACTTTACTTTTCCTACAAAAATGTCTTGCTCATTCCCCACATATCTAATAACAGTGGAAGTAACTTAATTGATTCTAAAGTAATTGAGAAATAAAATGAAATAAAAATGTATCAAAATGTATCCTTATCTAAGACACAAAGAACAGTTATTCAGATGTATAACGTGTGCATCTTATCTTCCTCAAGGAACTCCTTAATTGTATTTCAGTGCCTTTAAAATCAAAGGGGGGTTGGCTGGCCTGGCTCTGAGCGCTGTCGAGGACGGACACACAGTGATGAATTAGCCACGTTTAAAGATTAGCTTGAGCTTCACTCGGAGGAATAACGTTAGATGACATGTTATTAAGCTGTAATGAAGAGCCTCTTGAAGCCTTGAGATGCCTGGGTGCTCTGGGGGAGGGGGTTTTGCCTACACAGTGGATGGGAGGGTGGGTGTGGTTGGAGTGGTGGGGGGAGGTGGGGGTAGCTACCACCGCCACATGGAAACCCCCCAGTGAACTAATCATGTCAAGAGATGAAATGATGAACCCCCATCTCCTCATCCCCCCACCCTCACCTCCCTCCCTCGCTCCTCGAACGAAAGAGGGGAAAAAAGTGAACAGATGCAGACTGCGGTCTCCTCTTGTCCTCTCTCCATTATTAATGATTAAAGTTCATATAGAATTAGCCGAGTTTGTCGATGATTTACAGTACCAGTCAAAAGTTTGGACACACCTACTCATTCAAGGTTTTTTCTTTATTTTGGCTATTTTCTACATTGTAGAATAATAGTGAAGACATCAAAACTATTAAATATTAAATAACACATATGGAATAATGTAGAAACCAAAAAAGTGTTAAACAAATCAAAATATATTTTATATTTGAGATTCTTCAAAGTAGCCACCCTTTGCCTTGATGACAGCTTTGCACACTCTTGGCATTCTCTCAACCAGCTTCATGAGTCACCTGGAAGTTTCTTCAAGTGAGGTCGCAAAAACCATCAAGCGCTATGATGAAACTGGCTCTTATGAGGACCGCCACAGGAAAGGAAGGCCCAGAGTTACCTCTGCTGCAGAGGATACGTTCATTAGAGTTACCAGCCTCAGAAATTGCAGCCTAAATAAATGCTTCACAGAGTTGAAGTTAACGACACATCTCAACATCAACTGTTCAGAGGAGACTATGTGAATCAGGCCTTCATAAGCTAGAAACACGAGCAATGGACATTAGAGCGGTGGAAACCTGTACTTTGGTCTGAGTCCAAATTTGAGATTTTTGGTTCCAACCGCTGTGTCTTTGTGAGACGCAGAGTAGGTGAACGGATGATCTCTGCATGTGTGGTTCCCACCGTGAAGCATGGAGGAGGAGGTGTGATGGTGTGGGGGTGCTTTGCTGGTGACACTGTCGGTGATTTATTTAGAATTCAAGGCACACTTAACCTCTCTTGGGTAGGGGGCAGTATTTTGACGTCCGGATGAAAAGCGTGCCCGTAGTAAACTGCCTGCAACTCAGGCCCAGAAGGTTGGATATGCATAGTATTAGTAGATTTGGATAGAAAACACTGAAGTTTCTAAAACTGTTTGAATGATGTCTGTGAGTATACCAGAACTCATATGGCAGGCAGAAACCTGAGAAAAAATCCAACCAGGAAGTGTGGAAATCTAAGGTTTGTAGTTTTCCAAGTGATTCCCTATCCAATATACAGTGTCTGTGGGGTCATTTTGCACTTCCTAAGGCTTCCACTAGATGTCAACAGTCTTTAGAATGTTGTTTCATGCTTCTACTGTGAATGGGAAGAGAATAAGAGCGCTTGGAATCAGATGACTGAGAAAATGACATGAGCTCAATCGTGCGCCCTCACGTGAGAGTTAGATGTGTTCCTTTTCATTTCTGGAGACAAAGGAAATGTCCGGTTGGAATATTATGGAAGATTTATGATAAAAACATCCTACAGATTGATTCTATACATCGTTTGACATGTTTCTACGAACTGTAATATAACTTTTTGGACTTTCCGTCTGAACTTACTGCTCGAGCACAGTGCATTTGGATTACTCGACTGAACGCGCAAACAAAATGGAGGTATTTGGACATAAAGATGAAGTTTATCAAACAAAACAAACATTTATTGTGGAACTGGGATGCCCGGGAGTGCATTCTGATGAAGATCATCAAAGGTAAGTGAATATTTATAACGTTATTTGGGACTTCTGTTGACTCCAAAATGGCGGGTATCTGTATGGGTTGTTTTGATGTCTGAGCGCTGTAATCAGATTATTGCAATGTTTGCTTTCGCCGTAAAGCTTTTTTGAAATCTGACACAGTGGTTGCATTAAGGAGAAGTGTATCTATAATTCTTTGAATAACAGTTGTATATTTTATCAACGTTTATGATGAGTATTTCTGTAAATTGATGTGCTCCTTCACCAAAAGTTTTGGCAGGCAAAACATTTCTGAACATTACACGCCAATGTAAAATGGGGTTTTTGGATATAAATATGAACTTTATCGAGCAAAACATACATGTATTGTGTAACATGAAGTCCTATGAGTGCCATCTGATGAAGATCATCAAAGGTTAGTGATTAATTTTAGCTGTATTTCGGTTTTTTGTGATGCCTCTCCTTGCTTGGAAAATGGCTGTGTGGTTTTTCTTGTCTAGCCGCTGTCCTAACATAATCTACTGTTGTGCTTTCGCCGTAAAGCCTTTTTGAAATCGGACACTGTGGTTGGATTAACGAGAAGTGTGTCTTTAAAATGGGATATAATAGTTGTATGTTTGAGAAATTTGAATTATGAGATCTTTGTTGTTTTGAATTTGGCGCCCTGCTATTTCACTGGCTGTTGGCGAGTGTGTCCCGCAGGTGGGATACTTCATAACATCTGGTTTGCGCTTAGTGTGGGACTATCATTTGTTTTTCAACAGGACATTGACCCAACACTCCTTCAAGACTGTTGGAAAAGCATTCCAGGTGAAGCTGGTTGAGAGCATGCCAAGAGTGTGCAAAGCTGTCATCAAGGCAAAGCGTGGCTCCTTTGAAGAATCTCAAATATATTTTGATTTGTTTAACACTTTTTTGGTTACTACATGATTCCATATGTGTTATTTCATAGTTTTGTGTAGAAAATAGTAAAAATAAAGAAAAACGCTTGAATGAGAAGGTGTGTCCACACTGACTGGTACTGTATGTCGGGGAGTGCGAAACTCGTCCAGTAGAACACTGGTTGCACCTGTCTTCCTGCTTTGCACTCCTCACCTGAAGAAGGGTTTGCCGTCGACACTGTTGAAAGGGAACGCCAGTTCTACTATTACGCTAATTTCTCCTTTTAACCCCCACAAAACCTTACCCATAAGTGTGTTCCCTCTCTCAGAGTCCAATTTCTCACTGCCTTAAGGTGCATGCTTCAGTTCGGCTGGCGGCTAGCCGAAGTCGGCTAGGCGAGCCAAACGAGTGTGCTCACATACTCCCTTAAAAGACCTTTGCTCGAAAAATGAAAAACATAAGGCGGCAATAGTAATGTTTGTCCATTTTGAGACACCCGTAGCCAGTATACACTTTCTCACTCAAATAGTGTGAATTAATCTAAGATAACTCAAGAAATCTGTCATACATTTTTGAAAAGATCTTAGTCGCACAATTTTATATCTAACTAAGATGTTTGGTGCAGATTTCTCAAAGAAAACGAGACTACTAATGAAGAATCCCTACTGTTGACCAATCACTGACAAAGGGGCATAGACTTTGGCTACCGGCATTGGCTTGCCTCAAGAAAGAATGTTGTGTGCCCAAACAACCGAAAAACCCCTTCCAAAGTCCAAAACTAACAAACACGTCACAAAATGTCATCAAAATATATACACAAACTCAATGTCACTCCAGTAGACCATTCACAACTACTGTCACAACATTCCCTCAGAAAATTATTCAGGAAATAATATGTAAGCTATTGTACCAGCACCATTCTACTATACTGAACAGCTACTACTAAAAGTTAGCTAGTAGACTTTATAGGGAATTGATTTATCTTGTTTCTTCAAGATCAAAGTTCTAAGTTTTAGAGGCATTGGCAAGAATATGTTTTGGATATTGCCCAAAGAAACTTCACATTTATTAAACTTTTCAAGGCAGAAGGTTTTCTCCAATCCCCTTGGCTTTTTTTAAGGCACGGTCAAGCAGATATTAATGCTTGGGATATTGTCCGCCACAAAGCCACTCTTTTCAAACCATAATTGAAAAAGGTTCTGTCTGAAGCGGCTTTCACTGGCCTTTCCAATAGCAAGCTAATAATTTCTTACCTTGTGTGTGTGTGTAGTGGAAGAATGAGATAAGATGATATTCGCAACTGGCGACACTAGCAACTGGCGACACTAGCAACTGGGGACTGGCTGGCATGGGAGCACAGCACGATGGCATTTTCGGTAGCCTAGCGGTTAAGGGTGTTGGGCCAGTAATCGAAAGATTGCTGGTTCGAATCCATGAGCCGACAAGGTGAAAAATCTGTTGATGTGCCCTTGAGAAAGGCCCTAGTTGAACCCTAGTTGAACTGGATAAGAGCATCAGATAAAAAAAATAATAATCAAGATTTATGACCTTGTTTTGATGACTGACCATTTGTGGGCTTTCACAAGGGTCAAACGCATCTTATCTGTGGTTTTCTCAGTTGAGGGACGTTCCCGCAGAACCTTGGGAGCATGGACAGCGTTGGAGGTGTGCAATCTATGAAATGAATGTTACTGTTTGATTTAAATTGTCAGGTTTCAAGAGTTCATAAAGAGCTACAGTATGAATTTGGATACATTTTATTGTACTGTAAGTGCTATGGATTTATTGTTACAGGGAAACTGTGTTTTTTGTTGGTTGGACGGAGGATAGTTCAAAGAGGAGTGACACTGGTGTGCTCCCATCATTTAAATTGAGTTGATTAGGTTAGAATCTGTGTGGGTTGTTCTTGCCTTTTGTTTTTACTAGCAAAGTGCAAAGAAATGTTAATTCAAATTGGGGGTGAGTTCTTGCTTGAATTTGGTTAAAAGGACAGTGAATTCATTTATACTTTCAGGACTTGTTACCAAGCTCTTGTGTGTATCACACAGATCGTTTTTTATGTTTGAGATGATTCTGAACTGAAGACACATGTAACCACGTTAAGTCTTAGCCTATTGGTGATAGTAATTTACTTGGAGTAGTCTGTAATGTATCATGTATTTCATGTACACTGTAGTTGTTTGAGTGTTAATTATTTTGTGACTAATAAATTATATTAGTTGAAGTGGGTAAATGCATTCCTCGTTTTACAGAGTAATTATTTGATTGACTATAGGCTTATAATTGATTAAGTCTATTTCTATAGTTGTTATATAAACTATACATAGCACAGACATCTTTGATCCGTTTGCCTCAATAAATTAATGCTAGAATATTGGTCGCCAGATTAGCTATTTGTATCTAGTCTCTTAATAATTGCATAACAGTGCAAGTAAGATACATGTTCATTATAGTCATACTGAGAGGTGATGTAAGGCGCGCTACCTTGACTAGATTCCTCCAGAGATGTACAAGGCTTGTTGCATTTATTCACATAATATTGGAGTCAGATTGATTAATGTAGTTAATTATTATATTCAACATAATTTCTACATAATGGTTGTATAATTTCCATCCACTACATGTGACCACCTAATCCGATAACAGTAGTTGATATTTGTGCTAAAGGGTTGGAACACATATTCTGATTCCATTGGAGAGCAAAATATAGATTGTGTATGGTGTCCATATTAGGATGCATGTCAATGGAAGTTGGAATTGGATGTGTGACTGTCCTAACATGGAAACTCTATAGGTGTCCTAGATTGATGACATCATACCTGTCCTGAAGTCAGCCTCTGACGAAAACCGTGAACAAGTTTACATGAAGAAATAGAGAAGGTGTCACAACTGGGTGAGGTTGTCACAAGTTGTAATAATGGCATAAAATGTCTGTCACAGACATTGAAAATAGTTGGAGAGAATGGTTATGACTGTATACTTACTTACTTCGAGCAATATGCAAATCTCATTTTGAGAATGAACAAATACACATTCTTATTTCCTCCCAGCATAGTTCAAAATCATTAGAGGGAAATTTGAAACTGGGGAAGGATTCTCTATATTTAGCACATAAACAGTATAATTGATACATGGTAATCCTATGAACACTTCCTGATTACAACACAGTCACACTACTGTGATTTTCATTGAAAACTGTGCTTCGTAGACCTATGGTTATACTGCCAATAACAACCAGAAAATTAGATTAAGGAGGAATATTGTCAATGAAGGATTTACTGAAATACTAGAAATATTTTTTTTTTTGATGGCTGTTACCTATCTTATCATTTCATCTTGATCTTGATATTTCAGTGTATTCTATTTTTCCCTTCTCAGAGTGTTGCCAATATTCATATTTCATTTTACAATGGATAACATTACTGCAGAGAGAACAAGCAGAGAGGACCCAGTAAATTAAATCCTACAACAGCATGAGCTCCAGAATATGATTTCACGCAGCACTGCAAGTTCAATTCATCAGAGATGAATATGTCGCTCTGCTTATGTATCCTGTGGGCAATCACAAATTGCATATGAATTGTTGAGTGCCATTTTGTAAAGTGCCAAATGCTTCAATGTCAAAGGAAAAGGGACAAATCACATCCTGAGCCATATGCTGTGAATGAGGAGGTCTGCAAACAAATTACAACAGCTGGCTTCTTGAAAAATTGTGTTTTCACTGAGGCTTTGGATAACTTTGGCTCTGCCTAATTCAATGGTCATTACAGAAAATGAGCTTACTTTAATGCCTATGAACAAATACACACGCACATAGGCACAGGCACAGGCACATACGGACACACGCATGCACACTAGAGGACACCGATTTGGCCGATTGTTTTTTTTCTTTTTTTTTTCCTTTATTTAACTAGGCAAGTCAGTTAAGAACACATTCTTATTTTCAATGACGGCCTAGGAACAGTGGGTTAACTGCCTTGTTCAGGGGCAGAATGACAGATTTTTACCTTGTCAGCTCGGGGATTCAATCTTGCAACCTTACGGTTAACTAGTCCAACACTCTAACCACCTGCTTTACATTGCACTCCACGAGGAACCTGCCTGTTACGCGAATGCAGTAAGAAGCCAAGGTAAGTTGCTAGCTAGCATTAAACTTATCTTATAAAAAACAATCAATCAATCATAATCACTAGATAACTACACATGGTTGATGATATTACTAGTTTATCTAGCCTGTTCTGCGCTGCATATAATCGCTTAGGTACATGTTACTCCAACCATAAACAACAATGCCTTTCTTAAAATCAATACACAAGTATATATTTTTAAACCTGCATATTTAGTTAATATTGCCTGCTAACATTAATTTCTTTTAACTAGGGAAAATGTGCCACTTCTCTTGCAACAGAGTCAGGGTACATGCAGCAGTTTGGGCCGCCTGGCTCGTTGCGAACTGTGAAGACTATTTCTTCCTAACAAAGACAGCTGACTTCGCCAAACGGGGGATGATTTAACAAAAGCGCATTTGCGAAAAAAGCACAATCGTTGTACGACTGTACCTAACCATAAACATCAATGCCTTTCTTAAAATCAATACACAGAAGTCTATATTTTTAAACCTGCATATTTAGCTAAAAGAAATCCAGGCTAACAGGCAATATTATTAACCAGGTGAAATTGTGTCATTTTGCGTTCATTGCACGCAGAGTCAGGGTATATGCAACAGTTTGGGCCGCCTGGCTCGTTGCGAACTAATTTGCCAGAATTTTACGTAATTATGAGATAACATTGAAGGCTGTGCAATGTAACAGGAATATTTAGACTTAGGGATGCCACCCGTTAGATAAAATACGTAACGGCTCCGTATTTCACTGACAGGAAAAACGTTTTGTTTTCGAGATGATAGTTTCCGGATTCGACCATATTAATGACCTAAGGTTCGTATTTCTGTGTGTTATTATGTTATAATTAAGTCTATGATTTGACAGAGCAGTCTGACTGAGCGATGGTAGGCAGCAGCAGGCTCGTAAGCGTTCATTCAAACAGCACTTTCGTGCGTTTGCCAGCAGCCCTTCGCAATGCATTGCGCTGGTTATGACTTCAAGCCTGTCAACTCCCAAGATTAGGCTGGTGTAACCGATGTGAAATGGCTAGCTAGTTAGCGGGTGCGCGCTAATAGCGTTTCAGACGTCACTCGCTCTTAGACTTGGAGTAGTTTTCCCCCTTGCTCTACATGGGTAACGCTGCTTCGAGGGTGGCTGTTGTCGATGTGTTCCTGGTTCGAGCCCAGGTAGGAGCGAGGAGAGGGACGGAAGCTATACTGTTACACTGGCAATGCTAAAGTGCCTATAAGAACATACAATAGTCAAAGGTATATGAAATACAAATCGTATAGAGAGAAATAGTCCTATAATTCCTATAATAACTACAACCTAAAACTTCTTACCTGGGAATATTGAAGACTCATGTTAAAAGGAACCACCAGCTTTCATATGTTCTCATGTTCTGAGCAAGGAACTTAAACGTTAGCTTTTTTACATGGCACATATTGCACTTTTACTTTCTTCTCCAACACTTTGTTTTTGCATTATTTAAACCAAATTGAACATGTTTCATTATTTATTTGAGGCTAAATTGATTTTATTGATGTATTATATTAAGTTAAAATAAGTGTTCATTCAGTATTGTTGTAATTGTCATTATTACAAATAAATAAATAAATAAATAAAAATGGGCCGATTAATCGGTAGCGGCTTTTTTGGTCCTCCAATAATTGGCATCGGCGTTGAAAAATCATAATCGGTCGACCTCTAATGCACACACGCACACACACACACACACACACACACACACACACACACACACACACACACACACACACACACACACACACACACACACACACACACACACACACACACACACACAGTGTTAGTAATGTCTAAGTGTTGGACAAATATATCAAAAGCCTTTTCTGTGATTCTGGCAAGCAACTGTATCAACATGGACAATATTGCTTTTCAATTCTTGTTTGCAAAGGAGAACGAGGCCATATGAAACATTGGTGTCATCTCTGACCAAATGACCTTTAGCAGAGAGAATTGATTGAATTGTTTCACAACAAACAGAGTTACAGGAAAGTGATCATAAAGAAAGCGACCAGTGGGACTGCATGGAAGCAAAGGCACCTTGCTTGCCAACCTCATTTGTCTTTTCAGAGAGATCAGATTTCAATGTTAGATGCTCTTGAACAAACCCCCAGATACATTGAGGGTATTCGATTAAACTGGTCCGGGTTGCACCGGGTAAAGCCCTGCTCAAATGGAACAGTAATCTGCACTGCTCGGTCATATTGTCAACAATGCAGCATTATGCATCATTCAGAAACGTACATCATCCTTTTTCTATAAAATAATGTATATGTTTGAATTTTCAAACTAGTTTTTATTGGGAAGGCAGATAAAGCATTTGTATGAAAATCAATGAATTTGTGAAAACACAGAATCCTACTCATTACTCCATGTGCTTAACCTTCGCAGAGATAAAGAGGCAAAGCGAGAGGATTACTTCTGCCCAAAATCTGTCCAGGTGAGATAAGCAGACCAAGTTATTTTTTGTACGCAGGTCTATGGGAGTGTTAAATACGTCAGGCTTATTTGATCTTATAGAAGTTACGTAATGTTTAGGCTGTTACAAATGTACTGATGTAAGTGGATGCACGTGGCAACTGAGAAAAACAACTTAGTAGTGCCTGTTGTTTACACGTGTATCTGCCCTCTCCTTATCCCGCCTGCCTACCATTTTTGCGGACATGTATTTCCATTGTTGGAGCAGTCACTCGACTATCTTGTCAATATATTTGATCATATTTGGCCTTGCTTTCCACCTGCCTACCCCTACCGCGGTCAACAGCACTGCACCCCCCACAGCTACTCGCCCAAGCCTCCCCATTTCTCCTTCTCCTAAATCCAGTCAGCTGATGTTCTGAAAGAGCTGCAAAATCTGGACCCCTACAAATCAGCCGGGCTAGACAATATGGACCCTTTCTTTCTAAAACTATCTGCCGAAATTGTTGCAACCCCTATTACTAGCCTGTTCAACCTCTCTTTCGTGTCATCTGAGATTCCCAAAGATTGGAAAACAGCTGCAGTCATCCCCCTCTTCAAAGGGGGGACACTCTTGACCTAAACTGCTACAGACCTATATCTATCCTACCCTGCCTTTCTAAGGTCTTCGAAAGCCAAGTCAACAAACAGATTACCGACCATTTCGAATCCCACCGCACCTTCTCCGCTATGCAATCTGGTTTCAGAGCTGGTCATGGGTGCACCTCAGCCACGCTCCAGGTCCTAAACGATATCGTAATCGCCATCGATAAGAAACAATACTGTGCTGCCGTATTCATTGACCTGGCCAAGGCTTTCGACTCTGTTAATCACCACATTCTCATCGGCAGACTCAATAGCCTTGGTTTCTCAAATGATTGCCTCGCCTGGTTCACCAACTACTTCTCTGACAGAGTTCAGTGTGTCAAATTGGATGGCCTGTTGTCCGGGCCTCTGGCGGTCTCTATGGGGGTGCCACAGGGTTCAATTCTTGGGCCAACTCTTTTCTCTGTATACATTAATGATGTCGCTCTTGCTGCTGGTGATCCACTTCTACGCAGACGACACCATTCTGTATACCTCTGGCCCTTCTTTGGACACTGTGTTAACAACCCTCCAGACGAGCTACAATGCCACACAACTCTCCTTCCGTGGCCTCCAACTGGTCATGCTCATCCAAGACAGCACCAATAACTACACCAGGTCAAACCGTTTAGCCAGTGGCAGACAGGACGTTGGCCAAACATCTTAACCCAAACCTTACAAGAAACCAATGCCCATCCCTACATGTACGCTTTGAACTGTATACAATCCAGTGCTGTTTCCAGAACTTTCCTACACCACTGGGTAAGGTCTCCAGTGATTTTTCCATCACTCCACTGACAGTGCTAACAGAACATTATTCCCATTGATAGACGTATCACAGCAAATGGCATGCCATACGTTTCCCCTGTATAATAGTCTGATTGCCACTCATCACGAGAGCTGCCACCAGTCTACAACATCAGTACACAATGCCATAGAGCTGTCAATCATCTGCTGACACTGCCAAATTAGAGTGCACAGACCTTCAAGTCTCCAACAGGAACTTTCCTAACTAGCAATTTTTCTCCCCCAAGACACAAATTACAACGCAATTCGGAAACAAAAGTGGATCGGCTCAACTGAGCTAGACAGCATGATTGATGGCCGCTGTCACATCTGTGTTGTCCGTGATGTTTTGCCGTGTAAGAGTAAGAATCTTACAACAACATTGGATGGGAGAGTGGATGAGAGGGCAAAAAAAGTATAATTTCAAGACAGAAGGGAGCAAAAAAATTATCACGCTGTTGATAAGATTGTGACAGTGCTGCAAGCACGGTGTAGGCCGCACATTCATTTACAAACTGCAAAGTCTTTAGTATTTACCATCGTTTTAAATGAGAAATACCCAGTATGATGTTTCTGACAGTTCGACAAATGGACACTCGTAACCTCCTCCATATAATGTGTCTTTAATGGCCCACATTGATCCATTTGGCCCGGCAGTGCATTGTCCTCGCCATGCACTGTTTTCTTCATGCATACTTCTTCTAATCCTTTTAGAGAGCCTGGCAGCCAAGAATGAAGTGGAAAGCGTTGAATAATTCATTCACAGTTGTCCCCAAATGAATTGAAGTGGGGACAGGCTTTTGGTGCACTAAATCAAGCTGAATCTTCAATTGATTGCATCCATATATTAAGGTAACCAGTGATGTAGTAGTAAAGAAATAGGTGGGTACACTCCCTATACTTTCAATGCTTTTTTTTGCTAAACATTTCCTCATGTTCCTGCCTGATACTGAGTGTGAAACACTAGATAGAATAATACCCATCTGATGCCTTGGCGGTTTTCTCATAGATTTTTAGCTCAGTTCGTAATGTATAATTTGGTTTATTGGATTTATTTTCAAATATGTTGTCTAAATATAGCCCAATCACTTAGCAGTCACTTTAATACAATTCTTACAGGCATAAATGCTTCATTTTTGGGAGTGGTTCATAATCAGGAGCAACAGAGATGGAGACAAACTGTGGGAAAACAGTGAAGAAATGTCACTCCAGAACACATTTAAGTTTTTACACACTCTGGTGAGAATGTCTTTCCGAGCAGCCAAACATCCCTCACATCTTCCTCCTTTCTTCCTTTCATTAGAGCTTGCACATAAATGCCAAGTAAGATAACCCGCCATCTTCGCATCTCCCTGACATTAACAGACACTCTCAGCCACAGACATCGCTTATTGCTTTTCACAGAAGTGATTTCATCCCTTCATATTGGCTGCTTTTGTTGCCGTTTAATGTCAGTCTATGGTGTCTGTTATGACAACTAAATGAATATACATTTCCTTTCTCTGTTATTCCCCGATTCAATAGAGTAGAGTTGGTAGATCAACATTGCCATCATAATGCATGCATTGCATTAGAATAGAGTGTGGTTTTAATTACACTCAATTCCAATCATGGATAATGACACCATCTGGTTTATGCATACAGGCATTTCATTAAACAGTTACCCTTTGACTATAATTGTAACGTGCACTTCATATAGAAGTTAGCAGGAAACAGATGATATTCAATGTAAATATTGGAAAATCAGGGCAGTTGTTTTAGGGCGGTTGTTAAAGAGTGTCTCCAGTACTTTGGTATACTTTTTAACCAGTAGTTCTGAAAGTTTTATTTTATTTTTAAAATAGTGCTCACGGTCCCCGAAAATTGCATACTACGTCACATATGTGCAGATATGTGCACCACATCATTGCTCACCCTCTCACTCTGTGTGTGCATGATGTGCCTCATGCTAACTGTCACTCACATGGCAAGGGGCTGAAGCTCATTGGTTGAACTCGAATTGCTAGGGTAGGCTGGTCCACGTGGGGGTAAATGTAGGGAAAATGGCACAGCACAGCTTCTAGAAAAACAGTTACTTTCAAACTAGGGATTTCGTGGCTAATTGAGGTAAGACAGTAATTCTGCTCATAGATTATGCATGTATGAACTACACATTGACACATCCAGCCCCAAGCGCAAGGTTTAAAAAATACTTAGTAGTCGCCAAAGTTCCGGAGCATGTCTTAAAAAGGGGATATTGAAAATCCTGTACTGTGAAGAAGAATTGGCTCAGCCGACTACATGTAAATGAGAGACAAACATCTGGACTGCATGCATTCATGTTGAGTGTTCCAGGCAGAACGTGTGTGATCGTATTGAAGCAAGCAGCCCATGACTCTTGGAGCATGTTCACTGGAAACCGAAGGGCTGCTTCGACACGTAATTAGAAGACAAAACACGTTTACACACACACACACACACACACACACACACACACACACACACACACACACACACACACACACACACACACACACACACACACACACACACACACACACACACACACACGGCTATCTCGTGGCTTGTGGTTGTCAGCACAAACAGAAAAATAACAAAACTTATCCAACATTGAATGGCCTATGGCCAAGCTATTAGTATATTTGGCTGCAGGTTGGACCTACCAGCATTGAGGTTGTAGGTTTGTCTCCCGTGGGCATCATATTCAAAATGCACTGTCTATACAATGCTTTCGATCTACTAAATTGGGACCTACTAAATTGAGTAAAATCAAGCGTTGTATCACTCAAACTCCAGTTTGATGTAAAAATACTAGGTACAGATGGGACAACCATTTCAAGACATCAATAAATTGCCCTTTTAATGTAAATTCATCAATATGGCTGACAGTACAGCTGTTCTGCTAGCCTGAAACACCTAGTTAGCCTATATACTGCAGGCAATATTCATGTGAATCAAGTGATGTAGGTGTTCTTTTAGAAGGAAGGTTGACACAAGACACTACATTTTAGATGGATAAATTAGGTCAGGCTTTGTTCGTCAGCCAAGGACTCCATACTTATTACACGGTCATGGAGCATTACATATAGTATGGGCGGCAGGTTAAAGCGGTGGGCCAATAACCGAAAGGTGGCTGGTTTGACTACCCGAGCCGACAAAGTGGAAATCTGTCGATGTGCCCTTGAGCAAGGCACTTAACTCTAATTTGTTATACACCAACCTCTTAAAACATCAGCAACACAGCTAATTAAAATTTTGATGACTAGAGACGATACGCTTTTAGAATAGATACACTGCTCTATTATACTCATTGATTGATTTTATGTTTTGACCTCAAAGGTTTGCAGTGTCTTACCTTTTGCAGAGCGATGTTTCCATATGATGTTAGGCTCTGGTCGTCCAATGGCCAGACACATGAGAGTTACATTGCTGCCCTCGTTCACTGTGATGTCCGTCGATATGTTTGTGATCTTCGCAGGTACTAAGAAAAGAGGAAACATAAACAAAGCACATTTAAGCAATAAGGCCCGATGGGGTGTGTTATATGGCAAATATATGTTATATAAGTTTTAATGTCACATTCACAAGTACAGTGAAATGCCTTTCTTGCTAGCTATAACCACAACAATGCAGTAATCAATAACAATGTAATACTAAAAATAACAAGGTACAACAAAAACACACAAGATTTAAAAATAAGAAGAACACGATGAAGTAAGTAAGCATACTATATACATGGTCAGTTCCAGTAGCATATTTACAATGTGCAGCGATACTGGATCGATAGAGGTAGATATGTACAATGGGGGAAAAAAGTACTTGATCCCCTGCTGATTTTGTACGTTTGCCCACTGACAAAGAAATGATCAGTCTATCATTTTAATACAAGGTTTATTTGAACAGTGAGAGACAGAATAAGAACAAAAATATCCAGAAAAACGCATGTCAAAAATGTTATAAATTGATTTGCATTTTAATGAGGGAAATAAGTATTTGACCCCCTCTCAATCAGAAAGATTTCTGGCTCCCAGGTGTCTTTTATACAGGTAACGAGCTGAGATTAGGAGCACACTCTTAAAGAGAGCGCTCCTAACCGCAGCTTGTTACCTGTAAAAAAGACACCTGTCCACAGAAGCAATCAATCAATCAGATTCCAAACTCTCCACCATGGCCAAGACCAAAGAGCTCTCCAAGGATGTCAGGGACAAGATTGTAGACCTACACAAGGCTGGAATGGGCTACAAGACCATCCCTCATTAAAATGCAAATCATTTTATAACATTTTTGACATGCGTTTTTCTGGATTTTTTTTGTTGTTATTCTGTCTCTCACTGTTCAAATAAACCTACCATTAAAATTATAGACTGATAATTTCTTTGTAAGTGGGCAAACGTACAAAATCAGCAGGGGATCAAATACTTTTTCCCCCCACTGTATAGGGGTAAGGTGACTAGGAATCAGGATATATGATAAACAGAGTAGTACCAGCGTATATGATGATTGTATGTGAGTGGGTGTGTAGAGACAGTATAAATGTATGTGCATATTATGCGTGTGTGAGTGTAACAGTTTAGCTTCCGTCCCTCTCCTCGCCCCTACCTGGGCTCGAACCAGGGACCCTCTGCACACATAGACAACAGCCACCATCGAAGCATTGTTACCCATCGCTCCACAAAAGCCGCGGCCCTTGCAGAGCAAGGGAAACAACTACTTCAAGATCTCAGAGCGAGTGACGTCACCGATTGAAATGCTATTAGCGCGCACCCCGCTAACTAGCTAGCCATTTCACATCGGTTACATGAGCAAATGGTGGAGTGAGTGTTTGCATGTGTGTTGGAGTATCAGTGTGCTTAGTGTGTAGGGCCTTGTTCTTAGCCCTTAGTCGTGTTATATTGTGCATATAGCACATATCCTGTGGGACCTTATTGCTTTTACAAAGCAGTTACCAACATATTAAAACAATAAATTACATTGTTCGCCTAAATACTCACTACTGATTTTTCAGAGGGTGTTGATTATTTCTCAGCAAATGCACAGCAAAACAATTTATTTAACGGGTAATTAGTAGTTCTAACATAAAATTGTAAAAATCTAAAAAAAGATTTGCCCACCTAGGAAAAGAAAGGATGCGAATTTAGCTTGTGAGCCAGTATTCATTTAGCAAACTTTTATCCAGCGTTGTTGCATGTCATTTCCGGCACATTTAGTGACCACTAGCTAGTAAAATGTTCCCAAGAGGCGAAACCAAAACTGTTGAAAAACAGTGTTACATCTTTGAAGTGATCTTTCAAAAGTCAAATGTATTTGATTGTCATAAGTAGTTAGCTAACATTTAATAGCGATGCTTAGCTAGCTAGTATTTTCCCAAGAAAATGTGTTACCAAGGCAACAAGCTAGAGCTATGTGAATTTTTGTTTATACGTTAGACTGCTATGTGAATTTGAACTTACATGTAACAATTGTCACATCCATTTTTATAGCTAATCATGATTATTAGAATGGATAGGGCAGACAGATACAGTGACTTCAGAAAGTGTTCACACCCCTTTTTCCACATTTTAATGTGTTACAGCCTGAATTTAAAATAGATTAAATTAAGATTATTTGTCACTGGCCTAATCACAATACCCCATAATGTCAAAGTGGAATTATATTTTTTGAAATGTTTACAAATTAATAAAACCTGAAAAGCTGAAATGTCTTGAGTCAATAAAAGTTTGGACACACCTACTCATTCAACCTACTCATTTTTCTTTATTTTGAATATTTTCTACATTGTAGAATAATAGTGAAGACATCAAAACTATGAAATACCACATATGGAATGATGTAGTAACCAAAAAAGTGTTAAACAAAAAATCTATATTTTATATTTTTTATATTCTTCAAAGTAGCCACCCTTTGCCTTGATGACAGCGTTGCACACTCTTGGTATTCTCTCAACCAGCTTCAACTGGAATGCTTTTTCAACAGTCTTGAAGGAGTTCCCACATATGCTGAGCACTTCTTGGCTGCTTTTCCTTCACTCTGCAGTCCAACTCATCCCAAACAATCTCTCTCCTTCTTGGTCAAATAGCCTAGGTGGTGTGTTGGGTCAGTTTCCTGTTGAAAATAAAATGACAGTCCCACTAAGCGCAAACCAGATGGGATGGCGTATCACTGCAGAATGCTGAGGTAGCCATGCTGGTTAACTGTACCTTGTATTCTAAATAAATCACTGACAGTGTCATCAGCAAAGCACCCCCACACCATCACAGCGCCTCCTCCATGCTTTATGGTGGGAACCACACATGCGGAGATCATCCGTTCACCTACTCTGCGTCTCACAAAGACACGGCGGTTGGAACCAAAAATCTCAAATTTGGACTCATCAGACCAAAGGACAGATTTTCATTGGCCAACTTCCATTGCTCATGTTTCTTGGCCCAAGAAAGTCTCTTCTTCTTATTGGTGTCCTTTAGTAGTGGTTTCTTTGCAGCAATTGAGGCCTGATTCATGCAGTCTCCTCTGAAAAGATGATGTTGAGATGTGTCTATTACTTGAACTCTGTGAAGCATTTATTTGGGCTGCAATTTCTGAGGCTTGTAACTAATGAACTTATCCTCTGCAGCAAAAGTAACTCTGGGTCTCCCGTTTCTGTGGTGGTCCTTATGAGAGCCAGTTTCATCATAGCGCTTGATGGTTTTTGCGACTGAACTTGAAGTTCTTGACATTTTCAGGATTGACTGACCTACATATCTTAAAGTAATGATGGCCTGTCATTTCTCTTTGCTTATTTCACCTATTCTTGCCATAAAATGGACTTGGTATTTTACGAAATTGGGATATCTTCTGTATACCACCCCTACCTTGTCTCAACACAACTGATTGGCTCAAACACATTAAGAAGGAAAGATATTCCACAAATTAACTTTTAACAAGGCATAACTGTTAATTGAAATGCATTCCAGGTGACTACCTCATGAAGCTGGTTGACAAAATGCCAAGAGTGTGAAAAGATGTCATCAAGGCAAAGGGTGGCTCCTTAGAAGAACCTCAAATATATTTTGATTGTTTAACACTTTTTTGGTTACTACATGATTCCATGTGTAATACCTGTTTTGATGTCTTCACTATTATTCTACAATGCAGAAAATAGTCAAAATTAAGAAAAACCCTTGAATGAGTCGGTGTGTCCAAACTTACGACTGGTACTGTATATATACAATACCTTACAAAAGTTTGGGGTCACTTAGAAATAACCTTGTTTTTGAAAGAAAAGCACATTTCGTTTCCATTAAAATAACATCAAATTGATCAGAAATACAGTGTAGACATTGTTAATGTTGTAAATGACTATTGTAGCTGGAAACGGCAGATTTTTTAAGCCCATTATCAGCAACCATCACTCCTGTGTTCCAATGGCACGTTGTGCTAGCAAATCCAAGTTTATCATTTTAAAAGGCTAATTGATCATTAGAAAACCATTTTGCAATTATTTCAGCACAGCTGAAAACGGTTGTTCTGATTAAAGAAGCAATAAAACTGGCCTTCTTTAGACTAGTTAAGTATCTGGAGCATCAGCATTTGTGGGTTCGATTACAGGCTCAAAATGGCCAGAAACAAAGATCTTTCTTCTGAAACTTGTCAGTCTATTCTTGTTCTGAAAAATGAAGGCTATTCAATGTGAGAAATTGCCAAGAAACTGAAGATCTCGTACAACACTGCTCTCGATGGTGCAGCTGAATAACTTTTTGAGGATCTGGGGACCCATGCCCCATACAACTCTCCTTCCGTGGCCTCCAACTGCTCTTAAATACAAGTAAAACTAAATTCATGCTCTTCAACCGATCGCTGCCTGCACCTGCCCGCCTGTCCAACATCACTACTCTGGACGGTTCTGACTTAGAATATGTGGACAGCTACAAATACCTAGGTGTCTGATTAGACTGTAAACTCTCCTTCCAGACTCACATCAAACATCTCCAATCCAAAGTTAAATCTAGAATTGGCTTCCTATTTCGCAACAAAGCATCCTTCACTCATGCTGCCAAACATACCCTTGTAAAACTGACCATCCTACCGATCCTCGACTTCGGTGATGTCATTTACAAAATAGCCTCCAATACCCTACTCAACAAACTGGATGCAGTCTATCACAGTGCCATCCGTTTTGTCACCAAAGCCCCATATACTACCCACCACTGCGACCTATACGCTCTTGTTGGCTGGCCCTCGCTTCATACTCGTCGCCAAACCCACTGGCTCCAGGTCATCTACAAGACCCTGCTAGGTAAAGTCCCCCCTTATCTTCGCTCACTGGTCACCATAGCAGCACCCACCTGTAGCACACGCTCCAGCAGGTATATCTCTCTGGTCACCCCCAATGCCAATTCCTCCTTTGGCCGTCTCTCCTTCCAGTTCTCTGCTGCCAATGACTGGAACGAACTACAAAAATCTCTGAAACTGGAAACACTTATCTCCCTCACTAGCTTTAAGCACCAGCTGTCAGAGCAGCTCACAGATCACTGCACCTGTATATAGCCCATCTATAATTTAGCCCAAACAACTACCTCTTCCCCTACTGTATTTATTTATTTTGTTCCTTTGCACCCCATTATTTCTATTTCTACTTTGCACTTTCTTCTACTACAAATCTACCATTCCAGTGTTTTACTTGCTATATTGTATTTACTTTGCCACCATGGCCTTTTTGCCTTTACCTCCCTTATCTCACCTCATTTGCTCACATTGTATATAGACTTATTTTTCTACTGTATTATTGACTGTATGTTTGTTTTTACTCCATGTGTAACTCTGTGTTGTTGTATGTTGTCGAACTGCTTTGCTTTATCTTGGCCAGGTCGCAATTGTAAATGAGAACTTGTTCTCAACTTGCCTACCTGGTTAAATAAAGGTGAAATAAAAAATAAATAAAAAATGCCAAATCTTTTCAGTCTTCTGAGGTGGAAAAGGTGTTGTTGGGCCCTCTTCATGGCTGTCTTAGTGTGTTTAGACCATGAGTTTGTAAGTGAAGTGGACACCAAGGAACTTGAAGTTTTAGACCTGTTCCACTACAGCTGCGTCGATGCTAATGGGGCCTGTTTGGCCCTGCTTTTCCTGTAGACAATGATCAGCTCCTTTGTCTTGCTCACATTGGTGGAGAGGTTGTTGTCCTGGCACCACACTGCCTTAATGATGGTGTTGGAGTCGTGCTTGGCCACGCAGTCGTGGGTGAAAAGGGAGTACAGGAGGAGACTAATCACGAACCCGAGGGGCCCCAGAGTTGAGGATCAGCGAGGCAGATGTGTTGTTGCCTACCCTTACCACCTGGGGCGGCCTGTCAGGAAGTCCAGGATCCAGAGGGAGGTGTTTATAAAATAGAAACATTTCCTCATCAATCACACACAATGCCACACAATGACAAAGCAAAAACAGGTTTTTAGAAATGTTTGCAATAGATATATATATATATATATATATATATATTATATATATATATATGAAATACCTTATTTACATAAGTATACAGACTCTTTGCTATGAGACTCAAAATTTAGCAAGTTCTACAACTTGATTGGAGTCCACCTGTGGTAAATTCAATTTATTGGACATGATTTGCTTTGTCATTATGGGGTATTGTGTGTAGATTGATGAGGAAAAAACAAACAATTTCATTGATTTTAGAACAAGGCTGTAACGAATCAAAATGTGGAAAAGGTCAAGGGGCCCGAATGCACTGTATATATTTGATGGGATGTATAGACAATATAAACAGTATATGGATAGAATATGTAGCATGTACTGTATATAGGGGAAAGTGGAAACGGGGATACCTAGTCAGTTGTACAACTGAATGCATTCAACTGAAATGTGTCTTCCGCATTTAACCCAACCCCTCTGAATCAGAGAGGTGCGGGGGACTGCAATAATCGACATCCATGTGTTCGGCGCCCGGGGAAAAGCAGAACGACAGATTTTTACTTTGTCAGCTCGGGGATTCGAGCGAATTTCAAACACAGATTCAACCACAAACAAGGGAGGTTTTCCAATGCCTCGCAAAGAAGGGCCCATATTGGTAGATGGGTATCGGTGAACATATCGTAATCAGCCAATATTAGCTAAAAATGGCAACATTTAGTTCTAGTTTAACGCCCGATTTGCAAAATCGATGTCAAAGCTGACGTGCTTACCTACATGACGATGGTACATGACGTAATCACGCCACGTAAAATGTTGCGCTATACGTGCAACACAGCATTCCTAAATTAGCCCACAATGTCTGCCGTGTGGATCGAGCAGTCAACATTTCAGCGAGACAACTCAAAGGCAAAATCCATTAACCTCTCTTGGGCAGGTGGGACGCTATAATTCAAAGTTCTCAAACATACGACTATTTTACACCAATTTAAAGGTACACTTCTCCTTAATGTAACCACATTGTCCGATTTCAAAAAAGCTTTATGGTGAAAGCATAAAGTTAGATTATGTTAGGACAGGTACAACACAAGAAAAACCACAAAGCCATTTTCCAAGCAGGAGAGGGGTCACAAATACCAGAAATTCAGCTAAAGTTAAGCACTAACCTTTGACGATCTTCATCAGATGACACTCCTAGGACTCAATGTTAGACAATACATGTATGTTTTGTTCGATAAAGTTCATATTTATATCCAAAAACAGCATTTTACATTGGCGCGTGATGTTCAGAAAATATTTTGCCTCCAATACATCCGGTGAATCAGCACAACAATTTACAAAAAATACTCATCATAAACGTTGATAAGATATTAAACTGTTATTCAAAGAATTTTAGATAACCATCTCCTTTATGCAACCACTGTGACAGATTTCAAAAAAGCTTCACGGGGAAAGCACACTTTGCAATAATCTGAGTACGGCGCTCAGAAACATACACTATAGATACAGATACCCGCCATTTTGGAGTCATCTAAAATCATAAATAGCATTATAAATATTCACTTACCTTTGATGATCTTCATCAGAAGGCACTTCCAGGAATCCCTAGTCCACAATAAATGTTGTTTTGTTCGATAAAGTCCATAATTTATGTCCAAATACCTCCTTGTTGTTTGCGCATTCAGTAAGCTACTCCAAATGTAGGAAGTTCACGACGAAAAGTTTAAAAAAGTTATATTTACGTTTGTTGAAACATATCAATCGTTGTATAGCATCAATCTTTAGGGCCTTTTTAACATAGAACTTCAATAATATTCCAACCGGACGATTCCAATGTCTTCATCACGTGAATGTGGGCCAATGAACTCATGTCCTTCCCTGAGTCACCAACTCCCCGGCCTTCTTGTTCGCTCTCTGTTCACTGCAAAAGCCTGAAACTAGGTTCTAAAGACTGTTGACATCTAGTGGAAGCCTTAGGAAGTGCAAAATGAACCCTAAGTCACTGTGTGTTGGATAGGCAATGACTTAAAAAGACTACAAGCTCCAGATTTCCCACTTCCTGGTTAGATTTTTCTCAGGTTTTTGCCTGTCGTATGAGTTCTGTTATACTCACAGATATCATTCAAACAGTTTCACAACTTCAGAGTGTTTTCTATCCAAATCTACTAATAATATGCATATTCTAGTTCCTGGGCCCGAGTAGTAGGCCGTTTAATTTGGGTACGTTTTTCATCCGGCCGTGAAAATACTGCCCCCTACCCACGAGAGGTTAATGCCAAGATAATGGAATTCATTGCCCTTGACAATCAACCATTCTCTGTCATGGGTGATGTTGGCTTTCGCCGACTGGTCGAGCACCGGTTAACATTACCATTAACATTAAGTGCGCTATTTTTCCGATGTTGCCCTACCGGAGTTACACAGTAATAGCTTCACGACATACATACTATGGAACGCCATTTGAGTCTTTACGTGTCAAAAAAGATACAGTAGCACTGTCAAAGCTGTACAAAAAAGCCAGCAAACAAGCAAACACCGGCCACAAACGATGTGTTTACAATACCGCATTGGTAATAAAGCATCATTTGTTCGACCGCAACTTCTGGGGTACCTACAGTAGCAAGCACCAATACAACCAGCCTGAAAACAATGACCAGTAAAAACTGCAGTCATTTTCATTATTCTTAGCAATGATTTAGGAATCCTTGTGAGTAAGTATTAGCTAGGATGACACTTGTTGTTTGCCTATTGAAATTGAACTTCAGTTCATGAAAATAAATAGCTAGCCAGCTACTTAACCCTGTTGCCCAAAGCTAACGTTATAAGCAGCCAGCTGGCTTCATCTGGCTAGTGACGCTCGACAGGACCGGATTATGTGTTGTGAAGCTAGCTACAATAAGGATTAGGCACAATAGTGGAATTTGCGGTTTGCCTTCAAAATAAAAATGTAATTGACAGTGATGCAAATGAATACAAATAGTAGAATTATGCCATACTTTTATTTTGAAGGCTAACCCCAAAGTCCACTATTGTGGCTAATCCTTATTGTGGCTAGCTTCACATAGATAGGTCCCGACCACCATTAATCAAATAAGAACTGTTTTATAAATTAGTTTTTTTTAGATGATGACAGCTAGCTATATAGTTAGCAAGCTAACTATAGCTACTGAAACAGATTATGTCGTGTTATTTGACACGTCAAATAGTGTTATTTGACGTGTATCGTTTTTGACACGCAAAGACCCAAACGGCGTTCCATAGAAATCCTGGTTGAGAATGAAACGACTGAACAAATGAACAACAAAACAGCACAGAAAGTAAGTGAAAGAAATATGTTTCGATTATGTTTTATTGGTAATGGGGACATACGTAAATGCCAACAAAATAACCTTTTGGTCAGTGTGGTGCGTGTGTAACCTTTATTTAACTAGGCAAGTCAGTTCAAATTCTTATTTACAATGACGGCTCGGACAACGCTGGGCCATTTGTGCACCGCCCTATGGGACTCACGGCCGGATGTGATACAGCCTGGATTCGAACCAGGGTCAGCCTGGATTCGAACCTGCTTTACACCGCTGCGTCCATGTGTGTGTTTTAACTATTTAACTTTACTAGAATGCTTAAAAGGCTGCTAAAACATTTAATATCGGTTATCGGTATCGTTTTTTGACAAGGAAAATATTGGATATTGGTATCGGCCAAAAATGTAATATCGGTGCATCACTAGTAAAAATAAAAAAAGCAGACACTGAATATCCCTTTGAGCATGGTGAAGTTATTAATTGCACTTTGGATGATGTATCAATAGACTCTGTCACTACAAAGATACAGGCGTCTTTCCTAACTCAGTTGCCAGAGAGGAAAGAAACCGCTCAGGGATTTCACCATAGAGCCAATGGTGACTTTAAAACAGTTAGAGTTTGATAGCTGTGATAGGAGAAAACTGAGGATGGATCAATAACATTTTAGTTACTCCACAATACTAACCTAATTGACAGAAGGAAAATAATAAAACTATTCCAAAACATGCATCCTGAGTACCACTCATCATATTTTCAAGCATAGTGGTGGCTGCATCATGTTATGTGCATGCTTGTAATCGTTAACGACTGGAGAGTTTTTCAGGATAAAATAGAAACTGAATGGAGCTAAGCACATGTAAAATCCTAGAGGAAAACCTGGTTCAGTCTGCTTTCCACCAGACATTGGGATATGAATTCACCTTTCAGCAAGACAATAACCTACAAATCTACATTGATGTTGCTTACCAAGAAGACTGTGAATTACTTAAATCTACTTGACAGTCTATGGCAAGGCTTAAAAATGGTTGTCTAGCAATGACCAACAACCAATTTGACAGGAGCTTGAAGAATTTTGAAAAGAATAATGGGCAAATGCTGCAAATCAAGGTGTGTAAAGCTCTTAGAGACTTACATAGAAAGACATAGCTGTAATCTCTGCCAAATGTGTTTCTACAAAGTATTGACTCAGGGGTGTGAATACTTATGTAAATGAGATATTTCTGTATTTAATTTTCAATAAATGTGAAAACATTTTTAAAAACTGTTATTATGGGTTATTTTGTGAAAAATCTATTTAATCCATTTTTAATTCAGGCTGTAACACAACAAAATGTGGAATAAGTAAAGGGTTATGAATACTTTTTGAAGGCACTGTAAGCACTGTAGGTGGCCAGTGGCCAGTGACTGGTGACCTTACTGCTCTAATTATTAAGCATTTCTCATGCCCATTTCTGTTTAATGCAGGGGAAAATGTCCAACCTACTTTTAAATGCCACAGCATAACTTTCTCCAAACTTCACTTATGATATGCCATTACAAATCAAATGAAATGTTATTTGTCACATACACATGGTTAGCAGATATTAATGCGAGTGTAGCGAAATGCTTGTGCTTCTAGTTCCAACAGTGCAGTAATATCTAACAATAATATCTAAGAGTAATATCTAACAAGTAATCTAACAATTCCCCAACAACTACCTAATACACACAAATCTAAAGGGGTGAATGAGAATATGTACATGTAAGTATATGGATGAGCGATGGCGAAGGTGCAATAGATGGTATAAAATGCAGTATATACATGTGATATGAGTAATATAAGATATGCAAATATTAAAGTGGCATCATTTAGAGTGCATTGTATGAAGTGACTAGGGATCCATTTATTAAGGTGGCCAGTGATTGGGTCTCAATGCAGGCAGCAGCCTTTCTGAGTTAGTGAGTTTTAAGTTCCTCGGCTTACACATCACTGACAATCTGAAATGATCCACCCACACAGACAGTGTTGTGAAGAAGGCACAATAGCACCTCTTCAACTTCAGGAGGCTGAAGAAATTTGGCATGGCCCCTAAGACCCTCACAAACTTTTACAGATGCACAACTGAGAGCATCCTGTTGGGCTGTATCACCGCCTGGTATGGCAACTGCACCGCCCGCAAACACAGGGCTCTCCAGAGGGTGGTGCGTTCTGTCCAACACATCACCTGGGGCACACTGCCTGCCCTCCAGGACACCTACAGCACCTGATGTCACAGGAAGGCCAAAAAGATCATCAAGGACATTAACCACCCAAGCCACGGCCTGTTCACCCCGCTATCATCCAGAAGGCGAGGTCAGTACAGGTGCATCAAAGCTGGGACCGAGGGACAGAAAAACAGCTTCTATCTCAATGCCATCAGACTGTTCAATAGACATCATTAGCCGACTACCACCCGGTTACTCAACCCTGCACCTTAGAGGCTGCTGCCTTATATACATGGAATCACTGGCCACTTTAATAACGGAACACTAGTCACTTTAATAAATGTTTACATACTGCTTTACTCATCTCATATGTATATACTGTATTCTATTCTACTGTATTTTAGTCAATTCCACTCTGACATTGCTCGTCCTAATATTTTTATATTTCTGAATTCCATTCTGTTACTTTTAGATTTGTGTGTATTGTTGTGAATTGTTAGATACTACTGCACTGTTGGCGCTAGGAGCACAAGCATTTTGCTACACCTGCAATAACATCTTCTAAAAACATGTATGTGACCAATACAATCTGATTTCATAAGTAGTTTCATTGTAACGTTACATCTTTGAAAACTGATCTGCAGCCTGCTGCCTGCCGTGCCTTTAGCAACTATGTGCTTTTAGTAGGACTAGAGGTTGTAACTGTTTGAACAGTAACAATGGTTACTTGCTTGCTGTTGAGGGACAACTTCATATTTATCCTTAGCCTAGTTAGCTAGCTAGCTACTTGCTGTAACCAGGGCTTGTGTTCAAAATGTTTCAGACATTTCATTCAGTGTCGAACAATTCAGTGCAGTAAAAAAAGGTTTTGAATAAGTCATGTGGCCATAGTTAGCTCTCTTGCCACTGCACTATGCACTGCCACTAGCTATAGCTAACGTTAGTAATAGCTAACATTAGTAATGCCTACATTCCTATTTTCCACAGCAGTGCTGGTCCCAACACTTCTCTTTTCTTCTGCTTCTCCTGATTTGTCACATCAGTTTATCTGTGTTGAGCTGATTCTGATTGTAATTTTCATGCTATGCAATATTAGTTTCTACCTGAACAGTTAAAAGCTGAATGGGTCTACTTTAGCTAGTTTCATTGCATACAACCTGTAATGGTTAAAGTAATGATAAGCTGCACTCGTTGCTGTTTCACCTTGGCACTCCAATTTGATAAAGTATGTGGAATTCCAGCTATCTACTGAAAGTTCACAAAACTCTACTTTGCTCTTGTTTTGGTTAATGTTGTACTTCATCTTATGTATTTTCAGAATCTATGTGAAGGAGTGAGAGCCGGAGGGACAGCTGCCACCTGCATGGCTGAAGAAGAAAATACACGCTATGCTACTATTTGTTGTTCGGCCGTCTCTCCTTCCAGTTCTCTGCTGCCAATGACTGGAACGAACTACAAAAATCTCTAAAACTGGAAACACTTATCTCCCTCACTAGCTTTACGCACCAGCTGTCAGAGCAGCTCACATATCACTGCACCTGTACATAGCCCATCTATAATTTAGTTCGAAACAACTACCTCTTCCCCTACTGTATTTATTTATTTTGCTCCTTTGCACCCCATTATTTCTATTTCTACTTTCCACTGCAAATCTACCATTCCAGTGTTTTACTTGCTATATTGTATTTACCTCGCAACCATGGCCTTTTTTGCCTTTACCTCACCTCATTTGCTCACTTTGTATATAGACTCCTTTTTCTACTATATTATTGACTGTATGTTTGTTTTACTCCATGTGTAACTCTGTGTTGTTGTATGAGTCAAACTGTTTTGCTTTATCTTGGCCAGGTCACAATTGTAAATGAGAACTTGTTCTCAACCTGCCTACCTGGTTAAATAAAGGTGAAATAAATAAAATAAAATAAAAATGTTATCTTGACATTTATTTCTGTGCTGTACTTAGCTAATAAAGTTTCCCCTTTCTCTGAGTTCACCAACACTTTCCCATCTATTTCCTATGCTTCACCAGCAAATGCATGTAAGTGTGAAGATATACTGTACATGTTAGAAAGGAGCAAGTATTCCAGAGCAATGTACTGCAATTGGCATAATACCTATTAATAATTAATAATACCTATTGATGTTGAAAGCTATCCTATACAAGGAGTACCGATACCGAGTCAATGTGCAGGGGTTCGAGGTAGTTAAGGTAATTTAGGTAATATGTAGGTAGTGGTAAAAGTGACTAGGCAATCAGGTTAGATAATAAACAGAATAGCAACAGCAGCATATGTAAAGAGTGTGAACGTGTCTATGTGTGAGTGTTTGTGTGTGTGTGGCATCAATATGCATGTGTGTGTTTTTTTGTTGTTATGTGTGAGAGTACTGTATGTATTGTGTGTGTGTGTGTGTGTGTGTGTGTGTGTGTGTGTGTGTTGGAGTGTCAGTGTAGTATGTGTGAGTGTGTGTGTAGAGCCCAGTGAGTGTGCATAGAGCCGGTGCAGGAGAGTCAGTGCAAATAAAAAGGTGGTCAATGGAAATAGTCAGGGAAGCCATTTGATGAACTGTTCAGCAGTATTATGGCTTGGGGGTAGAAGCTGTTCAGGAGCCTTTTGGTCCCAGACTTGGCGATCCGGTGCCGCTTGCCATGAGGTAGCAGAGAGTACAGTCGATGACTTGGGTGTCTGGAGTCTGACAATTTTTAGGGCCTTTCTCTGACACTGCCTGGTATAGAGGTCCTAGATGGCAGAGAGCTTGGCCCAAGTTACTACCCCCTGTAGCGCCTTACGGTTGGATGCCAAGCAGTTGCAATACCAAGCGGTAATGCAGCCAGTCAAGATGCTCTCAATGGTGCAGCTATATCACTTTTGAGGATCTGAGGGCCCATGCCAAATCTTTTCAGCCCCCTGAGGGGGAAGAGGCATTGTCGTGCCCTCTTCGCGACTGTGTTGGTGTGTTTGGACCATGATAGGTCCTTAGTGACGTGGACACCGTGGAACATGAAGCTCTCGACCCGCTCCACTACAGCCCTGTTAATGTGAATGGGGGTGTGCTCAGCTCCAATGTCTTGCTGACGTTGAGGGAGAGGTTGTTGTCCTGGCTCCACACTGCCAGGTCTCTGATCTCCTTCCTATAGGCTCTCATCGTCATCTGTGATCAGGCCTTCCAACATTGTAACGTCTCCAAACTTAATGATGGTGTTGGAGTCGTACGTGGCCACGCAGTCGTGGATGAACAGATAGTATAGGAGCGGACTAAGCACACAACCCTAAGGGGCCCCCGTCTTGAGGGTCAACGTGGCAGATGGGTTGTTGCCTACCCTCACCATCTGGGGCAGCCCGTCAGGAAGTCCAGGATCTAGTTGCAGAGATTGGTTTTCAGTCCCAGGGTCCTTAGCTTAATGATGAGTTTGGGGGGCACTATGATGTTGAACACTGAGCTGTAGTCTATGAACAGCATTCTTATGTACAGTTGAAGTCGGAAGTTAACATACACCTTTGCAAAATACATTTAAACTCAGTTTTTCACAATTCCTGACATTTAATCCTAGTAAAAATTCCCTGTCTTAGGTCAGTTAGGATCACCACTTTATTTAAAGAATGTGAAATGTCAGAATAATAGTAGAGAGAATGATTTATTTCAGCTTTTATTTCTTTCATCACATACCCAGTGGGTCAGAAGTTTACATACACTCAATTAGTATTTGGTAGCATTGCCTTTAAATTGTTTAACTTGGGTCAAACGTTTCAGGTAGCCTTCCACAAGCTTCCCACAATAAGTTGGGTGAATTTTGGCCCATTCCTCCTGACAGAGCTGGTGTAACTGAGTCAGGTTTGTAGGCCTCCTTGCTCGCACACGCTTTTCAGTTCTGCACACAAAATTTCCAATAGAATTGAGGTCATTGCTTTGTGATGGCCACTCCAATACCTTGACTTTGTTGTCCTTAAGCCATTTTGCCACAACTTTGAAAATATGCTTGGAGTCACTATCCATTTGGAAGACCCATTTGAGACCAAGCTTTAACTTCCTGACTGATGTCTTGAGATGTTGCTTCAATATATCCACATAATTTTCCTTCCTCATGATGGCATCTATTTTGTGAAGTGCACCAGTCCCTCCTGCAGCAAAGCACCCCCACAACATGATGCTGCCACCCCCGTGCTTCACGGTTTGGATGGTGTTCTTCGGCTTGCAAGCCTCCCCCTTTTCCCTCCAAACATAACGATGGTCATTATGGCCAAACAGTTCCATTTTTGTTTCATCAGACCACAGGACATTTCTCCAAAAAGTACGATCTTTGCCCCCATGTGCAGTTACAAACCGTAGTCTGGCTTTTTTTATGGCGGTTTTGGAGCAGTGGCTTCTTCCTTGCTGAGCGGCTTTTCAAGTTATGTCGATATAGGACTCATTTTACTGTGGATATAGATACTTTTGTACCCGTTTCCTCCAGCATCTTCACAAGGTCCTTTGCTGTTGTTCTCGGATTGATTTGCACCTTTTGCACCAAAGTACGTTCATCTCTAGGAGACAGACCGCGTCTCCTTCCTGAGCGGTATGACGGCTGCGTGGTCCCATGGTGTTTATACTTGCATACAGATGAACATGGTACCTTCAGGCATTTGGAAATTGCTCCCAAGGATGAACCAGACTTGTGGAGGTCTACGTTTTTTTCTCAGGTCTTGGCTGATTTCTTTTGATTTTCCCATGATGTCAAGCAAAGAGGCACTAAGTTTGACAGTAGGCCTTGAAATACATCCACAGGTACACATCCAATTGACTCAAATGATGTCAATTAGCCTAGGCACTGTCAACTTAGTGTATGTAAACTTCTGACCCACTGGAATTGTGATACAATGAATTATAGGTGAAATAATCTGTCTGTAAACAATTGTTGGAAAAATTACTTGTGTCATGCACAAAGTAGATGTCCTAACCGACTTGCCTAAACTATAGTTTGCTAACAAGAAATTTGTGGAGTGGTTGAAAAACAAGTTTTAATGGCTCCAACGTAATTTTATGTAAACTTCTGACTTCAACTGTAAGTGTTATTTTATTCAGGTGGGAAAAGGCAGTGTGGAGTGCAATAGAGATCATCTGTGAGTCTCTTTGGGCGGTATGCGAATTGGAGTGGGTCCAGGGTGTCTGGGATGATGGTGTTGATGTGAGCCAGGACCAACCTTTCAAAGCATTTCATGGCTACAGATGTTAGTAGGCAGCTTTGGGGTGGTGTGTGTCTCTTTGTTAACACCAGCTGGTGCGCGATCTCTAATATTAAGGAAGTCTCGAGGTTCTGGTTGCCTGAGTTAGAATACCTCATGATAAGCTGTAGACCATACTATTTACCAAGAGAGTTTTTGTAGCTTACCACCACAGACCAATGCTGGCACTATTATCGCACTCAACGAGCTCTATTAGACCATAAGCAAACAAGAAAATGCAGTGTCAGAGGAAGGACCTAAAAATTGTCAGACTCTAGCCAGCCAGGTCATTTACTGTTCTCTCTGCTACCGCACGGCAAGAGGTACGGGAGCATCATCAGAGGAATGTGGTCAGGGAGATAGTGGATGAAGATGGAGTCTGGTGACAATCTTGCAGAGGGCTAGCTACTCTGGGAACCAGCCTTAGTCATGTAACCACTGGACTTCTCCTTCATAATGTATGGCACCCACTTGGGTGTATGGCACCAGAAAGCTCTGTTCCGAGTACTAACTTGCTAGCTGGTCTTCCTCATTACGAGCCCTCTGCCTTAGCAATGCATTCCTCTACTGCATTTCCCATTACTCTCATGCTTCAGGTGACTCTTCTATTGATATATGCTTAGGCCTACGGTTAACTCAAGTTTACTCCAAATACGTTGTTCCAAATGCTAGCTACTTATCTATCTAATGTCAACCTAAAACAACAACACTCTGGCATTCTGCTATAATGAAAGGTCACTGGGTGGGGCTACATACGATCCTTTCCAGTTCATATGCGAAGCCATTACTGATGGTGGTTCAAGACAATGGGGAACTCTGAAAAGAAACGTCCTCCGACTGGGAAAAATCTTTTGAATGGTCATCCTACTCGGAATCACAAGTCAGAAACTCAGGCATCATCCCAAAGCTCTGACTTCTACAACTTGAAAATCACTGACGTCACAATTTTTAGTTGTTTCCAATTTCCCAGTTGTCTTGAATGCACCAAAAGTAGTATTTTGTGGCCGTGGTATACTGCATACTTTTAACTAAACAGTATGTGCTAAATAGTATGCAACGATGAGTACATACTACGCAGTTTAAGTATGTAGTACGCTAGTATGGTAGTACGGCCATTGTCTGGTCATTAGCAGGGGGCAGAGACTGTTAAGTAACTAGCATGAAGGACCAGGTGACCGTGTTCCTCTAGCTTAATAATGGCAGTTGACAAGCGATTAAAACATGCTAGGTCACAGGGCCCTGATGGTAGTCAGGGCCCTATGGTCCCGTGTGGCTCAGTTGGTAGAGCATGGTGTTTGCAATGCCAGGGTTGTGGGTTCGATTCCCACAGGGGACCAGTACGGAGAAAGAAATGTATGAAATGTATGCACTCACTACTGTAAGTCGCTCTGGATAAGAGCGTCTGCTAAATGACTAAAATGTAAAAAAAATGTAAAATGAGTCCAAACCCTAGGACATAACTCATGTCAGCACATCGAGGGCTGGTAATTAATTGAAAAAGTAGAATCAAGGATGTTGGGAGGAGATTTCTTTAGGGTATTTATGTCACGATGGAGCTTTCGCCCTCCGTGAAGGTTTATCAGCTTTCTGTTCATAAATAAATGGCTCTAAATGGAATAATGTACGCACAATTTATCATTGGATAACCTAAAATCTGCGCATAAGACAAAACTATAGGTAGAAACTGTAGTGTAAAACATTTTTGGAAGTAAAACGTAGATTCTCAAGCTTTGTAGAGACTATTCAAACTTCCCAGGTTTTATAGCAGGATGCTCTATCAAGAGTCAAACGGCAGAGGAAATTCTGATGAGGTCCCAGTGGATCTCATCTGTCAAGCTATTATCACTGTGAAACATAATTCTTAGCAAATAATTGAAAATACCTTTCACTATCCATGATGATGTAAGTGAAGGTAAAGTGCAACCGTGACTTTACATCAAGGAAAAGAGGAGTATGAAATACATGGTCACGTTAATGTTTCCTCAGAAAGCTTGGTAGATAAAAATGTGTGTGTGTGCGTGCACGCAGGTGTGCTGTGCCCATCGTTGCAATATCTGTGCAACCGTGATTACTTTTTACAGTGGACACTCACAACCTATAATTGACTTGAAATCTATCTATTTCGATCCAATTCATATTTAATTTGTATCCGACATGAATGGAATCTTTTCCCTTAAAACCATGACAATGTACTTTTGGCCATTTTGATACATTGACATTTCACTGCACATCAAAGGCATTGTTCCAGCTATGTTCTCCGAATGTATAACGGATGTTCACAGCTCTTTTATAACCGATTAACATCAAACAGATCACTTTTCCAGCCTTTCTACCTGTACACATAGTCCCCAAAAACATCAGAGCCAACTTCTAGGATCTCACCCACATATAAACAGTGCATTCGGAAAGTATTCAGAACTCTTGACTTTTTGATGTTACGTTAAAGCCTTATTCTAAAATTGAATACATTTTTAGTTTTTTTCATCAATCTACACACAATACCACATAATGACAAAGCAAAAACAGATCTTTAGATATTTTTGCAAATGTATTTAATATCCAAAACTGAAATCACATTTACATAAGTATTCAGACCTTTTAGTCAGTACTTTGTTGAAGCACCTTTGGCAGCGATTACAGCCTTGAGTCTTCTTGGGTTTGACGCTACAATCTTGGCACTACTGTATTTGGGGAGTTTCTCCCATTCTTCTCTGCAGATCCTCTCAAGCTCTGTCAGGTTGGATGGGGAGCGTCGCTGCACAGATATTTTCAGGTCTCTCCAGAGATGTCCGATCAGGTTAAAGTCCGGGCTCTAGCTGGGCCACTCAAGTGTTGTCTTGGCTGTGTGCTTAAGGTTGTTGTCCTGTTTGAAGGTCAACCTTCGCCCCAGACTGAGGCCCTGAGTGCTCTGGAGTAGGTTTTCATCAATGGTCTCTCTGTACTTTGCTCCGTTCATCTTTCCTTTCTGACTAGTCTCTCAGTCCCTGCCGCTGAAAAACATCCCCACAGCATGATGTTGCCACCACCATGCTTCACCGTAGGGATGGTGCCAGGTTTCCTTCCGACGTGACGCTTTGTATTTAGTCCAAAGAGTTCAATCTTGGTTTCATCAGACCATATAATCTTGTTTCTCATGGTCTGAGAGTCCTTTAGGTGCCTTTTGGCAAACTCCAAGCGGGCTGTCATGTGCCTTTTACTGAGGAGTGGCTTCCGTTTGGTCACTCTACCATAAAGGCCTGATTGGTGGAGTGCTGCAGAGATGATTGTCCTTCTGGAAGGTTCTCCCATCTCCACAAAGGAACTCTGGAGCGCTGTCAGAGTGGCCATTGGGTTCTTGGTCACCTCCCTGACCAAGGCCCTTCTCCCCCAATTGCTCAGTTTGGCTGGGCGGCCAGCTCTAGGAAGAGTCTGGTTGCAAACTTATTCAATTTAAGAATGATGGAGGCCACTGTGTTGTTGGGGGCCTTCAATGCTGCAGACATTTTTTGGTACCCTTCCCCAGATCTGTACCTCGACACAATCCTGTCTCGGAGCTCTAAGAACAATTTCTTCAACCTCATGGCTTGGTTTTTGCTCTGACATGCACACATTCATTCCAATTAGACTGGTTTGGATTTCTCCCTGACCTATTTGGCTGCCATATTCACCCCATTCTGGAACTTTGAGGTTCTATGACAACCCCTCTAGTAATTGAATATGATTTCCATGGTCTAACTATACCCTGATGTGAAAGTGTATTTCTTTCTCATAAAACACATCTCTAATTTAGTTGTGCGTAAAATCATTTAATTAGGATTGTGTTTTTTATATCAAATTGCCATGGAAACGTGAAAAAGCAGGGAGCTATTGAAGTAGTGATCGACAGCATCCACTTGAAAGCAAACAATTCTCTGAGACGCAAGCTAGTGAATTTCACTTCAATCCCTGTCTGCCCCTGAGAGATGCCACCAGAAACCCAGAGAATGAAAACTAACTAGACCCCTCAACATTGATATTAAATCTGCGCATAGGCGATAGATGTATTTGTGGACTTTATTATAATTACTTGCCTATTACTACCTCCGGGGGATCATGGAAGCTAAGCTGTTTGTGCAGAACATGCTGAGTGAACATAACATTGGGTTTGTGTGGCAATTGCCACTTCCCTTACACTCTTATACTGTTATTAATGGGTCTGCGTTTATGGCAGTGGAATGGGCTGCTGCTTCATCACCCCCGTTAAAGTGGGTCATTTGGGCTGCTCTCACTTTATTAGAGGTTCAGGGAAAAGCCATCAGCATGGACTAGTTAATTGCATTTGCTGTCTTTGCTGTTGTAAACAGCACGTCACCAGTCTGTTGTAGTTGTGCAGGCATTTGTCTGTGAAAAAAATTCAGACATTTTACAGAAATGTATGATTTGTCGAAGTCAACACAAAAACTGTTTTAATCTGCGCTAGACTTCTTTGAGTTGATTTTGCTTGGGGAAAATCTTTGGCTGTGTGACATCCATATGTATACGTGCAAGGCACAATCCCCTTGGATTTCTTAACATTTTATTGTTACAAATTTGAATTAAAATTGAATGTAATTTATTCATGTCAACCAGGAAGAAAAATTGGAAATATTTATTTTTAAAGATTAACAAAAATGTAATAACAAAAAAATTGTCATTGAATAACTATGCAGTTCCCTGAGTCAATAGATGTTAGAAACACCTTTGGCATCAATTATAGCTGTGAGTCTTTGGAAAGTCTATAAGAGATTTGCACACATGGATTGTGCAACATTTGCCCATTATTCTTTTCAAAATTCTTGAAACTCTGTCAAGATGTTGGGGATCATGGCTAGACTGCGATTTTCAAGTCTTGCCATAGATCTTCAAGTGGGTTTATGTCCAAAAAGTAACTTGGCCACTCAGGAACATTCACTGTCTTCTTGGTAAGCAACTCCAGTGTAGATTTGGCCTTGTAGGTGTTGTAGGTTATCCTGTGGAAAGGTGAATTCCTTTCCCAGTTTCCGGTGTAAAGGAGACTTTTCCTATAGGATTGTGCCTGTGCTTAGCGCCTCCCGTTAATTTTTATCCTGAAAAACTCCTCAGTATTTGCCGATGTCAAGCATACCCATACCATGATGCAGCCACCACTATGCTTGAAAATAAGGAGGCAGTTGTGTCGGATTTGCCCCAAACATAAGGCTATGCATTTAGGCCAAAAAGTGTATTCCTTTCCATTTTTATTGCAGTATTACTTTAGGGCCTTGTTGCATACAAGAATATTTTGAATATTTCTGTATATTGTCCTCATAGTAACATCCCTGAACAGTTGTATTCCTGTCCTGCAGCTCAGTTCAGAAGGACGAATGTATCTTTGATGTGTCTGGGTGCTTTAATACATAATAAAAAGCATCTGCCAATCAGTGACCTTCTTAATGAGGATTTTGAAAATCTCCCTGGTCTTTGTAGTTGAATCTGTGCTTGAAATTCAATACTTGACTGAGGGACCTTACAGATTTATGTGTGGGGGACAGAGGAAGGGTCAGTCATTAGAAAATAATGTCAAACCTTATTATTTCACACAAAATGTAATGTAATTTGTAAAGCCACATTTTACTCCTGAACTAATTTATGCTTGCCTAAACAAAGGGACTGAATACTTACACAACAACTACATTTTAGTTATATTATTTTTGATATTCTGTGAATGAAATTCGAAGCAATGCTAGATAAAAAGCTCTTAGGTTTTTAAAAAGTGTATTATCTTAATTTAAAATGTTTCCAACACGCAATGTAATTGTTCTGAACAGCAAGCCGACCCACGGGTTGAAATAATGTTTTCATTCAGACCACCAGCTGATTTTTATGCAGCTCACCAGCTGGGAACCATTGGTATTCTACCCCAAGCAGGACCCTACTAATGATTAGCAGATAGGCAATCCCATGCTTCAGCCTATTTACAGTGCATTCAGAAAGTATACACACCCCTGGACTTTTTCCACATTTTGTTGTGTTACAGCACGAATTGCAAATGGTTTACATTTAGATTTTGTGTCCCTGATCTACACAATACCCCATTATCTCAAAGTTGAATTATGTTTTTAGAAATGTTCACAAATTAATAAAAAAGGAAAAGTTGAAATTTCTTAAGTATTCAACCCCTTTCTTATGGCAAGCTTAAACTTCAGGACTAAATTGTGCTTAACAATAAGTTCCATGGACTAACTATGTTCAATAATGGTGTTTAACATGATTTTTGAATGACTATCCCATCTCTGCACCCCACACATACAAGGAGACAGACGCAGGAATGTGTAATAAGGGTTTTTATTAAGCCCAAATTACGGTGTGCCGTGTAAAGGCACAGGGACGAAGACCAAACAAACACGCAACAAAACACAGGATTGAACCCCAAACAAAAGAGCGAGGAGTGTAATGAATACTCAGGGAGAAAAATGTGTAGATTCACACGTAGAGCGCGGCAGATGTTTATTAAGCCTTCGCAGAAGGCAGGAATTGTGGTCACAGGCAGGGGACAGGTGTGCGTAATGAATGTTCCGGAGGGATCCGGAATTCTTTGCAGTATTACTTTAGTGCCATGTTGCCAACAGGATGCATGCTTTGGAATATTTTTATTCTGTACAGTTGTCCTTCTTTTCACTGTCAATTAGGTTAGTATTGTGGAGAAACTACAATATTGTTGATCCATCCTCAGTTTACTCCTATCTCAGCCATTCAATTCTGCAACTGTTTTAAAGACGCCATTGACCTCATGGTTAAATCCCTGAGCGGTTTCCTGCCTCTCCGGGCAACTGAGTTAGGAAGGATGCCTGTATCTTTGTATTGACTGGGTGTATTGATAAACCATCCAAAGTGTAATTAATAATTTCATCCTGTTCAAAGGGATTTTCAATGTCTGCTTTTTAAATTTTTACCCATCTACCAATAGGGGCCTTTCTTTGCGAGGCATTGGAAAACTTCCCTGGTCCTTGAGGTGGAATCTGTGTTGGAAATGTACTGCTCGACTGAGGGACCTTACAGATAATTGTGTGGGGTACAGAGTTGACGTAGTCATTCAAAAATCATGTTAAACACTATTATGTTTAACATTGCACACAGAGTAAGTCCATGCAACTGATTATTCGAATTGTTAAGCACATTTTTATTGTTGAACTTATTTAGGCTTGCTATAACAAAGGGGTTGAATACTAAATTTAATACATTTTAAATTCAGGCTGTAAAACAACAAAATGTGGAAAAAGTTCAGGGTTGTGAATACTTTCTGAATGTACTGTATCAGTAAGGTCCCTCAGTCAAGCAGTGAATTTCAAGCACAGATTCAATGACAAAGATCAGGGAGGTTTTCCGATGCCTCGCAAATAAGGGCACCTATTGTTAGATGGGTGAAAAAAAAGCAGACATTGAATATCCCTTTGAGCATGGTGAAGTTATTATTTACACTTTGGATGGTGTATCAATACACCCAGTCACTACAAAGATACAGGCGCCCTTCCTAACTTAGTTGACGGAGAGGAAGCAAACCGCTCAGGGATTTCACCATGATGCCAATGGTGATTTTAAACCAGTTACAGAGTTTAAATGGCTGTAATAGGATAAAACTGAGGATGGATCAACAACATTGTAGTTACTCCACAATACTAACCTAAAACAGAGTGAAAAAAAGGAAGCTTGTATAGAATAAAAATGTTCCAAAACATGCAATAAGGCACTAAAGTGATATTGCAAAAAATGTGGCAAAGAAATTTACTTTTTGTCCTGAATACAAAGCATTATGTTTGGGGCAAATCCAACATAGAGTATCACATCACCACTCTTCATATTTTCAAGCATGGTGGTGGCTGCATCATGTTATGGATATGCTTGTCATCGGCAAGGACTTTTTTGTAGGATAAAAAGAAAAGGAATAGAGCTAAGCACTGGCAATGTCCTAGAGGAAAACCTGGTTCAGTCTGCTGGGAGACAAATCCACTTTTCAGCAGGACAATAACCTAAAACAGAAGGCCAATTATATATTGGAGTTACTTACCAAGACAATATTGAATGTTCCTGAGTGGCTTAGTTACAGTTTTGACTTAAATAGGCTTAAAAATCTATGGTAAGACTTGAAAATGGCTGTCTAGCAATTATCAACAACCAACTTGACAGAGCTTGAAGAAAGACTCAAAGTTGTAATCTCTGACAAATGTAATTTTAACATGTATTGACTCAGAGGGTTGAAAACTTATCTAATCAAAATATATATTAGTGCTTTATTTTCCAGTAATATATATATATATATATATATATATATCTATATATATATATATATAATAAATCACTAATATAAATGTCATTGATCCATCCTCAGTTTTATCCTATTACAGCCATTGGTTTGGTAACCAGTTACAGCCATTGGTAACTGGTTTAAAATTCCCATTGGCATCATTGTGAAATCCCTGAGCGGTTTCCTTCCTCTCCGTCAACTAAGTTAGGAAGGGCGCCTGTATCTTTGTAGTGACTGGGTGTATTGATACACCATCCAAAGTGTAAATAATAAATTCTCCATGCTCAAAGGGATATTCAATGTCTGCTTCCCCTCCCCCAATCTAACAATAGTTGCCCTTCTTTGCGAGAGACAGTCATGTCATATCTTTGCGAGAAACAGTCATATCAAACCACACTCCGAAAGCAACTCACATTTAAATTCTGTCAAGGCCGCTACCATTTCTTAATGAACCAAATCTAAAACGAGGCCAAATTAGGAAGTGCAGTCGCCCTTTAAGCTTTACATAGGTGCTTTGCCTTCGGAAAAAAGCCAAAAAGAAAGCTTGGCAAAATAGCCTTGAATGTGCTCCTGGTGCACGCCCACTCTAATACAGTCTTACAATGTAAATGTTAACGGGAAAGCAGTGAAAAGCAGACCAAATAGCCTAGGAACTCAGTAGGTGAGAAATTGATGAAGAGAGCACCTCTTAATGTGTTACACAAGCAAAAGCTTAGAAGCTGGCTCCAATTTCTATTCTCCTAATGTTGCCTGAATATTTCAAATGCCTCATTACTTGCTTTGATGGACTAGAGAAGAGGCTCCTCTCCATCCAATAATGAGTCCTAAAGCTTATTACGCCAATGTGCATTAAATTGAGAGGCCAATCCTTTTTCTTTTAGACACCCCTTATGCTAGAGAGGACTCAAGACTAATCTAAAAACACAGTCACATCATTACATTTGAGGAAACCATAGAGGATCCAGTAGTCTGTTTAGAGGGCTTTATCATTGAATTGATTTACACCTGCCCTTTGACACATCATATTGTGCGTGACATTTTTCTCTGGAGAAAGCATACGTTTCGAGACCACCCCGGAATGGCCATCAGAATTAAAGGCCTCTTCACTATGTCTAATATGAGTGGCCAGTGCCATACCAAGCACCCCACGATCAGGGTCCATGCACATTCGCCACGTTGGGAAGGCTTAACGGATTAGCGTTGTCTCGAAGCACTCACCGAATCCCATTTACAGGCAATTGAATCCACATGTAATTTCTGTCAGATACGACCCATCCTTATGCTACATACTCTTATCTAAGTTATAAATCTACTAAAATGTAAAGTTAGAGAACAAAGCGGTAGTAGGTGCCAGTTACATGGTTTTAACTAGACAGCACATGTTAATATAGTATCTATGAAAAAATGATTTGAGATCAAACAACAACCTCATAGATAAACATTCCAAAATGCACTTGCTCTGTATCACTTATTAATAACTCATATTTAACAAAACAACGTAAATCATTCATGTTAAACCAACAGATTTAAATGGCAGTCCCATTTGATTTGTATGGATTGTAGGGGTGTAACGGTTCCCCAAACCCATTTGAGTTCACGGTTTGGTTTCAGTACAGCAGGAAAATTAAATGCCATTCACAATGTTCAGCATTCACAATGTTCCTGGCATTGTCTGTTGTGACCAGATTGTTATGTTGGGCCTCTCAAGTTTCCACTCTGATGCTGCCTTTGTAACCATGTGGGAGGTTGGAATTTACCAGTTGTTAATTTGTAAATATCAGTTGGATGCAGTCATGTGATTTGAACTTGTTGAGAAACGGCAATTTGCTAATGGCCAACAAGCTGTGTCAACCATAAACTAAAAGTATAGCTGTCATGCTTGTATACAAATTATAGAAACAACTTTAGCAGATTGCGATTTGTAATTATATATTTTTTTGCATCCAATTGCCGAAAATGCTGTTATAGAGTCCATTTCCTTAGTAGGTGATGTCAGAGGTCACCATGTGGGAGAAGTGGGTGCTCAGGTTGATAGACAAGTTTCCCACTAGTAGTTACGAGTTTGAGGGACGTTTAAGGGGATTTTTCCCAGTCGTATGTGGTAAATCCCTATATCCCACTTGGTTACGAACACACCATGACACTGCCTCCTTCAGTGCCAGATGTACACTTATGACTCTCATAAAGGAGTCGTGACTCTCATAAAGGAGTCGTGTCTCTCCCACTGCGGGGTAATGTGATGGGCACTGTTAAGTAAGCGCAACACAGGGTGCATTGGCCAGTTCATTGAAAACTTGGTTTGCTTGCATTATATACGGGTACTACCTGTTTGCTGAAATAAGTGCAAGAGGGAAGTTTGTAACGTGGCCCGAGCACTTTCACGAGGTGCTGAAACCCCATATTTGCAGCTATAAACTAAAGACAGTAAAAAATATAAACATAGCCTATCTATCGCTCTTGTAATTTCTTTGGCCCGGTCAGAGTCAGCTACCAAGGGCTGCTTGAATACAGAGGGGAGACATGTTGTGATGCTCCAGTATACTGGGATGATGTCAACGTAAATGTGTCGACATATTTGAGGTGTTGGCAGTTGCATAGGCTATTCCCGTTGAGAATGACATACCGTTAACGTTTTATCCACAACTCTCTGTCCATCGCCGTTGTAATCTACTGGGGAGCCAACATTTTCCAAACTGGAGTTAAACGAAGATGCAGGATCCTCCAATTCTGGATTATCAACCCCACCACTCACCATCGTACAGAACTAGTTCCGGCTGCGTCTTACAAAATGACAGTTTGCTGCGTCAATTCATTTGATATATTTTTGTTATGTATTCACTCGGGTTCACAGCATGGACCAAACCGAGGTTCCCATACACCCCTAATGGATTGTGATGTCAAGTAGATTTTGAGATGTGGTGTAAATATGCCTTTCTCTCGTGGCATAGATGCCTGAAAAAGCAAAAATGACAGGTATTCCAGTGTGTTAGAGGAGGCTATGCTGGTGTAATCTATTAGATGTGTGATTCTAAATGATTCCCATGGGCACTGTATTGAGTATAGTATTGAGTATATGATCAGCAAACCTAATTCCCTTTTACTTCTGAGTCACTGTCTGCACTGGTGTGACGGCAGTACATCCCATGGTACCAAAAGGGAGTTAAACATTGCAAAACACACCTGGCCCGTCTCTGCACCACAACTCAGCCTCATTTTCTAGCTGCTATTACCATGAGTTTAACAAATCTGAGAATCAGAATGCACTCAAATTTATAGGGGTATCGGTTGAGCTCTTTTCCACTCCTCACATTCCCGCTCTTTTCCACTTCCATCAACTCTAGTCCTGGAAGTAAACTTAATAAGGTATGCAGCAAAGAGCTTTACTTTAGATAACATATTCCTTTTGGTAGTGTGTCTTGAATGCAGTTGGCTCAGGTTTAGCTTCTCCGTACAGTCACCATGGAAGCAGGTGCCTTATTCCTGGTGGTATCAGTGGACAAGGTCACTTGGCTGATTGACGTTTCCCTCTGGACTGGAGGCCTTCCCTCTGTGCAGGTTAACATGGAACTCCATTTCAGTGGCGGTGGTAGACGGGAGGGCCTGTGGGGGCCAGAAGGACCACTAAGGCAGTACTGTCCTTATAGACATCCCAATCTCTCTCTCCTGCCGGGTTCCTACTTGGTTGGCTGGGTTCCTACTTGGTTGGCTGACTACAGTTTTTATTACTACTAATCCTATTACGCTGGCTCTGACGCTTGACTGATGTGGCAGGGCTTGCAAACTATCACAGATTACAATGGGAAACCCAGCTGCCCAGCTGCAAGCATACCAGACGAGCTAAATGCCTTCTATGCTCTCTTCGAGGCAAGCAACACTGGACGATGCATGACGGCACCAGCCGTTCCGGACGACTGTCTGAGTTTGCTCTCCATAGCCGATGTAAGTAAGACCTTTAAACAGGTTAACATTCCCAATGCCGTGGGGCCAGACGGAATACCAAGTGTCTTCAATGATATTTTCAACCTATCCGGGACCTGGTCTGTAATACCAACTTGTTTCAAGCAGACCACCATAGTCCCTGTGCCCAAGAATGCCAAAGTAACCTGCCTAAATGACTAATCGCCCCGTAGCACTCACATCTATAGCCATGCAATGCTTTGAAAGGCTGGTCATAGCTGACATCAACACCATCATCCCAGTCACCCTGGACCCATTCCAATTCGTATATCACTTTAACAGATCCACAAATGACGTAATTTCTATTGCGCTCCACACTGCCCTCACCCACCTGGACAAAAGGAATATCTTTGTAAGAATGCTGTTTATTGACAACAGCTCAGCATTTAACACCATAGTGTTACCAAGCTCATCACCAAGCTCAGGACCCTGGGACTGAACACTTCCCTCTGCAAATGTGTCTGGGACTTCCTGACGGGCCGCCCCTAGGTGGTGAGGGTAGGCAACAACCCATCCGCCAAGCTGACCATCAACGCATGGCCTCCTCACGGGTGTGTGCTTAGTCCCCTTCTGTACTACCTGTTTACCCATGACTGCGCCGCCACACACGACTCCAACACCATCATCAAGTTTGCTGACGACACGACGGTGGTTGGACTGATCTACGGCGACGATGAGGCAGCCTATAGGGAGCAAGTCAGAGACTTGGCAGTGTGGTACCAGGACAACAACCTCTCCCTCACGGCTCATTCCATGTAATTTCAGCAAGCCATGTCAACCAACATTTCAGATCGTTCTGAAAGCGTTTCTGTAATTAGAAACAGATAAGATTACCATTCCTGAAACATTATTTTGTTGAATTTATAATTTGATCTCTGACAAATTAAGCTATATTAATTGCACCCAAAATGACAATTTTAATTTATAGGATTCATATAATCTTCAATAAATATAGTACATAACATCTGATTTGGACCATCATTCGTCCTAACAATGAGTAAGACATGAGGAATCCAATAAAATTATCAATAGCCACCCACAGACCCCCCACGCCAATTCCACCCCAACAACCAGTATAAAGTATCAGTTCTCTATGTCTGACAAGTACTATGAAGCTGCTGCTTGGAGTATTTCTTATTCAACCTTTGTAATGTATTGCTGGTGATGTTTTATTCCCCTGTTCAGAGAAATCAGCCATTGAAGTCACTTGCATTCTTTACCATAAATTGGTGTGAAAGTACCAAGCTTTGCCTACTAGATGCTGCAGTTCTGTCTATTCCCTTATATCCATTTTGCTGGTCTCTTTATGTTTATTAAATGGATCACAACATTTTCTTTGCAACTTTGGGTAGAAAACCAATTGCTTTTGCTCATGATGAAAATAAATTGTGTGGTCAAGCCAGTTGTTGGGGTGGGAATGGTGTGGGGGTCTTTGGGTGTCTGATAATAATTAATTGGATTCCTCATGTCTTACTCATTGTTAGAAATAATGATGGTTCAAATCTAATGTTAGGTACTATTTTTATTGAAGATTACATGAATATTATAAATTAAAATGGCCAATTTGGGTGCAATCAATTATCTTAATTTCCAGTGCTGTAGTGGAGCGGGTCGAGAGCTTCAAGTTCCTCGGTGTCCACATGGGCCACACAAACCATCACAGTTGTGAAGAGAGCATGACAGCGCCTCTTCCCCCTTAGGAGGCTAAAAAGATTTGTCATGGGCCCTCAGATCCTCAAGAAATGTGTGGTACATCACTGGGACCCTAGCTCCCTGCCATCCGAGGACCTCTATACAATGCGGTGACAGAGGAAGGCCCCAAAAATTGGCTCCATCCACTCAAGCCATAGACTGTTCTCTCTGCTACCGCACGTCAAGCAGTACCAGCGCACCAAGTCTGGAACCAATAGATGGCTACCCGGACTACCTGCATACTTACCATGACACCCCAACACACACACGAATACACTACATACGCCCACAAACATATAACATGCGCACCCATACATAATTATGCCACACACACACACACACGCTGCTGCTCCACTTACGCTGCTGCTACAGCTCAGTCTATTATCTATCCCTGTTGCCTAGTCACTTTACTCCTACCTACAGTATATTTACATGGCTACCTCAATTACCTCATACCCCTGCACATTAACTAGGTACTGGTACTCTTGGTATATACCCATTTTTATTTTTACTCGTTATTGGTTATTTACTGTGTATTTATTCCTCGGGTCACTATTTATATATATTTTTTTACTTTATCTTTAACTCTGTATTGTTAGAAAGGAACACGTAAGTAAGCATTTCACTGTTAGTCTACACCTGTTGTTACGAAGAATTTGACAAATACAATTGATTTAGGACTGAAGTGTTTAGTTAGCTAAGGGAGATGATGGACTTTTGGCTTTTAAGTGAAATAGACCATGTCGGTATAGCCCTCCATCTATTGTTTTTCTTCATGTAATTAATTAGACTACATTTTCACATTTCGGAAACATCTAGAAGCACACTTTCACTTGTTAGTAAGAGTTCATTGGGTTTTCTTATAAAGAGACTTACAGACAAGTTGATCAGGTATGGAGTGTATCTCAATATGAAATGCCAATGAAATAGGTTCAGCATCTTTCAATGTAAGGGTCACATGAAAGACCTTTTAATGTTATAAAATGTCTATACAATACAATGCTTATTGTAGTAGAGATAAATGCCTTTGTAGAATGTTTTTTTGTTGATGATATTCCTGAGGTGAGCTATTTGGTAATCGCTCTATTCTGCCTTCTGTGGTTTTATGTTAAAAATCCATATCAATGTTATAACTCACAATAGATACACATGGTGAGGCTTAACATGACCACGCCGCCGAGCAGTGTACAGCCGTAGGGTACTCCCGTTTCTCCTATGTTAAATTGCCTACTTTACTCATAACCCGACAATGGCTGTATTCTTTTTTTTTTATCATTCTATAAACATTTTGTATATGCTTGGTTGGTCGTTTTTAACATACTTCCATGTCGTCTTAACACACTACATCATGCTTAAAAACACTTTGAACAGATATACCTTTGCATGGAATATACGCCACAATTACCAGCCAAAGAGCAGATTCTGACTGACTTTCTTCAACTAGCTAGCTAACCCTGCCTTTAAGATGCCGAAAAGCTGTTGCGTACCATTTTGTCTGAACAATACTGGGAGAAAACACCACCAAATTAAGTTTCATCAACTGCTCAAGGACCAGGTTAGACGAACCTCATGGTTTCCGCAATGATGATGATGATGATGATGGAAAGCTGTGGGCTCCGGTTACTCGATACATTTATGTGTGTTCGAAGCACTTCATCACCGGTAAGTCGCTAACACTTGTTTGTATCTAACTAGCTATGTGTATTGCATAAAGTTTGCTAGTTAGCTTGTGAAAGATTATTGGAATCTGTGTGGGTAGCTGTACAGGTTGGATGACTGACAATAGTGAAGGTGAACAGGTGGTCACGGGTCACGGGTCAGGTGACAGAGGAATGGATGAGACCGAGGCAGGAATTCCTTTAACCACAAAGTGGTATATTTACTTGGTAGTTTGTGTTGATTCATGGACTCACAGAATGTGTGGGTTAGACGGAGTTGAGGAAGAGAAGGCAGCGTGGTCGGGCGGTGGTGATTTCCTCCATTTAATGAGTTGAGATCTGTCGGACATTTCCACCTGACCTAATTAAAGCACCCCTGGCCCAGCTGAGCAAGTGGCCATGAATTAAAGGATGATTCCACCAACTCCATGGGCCTTTCTACAGCTTGTATAAAGGACTAGTGAGATGAATTTGTCCAAATAACAGCTATAATATTCTTCAACACTTGTATATTTATGCAAACCTGGAGATTCCACCAAATAGGTATAGATATTTCCTTAGTCTACTTTGGGCCATTTGGTAGGGTTGTCTCCCCAGCTGGTCTCCGGCAAGTTGAATGGACATATAGGCAAGCCAACAAGAATCAACTTTTCTAAATACCTAGTCTGTTCAAGGGCAGGCAAAGACCGGAAGTAGTTACGCAACATTTCTAAGACTAGCAAATTAGATTGAGATTAACGTCAGCTAACCGGTGAAACAGCCGGTTGGTGTTGGTGTGACAGCCAAGTATGTTAATAAAAGACGTGCCTCTGCTGAAAACGTTTATAGAAACGACAAAAAAGTGTCAGTTTGCTTAGGATGGGCGTAACGGGAGTACCCTACGGCTGTACCCTACTTGGGGGCGTGTTCACGTTATGCCACAACTCGCCTTGTGTATCTATGTGAGATCAGGTTTGAGAAACAAGTTAGAATGACTAAGAATTTTTCATGACATAATAACTAATAGAGATTCCAGGTTGAGAAGCATGGATGAAGGTTACAGCTATAAAATCTTACTAAGAAACAGAAGTGAATGTTATGAATTTCTGACAAAACATGGCTTCCAATAAAGTCTGGCTTTTCTGTGAAAGTGGCGTTGATGTCTTGTGAATACAAAACTGTGATTCACTCACTTATCTCAGTTTTAAATAGTTGAGAGATAATTGTAGTCAAATGCTGCTTCTGCAACGATCAAATGACCTTTGTCCCCTTATAAAGCCCTATTACAATGCTTCTTTGTGTTCTCTACAAAATGAAAAGCTCAAAGTTTGAGGCAAAATCCAAGTTTAAGGTTTCTGTCTGGCGCTCCTGTACATTCTCCTTCGTTACTTGTCCCCTATTGAATTACTTCTAATCAATATCACAGATTGATGTTTTGGAAGTGCATGCAGTTTTCGCAAAGATATGGTTTTCCAGTTGGCTTCATTCTAAACCAAAATAGACGCAGTTTTGACATTACAGCAATATCCAAGCAGATCATAATCCAAAACATCCATTTGCAGAAATACATGTGTTTTACTGTAACTCTGCATAAGGTATACAGTAATTGTAGAGAGACAAGAACAATTCTACTCCTACCTCTTCCTTGTGTTGTATAAATAGGCAGGAAGGCCGAGAAAGCAGTGCGGTGCCGTTTAGAGCTTGCAGGAGAGAAATGTGATAGCATTTTTTTGTGAAGCATTTCATGGCTAAACACAGCATGAAATATTAAAAGCTGAGGTGCAGTGAAGGGCTGCCGTGCTGTGTTGGTTTCCGTGAACCAACGGCCTGGCGCCCATGAGTCACCTTCACTCTCACACAGCAATTCTCAAGAGTGCTGCTCTCCAGGAGAAGTCTCTTTAGATCTAACAATAAAAGCACCCGACAAGTTCAGCCATGTTGTACACACCAACTTAAGAGTTGTGCAGTATCTTAGAGGGTAACATTTAGGAAAATGAAAAGTAAAGGAAAAAGTCTGCCATCATAAAACATGAAGTATTGTTTTTTTTTAATCTGATTTCTTGAGGTTTTTTTTCTATATCCTAGACCAAACACCTTTACAATCTAATAGTGAAGTGTGCGAAAATATTATGAGGTAGAATTAAAATCAATCCGTGCCAAAAGCTTCCACTACTAAACCACAATAAATCTAATCAAATTTGATTTGTCACATGCGCCAAATACAACAGGTGTAGAATTAACCGTGAAATGCTTCCTTACAAGCCTTTCTCAACGATGCAGAGTAAAACATATATATACGCTACCGTTCAAATGTTGGGGTCACTAAGAAATCTCCTTGTTTTTGAAAGAAAAACACATTAGTTGTCCATTAAAATAACATGAAATTGATCAGAAATACAGTATAGACATTGTTAATGTTATAAATGACTACTGTAGCTGGAAATGGCAGATTTTTATGGAATATTTACATAGGCGTACAGAGGCCCACTATCAGCAATCATGACTCCTGTGTTCCAATGGCACGTTGTGTTAGCTAATCCAAGTTTGTCATTTTAAATGGCTAATTGATAATTAGAAAACCCTTTGGCAATTATGTTAGCACAGCTGAACACTGTTGTCCTGATAAAAGAAGCAATAAAACTGGCCTTCTTTAGACAGTGAAGAGGCGACTCCGGGATGCTGGCCTTCTAGGCAGAGTTGCAAAGAAAAAGCCATATCTCAGACTGGCCAATAAAAATAAAAGATTGGCCCCAGTGATGTACTGGGCCGTACACACTACCCTCTGCAGCGCCTTATGGTCGGATGCCGAGCAGTTGCCAAAAAAAGAAGAACACAGACACTGGACAGAGGACCTCTGCCTAGAAGGCCAGCATCCCAGAGTCACCTCTTCACTGTTGACGTTGAGACTGGTGTTTTGCGGGTACTATTTAATGAAGCTGCCAGTTGAGGACTTGTGAGAAGTCTGTTTCTCAAACCAGACACTCAAATGTACTTGACCTCTTGCTCAGTTGTGCACCGGGGCCTCCCACTCCTCTTCTGGTTAGAGACAGTTTTTGCTGTTCTGTGAAGGGACTAGTACCCAGTGTTGTACGAGATCTTCAGTTTCTTGGCAATTTCTCGCAAGGAATAGCCTGCATTTCTCAGAACAAGAACAGACTGACGAGTTTCAGAAGAAAGTCTTTGTTTCTGGCCATTTTGAGCCTGTAATCAAACCCACAAATGCTGATTCTCCAGATACTCAACTAGTCTAAAGAAGGCCAGTTGTATTGCTTCTTTAATCAGAACAACAGTTTCCAGCTGTGCTAACATAATTGCAAACGGGTTTTCTAACAGGTTTTCAATTAGCCATTTAAAATGATAAACTTGGATTAGCTAACACAACGTGGCTTTGGAACACACGAGTGATGGTTGCTGATAATGGGCCTCTGTACGCCTATGTAGATATTCCATTAAATATCAGCCATTTCCAGCTACAATAGTCATTTACAACATTAACAATGTCTACACTGTATTTCTGATCAATTTGATGTTATTTTAATGGACAAAACAAATTGTTAAGTGACCCCAAACCTTTGAACAGTAGTGTATATATTAACACAAGGAATAAAATACACAAGAATGAAGTTATATACAAGGAGTACCCGATCAATGTGCAGGGGTATGAGGTATTTGAGGTAGATATGCACATGAAGGCAAGGTAAAGTGACTAGGCATCAGGATAGATAATAATAAGAGTAAAATGAAGTACAGAGTAGCAGCAGCATATAATAAATTACTAACATATTATGAAGTGTAATTATACAGAGTAGCCGGAATTCCTTCCAATGATCTGTTAATTACAGTTTGGAATAATGATTTAAGTACAGTAATTTGTTCTGTGTTCAAGCCGCTGCTAAAGTAAATAACTGGCAATTATTTTATTTATTTTCCCAGTAATTAGTGTCAGGGCTAAATTCAATAGGTTAATGAGTAACAGATAATACATTGTTTTCTTAGAAAAAAGTTGCATTTTCAAATACGACAATAAAGAACCCTTGGGGACTCTGTTGAGCAAGAAATAGACATTGCCAAATAATGTCTAATGTAAATTATTTTATGATTCCATGCATACTGTTGTTTGTTGTGGCATTAGTCCCTTTCTAAATGCAAGATCTTACATGTTTTAATTAAACGTCAAATGAGTGTGTCTACATGATCTGTACCACTAAAGCCGACAAAGGGCAGTGGTGCTAATTGTTTTTGTAAACTGAGTGAGAAGAAAATTGAGTTCACTGTAAATGATAACAAAAGTCCAGGTATTGACAGCTGATTTAGTAAGCCCTTGCACTGAAACGGGGCCACGGTATTCTCCCACTTGCTGTGTCCACCAAATCAATATCTATCAACGATCTGAAATTAAACCTAGATTAAATCCCAATTTCATCTCAGGGAGTCACGTTTGGCAAGTTTCAGATAATTAGATCATCCTGGCGAATGCGACTAAGAAGTTTTCCTTCTCTTTATCTCTCATGCCTTCCCACCGGTTAAGTCAAAACAATCACAGTCCCGAGTTTGAAATATAGCATCTGCAAACTTAACACTAAAGTCAGTCAGACTACCAAGCAAAGACAGTGATATCTATTCTGCCCTATGCGTCTAGAAGGAAAATTGACAAAACTCTCATCACAAACCACAAGTGAACTATGTAAACGGACAGAATCTGAGAGAAGAAGAAGTGCAGTACCTTGAACGATGAGATGCACTTTGGATGATTTGGGTTTGTTGCTTGTGAGGATGGAGCACACGTAGGGCCCCTCGTCGTGTACATTCACATTCTGGATCTTTATGCTGTACTCTGTCACGGGTGTGTTGTCCATTCGGACCACTCGAGGGTCCAGAGACCACTTGTCAGCCCCCGCGTAGAGAATGGTGGTGCGGTTGAGCCAAGCCACCCGCGATACCTTGCTATCCACAGTACATCTGTGAGGAAAACAGAGAAAACAGAGAGAGGATGAGTGTTATGCATTCCAGCATATTTTTACAGTGTTCTATTGTGTCCATTCTGTTGTGAAGCACAATCGAGTGGTGTTCATCGAGTGATGTCTGACCGACCAAATCAAATCAAATGTTATTTGTCACATGCGTCAAATACAACACCTTACAGTGAAATGCTTACTTACAAGCCCTTAACCAACAATGCAGTTTTAAGAAAATACCTAAAAAAAAGTAAGAGATAAGAATAACAAATAATTAAAGAGCAGCAGTAAATAACAATAGTGGGGATTTATACAGGGGGTACCGGTACAGAGTCAATGTGTCAATGTGCGGGGCCCCTGGTGGACAGGTAATTTAGGTAATTATGTACATGTAGGTAGAGTTATTAAAGTGGCTATGCATAGATAATAACAGAGAGTAGCAGCAGCATGGGGGGCACAAAGCAAATAGTCTGGGTGGACATTTGATTAATTGTTCAGCAGTCTTATAGCTTGGGGGTAGAAGCTTTTAATTCTTATGGCTTGAATCCCGTTAGCGGGATCGATATGAGGACAGCCAGTGAAAGTGCACGGCGGCAAATTCAAAGCAACAAAAATCTCATAATTAAAATTTCTCAAACATACAAGTATTATACACCATTTTAAAGATAAGATTCTCCTTAATCCAACCACAGTGTCCGATTTCAAAAAGGCTTTACGGCGAAAGCAAAACATTCAATTATGTTAGGACAGCACCTACACATGAAAAACCACACAGCCATTTTCCAAGCAAGGACAGGTGTCACAAAAACCAGAAATACAGCTAAAATAAATCACTAACCTTTGATGATCTTCATCAAATGACACTCTCAGGACTCAATGTTACAAAATACATGTATGTTTTGTTCGATAAAGTTCATATTTATATCCATAACCCCATTTTACATTGGCGCGTGATGTTCAGAAAATGTATTCCCACCAAAACAACCGATGAATGAGCACATCAATTTACAAAAATATTCATCATAAACGTTGATAAAATTTACAACAGTTATTGAAAGAATTATAGATACACTTCTCCTTAATGCAACAGCTGTGTCAGATTTTAAAATAGCTTTACGGCGAAAGCACATTATTCAATATTCTGAGTACAGAGCTCAGCCATCAAAGCAAACTATACAGTTACCCGCCAAGTTCTGGAGTCAACTACAATCAGAATTAGTTTTATAAATCTTCCCTTACCTTTGCTGAACTTCGTCGGAATGCACTCCCAGGACCCCCACTTCCACAATAAATGTTATTTTTGTTCGAAATACTCAGTTTTGTTCGCGCGTTCAGATCACTATCCAAAGGCATAACGCGTGAGCGTAGAACCAGAGCCAAAAAGTCAAATAGTTCCATTACCGTTCGTAGAAACATGTCAAACGATGTTTACAATCAATCCTTAGGGTATTTTTAACATAAAACTTTGATAAAATTCCAACCGGACAATAGCGTATTCATTACGACGCGCAAGCGTGCCCGCGCAGTAAACAACTCACTGCTCCCAGGCAGTCCACTGATTGACTGAGCTCCTATTCTCTGCCCAGTAACAGTAGACGGATGAAACAAGTTTCTAAAGGCTGTTGACAGCCAATAGAAGCCTTAGGAAGTGCAAAATGACCCCACAGACACTGTAGTTTGAACAGGGATTTGATAGAAAAACTACAAGTCACTTCCTGGTTGGATTTATTCTCAGGTTTTTGCCTGCCATATGAGTTCTGTTATACTCACAGACATCATTCAAACAGTTTTAGAAACGTCAGTGTTTTCTATCCAAATCTACTAATAATATGCATATCTTAGTTTCTGGGAGTGAGTAGCAGGCAGTTTACTCTGGGCATGTCAGTCATCCAAGCGACTGAATACTGCCACCATCCATAAGAAGTTAAGGAGCCTTTTGGATCTAGACTTGGAGCTCCGGTACCGCTTACCGTGCGGTAGCAGAGAGAACAGTCTATGACTTGGTGACTGGAGTCAAAGACTTCCTCTGACACCGAAAGTTTATAGGTCCTGGATGGCAGGAAGCTTGGCTTCAGTGATGTATTGAGCCGTACGCACTACCCTATGTAGCGCTTTATGGTCGGATGCTGAACAGTTGCCATACCAGGCGGTGATGCAAATGGTCCGGATGCTTTCGATGGTGAACGATGAGATGCACTTTGGATGATTTGGGTGTGGTGCTTGTGAGGATTGAGCACACGTAGGACCCCTCATCGTGTACATTCACATTCTGGATCTTTATGCTGTACTCTGTCACGGGTGTGTTGTCCATATATGTATGGATACGTATGGATATATATATATAATATTTACCCCTAAAATCTATGGTGGATTGGAAATGATGCAGACAATTAAATTGATGGAATCAACAATTTATCCGTAATATTAAAGCTGATCCACTCCCTAATATATATATTTTTAACTATCATGGTCCAAACACTCCAAGACAGTCAAGAAGAGGGCACGATAACACCTTTTCCCCCTCAGGAGACTGAAAAGATTTGGCATGGTTTTATATATATATATATATATATATACACATACACATACACATACACATACACACACACACACACACACACACACACACACACACACACACACACACACACACACACACACACACACACACACACACACACACACACACACCATGATAGTTTGTTGGTGATATGGACACCAAGGAACTTGACACTCTTGACACGCTCCACTACAGCACCGTCGATGTTAATGGGGGCCTGTTCGGCTCTCCTTTTCCTGTAGTCCACGATCATCTCATTTGTCTTGCTCACATTGAGGTAGAGGTTGTTGTCCTGGCACCAGACTGCAAGGTCTCTGACCTCCTCCTTATAGGCTGTCTCATCGTTGTCAGTGATCAGGCCTACCACTGTTGTGTCGTCAGCAAACTTAATGATGGTGTTGGAGTCGTGCTTGGCAATGCAGTCGTGGGTGAACACGGAGTACAGGAAAGGACTAAGCACGCACCCCTGAGGGGCCCCAGTGTTGACAATCAGCGTGGCAGATGTGTTATTGCCTACCATTACCACCTGGGGGCGGCCCGTCAGGAAGTCCAGGATCCAGTTGCAGAGGGAGGTGTTTAGTCCCAGGGTCCTTAGCTTAGTGTTGAGCTTTGTGGGCACTATGGTGTTGAACGCTAGGCTGTAGTCAATGAATAGCATTCTCACATAGAATGTGTCCAGGTGGGAAAGGGCAGTGTGGAGTGCGATTGAGGTTGCGTCATTTGTGGATCTCTTGGGGCGGTATGAGAATTGGAGTGGGTGTAGTTTTCTTGCTCTATCATACTGGGCACATAGCATGCGAGATACACAGATTAAATAAAAACACTAGCACTGCAAACACTCAGAACAAAGAAAGCATTAGTGCCTGGACTTTGCAGTCTCCCTCTTCAAGTTCCCCTTCCGAGACTGGCTGTTGAGAACAAGTGACAGGCTGAACCTCCCACCCACACAGCAACCACATCCTCAATATTCCACACACCAGAATTCAGTATTTTAGTCTAAGATTGCCATGTGAGTGTACAAAAAAATCTGTGAAAATAAAATTATGATTAACTGTACCAAAAAACAAACATTTTAAAATGTTTTAAAAATCTTAAATATTGCCAGATTGGTTTTCACAGCTGTTTCACAAGGTGCTCATTATTGTACATTTTAAGGTATCCTTTGATGGTATTTATTTGTTCCACATTATTCATTGTTGTATCCTAGGACCTACAATAGATACATATATATTCAACCACAAGGGTGTACTAATAAGCTATGCGAGATAGAAAAAAATTAATCATAATAGAGGACTACTGAAATTATATGATTATTCTTTTCACTCCGTCAATTAGGTTCGTATTGTGGAGTAACTACAATGTTGATCCATCCTCAGTTTTCTCCTATCACAGCTATTAAACTCTGTAACTGTTTTAAAGTCACCATTGGCCTCATGGGGAAATCACTGAGTGGTTTCCTTCCTCCCGGGCAACTAAGTTAGGAAGGACGCCTGTATCTTTGTAGTGACTGCATGTATTGATACACCATCCAAAATGTAATTAGTAACATCACCATGCTCAAAGGGATATTCAATGACCCCTTTTCGTTTTACCCATCAACCAATAGGTGCCCTTCTTTGCGAGGCATTGGAAAACCTCCCTGGTCTTTGTGGTTGAATCTGTGTTTGAAATTCACTGTTCGACTGAGGGACCATACAGATAATTGTATATGTGGAGTACAGAGATGAGGTAGTCATTTAAAAATTATGTTAAACACTATTATTGCAAACAGAGTGAGTCTATGCAACTTATTATGTGTCTTGTTTAGCACATTTTTACTCCTGAACCTATTTAGGCTTCCCATAACAAAGGCGTTGAATACGTATTGACTCAAGACATTTCAGCTTTTAGTTTTTAATTAATTTGTAAACATTTAGAAAACATAATTCCACTTTGATATTATGGGGTATTGTATGTAGGCCAGCGACAATACATCTCAATTTAATCAATTTTAAATTCAGGCTGTAACACAACAAAATGTTGAGGTGTGTGAATACTTTCTGAAGGCACTGTACATTAGCGTCTATTTTCATACATCCAGTGTGTCTATTGATTGGTGGTAATTTTTGGATCATAAATTGTTTTTATGCACACTCAACACCAAATTACATACATGAGGCTCATTAGAAATGATTCAAGCATTCTATGGAAACAAAACGTATGCTTAGTATTTTGCAAATTAATTCTGTCACAATTATCATGATACATTGATTTAAATGTCAGCACCTGTGCTAAATTTCAATTTACAATGAGAATGTTCGCCAAGTCCGATTTGCATATCCTTGGCATTCTCCAGTAGGCATGCTTTGTGGAAAAGCCCAGTCGAACCATTTATTTGAATAAGAGAGAAGCCTAAACTGATTTCTCTCTGAGTCCCCAAGAGAACTGGTGGTAACAAACAACATGTGATTTATATTCAAGACAGATTATTGGATCCTAACCTCTTTGCCTAACCTTCAATCCAATGAACTTCAGAGGAGGAATATCATAATGCTCATAATACCAATTCGACTTCCAGCGCATACCAAACGGGGACAAGGAAGAGCGAGTCTCCGTGGGCATATATCAAAACTATTAGAGAACTGTACAATTTGTGATGCAAATCTAAGGCTAAAGGTTAACGACTGATTTCTTCAAAAAGTATTACCTAAGGAAAAGTGAAATAACAATATTCAACAGTAAAACAAAAAAGTTATATTCATGACAAAAGGCCAATAACCTTTGCTCTGTCCAGCAATACAGCCTATTGGAGTGTTTTAGTTCAGTGACCCTTTGTTCACTTTGCAACAAAGAGGAAAGCTTGCCTTAAAGGTTGTTTTGAAAGATTGGTTGTGCTTTTATTTATCTGACATGATAAATAACTTACTATGGATTGCCTTATGATCTCTAAATGGTCATACCATCCACACTACCAACTACATTCAATTAGTCATCTGCCTCTCCTTGGCATGCAGTTACTAAGTTGTCTTAGTAATCAATGTTCACATGTATTACATTAAGTTAAAGAAGACCGATTAGATGGACAGAGAGAACAGTATAAATCCTCCCGCTTCCCTTAAACCAGTTAGTACTACCCTTGCTGTAAAAGTTTGTTTCATGTTGCAGTTGACAACAAATGAAACTGGCAGTAAGTTGAATATCTACAGAGCAGAGATGTCCAACACTGGTCCTGGAGAGCTACTGACACCTTCAGTCTGGACCATGGACCATGATGAGTTCAATCCCTCTTCTTGTAATTGAAATACTATAACCACTAATAAAATGTTTTGACTGAAATACTTACAGGAACATCACATATTTGTTCTTAATCTAAATAACGTAAATAATGTTAAATCACATACAGCACTGTGACCACTTTTGTCATAAAAATAGTGCTCTATTAATATTCATCATTGTTCCATGAGAAGGTCACGCGTGGTTGTGGCATGTGTATTACTTTTACTCCGAAAACAAGGCAGAAAAATAATACAACAAATAATGATGATGAATTATTCATTAGGTATTCATTTATTCAAGAGAAAGGTCAGCAGTGTTGAACGTGTACACAGTCTCGCTGCATGTTACTGTATTATCACAATTAATGATAGGGAATCTATGATAGTTGTCAGAGCCACTTGTAACCCGGTGTCAAGGCTTTTGCTTCACAGTACAATGGTGGGTGTCAATGTGAATCACTGATAGCACAAAGCGTCAGTTTAACAGTGTTCACCACATTCAATCATTATTCCAAGAGGATTAAATGGCTGTTACCAGGGTAAAACATGGAGATGTGAAAAGTGTATGGAATATTTGAAACACAACAAATAACCCATAGTTTGGGAGTATTCTGAGCTTTAAACACTGAAATAAATGTTGCAAAAATATGCAAATATCACTTAGTTCAGATCACATGATTCCAGTATAGGCCAGGTAGTACAATGCCTAGTTGAATTATGTTTCTGATGAACTACAGTATGAGGGCACACCCTAGCAAACCCCTCCTTCACAGAAAAATTCAGACACATCACAAGGTCAAAAGAGGAAAGCTTGCCTTAAAAGAGTAGTTCACTATTTTACAACTTGATGTTAGATGGTTCCTCACCCTGAAAGTAGTCTATGGGCCTGGAGAAACTGTAATCCATGGTTCGGTTTTCTTTGAACAGCCACTACCAACTTCAGCTAACTTTAGCCACCACAACCTAACAATCAATGGAAGTGATGGGGGCATGTGAGCATTAGAATTAGAAACAGTTTGACAACAACACAGCTAGTGAGGATAATGCTTCCCTGGGACATTCTCTAAAGAAGCAGCTAATTCACCACCACCAGTTAGTAATCTGGTCTGAGTGGTAATGTGCAGCAGAAGTGTAGGCAATGTATTGGAACCATTGACAACCACAAGATTAAGCAGTTCTCAATGATACCAAACACTCTGATGTCGCTTGGCAATGACTGCATTCACAAACAAAAGTCTTCCCTCCCTTTTTCCCTCTGCTTTCCTCAGCTCACACTCTCTTGTTTCTAAAATAATTATGTCATTTTGAGATTGTGTTTCGACTGCTGCAGGGAGGACAGCCATGTCTGTATGCCATCCAGTGTTGCTGCCTCTCCATTCGTCCCTAATGACTACAGTATGAGCTCTTACACCATAAATCCTTTTAACTGGAGCGGACATCCAGCAGGTTTTTACTGAGCCTATCAATTCTGTATCCAGAGGCCTCCATCAAAAATATGGTGGTGAACTCGAGCATACCTCCATGTGTCCCTTGATAATAAGTGTTACTTATTGTGCCCTCAACTCTTCATTCAGGAATCAGGGCTGAGACAGATACTTATACAGAGCAACGCCTACCGCCAGAGACCAAGCCGAACTTGGACACACACAGTTAAATAAACAGCCAACAAAATCATCTGTTCCAGGGGGACATCGAAAGGCGATAGATACCGCAGAATAATGAGTTGATAAAAAGTATGGGAGTGATGTCTGTGCTTCAAGGGTGTTTGCAGAGACCAGAAGGCCACTGTTTTGCACCCCAAGCAACATTCTCATTATTGACTACGTGGGCTGGGCTCTTGCCTTGGCCTCTAATTGTGAGGCCACATTGCCATCGTATACCCTGAGCTAACAAAGTGTCAGCCACCTGAGTGGAGGGATATTTAATAGAATAACAACTATTCTGCTCGAGATTCCATATCACCATCCAACAGACAGACGCCATATTTACAGTATACAAAATCATCCTTAACTCTTCCGTTCACCTAATAAACATATAAGTTATATTAGACACCATATAGTATTTACTTGAATTCATACGTTATGCATTAAACAGTAAAACCCAGTAAGTTATGCAGTAGAGAACATTCAACTACAATTGAGCAAAGCTCCATGGGAGTACTTTGGTCTGGTACATCACTTAATGATGTCTTTCATGGTTTAATGATAGCGAGTTGAATTAAATACAATAACATTCATGTACTGTGTTTTTCCTTGAGAGAGCTGCAGGGAGAGAAATATTTAGAAATATTAACAATTAACATTCTATGAACCAGGATATGTAAATGTACTGTTTGTTGGCATGGCCACTCATTGATTCAACAGACAACAAATAGCTTAAATTGACACCCTTATTCATTACGGGAACACAGCTTGTGGTCTTGAGTTGCCAGTTGCTACAATAGTAGAAGCAATTGTTAAAAAATGCATGTCTTACTTGTATAAATATTACAAGCAAATACTATCCAAATTGGTTTTGTGCTGCAATCACCTAAGTCTTAAAATGACCTAAATTGAACTCCAATGGCAATATATGGCAATAGAAGTCCAATAGAAATAGTTAGTTAAATAGTTAACCAATTTCTGTATTTAACCTTTATGCACTAATCTCTTTTGACATATCACATACAGTGCCTTCAGAATGTATTCATACCCCTTGACTTTTGTCGTGTTATAGCCTGAATAGAAAGCAACTCCAGTGTAGATTTGGCCTTGTGTTTTAGGTTATTGTCCTGCTGAAAGGTGAATTTATCTCCCAGTGTCTGGTCGAAAGCAGACTGAACCAGGTATTCCTCTAGGATTTTGCCTGGGCTTAGCTCCATTTCATCAATTCTTTATCCTGAAAAAGTCCCCAGTCCTTAACGATATACTCATAACGTGATGCAGCCACATGCTTGAAAATATGGAGAGTGGTACTCAGTAATATGTTGTATTGGATTTGCCTCAAATATAACCCTTTGTATTCAGGTTAAAAAGTGAATTGCTTTGCCATATTTTTTGCATTATTACTTCAATGCCTTGTTGCAAACAGGATGCATGTTTTGGAATATGTTTTATTCTGTACAGGCTTCCTTCTTTTCACTCTGTCAATTAGGTTAGTATTGTGGAGTAACTACAATGTTGCTGAGCCATTCTCAGTTTCTCCTATCATAGCCATTAAAATCGGTAACTGTTTTAAAGTCACCACACCCTCTGTGAAATCCCTGAGCGGTTTCCTTCCTCTCTGGCAACTGAGTTAGGAAGGACGCCTGTATCTTCTGTAATGACTGGGTGTACTGATCCAAAGTGTAATCAGTACCCGCAAAACACGAGTCTCAACGTCAACAGTAAAGAGGCGACTCCGGGATGCTGGCCTTCTAAGCAGAGTTGCGAAGAAAAAGCATATCTCAGACTGGCTTCATTAAATAGTACCCGCAAAACACCAGTCTCAACGTCAACAGTGAAGAGGTGACTCCGGGATGCTGGCCTTCTAGGCAGAGTTGCAAAGAAAAAGCGATATCTCAGACTGGCCAAAAAAATCAAAGATTAAGATTGGCAAAAGAACACAGACACTGGACAGAGGAACTCTGCCTAGAAGGCCAGCATCCCAGAGTCATCTCTTCACTGTTGATGTTGAGACTGGTGTTTTGCAGGTACTATTTAATGAAGCTGCCAGTTGAGGACTTGTGAGAAGTCTGTTTCTCAAACTAGACACTCTAATGTACTTGTCCTCTTGCTCAGTTGTGCACCAGGGTCTCCCACTCCTCTTCTATTCTGGTTCGAGCCAGTTTTGCTGTTCTGTGAAGGGAGTAGTATACGGTATTGTACGAGATCTTTAGTTTCTTGGCAATTTCTCGCAAAGAATAGCCATATACTGCGTTCCTCACTGAGTTCCCTGAATTCCTATCGGACATTGTAGTCACAGCAGATAATACTCTAAGTTTTGGTGACTTTAATATTCACATGGAAAAGTCCACAGATCCACTCCAAAAGGCTTTCGGAGCCATCATCGACTCAGTGGGTTTTGTCCAACATGTCTCTGGACCTACTCACTGCCACAGTCATACTCTGGACCTAGTTTTGTCCCGTGGAATAAATGTTGTGGATCTTAATGTTTTTCTTCATAATCCTGGATTATCGGACCACCATTTTATTACGTTTGCAATCGCAACATCTGCTCAGACTCCAACCAAGGAGCATCAAAAGTCGTGCTATAAATTCTCAGACAACCCAAAGAGTCCTTGATGCCCTTCCAGACTCCCTCTGCCTACCCAAGGACATCAGAGGACAAAAATCAGTTAACCACCTAACTGAGGAACTCAATTTAACTTTGCGCAATACCCTAGATGCAGTTGCACCCCTAAAAACTAAAAACATTTGTCATAAGAAACTAGCTCCCTGGTATACAGAAAATACACGAGCTCTGAAGCAAGCTTCCAGAAAATTGGAACGGAAATGGCGCCACACCAAACTGGAAGTCTTCCGACTAGCTTGGAAAGACAGTACCGTGCAGTATCGAAGAGCCCTCACTGCTGCTCGATCATCCTATTTTTCCAACTTAATTGAGGAAAATAAGAACAATCCTAAATGTATTTTTGATACTGTCGCAAAGCTAACTAAAAAGCAGCATTCCCCAAGAGAGGATGGCTTACACTTCAGCAGTAATAAATTCATGAACTTCTTTGTGGAAAAGATCATGATCATTAGAAAGCAAATTACGGAATGGCCAATTAATTGGGCCGATTTCAAGTTTTCATAACAATCGGTAATCGGTATTTTTGGCCACCGATTTGGCTGATTTTTTTTTTTACCTTTATTTAACTGACTTGCCAGTTAAAGGACACATTCTTATTTTCAATGACGGCCTAGGAACGGTGGGTTAACTGGCTTGTTCAGGGGCAGAACGACAGATTTTTACCTTGTCAGCTTGGGGATGCAACCTTACGTTAACTAGCCCAACGCTCTAACCACCTGCTTTAAATTGCCAAGGTAAGTTGCTAGCTAGCATTAAACTTATCTTATAAAAAAAACAATCAATCAATCATAAACACTAGTTAACTACACATGGTTGATGATATTACTAGTTTATCTAGCCTGTCCTGCTTTGCATATAATCGATGTGGTGTGCATTCGCGAAAAAGGACTGTCTTTGCTCCGACGTGTACCTAACCATAAACATCAATGTCTTTCTTAAAACCAATACACAAGTATATATTTTTAAACCTGCATATTTAGTTAATATTGCCTGCTAACATGAATTTATTTTAACTAGGGAAAATGTGTCACTTCTCTTGCAAACAGAGTCAGGGTATATGCAGCAGTTTGGGCCGCCTGGCTTGTTGCAAACTGTGAAGACTATTTCTTCCTAACAAAGACAGCAGACTTCGCCAAACGGGGATGATTTAACAAAAGCGCATTTGCGAAAAAAAGCACAATCATTGCACGACTGTACCTAACCATAAACATCAATGCCTTTCTTAAAATCAATACACAGAAGTATATATTTTTAAACCTGCATATTTAGCTAAAAGAAATCCAGGTTAGCAGGCAATATTAACCAGTTGAAATTGTGTCAGTTCTCTTGCGTTCGTTGCACGCAGAATCAGGGTATACAGATCTGGCTCGTTGCGAACTAATTTGCCAGAATTTTACGGAACTATGAAATAACATTGTAGGTTGTGCGATGTAACAGGAATATTTAGACTTATGGATGCCACCCATTAGATAAAATACGGAACGGTTCCGTATGTCACTGAAAGAATAATGTTTTCGAGATGATAGTTTCCGGATTTGACCATATTAATGACCTAAGGTTTATTATATTATAGTTAAGTCTATGATTTGATATTTGATAGAGCAGTCTGACTGAGCGGTGGTAAGCAGCAGCAGGCTCGTAATAGTCAAAGGTATATGGTTTAGAGAGAAATAGTCGATGCATCATAATTCCTGTAATAACTTGCGGCTGAACTTGAAAGGGGTTCCTTCGTTATTTTACTGTTCATGTCTTCCATAGAGAATGTCTTGATCTACTTCAAATAAGGTCTGTGTTTTGTGCTTAAACCGCCTCGGCGTTTTGATACCCGTGTAAATCTCACTAGGTAACGTTTGTCAACATATTTTCATAAATCCACTCTACAAAAAAAATGATCTTCGCTTATATTGATCAGAGTTATATCCTATGGATATCTACACAGTTATAAAATTGGCAAGGTGGTGTAAGCCTAAATCAAACACAGACCTTATTTTAAGTTAATCTAAAAATATCCTATGGAATAAATGAAGGAACCGCTTTTCAAATTTTGCTAGAAGGTGTCATGGGAATTATGACTCACACTTTGGTAGTCAATTCTTACCATGCTCATTATTAAAATAGGATTTCCTGCATATATAAATTACAGTTTTTGTTTTCAGCATTCATCACAGGTAACTTAAACTCTATTTTTATTATTCGAACAGTTGAGAGTATTTGTCTCCTAAGCAGACTCTTCAGTATCGTTGTCACTTCAGAGCTGTGTGTGTGTGTGTGTGTGTGTGTGTGTGTGTGTGTATATGTATATATATATATATATACACATATAAAAAAAAATCACAATAATAATCAGCCGATTAATCGGTATCGACATTTTTGGGCATCCAACAATCGGTATCAGTATCGGTGTTGAAAAAGCATAATCAGTTGACCTCTAATTCCAACTAAACTATTGAAAGAGCTGCTTCCTGTGCTTGGCCTTCCTATGTTGAATATAATAAATGGCTCTCTATCCACCGGATGTGTATCAAACTCACTAAAAGTGGCAGTAATAAAGCCTCTCTTGAAAAAGCCAAACCTTGACCCAGAAAATATAAAAAACTAATCGGCCTATATCGAATCTTCCATTCCTCTCAAAAAAATTAAAAAGCTGTTGCGCAGCAACTCATTGCCTTCCTGAAGACAAACAATGTATATGAAACGCTTCAGTCTGGTTTCAGACCCCATCATAGCACTGAGACTGCACTTGTGAAACCTGTTGGGGCTAGGGGGCAGTATTGAGAAATTTGAAAAAAATATGTGCCCATTTTTAACTGCCACCTATACCAACTCAGAAGCTAGGATATGCATATTATTACCAGATTTGGATAGAAAACACTCTGAATTTTCTAAAACTGTTTGAATGGTGTCTGTAAGTATAACAAAACTCATATGGCAGGCAAAAACCTGAGAAAACCTGAGAGAAAAAAAGAATTTTGTGGCTGTACTATTTTTTTGTGTCATTGTTTAATAGATACCACAGTGAGAAAGGATTCATTTCGCAACTCCTACGGCTTCCACTAGATGTCAGCGATCTTTATAAAGTTGTTTGAAGCGTCTATGATTAACAGAGACCAAATTAGAATGCAGGGAAGTTGACGTCCCTGGGATGTCGTCACTTCCATTATTGCCTGCACCTTCGCAATCATGAGACGCGAGACATTTTTCAAAAACGTTTTTCTAGACACAGGAGAGGTCGGGTTGAAACATTACTGATGTTTCACGTTAAAAATGGCTCTAAAGATTGATGCTAAACAACGTTTGACATGTTTGAACGAACGTAAATAGATTATTTTTTAAACTTTTTTAACTTTTCGCCGTGACTTCACACCCCCCCCGCGTTACTTTTTAGTAGCCACCGAAGCGCTAACAACATGGAACAACTTGGAGTTATTTGGACATCAATTATGAACTTTGTCAAAAGAAACCACATTTGTTGTGGTCCTGGGATTCCTGGAAGTGCCAATGGATGAAGATAATCAAAGGTAAGGGATTATTGACAATAGTATTATTGATATTACGTTGTTACAAGATGATGCTAACCTATATAGCCTAGCCTATTGTTCTTAGCACAGCACCCGGTTTATTGCAACTTGTGATTTCCCAGTAAAGTTATTTTGAAATCTGGCAATACAGTAGCATTTACGAAATGTTAAACTATAATTATTTGAATGACAATATTATAATTTACCAATGTTTTCGAATAGTAATTTTGTAAATTGTAACGTTGTTCACCGGAAGCATTTCAGAGAAGAAAAAAATCTGAATTTCACCGCTACTGTAAAATGCTGTTTTTGGATATAAATATGAACTTGATGGAACAAAAAATGCATGTATTGTATAACATAATGTCCTAGGAGTGTCATCTGATGGAGATTGTCAAAGGTTGGTGCATAATTTTAGCTGGTTTCTGCTTTTGGTGACGCCTGACCTTGAATTGAAAATGGATGTTTGTACTTTTGTGGCTATGTACTGTCCTAACATAATCTAACTTTATGCTTTTGCCGTAAAGCCTCTTTGAAAATCGAACAATGTGGTTAGATTAAGGAGATGTTTATCTTTTTAAATGGTGTAAAATAGTTGATTGTTTGAGAAATTGAAATTATTAGATTTTTGATGTTTTGAATTTCCAGCCTTGCTAGCAATCCCGTCTCAGGGTTCATTGCTACCCCGTATCCCCAACAGGTGTCAGACCGAGGTTCTGCATCTGTCCTCGTGCTCCTAGATCTTAGTGCTGCTTTTGATACCATCGATCATCACATTCTTTTGGAGAGATTGGAAACCCAAATTGGTCTACACGGACAAGTTCTGGCCTGGTTTAGATCTTATCTGTCGGAAAGTTATCAGTTTGTCTCTGTGAATGGTTTGTCCTCTGACAAATCAATAGTACATTTCGGTGTTCCTCAAGGTTCCGTTTTAGGACCACTATTGTTTTCACTATATATTTTACCTCTTGGAGATGTCATTCAAAAACATAATGTTAAATTTCACTGCTATGCGGACGACACACAGCTGTACATTTCAATGAAACATGGTGAAGCCCCAAAATTGCCCTCGCTAGAAGCCTGTGTTTCAGACATAAGGAAGTAGATGGCTGCAAACTTTCTACTCTTAAAATCGGACAAAACAGAGATGCTTGTTCAAGGTCCCAAGAAACAAAGAGATCTTCTGTTAAATCTGACAATTAATCTTGATGGTTGTACAGTCGTCTCAAATTAAACTGTGAAGGACCTCGGCGTTACTCTGGACCCTGATCTCTCTTTTGAAGAACATATCAAGACTGTTTCAAGGACAGCTTTTTTCCATCTATGTAACATTGCAAAAATCAGAAACTTTCTGTCCAAAAATTATGCAGAAAAATGTATCCATGCTTTTGTTACTTCTAAGTTGAACTACTGCAATGCTCTACTTTCCGGCTACCCAGATAAAGCACTAAATAAACTTCAATTAGTGATAAATACGGCTGCTAGAAGCATGACTAGAGCCAAAAAATTTGATTATATTACTCCAGTGCTAGCCTCCCTACACTGGCTTCCTGTTAAGGCAAGGGCTGATTTCAAGGTTTTACTGCTAACCTACAAAGCATTACATGGGCTTGCTCCTACCTATCTTTCCGATTTGGTCCTGCCGTACCTACCTACACGTACGCTACGGTCACAAGACGCAGGCCTCCTAATTGTCCCTAGAATTTCTAAGCAAACAGCTGGAGGCAGGGCTTTCTCCTATAGAGCTCAAATTTTATGGAATGGTCTGCCTACCCATGTGAGAGATGCAGAATCGGTCTCAACCTTTAAGTCTTTACTGAAGACTCATCTCTTCAGTGGGTCCTATGATTGAGCGTAGTCCGGCCCAGGAGTGTGAAGGTGAACGGAAAGGCTCTGGAGCAACGAACCGCGCTTGCTGTCTCTGCCTGGCCGGTTCCCCTCTCTCCACTGCGATTCTCTGCCTCTAACCCTATTACAGGGGCTGAGTCGCTGGCTTATTGGTGTTCTTCCATGCCGTCCCTAGGAGGGGTGCGTCACTTGAGTGGGTTGAGTCACTGACGTGGTCTTCCTGTCTGGGTTGGCGCCCCCCCTTGGGTTGTGCCGTGGCGGAGATCTTTGTGGGCTATACTCGGCCTTGTCTCAGGATAGTAACTTAGTGGTTGAAGTTATCCCTCTAGTGGTGTGGGGGCTGTGCTTTGGCAAAGTGGGTGGGGATATATCCTTCCTGTTTGGCCCTGTCCGGGGGTATCCTCGGATGGGGCCACAGTGTCTCCTGACCCTCCTGTCTCAGCCTCCAGTATTTATGCTGCAGTAGTTTATGTGTCGGGGGGCTAGGGTCAGTCTGTTATATCTGGAGTATTACTCCTGTCTTATCCGGTGTCCTGTGTGAATTTAAGTATGCTCTCTCTAATTCTCTCTTTCTTTCTTTCTTTCTCTCTTTCGGAGGACCTGAGCCCTAGGACCATGCCTCAGGACTACCTGACATGATGACTCCTTGCTGTCCCCAGTCCACCTGGCCGTGCTGCTGCTCCAGTTTCGACTGTTCTGCCTGCCACTATGGAACCCTGACCTTTTCACCGGATGTGCTACCTGTCCCAGACCTGCTGTTTCAACTCTCTAGAGACAGCAGGAGCGGTAGAGATACTCTCAATGATCAGCTTTGAAAAGCCAACTGACATTTACTCTTGAGGTGCTGACTTGTTGCACCCTCGACAACTACTGTGATTATTATTATTTGACCATGCTGGTCATTTATGAACATTTGAACATCTTGGCCATGTTCTGTTATAATCTCCACCCGGCACAACCAGAAGAGGACTGGCCACCCCTCATAGCCTGGTTCCTCTCTAAGTTTCTTCCTAGGTTTTGGCCTTTCTAGGGAGGTTTTCCTAGCCACCGTGCTTCTACATCTGCATTGCTTGCTGTTTGGGGTTTTAGGCTGGGTTTCTGTACAGCACTTTGAGATATCAGCTGATGTAAGAAGGGCAATATAAATACATTTGAATTTGATTTTATTTATTTCTCAGAACAAGAATAGACTGACGAGTTTTAGAAGGTCTTTGTTTCTGGCCATTTTGAGCCTGTAATCGAACCCACAAATGCTGATGCTCCAGATACTCAACTAGTCTAAAGAAGGCCAGTTATATTGCTTCTTTAATCAGAACAACAGTTCTCAGTTGTGCTAACATAATTGCAAAAGGGTTTTCTAATGATCAATTAGCCTTTTAAAATTATAAACTTGGATTAGCTAACACAACGTGCCATTTGAACACAGGAGTGATGGTTGCTGATAATGGGCCTCTGTACGCCTATGTAGATATTCCATTAAATATCAACCATTTCCAGCTACAATAGTCATTTACAACATTAACAATGTCTACACTGTATTTCTGATCAATTTGATGTTATTTTAATGGACAAAAAAAAATTGCTTTTCTTTCAAAAACAAGGACATTTATATATACCCTGCTCAAAAAAATAAAGGGAACACTTAAACAACACAATGTAACTCCAAGTCAATCACACTTCTGTGAAATCAAACTGTCCACTTAGGAAGCAACACTGATTGACAAATTTCACATGCTGTTGTGCAAATGGAATAGACAACAGGTGGAAATTATAGGCAATTAGCAAGACACCCCCAATAAAGGATTGGTTCTGCAGGTGGGGACCACGAACCACTTCTCAGTTCCTATGCTTCCTGGCTGATGTTTTGGTCACTTTTGAATGCTGGTGGTGCTTTCTCTCTAGTGGTAGCATGAGACGGAGACTACAACCCACACAAGTGGCTCAGGTAGTGCAGCTCATCCAGGATGGCACATCAATGCGAGCTGTGGCAAGAAGGTTTGCTGTGTCTGTCAGCGTATTGTCCAGAGCATGGAGGCGCTACCAGGAGACAGGCCAGTACATCAGGAGACGTGGCGGAGGCCGTAGGAGGGCAACAACCCAGCAGCAGGACCGCTACCTCCGCCTTTGTGCAAGAAGGAGCAGGAGAAGCACTGCCAGAGCCCTGCAAAATGACCTCCAGCAGGCCACAAATGTGCATGTGTCTGCTCCAACGGTCAGAAAGAGACTCCATGAGGGTGGTATGAGGGCCCGACGTCCGGGGTTGTGCTTACAGCCCTCATCAGGAGCATGCCCAGGCGTTGTAGGGAGGTCATACAGGCACATGGAGGCCACACACACTACTGAGCCTCATTTTGACTTGTTTTAAGGACATTACATCAAAGTTGGATCAGCCTGTAGTGTGGTTTTCCACTTTAATTTTGAGTGTGACTCCAAATCCAGACCTCCATGGGTTGATAAATTGGATTTCCATTGATTATTTTTGTGTGATTTTGTTGTCAGCACATTCAACTATGTAAAGAAAAAAGTATTTAATAAGATTATTTCTTTCCTTCAGATCTCGGATGTGTTGTTTAAGTGTTCCCTTTATTTTTTTGAGCAGTATATATATATATACATATACACACACCTTTGTCATATATATCTTTGAAATGCTGTATATAAAAGTACCATGTATGAAGTACGCAAAATGTAATATTTAAAATGTATGTATGTATACGTAACAAAAAATCCTGTTTAAACAAGAAATATATATTTTTGTCCTCGGTAGAGGGGGATGGATAAAAATATATATAAATATATTTGTTACTTGTATTTTTTCCTTGTCTTATTATTTCTCTGTTCATTAGTTATTTTCAATTTTTTTCTCTGCATCGTTGGGAAGTAAGCATTTCACTGTTAGTCTACACCAGTTGTTTATGAAGCATGTGACAAAAACTTTTGATTCGATTTGAAATAGAACTCCAATGGCAACCCAACACTGTAGTGTAAAAAGACCTGTCAAACTGTCCATTTACATTTCCTTATGTTACATGGTTTTAGTACGTTATAAAGTCATATTACACTTCAATGTTGTTTACTATGGAATTCTAAGCTGTAATTCAGTGTCTCTTACTCCTACAATATTGTTCCATCCTGATTTGAAAATCCGACTAGACAGCAGCATCAATTTGTGGTAATTTGCTTGCTAATAGACAGCATAAACTGATTTTCACAAAATGTTTAGACTGATTTCGGTGTCCTCACATTTTCATTTCCCTTGTGCCACTTTAATGTCAGGTTGAGGAACCTCCTTGCAGTTTAAACTTCCCAAACTGATTGACTTCAGCATGCTTCAGTAGGTTAATAGCACTAATGGGAAATCTAAATTGTTGAACATTATTAATGGCCAAATGCAGATCCAATTTGGAGAGGTCTTGAATACATAACAAATAAAATAGAGAACCAACCTGGCACAGCAGTGGCATAAAATGTTAGGGTGCAAGCAAACATATTTGGTTGATAAAGATAGAAATACCTTGTTGTTAGAATTATTATTATTTTTGATGGGATATTGCTTCATAGCAACATCTTATGTGAAACCCAATGTAAAGAAGAGATATCTGGTCATTGAGAGTTACATATCTAGAAAACAACTCCAGACCTTAACATTTCAAAATAACAACATCACTATCAGGGATAATAACGAGAGTTATCCCAATGATATGTATCTGCAGGACATGGATACTGACAGCTGGAAATATGGTAATATTAGGAACAGGATGCATTAGAAAGATCTCCATTTACCTGCAAAAAAAGACGCAGTCAGACAAACAATGTCTTCCAGAGCCTCAGATCCTCTCTCACTAAATATCCTTGTACAACAAATGTTTTCACTCCAGTACAATGAGTGTCCCTTTAATTGTTAATCATTAACGTGACGTTGGAGAAATCTTTAAGCATAAGTCTCCGTCCCTCTGTCAGGCATGTTAAAAAGCTCCATGTTTTCTCAAAATGATGTGTACTAGCCTTCTTCTTATTTATATGTGGACTACGGCTCTAAGATATGGATAGGTCACCAAGTCGCAGCAGAAGACTTTTAGTGATTGCAGATCATTGTCAGGAGCCCAGGCTGCTCCCAGAGCCCCAGCAAAGAGATAAATGATAGCCTGGCTCTGGTTCCTAGGTGGATTGATGACCGTCATTACATTGGCTGCAACGTACGGTAGCAACTTTGTTGGGCTCCCTCAGACAAGAGAGACATATAAATGATCTCACAACTATCTGGCGAGACAAACATGATGGAGCCTGGGCTGTGTCTGAAAACATTACTAACCATCAAATCCTTGCTTCCTACATCCTTGTTTCCTTAAGTCCTCTCAAAAGTCATTGGAGGAAAGTATCGAAAGTCCCTCCCTCGGACCCCCTCTTCCAATGAGCTTTGAGAGGAATTAAGGAAACAAGGACAGAGGAAACAAGGATAATGTTTTCAGACACAGCCTGTCGGTCTACGTGAGGGGAAGTTATAACATAGCCAGACAAAACAACGACAAAATACAATCAGGTTAAATTAAATAGCAGTTTGCTAATCGAGAGCCTTGAATTCTGTTTAAAATAATTAGCTAATGTCAGAGTGGCTAATTACCAGCCCTGTCTATTGTAATATGTATTGAGGAGGAGGCCATGACAAGAGGTGCTTTAAACATCAATACTCATTGTGAGCTTGATTTGGGCATTAGTTTGAACAGTAATTATAGTGTACCTGTGATTATCTCTGAACTCCCTGTGTTGGTCTATAGCAGGTATTCCCAAACTGGGGGGTACGTGCAATGCCGTCGGGGGTACGCCAAATAAAAATGTTATTCACATTTATAAAAATAAATAAATATAATAACTTCACATTTTCAAACAATCCATTTATATTTTCCAACAGGGCTATACATTTGGGATAGGTTTTTTCCTTGTCTGAGCAGCCTCGTTTCACTGCCAAAAATAAAATTAAACCATTTAGCGTTCAGCGAAATAACAACACAATGTCAAATACAGGTAGCCTAGTCAAATAATTAACATCCAATCACATTAACCGTTACTCTCTCATGGGATTTCCACTAACGGTCCGTATGTAGTAGAGGTCGACCGATTATGATTTTTCAACGCCAATACCGATACCGATTATTGGAGGACCAAAAACCCGATACCGATTAATCGGACAATTTTTATTTATTTATTTGTAATTGTCACGGGCGTCGTAAGGATTGGACCAAAATGCAGCGGGAATGTGAATGCTCATCTTCTCTTTATTAAATAAAATGAACACTGAACAAAAAGAACGACGAAAACAGTCTTGTCAGGTGCAACAAACACTAAACAGGAAACAACTACCCACCAAAACCCATAGGAAAAACACCCCTACTAAATAGAACCTTCAATTAGAGGCAAAGAGGAACAGCTGCCTCCAATTGAAGGTCAAAACAATAAACTAGACATAGAAATAGAAAAACTAGAAAATAGAACATAGAAATACAAAACATAGAACAGAACCAAAAAACACCGACAACACAAAACAAACACACCCCTGCCACGTCCTGACCAAACTACAATAACAAATAACCCCTTATACTGGTCAGGACGTGACAGTAATAATGACAATTACAACAATACTGAATGAACACTTATCATAACTTAATATAATACATCAATAAAATCAATTTAGCCTCAAATAAATAATGAAACATGTTCAATTTGGTTTAAATAATGCAAAACAAAGTGTTGGAGAAGAAAGTAAAAGTGCAATATGTGCCATGTAAGAAAGCTAACGTTTAAGTGTCTTGCTCATAACATGGTAACATATGAAAGCTGGTGGTTACTTTTAACATGAGTCTTCAATATTCCCAGGTAAGAAGTTTTAGGTTGTAGTTATTATAGGAATTATAGGACTATTTCTCTCTATACGATTTGTATTTCATATACCTTTGACTATTGGATGTTCTTGTAGACACTTGAGCATTGCCAGTGTAACAGTATAGCTTCCGTCCCTCTCCTCGCTCCTACCTGGGCTTGAACCAGGAACACATCGACAACAGCCACCCTCGAAGCAGGGTTACCCATGCAGAGCAAGGGGAACAACTACTCCAAGTCTCAGAGCGAGTGACGTTTGAAACGCTATTAGCGCGCACCTCGCTAACTAGCTAGCCATTTCACATCGGTTACACCAGCCTAATCTTGGGAGTTGATAAGCTTGAAGGGGTGGGTATAATTTGTGGAACGTTCCAACAGGAATCTGTTCCAAAAAACGTAAAGTAAAAGGTTGCCAACCAATAACGCATACAAAGTAGCAACGCATACAAATCTAGCTAACTAGCTGCCGAATAGGCATCAACTCACCACATAGCTTATTCTTAATGTTTGTCCATAGGCAACCAGAGTGAGGACAGACATTTTTCGGAATAAACGTGATGAGTGAAAAACGCAATGAAATAGACCACTCCCTACCCGGTATCTTATTCTGCCGCTATACAACTTTGTATACGTTGTTTTTTGGCAACCTTGTTATTTACGACGTTTTTGGAATAGATTCCTGTTGGAACGTTCCACAAATTATACCCACCAGGCTTGAAGTCATAAACAGCTTGAAGCACAGCGAAGAGCTGCTGTCAAAATGCACGAAAGTGCTGTTTGAATGAATGCTTACGAGCCTGCTGGTGCCTACCATCGCTCAGTCAGACTGCTCTATCAAATCATAGACTTAATTATAATATAATAAACACACAGAAATACGAGCCTTAGGTCATTAATATGGTCGAATCTGTAAACTATCATCTCGAAAAAAGAAAAAAATATATTTCAGTGAAATACGGAACCGTTCCGTATTTTATGTAACGGGTGGCATCCCTAAGTCTAAATACTGTTACATCGCACAACCTTCAATGTTATGTCATAATTACGTAAAATTCTGGCAAATTAGTTCGCAACGAGCCAGGCGGCCAAAACTGTTGCATATACCCTGACTCTGCGTGCAATGAACGCTAGAGATGTGACACAATTTCATGTTAGCAGGCACTATTAACTAAATATGCAGGTTTAAAAATACATACTTTTGTATTGATTTTAAAGAAAGGCATTGATGTTTATGGTTAGGTACATTGGTGCAACGACAGTGCTTTTTTCGCAAATGCGCTTGTTAAATCAACACCCGTTTGTCGAAGTAGGCTGTGATTCAATTATAAATTAACAGGCACCGCATCGATTATATGCAACACAGGACACGTTAGATAAACTAGTAATATCATCAACCATGTGTAGTTAACTAGTGATTATGTTAAGATTGATCGTTTTTTATAAGATAAGTTTAATGCTAGCTAGCAACTTACCTTGGCTTCTTGCTGCACTCGCGTAACAGGTAGTCAGCCTGCCATGCAGGCTCCTCGTGGAGTGCAATGTAAGGCAGGTGGTTAGAGCGTTGGACTAGTAACCGGAAGGTTGCAAAAACGAATCCCCCCTGAACAAGGCAGTTAACCCCCGTTCCTAGGCCATCATTGAAAATAAGAATGTGTTCTTAATCTGACTTGCCTAGGTAAATAAAGGTGTAATATATATATATATATATATATATATATATATATATATATATACAAATAATAGATATCGGCAAATCGGTGGCCAAAAATACCGATTACCGATTGTTATGAAAACTTGAAATCGGTCCTAATTAATCGGCCATTCTGATTAATCGGTCGACCTCTAGTATGTAGCCAAACGTAGCTGCGGCTCATGTTGGTATCTGTACTGATGGCGCAAAAGCCATGATAGGGAGACATTGTGGAGTGGTAACGTTTGTGCAAGCAGTTGCTCCCGACGCCACTTGGGTACACTGCAGCATCCACCGAGATGTTCTTGCTGCCAAGGGAAAGCCTGATAGCTTGAAAGAAGTTTTGGTCACTACAGTGAAAATGGTTAACTTTGTTAAAACAAGGCCCCTGAACTCTCGTGTATTTTTTGCACTATGCAATGATATGGGCAGCGACAATGTTACGCTTTACAACATACAGAACTGTGCTGGTTATCAAAGGGCAAAGTATTGACACGTTTTTTTTTTTAATTGAGAGACGATCTTAAAGTGTTATTTACTGACCATAATTTTCACTTGTCTGACCGCTTGCATGATGACGACTTTCTCACACAGCTGGCCTATCTGGGTGATGTTTTTTCTCACCTGAATGACCTGAATCTAGGATTACAAGGACTCTCCGCAACTATATCCAATGTGCGGGACAAACACACAGGTCTTTCCATCATTGTATGATTTTTTGTGTGCAAATGAACTCAAGCTTACGGACAATGTCAAATGTGATATAGCGAAGCACCTGAGTGAGTTAGGTGCGCAATTATGCAGTACTTTTCCGAAACAGAAGACACAAACAACTGGATTCGTTATCCCTTTCATGCCTTGCCTCCAGTCCACTTACCGATATCTGAACAAGAGAGCCTCATCGAAATTGCAACAAGCGGTTCTGTGAAAATTGAATTCAATCAGAAGCCACTAGCAGATTTCTGGATTGGGCTGCGCTCAGATTATCCTGCCTTGGCAAATCTCGCTGTTAAAACACTGATGTCCTTTGCAACCACGTACCTCTGGGAAAGTGGATTCTCGGCCCTCACTAGCATGAAAACTAAATACAGGCACAGACTGTGTGTGGAAAATGATTTAAGACTGAGACTCAGTTATGTGCATCCTTTCAAGCACACCCTTCTCATTAACCCGTGGTGAGTTATTCACAATTTCTATGAACAAACAAGGTTTTTTATGTAAGATGGTTAAATAAAGAGCAAAATGATTGATTATTATTATATTATTATTTGTGCCCTGCTCCTATAAGAGCTCTTTGTCACTTCCCACGAGCTGGGTTGTGATAAAAACTCACACTCATTCTTATGTTTAATAAATGTATCATATGTGTGGCAGGCTTACAATTATGGCAAAAAAAACAACATTTGAGAGTGTGCTGACCCTGGTGCTAGAAGGGGTACGCAGCTGGAGGTTGAATGTTTGATGGGGTACGGACTATAAAAAGTTTGGGAACCACTGTTTTAGAGCATGACCCCAGAGTGTAGGGAACAGTGATTCTGTTTTCCATTACCAAACACAAGACAACACACTAGACGAAAGCACACTGTTTCAATATTAAACAGCCACTTTAGTTTAAGGGTGGTCAAACCATCCATTACTGCTTCAGGGCAAATGCCTTCTGAAGGTGAAGGTAACTGGCTTGTGGACTCTGAAAACAGGGCATTGTTTTTAGTCCAAAGCAATGGTTCATTTTAAAAGGTCTGTTTATAACTTAATCTGTGTACTATTTATGACAGAAGTAGGATTATTATATTCACTATACTGTATTTTCTATAATAATAAAATATTAAGTTGAAATTAAACAGAGTTGTGATTTTATTACAGAACCCTTCTTTCTCAAGGATGAATTATGGAGTGCCCTTTCCTATTTATGTAGAGTGAACACAGGACACTGAGCATAACGACAGTGTCATTTGTCAAGTCCCGGACAAATCTAGTCCAATGGAAAATACTAGATATGTGCTCCACTGGTGGGCTGTCTGTAGGGAATACAGCTAAATGAGGAATTTTACAAGTGAAGCAAGAAAACCATCAAATCTTCAATACCCCTTTACACAGAATGATTGGCTTTTCTTGAAATGTGAAAATGGCAGTTCAATCCTAGTTCCCTCTAGATCTGTCAACAAAAGAAGGGGGTTTGAATTATCTTGTACTATATATCAAGCTATGAGGCCTTGTGGGGGCTTTGCGTCTGTTTTGCTATACATGATGGCTAACTAAAACCTATTTATGTTGAAGTGCTGGTCGAAGAAGTAGAATAAATATTTGTATATGTTATAATATTTATATAGGTCAGGATTCAAACCTGCTACTTCACTATGGACAAAATCCTTAATTAGGATTTGGCTCTTATATGTGCACCCTCTAGTTCAGGTGTATTCAACTCTTACACTGAAAAGTCTGGAGCCTGCTGTTTTTCTGTTTTATCTGATAATTCATTGCACACACCTGGTGTCAAAGGTCTAAATCAGTCCCTGATTAGAGGGGAACAATGAAAAAATGCAGTGGAATTGGCTTTGAGGTCCAGAGTTGAGTTTGAGGGCTCTAGTTGCTAGCTTAGTGGCTTGCTAGCCTAGGTACTTGCTAGCTCTGTTACTTGCTAGTTGCGATCTAATTTACTTGCTAGTTCCTAGCTTAAAGGCTAGCAGATGGACCAGCCAGCTAACATCTGTTTTCAGGGTTCAGCTAGTTCAGCTATTGCATTATCATCACAATAGACCAATGACAATCAAACCTCACAACCTTCACTTCTGCTGCTCCTATTCTTTAGCATTCTTCTGAACTCCTTTCTGTATTCTTACATAATGTGACAATCCATATATCTTGTCCACAAACAGATGAAAATGTATTCAGGTATTTGTGAGGATAGGAATTTGACAAAGAGAGATTAATTTTGTCACAAACATCTATAAACAGTCTATATTGGGTTTTGAAATTAGCCATCCTGGCAAAGCATGGAACACAATGGCTCTCCAGAATAAGCAGATAGTAAGTAGCTTTGGGATTTTCATGGCTCATGTGCATAATGGCTGCGTTCACACAGGCAGCCCAATTCTGATCTTTTTTCCCCTAATTGGTATTTTGACCAATCAGATCAGCTCTGAAAAAGATCTGAAGTGATTGGTCAAAAGACCAATTAGTGGAAAAAATATCAGATTTGGGCTGCCTGTGCAAACGCAGCCATAGGGGCTTACAATATCCCAGTCTTTGAGCATCATAAGAATATGCTTTGATGCACGCCTGAAAAAGCAGCAGAAAAAAGCATCTTAAGCATCCAAAAATGATTAGCTACATGTAATGATAAAACATCTATTCAGCTGGGCCTTTAATTCAATTTAACTGCTTTTCACTGTTCAGCTATTGTAATTAACCAATTCCAGTTACATTGTGTACTGGAATCTCCCGCACTGCTCCAAAGCAAACTGTGAGTTTCAAGTGTAACCATTTTGTTTTTCCTTTCTCGCTGCTAGAAAATGGGGTCTCTGTTGTGTTTCACCAACATTGCTTAATGATTCTTAACTAATTCAGAAAGTTACAATGTCTGGAATTAAGGAGAAGCCGAACCAAGATTCAATGTGATTTAGATTATACATACACTGCTGGTGCATGATTCTAATCTGCTTACATTTCATTGGCTGTCTGGGAGTACTGATGCAGTAAATCTTCAAATAGCCTTGAAGAGTCATTGAATGTGTACTTAAACAAACCAATTGTATTTTTAGTTCCATGTGTACAGTTTTCAAGTCAAAATCTGTACCTAGTGTCAAGGTATAAGAATAAACTTTAAGGCTCATATCAATGCAGGCTTTCTATCTAATTGAGCAAAAGCGGGATGTCTACTAGTAATTCTAGCCCATGCTATTGTGACTGCAATGTTGTGCAAAACATGTAATCCAACTTGCTCTTCATGTGACCTTAGGACCCATAGGTTCCTCCTTCAGAACCACTAATTGCATTGCTGTTACACCGCCAACAGTATACAGTGCATTTGGAAAGTATTCAGACCCCTTCCTTTTTTCCACATTTTGTTACGTTACAGCCTTATTCTAAAATGGATTAAATAAAAATAAAAAATCCTCTACACATGAATCTACACATGATATCCCATAATGACAAAGCGAAAAACAGAAATACCATATTTACATAAGTTGGTTAAATATTTTTTTTCCCTCATCAATCTACACATAATGCCCCATAATGACAAAGCAAAAACAGCTTTTTAGAAATGTTTGCAAATGTATTAAAAATAAAACAAACTGAAAAAGATTATTTACATAAGTATTCAGGCCCTTTGCTATGAGACTCAAAATTGAGCTCAGATGCATCCTGTTTCCATTGAAACTTGATTGGAGTTCACCTGTGGTAAATTCAATGAATTGGACATGAATGGAAAGACACACACCTGTAAATATAAGATCCCACAGTTGACAGTGCATGTCAGAGCAAAATCCAAGACATGAGGTCAAAGGAATTGTCCTTAGCGCTCCAAGATAGGATTGTGTCGATGCACAGATCTGGGAAAAGGTACCAAAACATTTCTACAGCATTGAAGGTCCCCAAGAACACAGTGGCCTCAATCATTCTTAAATGGAAGAAGTTTGGAACCACCAAGACTCTTCCTATTGCTGGCAGCCTGGCCAAACTGAGCAATCGGGGGAAAAGGGCCTTGGTCAGGGACGTGACCAAGAACCCGTTTGGTCACTCTGACAGACCTCAAGAGATCCTCTGTGGAGATAGGAGAACCTTTCAGAAGGACAACCAAATCTTGTTGCACTCCACCAATCAGGCCTTTATGGTAGAGTGGCCAGACGGAAGCCGCTCCTCAGTAAATGGCACATGACAGCTTTCTTTGAGTTTGCCAAAAGGCACCTAAAGGACTCTCAGACCATGAGAAACAAGATTCGGTATACCTCTGGCCCTTCTTTGGACGCTGTGTTAACGAACCTCCAGACAAGCTTCAGTGCCATACAACTCACCTTGTGTGGCCTCCAACTGCTCTTAAATGCAAGTAAAACTAAATGCATGCTCTTCAACTGATCGCTGCCCGCACCTGCTCGCCCATCCAGCATCACTACTCTGGACGGTTCTGACTTAGAATATGTGGACAACTTCAAATACCTAGGTGTCTGGTTAGACTGTAAACTCTCCTTCCAGACTCACATTATGCATCTCCAATCCAAAATTAAATCTAGAATTGGCTTCCTATTTCGCAACAAAGCATCCATCACTCATGCTGCCAAACATACCCTCGTAAAACTGACCATCCTACCGATCCTCGACTTCGGCGATGTAATTTACAAAATAGCCTCCAACACTCTACTCAACAAATTGGATGCAGTCTATCACAGTGCCATCCGTTTTGTCACCAAAGCCCCATATACTACCCACCACTGCCACCTGTACACTCTCGTTGGCTGGCCCTCGCTTCATACTTGTCACCAAACCCACTGGCTTCAGATCATCTACAAGTCTCTGCTAGGTAAAGCCCCGCCTTATCTCAGCTCACTGTTCACCATAGCAGCACCCACCCGTAGCACGCCCTCCAGCAGGTATATCTCACTGGTCACCCCCAAAGCCAATTCTTCCTTTGGCCGCCTTTCCTTCCAGTCGTCTGCTGCCAATGACTAGAACGAACTGCAAAAATCACTGAAGCTGGAGACTCATATCTCCCTCACTAGCTTTAACCTCTACGGGCCACGGGGGCAGTATTGAGAATTTTGAAAAAAATATGTGCCCATTTTTAACTGCGTCCTACACCAACTCAGAAGCTAGGATATGCATATTATTAACACATTCGGATAGAAACCACTCTGAATTTTCTAAAACAGTTTGAATGGTGTCTGTAAGTATAACAAAACTCATATTGCAGGCAAAAACCTGTGAAAAATAGATTAAAAAAATGAGAATTTTGTGACTGTACTATTTAGTGTCATTGTTTTAAAGATACCACAGTGAGAAAGGATTCAGTTCGCAACTCCTACTGCTTCCACTAGATGTCAACGATCTTTAGAAAGTTGTTTGAAGCATCTGTGATGAATACAGACCGAATTAGAATGCTTACAAGTTGACACGTCATCACTTCATTTTTTGCGCCTGCGCATGAATCTGAGAAGAGTGTCTTTGTCATAATCGTTTATTCTAGACACTTGATAGGTTGTGTGAAAATATTACTGATGTTTACTGATGTTTCACGTTAAAAATGGACCAAAAGATTAATGCTAAACAACGTTTGACATGTTTGAACAAACATAAATAGATTATTTACTAGGTTTTTTTTAGCTTTTCGGCGTGACTTTACACTGCTCACCTCATTTTGTGGGAGCCTACTGAACGCTAACTATTTGGACATAAATTATGAACTTTATCAAAAGAAACCACATTTGTTCTGGACCTGGGATCGCTGGCAGCGCCTTCTGATGGAGATAATCAAAGGTAAGGGGATATTTAGAATGTTATTATCGATATTAGATGATGCTAATGCTAACGGTATAGCTTAGCTTAGCTTATAGCTTAGCTTATGTTGTTAGCATAGTACCCAGTTTATAGCAAAATGTGATTTCCCAGTAAAGTTATTTTGAGATCTGGCCATTCGGTAGCAATTACGAGATGATAATATATTATTCTTTGAATGACAATATTATAATTTACCAATGTTTTCGAATAGTAATTCCGTGATTTGTAATGCTGGATTCACTGGGAGCATTCGAGCCGAAAAAAATTCTGAATTTCACCGTGACTGTAAATGCTGTTTTTGGATATAAATATGAACTTGATGGAACTAAAAATGCATGTATTGTCTAACATAATGTCCTATGAGTGTCATCTGATGCAGATTGTCAAAGGTAAGTGCATAATTCTAGCTAGTTTTCTGTCTGTTGATGCCCTTCTTTGAATTGGCTAAACATTACACGCAGCTATTGTCAATGTACTCTCCTCACATAACCTAACTTTATGCATTCTCCGTAAAGCCTCTGAAAATCGGACAGCGTGGTTAGATTTAGGAGATATATCTTTCAAATGGAGGAAAATAGTTGATTATTTGATTATTTGAAATGATTACTCTTGCAGTTTTGAATTCCCCCCACATGGTCACATGACAATGAATCCCAATACCGGGATAAGATCCTGCCCCCTGGCCTCACCAGCTGTCAGAGCAGCTCACAGATCACTGCACCTGTACTTAGCCCATCTGTGAATAGCCCATCCAACTACCTCATCCCCATACTGTATTTATCTTTCTCCTTTGCACCCCAGTATCTCTACTTGCACATTCATCTTCTGCACATCTACCATTCCAATGTTTAATTGCTATAATGTAATGGCCGTTATCATTTTTATAATAATAATCCATTGGATTTGATTAGCATTTTTTCTTGGTGCTCCAAGTACTTTAAATTGTACGCCGAAAATCACCTCATCCACTAACAATATGTAACACCCACCAGCCATGGCATCCATTTTGAGCTATCACATTGGAGAGGTGCAAAACAGTGTGGTTACTGCTGCCACTGATAGTTAAAATGAGATACATAATTGGCAACCACAATGGTATAACAGTTCACAAAACAAAGCTGTCAAAGCTGTGGCATTGCTGTCAAAACAGCTGGGATGGTGGACACAGCTATGACTTTCTACTGAGTCAATATTTTGCTGGCTTGCCACCATTGCTGAATGCAGCCTATTGTTTGTTATTGCTTTGGGGTCTCATCTGTGCTTCATTCAGATTGGTATCATGCAACTGCATGGCCACACCAATATATGCACAATACATTTGCATACTGTATACAGTATCTAATCCTGACCGTGTAAAACAGTTATTATTAATAATTATTAGTAATTATTATTATATATACAGTACCGTTCAAAAGTTTGGGGTCACATAGAAATGTCCTTGTTTTTTAAAGAAAATTTATTTTTTGTCCATTAAAATAAAATTGATCAGATATACAGTTTAGACATTGTTAATGTTGTAAATGACTATTGTAGCTGGAAACGGCTGATATTTTATGGAATATCTACATAGGCAGACAGAGGCCCATTATCAGCAACCATCACTTCTGTGTTCCAATGGCACGTTGTGTTAGCTAATCCAAGTTTATGTTCTATCTCCAGTATGCAACAATAAAAAAATGCACCACAACATGAAATGTCATGTACCCAGTACTTCCAATTGCAACGTCATTACTTTGTTTTTACCACACAACCAGTGATCTAAAGTTTAAATAATATTTTACACATTGTATTCAAAATGATATTAATGCGATAGCAACAAAAAGCAAGCTGTAGAATTAAAAAAAATCCACTCACCATTATGATTATCCTTTAAAAACGAAGTCCATTCTATTGTCCTTCTTTATGAAATGGGCAGTGGCAGGTTCATATAGCTTTTCTTTTAATTTTAAATCCGAAATAAGTTATTTTTCGATTGTGATCAAAGCCATGGCTGACAGTCGGGCCTGTCCTGTGGTGTTCCTGGAATATGTCTTGATCCTTTTTAGTGGAGAAAATGTTCTTTCTACTGATGCAGTGGACACTGGAATGGTAAAAACTAGACAGGTAAGCAGATACAATTGGTGCATACTATCAATTAGTCTCTTCTGCTGGAGAAAGTGGAGCAGATCAAACGGGCTCTTATCCTCGAAGTCAGACATTGAGTACATAACGTGAGTTTGATCTGCCGCGGCAAATCAAAATTAGGGCCATAGCTTTCCTCGAGACTTGAGAATGCAGTGTTTGGAAAGTTTGGCGTTTCCCTATATATTGGGAACTTTTGTGGGTCAAGGAGGACAAGGAACATAAGCCTTTCATGGTCATTGAACCTGTTTCTTAGCTGAGTGACAATGTTGTCGATGATCGCACTGTGTAGTTGTTGGTACTGCCCGCGAACGTCTCCTTGCATGTGTTCTGCGCCCCCTTGGAACTCCGGTCTCACTCACAGTGTCCTCGTAGATGGAATCGAATGTTCCTTTTCCCCCCCTCTCTGTGGTGTTGCAGAAGTCGTCCACCATGGACAAGCAGAACTGTATGTCAAACTCCCTGTTCTGCAATATTCCAAACAGAGCGTTGGTGTAGGCAAATATGGAGCAGAATGTGGATAGCAGAAAGCAGAACTCGAAGCTTGTCAGTTGCATCATGTATCCATCTGCGCTGTGAACGGTGTCTTCATCAGTCATCGTGATGGTCCATTGTGTATTCAAAGAGTTCAATGACTTCCGCCTTTTTTTTCATACACAGTGCAAACTAAGCGTGAGGAGAAGTTCCATCGTGGTGGCGCCACTCTGGGTAGTCTTTGTTGGCATATTTCATCCAGTAGTTTTGTTCGTTTGACAGATCTTGACAAAAACGCTGCTAGGCCACAAAGATGAGAAAAAAATCTTGCATTCTTTTAGTTTACCAGTACCTTGTGACATAACCAGATTAAGGATGTGCGCATAGCAATGAATGAACAGAGTTTGCGGGATCGTTTTTTTCACCTTGGCTTGTACTGTTTATACCAGAGGCCATGACTGCGTCCCAATCGTAACACTGTGCCACAACTTTGGCCGTGCATTCACACTCCTCTAAAAAGCTGATAATTCGGGCAGCAAACGCTTCTTCCCGTTTATCCTCAGTTACATCCTCACATTTGAAAAAACTTTCCTTCACACCACCATCGGCAACGTTAGTGTAACGCAACACATAAGACATTTGGATTACATTGCTGATGTCTGTCGTCTCGTCAACCATGATGGTTACAAAGGGGGTTTTCTTCAATTCTTCCTTCATGACATCTGTCATTACATTCGCAACTGCGTGCATCAGGTCATTTTGTATTTTGCTGGAAGTGCCTGTGAACACGGTAGCCGTAGCTAAATGGCAGTTTAATGTGCTGTCATACTCAGCCAAGAAATCCAGTGTTTCTAAGTAGTTTCCCTTATTAGCTGATTTTTTGCCCTCATCATGTCCTCTGAATGCTAATTATTGCTTTCCTAAAAACACAACTGTATGAATAAGGCGCTTTAGAATCTCCCTGTTGTTCCTGACTTTATCATTGTGAGCAAGTGTCTCCTTGCGCCGCTGCTCGTTAAGGTCTACTCGTTTCCCCAAATGTTTTTAAACTCACTGTAGCTCGCAGGTGTGAAGTTGAGTTTTGGTGTCAAAGTGCTGACTTTGTCAAACAGGCAAAATCTTTGAAACCAGTTGTCCAGGTTGAGCTATTATCGGTGCTGAAGAGTAGGCAATTCCAACAGTAAAGCTTTTTTGTCAGCTCACAGCCGGTTATCCATGGACAGTGCTCATAATTATTAACTTGAAAATGCCTTTCAAAACACATTCCTCGTTGCACCAAATCAGGCAGTTCTGGAGTTGGTCTCCCGGTCTGTACAAGATTTAGCTTTTCATTAAAAGTTAGTCTTGAAAAGGGTGATGCTAACAATTTAGCCACCACACCGTCCTCGATTACTCTTTACAGTTGCCATCATTACATACACTCACTCACGTTACACTGAGCGTTGAGCCCAGCTAGATTATTTCTATCAAGAGACGACCAAAGAAAAATTCTGATTAGATATTTTTTCTCTTGGATATTAACCCTTCTTTTTCCAACATAAACTGAAGAAATTCAATAGGAAGATCATTACAAGTGTAACCGATGTGAAATGGCTAGTTAGTTAGCGGTGGTGTGCACTAATAGCGTTTCAATCAGTGACGTCACTCGCTCTGAGACTTGAAGTAGGGTTTCCCCTTGTGTTGCAAGGGCCCCTGACTGTAGTGTGCAGTTCATGGCCGGGCTCAATGTTGGCGAGGAGTTTAACACGTTTAACCCAAACCCTTCCCTTCTCTTCTCCATCAAGGTCACCCAAGTTGAGGTAAACGTTGAAGGTATCAATGTCAACGAAAGCAAATCTTAATCGAACCTAATCTACATGGATAAAAATATAAACCATGGAAGTAAGTGAGACTGTCATTATCCATAATGTACTTTGTAATACTCATGTTATACCAGTGCAGTGGTATATTTTTATGATAGGTTCCGTCCCTCTCTTCGCCCCAATCCGGGCTCGAACCAGGGACCCTTGCACACATCAACAACTGACACCCACGAAGCATCGTTACCCATCGCGCCACAAAAGCCGCGGCTATTAGTGCGCACCACCGCTAACTAACTAGCTATTTCACATCGGTTACATTAGCATAGCGTTAATTAGCACCCATTTCCACGTGAGCGAGCTAATTGCTCACAATAGGGAATCTTATTTGGACAAAGTTTTCTACTCGAGCAGTAAGCCTAGGTTTACATGTACAGTTATGTAATCGATTTGATCGTTGATTTTCTGTGTTTCTTCAATGTATGCCTTGTTGTGTTTGGCTGGCTCTAAATGAGTATCGTTGATGCCATTCCCTTAGTTACACATAGCGAGTCTACACAGCCTACACATATTATATACAATAATGAAATCACCTGGTCCCAACATACATGGCAAGTCAAGAAAAGTCATTGTAACTTGTCCACACTGCAAACTGAAGTTAAATAAGAAAAACTTCAAAACACATTTACGAAGAAAGCATACACATTGCTTTGAAACAGTGTCCAAAGAAAGATATTTGGCATGTGAGTGCATTGATGTGAGAAATGGTGTGTTTGCAGTCGAAAATACATTTTCTGGTCCAGCAAAACCCATACATGTTGTGAAAAATACTTGCACTAATTAAGTTCCAACTGTGTTCAGAACTGTTATTGCTCATACTTTTTCTTGTTTATTATTCTTGACACTTTTTGGGACCTATTTCCTACAGTTTTTACACTACATACACAATTCATAGATCAAACTCCTGCAGAGCTGGATGCTGATGTGACATGCTGTGACTTCTATTGGTGTTATTTACTATTATTATTGTTGTTATCATAACTATCAAACTTAACAACCTAATCTTTCTTAACTTACAGTACGCTCTGTACATTGCAACGGAAGCACATTGTGTAGAAGATGCCCCCCCCCCCCCAAGAAGTCACAGCATGTCACATCAGCTTCCAGCTCTGCAGGATCAGGTACTGTATAGGCTATTAGCTAAAGTAAGGTGCATTCAGGTACACACATCCCTAGAGGTTACCTTACATCACTTAATGACCACAATCTGTTTTATTTCTAGGCGATACGGAAACAAAATGCACGGCGAACTGGGAGCTGTGAACTGGGTATGTAGTCTACTGTGTGTAATGCTGAAGGCTTGATGCATGGTGAACTGGGAGCTGTGAACTGGGTATGTAGTCTACTGTGTGTAATACTGAAGGCTTGATGCATGGCAAGATATAATAGTTGTGATGACTTGTTGAGTAGTTCTAGATATCACTGAAAACCCCTTTAGTAATAATGGCTTTTGTTTGCATGGTGGTATTGTGAAAGTAGGGTGTAATTTGACTTGATCACCCAATGAGGCACTACTCTTAATATTTATTATTCCTTTTTCTTCAAGGAAGCAGATGTTCTTCTAAGGGACACCCTAGAGGCAGCAAGGTGATGTGAACTCTAAGCAGATGTTCTTCTAAGGGACACCCTAGAGGCAGCAAGGTGATGTGAACTCTAAGCAGATGTTCTTCTAAGGGACACCCTAGACGCAGCAAGGTGATGTGAACTCTAAGCAGATGTTCTTCTAAGGGACACCCTAGAGGCAGCAAGGTGATGTGAACTCTAAGCAGATGTTCTTCTAAGGGACACCCTAGAGGCAGCAAGGTGATGTGAACTCTAAGCAGATGTTCTTCTAAGGGACACCCTAGAGGCAGCAAGGTGATGTGAACTCTAAGCAGATGTTCTTCTAAGGGACACCCTAGAGGCAGCAAGGTGATGTGAACTCTAAGCAGATGTTCTTCTAAGGGACACCCTAGAGGCAGCAAGGTGATGTGAACTCTAGGCAGATGTTCTTCTAAGGGACACCCTAGAGGCAGCAAGGTGATGTGAACTCTAAGCAGATGTTCTTCTAAGGGACACCCTAGACGCAGCAAGGTGATGTGAACTCTAAGCAGATGTTCTTCTAAGGGACACCCTAGAGGCAGCAAGGTGATGTGAACTCTAAGCAGATGTTCTTCTAAGGGACACCCTAGAGGCAGCAAGGTGATGTGAACTCTAAGCAGATGTTCTTCTAAGGGACACCCTAGAGGCAGCAAGGTGATGTGAACTCTAAGCAGATGTTCTTCTAAGGGACACCCTAGAGGCAGCAAGGTGATGTGAACTCTAAGCAGATGTTCTTCTAAGGGACACCCTAGAGGCAGCAAGGTGATGTGAACTCTAAGCAGATGTTCTTCTAAGGGACACCCTAGAGGCAGCAAGGTGATGTGAACTCTAAGCAGATGTTCTTCTAAGGGACACCCTAGACGCAGCAAGGTGATGTGAACTCTAAGCAGATGTTCTTCTAAGGGACACCCTAGAGGCAGCAAGGTGATGTGAACTCTAAGCAGATGTTCTTCTAAGGGACACCCTAGAGGCAGCAAGGTGATGTGAACTCTAAGCAGATGTTCTTCTAAGGGACACCCTAGAGGCAGCAAGGTGATGTGAACTCTAAGCAGATGTTCTTCTAAGGGACACCCTAGAGGCAGCAAGGTGATGTGAACTCTAAGCAGATGTTCTTCTAAGGGACACCCTAGAGGCAGCAAGGTGATGTGAACTCTAAGCAGATGTTCTTCTAAGGGACACCCTAGAGGCAGCAAGGTGATGTGAACTCTAAGCAGATGTTCTTCTAAGGGACACCCTAGAGGCAGCAAGGTGATGTGAACTCTAAGCAGATGTTCTTCTAAGGGACACCCTAGAGGCAGCAAGGTGATGTGAACTCTAAGCAGATGTTCTTCTAAGGGACACCCTAGAGGCAGCAAGGTGATGTGAACTCTAAGCAGATGTTCTTCTAAGGGACACCCTAGAGGCAGCAAGGTGATGTGAACTCTAAGCAGATGTTCTTCTAAGGGACACCCTAGAGGCAGCAAGGTGATGTGAACTCTAAGCAGATGTTCTTCTAAGGGACACCCTAGAGGCAGCAAGGTGATGTGAACTCTAAGCAGATGTTCTTCTAAGGGACACCCTAGAGGCAGCAAGGTGATGTGAACTCTAAGCAGATGTTCTTCTAAGGGACACCCTAGAGGCAGCAAGATGATGTGAACTCTAAGCAGATTTTCTTCTAAGGGACACCCTAGAGGCAGCAAGGTGATGTGAACTCTAAGCAGATGTTCTTCTAAGGGACACCCTAGAGGCAGCAAGGTGATGTGAACTCTAAGCAGATGTTCTTCTAAGGGACACCCTAGACGCAGCAAGGTGATGTGAACTCTAAGCAGATGTTCTTCTAAGGGACACCCTAGAGGCAGCAAGGTGATGTGAACTCTAAGCAGATGTTCTTCTAAGGGACACCCTAGAGGCAGCAAGATGATGTGAACTCTAAGCAGATTTTCTTCTAAGGGACACCCTAGAGGCAGCAAGGTGATGTGAACTCTAAGCAGATGTTCTTCTAAGGGACACCCTAGAGGCAGCAAGGTGATGTGAACTCTAAGCAGATGTTCTTCTAAGGGACACCCTAGAGGCAGCAAGGTGATGTGAACTCTAAGCAGATGTTCTTCTAAGGGACACCCTAGAGGCAGCAAGGTGATGTGAACTCTAAGCAGATGTTCTTCTAAGGGACACCCTAGAGGCAGCAAGGTGATGTGAACTCTAAGCAGATGTTCTTCTAAGGGACACCCTAGAGGCAGCAAGGTGGTGTGAACTCCAAACATTTAAAAGCACTGTTTCCCTCCCTTGTGTAATTGGAATGCACGGGAAAGACCGCATTACAACCCTTAAAGAACTACAGTTGTATGATGGCCTGGATGAAGAGGAAAATATTCTCCTCAAGGAATCAATCATGTTCCAGTTACAGAGAAATTATGAGATGTTCTATGTGGAGGCAGTTGACAACAAGAAAATTACTGTCTTTGTGTTAATTGTTTCAAGTTTTAATTGTATTATGTTGTTTAGTAAAGACCCGAGCCTCTGATCTCTTTACTGGAGCTGGTATAACTTAATGTACAACGCACATTCAGCTTGTCAGTATGTCTATATGGTATAGTCTGTCTCCATTCTCATGAGGAAAGTAAATAGCATTATAAATCAGGATAGGTACTAACTGTGTGTGTGTGTGACTTTTATTTCCCTCACCAACTTTAAACATAAGCTACCTGAGCTGCTAACTGATCGCTGCAGCTGTACATAGTCCATCTGTAATTTGCCCACTCAATCTCCAATCCCACCTCATCCCCATACTGTGTTTATTTTATTTACTTTTCTTCTCTTTTGCACACCAGCATTTCTACTTGCACTTCATCATATGCTCATTTATCACTCCAGTGTTGATCTGCTAAATTGTAATTATTCGCTCCTATGGCCTATTTATTGCCTACCTCTTCATGCCTTTTGCACACACTTTATATAGACTTTCTTTTTTTTCTACTGTGTCATTGACTTGTTTATCGTGTTATTGGCTTGTTTATTGTTTACTCCATGTGTAACTCTGTGTTGTTGTCTGTGTCACACTGCTTTGCTTTATCTTGGCCAGGTCGCAGTTGTAAATGAGAACTTGTTCTCAACTAGACTACCTGGTTAAATAAAGGTGAAATAAAAATTTGAAAAAAAAACTATATATAGATATGCTCAATGAAATAATATAATTAAAGTTATAACATTTATCAACACAATTTTAAGAGTACATGACATACATAACAAGTCTGTTGTTCACTGCAACAATATCAGTAGCTTGTCTCAAAAATAGCATGAAGCAAAAAGTGTCACAACACATCTGCTGGTACTTTATATAATATTTCTTACAATCTTAAAAAATAAAATACTTTGTATTCAACGTGTGCCTTGCGCAAACGTGTGTTTGTATTCAGTGTGTGACTGTCAAACCTCAGATGGACAAAAAAAAAGGTGGGTGGGATCAAATGTGGGCGGATTCAAAAAGTTGACTCCACCCACATTGAGCCCTGCCCCGAATTGCACACTGCAGTCAGGAGTTCTTGTTACAATTAAGACAAAAAAAATATTAAATCAATAAAAACTAAATTACAAATTATATTAATATACAAAAATATATACATATTGGTATATATCCTTAGGCCCTCTCTGAGGGCGTAGAGGGCCCTGATTGTTCCCCACTGATGGTTAGCTGTTCCCTCACACAGATTAAATATGGTAAAGAGGATTTCGAAATGGGTTGAGCACGGTTTTTACCGATAGGGTAACAGTTAGGGAGGTACATTCCATCTGGAGTGTATTTGTATAATTACAGATAGAGTGATCACACTTTATGCTAAATGTCTCTAATACCTATAATGTGTTGTATTAAAACTGGCTATCTACTATAGTGTTATCTATAACACAAATTCCCCCCAAAAACGATAAGAAATGTTGCATTGAACTGCAATGTTAAAAAGGCATCTGACAACTGTCTCTGTGCCTCATCATTTGGCAGCTTTGTACAAATTAGACAAATGATTAACAAAATATCTGTAATTACGCCTTAATGACAGAATGATAAGGTCAAAACTGTATTCTCGAAAAATTTGCTCTAACCCAGCAGCTTTCATTGCTGGAACGCATTCTTCGTGAAGTTAACAATTATCTTTTTCTCAGGCAGGTGATAGAAGCCAGATGGCTTGCTTTGGCTCTGATGCATATTTAATAAGTTGCATCTTTCCTGAATTCCTTCAAAGCTCTATTGTATTCTCTGGGACCTATTTTCCCACCCAGCAGGAAAAAAATCTTTAACACAAAATTCAGAACTATATATTGAGAAATAGAATGGAAACATAACAATGGTAATTAATGCCTCAAGAAGTGGTTTACACTACAAATATGTGCACAGATGGACCAGAAGATCTCCTTTTCAAACAAACGTATACCAGAGTTATATCTTGGAGTCTGGGTTTTACAATTCTTGGATCCCTTTTCTATCTACCTGCCCAATGATTACTGGCACTATGACATATTGTTATGGACAAAAAAAGTAGACGTAAAATAATATTATAATTACGGTAGCCTAAAACAAGATAAAGGTATAATTCTGATTGGGAGTTTACCACGACAATGTTTTTGATGTTTGTTTTGTATAAACATGTCAAACAAAGGACATTTGCTTTTCAGAACAAAGCCAAAAACCACAATGAACAGAGGAACTAATTAGAGCTAATTCATCTATCTGATAAAGAAACAAATAATAATATGACGGTGTATAATACCACAAAGGTTTAGTTTGTCCTTGGACTTGATAAGGAAGTCTGATTGGTGCACATATGCATAGCAAAATGACCCAAAAAGTGTTTAGCAGACCATGAAATGGCAACGGTCTCAGATTACAAATAGAGGTATAACTACCACGGCAGATGGACATGATTATAGATAGCTAAACAATATTCTGCAAAGTTCAATATCCCCCATAACTGCCAACGGTGACATTTAAAAAGATTGTCAGTTATGTCAGTGCTTTCATATCATTGTTAGGTGCTTTACACAAATTGTAATCATCCAATCATCCACTCGTCCGAATATCATCATAATAAGGAACAAATGCTGACAGACGAGCGATATCATCTGTGGTTTGTCTGTTTGCAAATATGCATCCATGAGTCGTCACATCTGCTATTCCCATTGTGAATTTCTCAGCAACGCGTCCATTTATCAGTCCATTGCCATAGCAAATCAAATCAATCAGCCAGGAGAAGGCCTTCACTTCAAAAAATACATTTACATAATTGGAATGGTGAAGCCCTCAATTCAGCCCGACCAAATGTTTCCCTCAGATATATAGTATGAATATAAAGGCCATGGAAGAAGACTAAAAAGCCATAAAATGACCTCAATTAGATAAATATTCTATGATTGAATATTGATTATTTAGATTTTCACATACATTTGTCATAATGTAGATGAATATATCCATTAGTGCCAGTTGATTGACACTTGGTTCCCATTTACATGTTTTTTGCATTGACATGTTTTTGCATTGACATGTTTTTGCATTGACATGTTTTGCCATGACATGACACACACGATTGCAAACAGATGTCACTTCCGTCCATATGGAACAGAGTATTAGCATGATTGAAGTCATGCATATGGCCATCTTTCATTGAAGTGCATTGGATACAGCAAGCAGTCGTTACCATTATGAACTACAAAGACCACCGTAAGTGAAGTGTGCCATTATAGCCCCAAAGGCCATTTGTCACGATACACACTTATCTCTAGTTCCTGGTTCAGTAAAATATTTTTAACTGCTCAGCCTAATATCCATACTTTGCATATTATATTTGAGCACAAGTCCATACGAATACAGCACAAACATTTGCTCTTCAGCACAGTTTCTTGGGTATTTTTCTCACATTTTGGCACCGATGAGCCCTAACCCTACATATTGTAGCACGTACACTACTTTCTGTAGTGAATAACGATGCATAATAAGAGGGGATGCATTCTCCCTTTCTAAAAACATGCATAGCACCAGACAATCAGTATGAATCACCAGAGCTTTTCACAAACGGTTTTATGTTGATCAGTCCCTTTAATTTGCCTTACACACAATCAGCCATTATAAACTTTTTTCACCATTAATTTTCTTACCATGAACTCACGGTTTTTCCCCTCTCAAAGTAGCAATAGTAATTTGGGAGTAACAAGCTCTACACTGTGCACATCAGGACAAAATCCAACTGGAATTCAGATTCTGAGCTATTATTCGAACAGAGCTAACCGCACAGCATACACAACATGACCAAAAGTATGTGGAGACCTGCTGGTCGAAAATCTCATTCCAAAATCATGGGCATTAATATGGAGTTGGTCCCCCCTTTGCTGCTATAATAGCCTCAACTCTTCTGGGAAGGCTTTCCACTAGATGTTGGAACATTGCTGCAGGGACTTGTTTCCATTCAGCCACAAGAGCATTAGTGAGGTCGGGCACTGATGTTGAGCGATAAGGCCTGGCTCGCAGTCGGCGTTCCAATTTATCCCAAAGGTGTTCGATGGGGTTGAGGTCAGGGCTCTGTGCAGGCCAGTCAAGTCCTTCCACACCGATCTCGACAAACCATTTCTATATGGACCTCACTTTGTGCACGGGGGCATCGTCATAATGAAACAGGAAAGGGTCTTCCCCAAGCTGTTGCCACAAAATCGTCTAGAATGTCATTGTATGCTGTATCGTTAAAATGTCCCATCACTGGAACTAAGGGGCTACTCGGCCATGGAAACTCATTTCATGAAGCTCCCAACGAACAGTTATTGTGCTGACGTTGCTTCCAGAGACAATTTGGAACTCGGTAGTGAGTTTGTGCTTGGCGATCCCGTTTTGCGAGCTTGTGTGGCCTACCACTTCCGTGCTGAGCCGTTGTTGCTCCTAGACATTTCTGCTTCACAATAACAGCACTTACAGTTGACCGGGGCAACTCTAGCTGGGCAGAAATTTGACAAACTGACGTGTTGGAAAGGTGGCATCCTATGACAGTGCCTCGTTGAAAGTCACAGAGCTATTCTGTAAGGCCATTCTACTGGCAATGTTTGTCTATGGAGATTGCATGGCTGTGTGCTCGATTTTATACACCTGTCAGCAACGGTGTGGCTGAAATAGCCGAATCCACTAATTTGAAGGGGTGTCCACATACTTTTGTATATATAGTATACATTGGTGTGCCTGAGCATTTCTCTGCTGCATTTTAAGGTGTCAACACAATCAGACTGAGTTCAAAAGCATTCTATTTGTGTCAGCCTACAAAAGATGATGGCTACCTCGTCAAGTGGATGATTGACCCGCAAGAGAATGTGGCGATACGCCCCTCTTCTTCTGAAGCCAGTCCGTCAATTATAACAAGGAATGGGAAATGGCCTGCCAATGAATGGGTATGTGTCCACAAACTCTAAACCACTCTGCTCACCAAATGGGGATGTTTCATCGCACCATAGACCAAAAGCATTCTTGGCAATAGAGCTTGATGCTGTACAGCTATCACCACACAAAATGGGTTGATGATATTCCTTTACAATAACCTAATAATCAGAACCTAACAAAATGCAATGTTAAAACACTGCTATAGCACAGATTGGAAATAACCCTCAATAACCCTATTGCTGGTTGTGCAGATTGGAAATAACCCTTAAATAGCTTAAGTCTGATTCCATTCTACAAAGGTACAGTTGAGTACAGTTGGTGAAGGATTGTAAGGATGGGAACATCGTGTCTCCACTTCATTACCTCAAAATAGCAGCTTGATATGCAGATGACAGTGATAACGATTCCTACACTGTGTTCTATGGGATTACGTTGCATTTGAGAAACACATTCCAAAACATCCAGAAACAGTGACTTTACTGTGCACAGAATAGTATGTTATATGCCAGATTTTAATTGATGCATACACATAGAGTTGCAGTCGGAAGTTTACATACACCTTAGCCAAATACATTTGAACTCAGTTTTTCACAATTCCTGACATTTAATCCTAGTAAAAATTCCCTGTCTTAAGTCAGTTAGGATCACCACTTTATTTTAAGAATGTGAAATGTCAGAATAATAGTAGAGAGAATGATTTATTTCAGCTTTTATATCTTTCATCACATTCCCAGTGGGTCAGAAGTTTACATACACTCAATTAGTATTTGGTAGCTTTGCCTTTAACTTGTTTAACTTGGGTCAAACGTTTTGGGTAGCCTTCCACAAGCTTCCCACAATAAGTTGGGTGAATTTTGGCCCATTCCTCCTGACAGAGCTGGTGTAACTGAGTCACACGCTTTTTTAGTTCTGCCCACAAATTTTCTATAGAATTGAGGTTATGTCTTTGTGATGGCGACTCCAAAACCTTGACTTTGTTGTCCTTAAGCCATTTTGCCAAAACTTGGGAAGTATGCTTAGGGTAATTGTCCATTTGCGACTAAGCTTTAACTTACATTTACATTTTTATTCATTTAGCAGACACTCTTATCCAGAGCGACTTTCAGTAGTGAATGCATACTTTTCATAAATTGTTTCTCCATACTGGTCCCCCGTGGGAATCAAACCCACAACCCTGGCATTGCAAACACCATGCTCTACCAACTGAGCCACACGGGACCTTCCTGACTGATGTCTAGAGATGCTGCTTCAATATATCCACATAATTTTCCTCCTCATGATGCTATCTATTTTGAGAAGTGCACCAGTCCCTCCTGCAGCAAAGCACCCCCACAACATGATGCTGCCCGTGCTTCACGGTTGGGTTGGTGTTCTTCGGCTTGCAAGCGACCCCCTTTTTCCTCCAAACATAACGATGGTCATTACCGCCAAACAGTTCTATTTTTGTTTCATCAGACCAGAGGACATTTCTCCAAAAAGGACTATCTTTGTCCCCATGTGTAGTTGCAAACCGTAGTCGGGCTTTTTTTATGGCGATTTTGGAGCAGTGGCTTCTTCCTTGTTGAGCGGCCTTTCAGGTTATGACGATATAGGACTCATTTTACTGTGGATATAGATACTTTTGTACCTGTTTCCTCCAGCATCTTCACAATGTCCTTTACTGTTGTTCTGGGATTGATTTGCACCTTTCGCACCAAAGTACATTCATCTCTAGGAGACAGAACGCGTCTCCTTCCTGAGCATTATGATGGCTGCGTGGTCCCATGGTGTTTATACTTGTGTACTATTGTTTGTACAGATGAACTTGGTACCTTCAGGCGTTTGGAAATTGCTCCCAAGGATGAACCAGACATGTGGAGGTCTATAATTTTTTTCTGAGATCTTGGCTGATTTCTTTAGATTTTCCCATGATGTCAAGCAAAGAGGCACTGAGTTTGACATAATTTGACCCAAATGATGTCAATTAGCCTATCAGAAGCTTCTAAAGCCATGACATCATTTTCTGGTATTTTCCAAGCTGTTTAAAGGCACTGTCAACTTAGTGTATGTAAACTTCTGACCCACTGGAATTGTGATACAGTGAATTATAAGTGAAATAATCTGTCTGTAAACAATTGTTGGAAAAATTACTTGTGTCATGCACAAAGTAGATGTCCTAACTGACTATAGTTTGTCAACAAGAAATTTGTGGAGTGGTTGAAAAACGAGTTTTAATGACTCCAACCTAAGTGTATGTAAACTTCCGACTTCAACTGTACACTATACACTTTACAATCTGTAAGTGGGGATTGACAGCACTTGCTCTGTGCATCAAGACAGCGTGTTTGAATATACATTCTTGTTTTGAACTTTGTTGAATATAATAACCCAAACGTACTACCATAAATACTCCCTCAGTTGACCCCCTCTGTGTACAACAGGTTTTTAAGTAGTAGCTTAACATAAAAATGTTCTTTGTCAACAGTCTACTATGACACAAAGGGTTGACAATTTAAAGGAAAAATCCATCCAAAACCTTTAATTCCTATCATTTATAGTGTTAAATATCACTAATATGTGAGAACAATATTCTGTCAACAAATGTTTCATTTTGTCGTTAAAATATTGTTGCAACATGTGAAAATCGTTGTGGAAATCTATATGTGCTCAAGTCGACTACAAAACCCACAGCTAGGTAGCTTGCTAGCAAACGTAGCTACACACAATAATACCAAAGTCAATATCAGCATGTGTAGTAGCTAGTTAGCTATAAAATCTAAAGAAACTGCACTGTCATTTTAGTCTACAATCTCACCATTTTCAACCTGCAGATCGATTCTGACATTCGCATCGGCGATGCAATGGGACAATGCAATGCACCCTGGACCAAAGAGGCAGACAAATAGGAGAAATATGGTGGCCCTCTGTTAAAATGACAAATTTCTTGCAAAAATATGATCAATGGTTCATTTGAGAAAAGACATCCTCCTGCGTTATGACATTGACCAGTATTGAAATCTGACATGTATGTAAACGTTTTCACGATCGAAAAGTCGTATTCCTAATAACTTCAAGTGTAGTGCGAGCGGCTTATCACAATGCTCCGTCACACCAGACTAAATTTCTGCCTGCTTGAACGGCAATAGCTGAAATACATATGAAAAGATGACAGAAACCCTGGAATCGATAGAAAATTGCTCAGATGCACAAAAACAATATGGGTGAATCTTTCCTTTAAGATCTGACGGTGTCCAAATAAAAGAAAACAATAAATTCAAAGCACACATGCAGTTAGTAATACAGTGGCGTTCAGAATAATTTCCAATCACTCGGTTATTGGAAATCCTTGTCATTGGAATTGAACTACTATCAGTCCATTCCGATATGGGAGCATTGAGGTGGAAAACAGCCTTCCTTATCCTGGTTGCGGTAAAGTTGATGTTTTGGGGATTTCCAATACAGATAAAATAGGATGTAGTGTCTCCTGCATATATGGTGCAGCTAAATACAGTGCCTTGCAAAAGTATTCAGACCCCTTGGATTTCTTCTCATTTTATTGGGTTACGAATTGGGATTCAAATGGATTTAATTGTCCATTTTTTGTTAACAATTATGTAAATTATATATTTTTTAAGATACATTAAAAATGCATAACTGAAATATAATTTTTGCGTAAGTATTCAGCCCCTTTGTTTAGGCAAGCCTAAAATGTGGCTTACCAAATCACTCACTTGGGGTGAAATAATTTTTTTAATGACTAACCCTTCTTCTGTCCCCCATACAAACAACATCTGTAAGGTTCCTCAGTCAAGTGTTGAATTTCAAGCAGAGATTCACCTACAATGTCCAGGGAGCTATTCGAAAGCCTCATAAAGAAGGGCAGTGATTGGTAGATGGGTAATAATAACAAATCAGACATTGTATATCTCTTTATGCATGGTCCAGTTAATAATGATGCAGTGGATTATATATTACACCCAGGCACATCAAAGATACAGTTGTCCTTCTGAACTGAGCTGCAGGACAGGAATAAAACTGCTCAGGGATGGTACCATGATGCCATTGGTGATTTTAAAACAGTTACAGAGTTCAATGCCTGTGATTGTAAAAAACTGAGGATGGATCAAAAACATTGTACTGACTCCACAATAATGACCTAAATGAGTGAAAAGAAGAATACAAATATATAGGAAAAAAATATTCCCAAACACAAAAGAAATACTGCAAAAAAACACAGCAAAGGAATACACTTTTGGGAATAAATGCAAAGCCTTATGTTTAGGGCATATCCAACACAACACATACTTTCAAGCATGGTGGTAGCTGCATTATGGTAAGGGTATGCTTGACATCGTCAAACACTGGGGAGTTTACAGGATAAAAAGAAACAGGATGGAGCTAAGCACAGGCAAAATCCTAGTGGAAAAACTGGGAGAGGAATGCACCTTTCAGCAAGACTATAACGTACAACCAAAATATACACTGGAGTTGCTTAGCAAGAAGACAGTGAATGTTCCTGAGTGGCAAAGTATTTACTTAAATCTGTTTGAAAATCTATGGCAAGAATTGAAAATTGCTATCTAGCCATTATCCCCAACATCTTGACAGAGCTTGAAGAATTTTGAAAAGAATAATGACCAAGAAGACACAGCTGTAATCGATGCCAAATGTGTTTCTAACATGTATTGACTCAGGTAGCTGAATACTTATGCACCTAATATATTATAGTTATTTAATTTATATGAATCTTTAAAAAATGCCAAACATTTTCACTCTAATTATGTTACGTTTAGTTTGGTTACATAAGACAGATGGTTGTTGATGGCAAAAACAAAAGTAAGGTGGTTGGTTGGGGTGGATGGTTGGCTGTATAACACAAACATCTAGCAACCCAAAGGTTGCGTGTTCAAATCTCTTTACAGACAACATTAGCATTTTGGCTAATTAGCTACGTTGCAACTGCTTTGTGGCTACTTAGCATGCTAGCTAACCCTTCCCCTAAACCTAAACTTAATCATAACTTTAACCCTAACCTTAACACCTAACCCCTAGCCTAGCTAACGTTAGTCACCTAGCTAACTTTAGCCACAACAAATTGGAATTGGTGACATATCATACGTTTTGCAAATTCGTAACATATCATTCAAATTCTAATTTGTAACATATCATACGAAATGGATGATGACATTCACGAATTAATGCATATTTTACGAAACGTAACATATACACACTAATTGGAGTGTCCCGGCTTTACATTTACTACTGTATGTCACGTCTACCCCTGAATCCAGGTTGCAATACAATGCAGCAATGCTGCTCTTGTGTTATTCATGCTAAATATACTAGATGACATCACAGGCGGTGGCTACTGTGTGAGAGAAAGCGGACAGTTGTTTGTTGTGGACGTTTCTTGTATTACAAGTCACAGTGTAATTTGCATACACATGCTCTAGATTAATTCAATTCCATTGATACAAACATGCATTACAAATGACAAAAAGTCCAATAGCAATAGCATAACCACGCAAATTCATTTGGCAATAACAGCACCTCACATTCTGTGTATGGATGCCATATCAGATTGCTTAATGATGACTCTTTATAGGGCCTCCTGAGTGACGCAGTGGTCTAAGGCACTGCATCGCAGTGCTAAAGGCATTACTACAGACCCAGGTTTGATCCCAGGCTGTGTCGCAGCTGGCCACGACTGTGAGACACATGAGGCTGCGTGTAAATGGCCCAGCGTCATCTGGGTTAGGGGAGCGTTTGGCTGGTCAGGATGCATCGATGAGACGAGATTGCAATAGAATATCACAAAATTGGGGAGAAAAGAGGTTAAAAAAAATATATATATAAAAATAATGACTGTTTATTGCAGTGATACAGTATACATCACAGGAAATCGGTATCGACTCTGTACATTGATTATACAGTGCATTCAGAAAGTATTCAGACCAATGCTTTTTTCACATTTTTCTACGTTACAACCTTATTCTAAAATTGATTAAAAAAAAAATTTCCCTCATCAATCTACACACAATACACCATAATGACAACGCAAAAACAGCTTTTTAGAAATGTTTGCAAATGTATTAAAAATAAAACTAACTGAAAAAGATTATTTACATAAGTATTCAGACCCTTTGCAATGAGACTCGTATTTAACACCAAATTGAGCTCAGGTGCATCCTGTTTCCATTGATCATCCTTGAGACGTTTCTACAACTTGATTGGAGTCCACCTGTGGCAAATTCAATTGATTGGAGATGATTTGGTCTCACAGTTGACAGTGCATGTCAGTGCAAAACCCAAGCCATGAGGTCAAAGGAGTTGTCTGTAGAGCTCCAAGACAGGATTGTGTCGAGGCACAGATCTGGGGATGGGAACCAATACAATTCTGCAGCATTGAAGGTCCAAGAACACAGTGGCCTCCATCATTCTTAAATTGAAGAAGTTTGGAACCACCAAGACTCTTCCTAGAGCTGACCACCCGGCCAAACCGAGCAATCGGGGAGAAGGGCCCAGGTCAAGGAGGTGACCAAGAACCCAATGGTCACTCTGACAGAGCTCCAGAGTGTCTCTGTGGAGATAGGAGAAACTTCCAGAAGGACAACCATCTCTGCAGCACTCCACCAATCAGGCCTTTATGGTAGAGTGGCCAGACGGAAGCCACTCCTCAGTAAAAGGGACATCCCAGCCCGCTTGGAGTTTACCGAAAGGCACCTGAAGGACTCTCAGACCATGAGAAACAAGATTCTCTGGTCTGATGAATCCAGGATGAATCTTTTTGGCCTGAATGCCAAGCGTCACGACCGGAGGAAACCTGGCACCATCCCTACGGTGAAGCATGGTGGTGGCAGGGAGACTAGTCAGGATCGAGGGAAAGATGAACAGAGCAAAGTACAGAGAGATCCTTGATGAAAACCTACTCCAAAGCGCTCAGCACCTCAGACTTGGGCGAAGGTTCACCTCCTAACAGGACAACAACCATAAGCACACAGCTAAGACAACACAGGAGTGGCTTCGGGATAAATCTCTGAATGTCCTTGAGTGGCCCAGCCAGAGCCCGGACTTGAACCAGATTGAACATCTCTGGAAAGACCTGAAAATAGCTGTGCACCGACACTCCCCATTAAACCTGACAGAGCTTGAGAGGATCTGCAGAGAAGAATGGGAGAAACTCCCCAAGCTTGTAGTTTCATTCCCAAGAAGACTCGAGGCTGTAATCGCTGCCAAATGTGCTTCAACAAAGCACTGAGTGAAGGGTCTGAATACTTATATAAATGTCATATTTAAATTTTGTATTTCTAATACATTTTCAAAAACTTCTACAAACCTGTTTTTGCTTCATCATGATGAGGTATTGTGTAGATTGATGAGGGGAAAAAAACAATTTAATACATTTTAGAATAAGGCTGTAACGTATCAAAATGTGGAAAAAGTCATGGGTTCTGAATACTTTCCGAATGCACTGTATTCCATCACACCCAACAACAATTCCATATCCAAGGGTTAATCAAATATGCAAATAGATACAGTAAAGAAAGACTAAATTAGGGTAAATACCAGAAGAAAAAACCCGAATAAATCCAGTGATTTCAAATGAAATTAAACTATATTACATCATAACACACTTTTACATACAGAAGAGTGCATTAACACTGTATACACATGTGGTGACCTGCATAGCCTTTACCCCTTAGGTATGCTTATACATTTAATTTGCTTTTCCATAAGCCTTGAAACCTTTGTTGTTCTCGGTTTCAAGAATTTACATTATTTAACACGCATTCCGCCGGAGCACGGGGACTTTGCTGCTTTCAATCAATCAAGTACAGAAAAACATGTCGCTAACATGCGTAACGAGGCAGTATTTTTTGCAGCGTCTGCCATGAATAGAAACTAATAGAAGCCAGACGGTGTCCCTGTGGTGAATGTGTGGCCCATTGGAGATAACCTGATCGACTTCTGATTCGTAGCTGTCCATCATCCAGACGATACCATCGCCTTTTCTTTATCTTTAATAAATCTGAATTAATACGGATGGAGAGAAGGGCTGATAACTAGCAGCCAAGCCTAGCCTCAGGACATTGAGGCTATGGCCTCTCATTCCATGAGGGTTCTCATTTCCACAATGGATGTAGCTAAAACTGATTTCTAGTCTGATAAGTGTCAAAATGAGAGATGTATTAACTGGACCACCTATCATCAATCATGTGATTCTAAATGACTTATGGAATCTAAATGTATAATATTTTATCAAAAATCTAAATGTATAATCCACACTTGTCAAGAAATGTTATCTATGGATCATCTACGTACCATGGGCCACCATGCAACTAAACATTATTTCATAACCATATAGTCCTAAACAGGAGTTTTATCCTCTGAGGTTATATCTGAAGAAGAGGGCAAGCAAATACCAAAATGTGTGTACACACACAACATTGTTGTCATTCTTTAATTAATCAGATTCACCCACTGCTGAACTATAATCATATCTCAATAACACCAGACACTCACAGGTACTCTGCGAAGAACACCCTGAACACGTGATAATGAGTTATGAGGTAGACAATTAGCTCTAGATACATAGCACAAAGACTGGTGAGGGAGAAAATGAGGATGCAGACTGTACATAGCAATATACAGTGATAAACTGTCTGAGACATCTTCAAAATGGTGAGAGACAGAAAGTGTCTGCACATCTCTGGCAGCCTCCCTCTTCCATCTAAGCTGTATGATACTTGTTAGTATTGCTGATTAATCTTCATTCTTTCCAATGTCATCTCCCACTTTCATCGGAAGCCAGTTGCTCTAAGAAACACTGTCTGTGAAGCATCTGTGAAGCAAATCATGAACAAAGCAGCAGTGAAACAACCAAACTATTACTGTCAGAGCACATGAGTTGGAGCTGAGGAAACAGAAGACATCACAGTAACTGGACAGCCTCCTTCCTGATGAGAGAATACCAAGTGGCCTCCCTTTAAAATAAAATCAATCGTTGCACGACTCAAAACCCACAGCACAAGCAATTAACTTCACCATTCACCCCAACACAGATAGATGAATGACAAGCTAACAAACAAAGTGGAACAAGCTAAATAATCGGTACGGCCTGACAGTGTAGCTTATTGTGAAGGTGTATTATCATGTTTAGAATATGTACAACCTTCAAACATATGTATTACTTCCCATTCAATGTTAATTCATTAAATCTGAATTAATTTCAATTCAAAGTTTGTCTAGTCATGATCATTAATTCAATTTCTAGAGATAACTACTTAATGGAGCAGGACAGAAACAAACAAGTAATATACCTTTTCATGTGATTAACTACTTCTACTCCCACTACTAACATATCAGCATCTATTACTTCAACGATCATTATGAACTTCAAGGCAAGTCAAAGCAATATAGCGGAGAGTTCCGACAACCTTCCTTTCAACATCACTTAAAACATAACAAACATGCTTCTTTCTCTGAGTCACAGTAATATGGATCTTTTGTGCAACTCCTAAAAGTCCTTTTAGCTATCAAAGTGCTATAGGGTTTGAAGGGGGATTTCATTGAAGCAGTGTCAATATGTTACCTCAATTGCTGAAGAAATTCTATAGAGAGTGATTGCTGATGTAGGAGTGAAAACTGAGAAAGAGAGCACTGTAGGTTTACGAAAGTGCAAGATGAAATGTTGACTTCAAAGAGAAAGAAGGTCATCATTTTCTATGACATACTGTACCTGAGCGTGAAAAGCTTTCATTTTGACTTCCTTAATTAGGTTGTGAATCGTGCCGCATAGAGAACCTTGACAGCAGCATTCACATTCAATGCCAATTCCTGATTGCTTGGTTACAAAAATATTTCATTTATATTTTCTCCTAAATAATGTAAGATACTTTCTTAGCAATGCTTTTGCTGTGGGGTCCAATTCATTGGAAGACACTGTGGTACTGTAGGTCAAATAACACTTTTCAAAAAATTGTTCTCATGTTTGTTTGGTCTTTATTCATGTATTTAACACCAGTTAGAAAATGGGAAAACTGCTTGCAACTTTCAGGCTTTAAAATGCAATTAACCTACAAATGACCAATGTTTGATGATTTTGGCTTTTTTCAATAGGTACAAAATTAATGTTTTCCAGTATCAAACAAAATTAACTAATTAATTTAAATAATATTATCTCGTTGGGCAGGAGAAAGAAGGTCATTTTTTTCTCATATCCCGGAAAAACTAGTTGTGTTTGAATAAGGCCCCCAGACTCAAGTACAGTGCATTCGAAAAGTATTCAGACCACTTTACTTTTTCCACATTTTGTTACGTTCTAGCCTTATTCTAAAATTGATTAAATTGTTTTTTTTTCTCATCAATCTACACTTAATAGCCCATAATGACAAGCAAAAACTGTTTTTTAGAAATGTTTGCAAATGTATATAAAAAACTGAAATATTACATTTACAGAAGTATTCAGGGGGCGGCAGGTAGTCTAGTGGTCTCAGAACCCCTGAGCTGACAAGGTAAAAATCTGTTGTTCTGCCCCTGAACAAGGCAGTTAACCCACTGTTCCCTGGTAGGCCATCATTGTAAATAAGAATTTGTTCTTAACTGACTTGTCTAGTTAAATAAAGATAAAATAAATTCAGACCCTTTACTCAGTACTTTGCTGAAGTACCTTTGGCAGTGATTACAGCCTCAGGTCTTCTTGGGTATGACGCTACAAGCTTGGCACACCTGTATTTGGAGAGTTTCTCCCATTCTTCTCTGAAGATCCTCTCAAGCTCTGTCAGGTTGGATGTGGAGTGTGGCTGCACAACTATTTTCAGGTCTCTCCAGAGATGTTTGATTGGGTTCAAATCCAGGCTCTGGTTGGGCCACTCAAGGACATTCAGAGACTTGTTCCGAAGCCACTCCAGTGTTGTCTTGGCTGTGTGCTTAGGGTCATTGTCCTGTTGAAACCTTCACCCCAGTCTGAGGTCCTGAGCGCTCTGGAGCAGGTTTTCATCAAGGATCTCTCTGTACTTTACTCCGTTCATCTTTCCCTCGATCCTGACTAGTCTCCCAATCCCTGCCTCTGAAAAACATCCCCACAGCACGATGCTGACACCACCATGCTTCACCATAGGGATGGTGCCAGGTTTCCTCCAGACGTGACGCTTAGCATTCAGGCCAAAGATTTCAATCTTGGTTTCATCAGACCAGAGAATCTTGTTTCTCATGGTCTGAGAGTCCTTTAGGTGCCTTTTGGCAAACTCCAAGCAGACTGTCATGTGCCTTTTTACTGAGGAGTGGCTTCCGTCTTGCCGGTCTACCATAAAGGCCTGATTGTAGAGTTCTGCAGAGATGGTTGTCCTTCTGGAAGGTTCCCCCATCTCCAAAGAGGAACTTCGGAGCTCTGTCAGAGTGTGACCATTAGGTTATTGGTCACCTCCCTAAACAAGGCCCTTCTCCCCCAATTGCTCGGCTTGGCCAGGTGGTCAGCTCTAGGAAGAGCCTAGGTGGTTCCAAACTTCTTCCATTTAAGAACGATGGAGGCCACTAAATTCTTGGGGATCTTCAGTGCTGCAGAAATGTTTTGGTACCCTTCCCAAGATCTGTTCCTCAACACAATCCTGTCTCGGAGCTCTACGGACAATTCCTTCGACCTCATGGCATGGTTTTTCTCTGACATGCACTGTCAACTGTGGGACCTTTATATAGACAGGTGTGTGCCTTTCCAAATCATGTCCAATCAATTGAATTTACCACAGTTTTTTAAAATAAATTTGCAAACATTTCTAAAAACCTGTTTTCGCTTTGTCATTATGGGGTATTGTGTGTAGATTGACGAGGAAAATGTATTTAATACATTTTAGAATAAGGGTGTAATGTAACAAAATGTGAAAAAAGGGAAGGGGTCTGAATACACTGTACATGCCCAAATACAGCAAATGTCTCTCTCACAAACAGACACACACACATGCATACACCTGCAAGTAATCATGAGTCCGTTTTTAAATGCCTGTGGACTTGCTGTCAGTCAAACCAATCCTTGATTGGGGACAATGGTGTGCCAACCAGGCCCTTTCAAGCAATGAAACAGCAAGTGTGACTCCCGGAAAACAAGCCCACACTGATAAGAATCAAAAATGCCTTGCCTTCTTCCCTACACCAGGTCCGATTTGCATGTTAATGTGGGGAGTCGGTCTTCTGTAGACAAAAAAAGCCTCCACGGCTCAGCGACCATCCTCCCAAACAACTGGTTAAATGGACCTATTTTTTTTTCTTAATGCCCCATTCTGCAAAATGGGAAGCCAGCGATACTGTAATTCAAGCTTAATCAACGCAGCATCATACACAGCCCTTCTAACACACAGGTGTAAGAGGATCGCTGGCGCCCTGCTGTGCTGCGAATCATATTGAAATAATACCGCCTTCCCTTCCCAGGGACCCCCTGGCTTTACAAGCTGCCATTTTTTTCTGAGATGTTTCACATGAAATCCGCAGGTAAATCTCTTGTAAGTTATTGTAAGGAGGGGGAATTTGTAACAGCGCTCCCTGTCCACTCAACCGCCATAACCCAGAATGTTGAACACGGAGTGAAATCCTTTCTAGTGTAATGAACACGATGGGAGACAGAGAGCTGGTTTCAAGCGCAGGGCGCAGCAGGTGTTTGTTTGTAAAGGACCACAGGAGGAGGCAGGTAGCTGGGTCCAGGGGCAGGCAGAAGGTCATACACAGGGGTTACAAAAGGCAACAGTACAGGCAGGGAAAAGGCTAGTAACGTCGTCTGGGAGATCAGGCAATAGGTTTATAACAGAAAATCTGATAGGCTAAAGTACAGGCAGGGAATAGGTAAAAGGCGCCGTTAGTGAGGCAGGCCAAAACTATCATACACGGGAGGATTCAATCACAGGAAAAACAGACCTCCGATTAGAAGTGTGTCACAAAACAAACAATACCTCACAATGATGAGGGGCAAAGAACTGAACTAAATAGTGTGTGATAATGACATACAGGATTGTGAACAGGTGATCAGAATTCAGGTGATTGGGATCTGGAGAGTGAGCTGCGTTCAGGGGATCTATGTGTTTGAGAGTGTGAGCTGGAAAGTGGGCTGGAAAGTGAGCTGCGTTCAGGGATTTACGTGTTTGAGAGTGTGAGTTGCAAGGAGACGTTACAGTACCCCCCCCCACGGGCAGCTCTTGATGACCTAGGAAGCTGAGCAGCTCACCGTTCTTTGGGTCCGTACCCCTCCCAATCCACCAGGTAGTAGATTCAACCACCCAGGCGCTTCGAGTCAAGGAGGGCTTGGACGGAATAGGCCGGTACACCGCCGTCGTCAAACGGAGGGGGTGCGCCGAGGTGCGCTACTGGAGGATGGAGAGTGCTGTACCTCACAAGCTTGAGAAGGGACACATGGAAGGATGAGGAGATCCGGTAATGGCGGGGTAACTGGAGACGGTAGGTGACATGATTGATGCGGTGTGTTATTTTGAAGGGACCAATGAACCGGGGACTGAACTTTTTGCAGGGGTCACGAAGCCGGATGTCCCGGGTAGTCAGCAAAACACGTTGCCCAGGGTGGAAGCGTGGAGTAGGTCGGCGATGCCGGTCAGCAAGCTGTTTCTGGGTCAGGGAAGCTTGATGTAGGTGCCGATGTGCGGTCTCCCAAACCTGCTCACTTCGTTGAAACCACTCATCGGCGGCAGGCACAGTTCCGGGCTCTGTCTCCCATGGTAACATGGGTGGTTGGTATCCGAGGACACACTGTAAAGGAGTGAGATGGAGTGAGGAATGCACCAGGGAGTTCTGTGCGTATTTGGCCCAGGCTAGATAGCGACTCCACTCATGAGGTTGGTGGGTGCAGTGTTGGCGAAGGTACTTCCCTATTTCCTGATTCAGGTGTTCTGTCTGCCCGTTTATTTGGGGATGGTCTCCGGAGGATAGGCTGATGGAGACCCCCAGTCGGTCGAAAAGGCTCACCATACCCTGGAGACAAACTGGGGTCCCTGATCCGAAACGATGTCTTCCGGGATCCCATACAGACGAAACACCTGTTGGAACATGCACTCGGCCATTTCCATGGCATTAGCTAGATGCGGAAAGGGCATGAGTCGGCACATTACATTTACATTTACATTTACGTCATTTAGCAGACGCTCTTATCCAGAGCGACTTACAAATTGGACATCTTGGAGAACCGGTCCACTACAACTAAAATTGTAGTGAAACCGGAAGAGTCTGGCAGATCAGTGAGGAAATCCATGGCGATGTGGGACCATGGTCTGTGTGGTGTAGGTAAAGGCTCGAGCTTTCCGGTAGGTAGTTGCCGAGGGCTCTTTGCCCATGCACAGACGGGAGAGGAAAGAACGTAATCTCATACGTCTGCTGCTAGTGATAACCACCAGAACTTGCGTGTCAGTAGCTCCGTGGTTTGAGTGATCCCGGGATGGAAAGAACTCAGCGAGGTATGGCACCACTGCATTAGTTGGGGTCTGACAAACGCCGGAACATAGGTCTTGCCTGCAGGGGTGTCGGGAGGTGCTGGGTCGTGGCGTAGGGCCTCTTGGATGGCTGATTTGATTTTCCACTGTATGGGTCCCACGACACAAGACAGAGGCAGGATGGGCTCGGGAGCTGGGTTAGAGGAAGGGGAGTCAAATAGACGGGATAAGGAATCAGCCTTCACATTTTTTCTTGCCAGGCCGATAGGTGACGGTGAAGTTGAAGTTGAATTGGGTGAAGAAGAGTGCCCAGCGAGCATGTCTGGGGTTGAGCCTCTTAGCACTTCTTAAGTACTCCAAATTGCAGTGGTCGGTAAGGACAAGGAATGGGTGATGAGCTCCCTCTAACCAGTGGCGCCACTCTTCAATAGCCAGCTTAATGGCGAGGAGCTCTTGGTTCCCGACATCATAGTTCCTCTCAGCGGGTGACAGTTTCTTGGAAAATAAGCCACATGGGTGTAATTTGGGAGGTGTCCCTACCCGCTGAGAGAGAACCTCTCCTACGCCGACCACGGATACATCAACCTCCAGAACAAAAGGAAGGGTAGGATCTGGCTGCCTAAGGATAGATGCAGAGGTGAAGAGGCGTTTCAAAGTCAGAAATGCAGTAAGGACGGTGTCGGTCCATTGGAGGGTACGGGTTTTTTGAGTGGTGAGAGCTGAGAGAAGAGCGGTTGAGCTCCTGCAGTTTCGGATGAACCGGAGGTAGTAGTTGGAGAATCCTAGGAAACATTGTATTTTCTTTACGGTGGTAGATTTGGGCCAGTTAAGCACGGCCGTGACTTTGCCTTTGTCCATGTTGACCCCTCCTGGTGTCAACACAAAACCTAGGAAGGTTACCGTAGTAACGTGAAAGGCGCTCTTCTCAGCCTTGACATAAAGATGGTGGTCCTGTAGCCGTTGGAGGACCTGTTGCACATTCTGTACATGTTCTGCAATGGAGTGAGAGTAGATCAAGATATCGTCAACATACACGATGAGGAACTGGTTGATCATGTCCTGAAAAACTTCATTCATGAAGGACTGGAAGACTGCAGGAGCATTGGTGAGACCGTAGGGCATAACCATGTATTCCTAGTGACCCCTAGCTGTGATCAATGCCGTCTTCCATTCATCCCCACTTCAGAGACGGACCAGGTTGTAAGCACTACGTGGGTCCAGTTTGGAGTAGATGGTAGATTGTCCAACTTGTTCTAGTGCGGCCGGAATTGTCACGCCCTGACCACAGAGAGCCCTTGGTTCTCTATGGTGTAGTAGGTCAGGGCGTGACTAGGGGATGTTCTAGTTCAATATTTCTATGTTGGTGTTTTGTATGGTTCCCAATTAGAGGCAGCAGGTAATCGTTCCCTCTAATTGGGGATCATATTTATGTAGCCATTTTTCCCAACTGTGTTTGTGGGATATTGTTTGTGTTGGTGCTTGTGTCACCACGTAGTCACGTTGTGTTGCTTGTTTATTGTTTTGGTTAAAGAAGTTTCACTTTAAATAAATATGTGGAACTCAACAAACGCTGCGCCTTGGTCCGCCTCTTACAACAAACGTGACAGAATATCCCACCAAAAGAGGGCCAAGCAGCATGTTCATGAGGTGAAGGGGTTTTAGACATTACATTTACATTTTAGTCATTTAGCAGATGCTCATATCCAGAGCAACTTACAGTAGTGAGTGCATACATTTCATAATTTTTTTCCCATACTGGTCCCCTGTGGGAATCGAACCCACAACCCTGGTGTTGCAAACACCATGCTCTACCAACTGAGCCACACGGGACATGGGAGGAGGTCATGAGTGGACACAAAACCCTTCCTTGGCGGGAGTCGCAGAGGACGCAGGAAGGACAGCGATGACGCCAGGGACCGCGGCCACAGAAACCCCAAGATTATTTTGGGGAGGCACGAGGGGTGGTCGACTGAGCAGCGGGGAGTGCCAGAGCCTGCCTGGGAGTCAATGGAACAGTGTGAGGAAGGATACCGGAGAGAGGGGTTAGCTAGGAGTATGAGGCAACGCAGGCGTTTGGAGGAGCGTGTCATCAGTCCGGTGAAACCTGTGCCGGCTCCACGCACCAGGCCTCCAGTGCGCCTCCCCAGTCCGGTACATCCTGTGCCAGATCCCCACACTCATCCTGAAGAGCCAGAGACCGTCAGGGAGGCAATGGAGAAGTTGGGAGAGAGAGAGAAGAGAGAGATGTTGGTCAGGTGTGTTCTGCACAATATTCAACCTGAAGATCCTGTCAGCAGTCTGGTGCATCATGGGCCAGCTCCCCGCACCCTCCCGGAAGTGCGTGTCACCAGTCCGGTGACACCTGTGCCGGATCCACACACCAGGCCTCCAGTGCGCCTCCCCAGTCCGGTACGTCCTGTGCCAGCTCCCCGCACCCTTCCTGAAGTGCGTGTCAACAGTCCGGTGCCACCACGTAGTCACGTTGTCTTGCTTGTTTATTGTTTTGGTTAAAGAAGTTTCACTTTAAATAAATATGTGAAACTCAACAAATGCTGCGCCTTGGTCCATCTCTTACAACAAACGTGACAGGAATCAGAGGAAGAGGAAAGTGATTCTTGATTGTAAGGTCATTGAGGGGTCGGTAATCTATGCAGGAACAGAGACTACCATCCTTATTTTTCACAAAAAAGAAACTGGATACAGCCAGAGATGTGGATGGACAGATGAATCCCATGTTGAGGGCCTTCTATATAGGTGTCCATAGCCTCATTCTCTGGGATGGACAAGGGGTAGATCTGACCTTAGGGGGCGATGCCCCAGGAAGGAGGTCGATCGTGCAGTCCCCTGGGCAATGAGGGGGCAGAATGGACGCCTTTTATTGCTGAAGACACTCTGGAACTGGGCATTTACAGGTGGGATATGGGTTGGAATGGCCGACTCCGATCCTTCTGTAGAGGTGGCTCGACAGGGTAAATTGAAGCAATTCTTAAAACAGGCGGTCACCCCTTCGTGTGGGGCGAATCGGACAGCTATTGAGTAGGTGGTCACTCTCTTCACAATAGAGGCACAGGTTTTCACGTAACTTCCGATGTCTCTCGGCAGGCGTGAGAGGGGCGTGGCCGAGTTTCATGGATTCGGGGCTATTAGACCATGGTGGACGAGAGAAGGGCGTGGAAGATTCGCAGGCCATGGGCAACTATATAGGTCTGCAGTCCACCAGTAGGTTGCCAATGGATATGGACATCCGGATGTATTGGTTTAGGTCCGTTAAATCTCCTCTGCAGGCCAGTTCGGTCTGTAACTCCCGATTAATTCCCCTCCGGTAGACTGTAAGGAGAGCTGGTTCACTCCATCCACAGCCGGCAGCCATGGTGCGGAACTCAAGGGCATACTCAGTGGTGGAGCGACGGCCCTGTCGCAGCTCACATAACAGGTCCCCGGTGTGACGACCTGAAACTGAATGGTCGAACACCTCCTTGAACAGGGTGTGGAAACGTGATTCAGAGGACAGATCAGAACTTTGAGCGAACAACAGGGCTGTGATCCAATCCAGAGCTTTCCCTGTGAGTGGGGAGATGACGAAGTCCATCCTGTCTTTGTCAGAAGTGAAGTCAGCGGTGTGATGTTTTATGTACAGGTTACATTGCATGAGAAATCCTTGACATTTCCCTGGGGAGCCGTCGTATTTATTAGGCATGGATATGGGGGACATGAACAAGAAGAGGCTGTGGCACCTGATATCGGTGAAGCAGGAATGGACTGGCGAAGGAGGTCGCAGAGTTCATCAATTCGTTCCTCCTGTCGGGCTAGACGTAGCTGCAGCTCTGCTGAATCCATCTGTCCTTTTAGGTGACGTATTCTGTAATGAACACGATGGGAGACAGAGAGCTGGTTTCATGAGCAGGGCGCAGCAGGTGTTTGTTTGTAAAGGGCCACAGGAGGAAGCAGGTAGCTGAGTCCAGGGGCAGGCAGAAGGTCATACACAGGGGGTTACAAAAGGCAACAGTACAGGCAGGGAAAAGGCTAGTAACGTCATCCGGGAGATCAGGCAATAGGTTGATAACAGGAAATCCGATAGGCTAAAGTACAGGCAGGGAATAGGCAAAAGGTGTCGTTAGTGAGGCAGGCCAAAACTATCATACACGGAAGGATTCAATCACAGGAAAAACAGAGCTCCGAATAGAAGTGTGTCACAAAACAAACAATACCTCACAATGATGGGGGCAAAGAACTGAACTAAATAGTGTGTGATAATGACATACAGGTGTGTGAACAGGTGATCCGAATTGAGTTGGGATCTGGAGAGTGAGCTGCGTTTAGGGGATCTATGTGTTTGAGAGTGGGATTTTGAAAGTGGGCTGGAAAGTGAGCTGCGTTCAGGGATCTATGTGTTTGAGAGTGTGAGTTGGAAACAGACGTTACATTGAGTGCATTGTGGTGACATTATGAAAAAAAAATATTACTTGTGATTATGGTGTTAATTTTTTCAAGTCAAGTGCAACGCCAAACTTATGTACAGTCTCCATGCAAATGTGATGTAAAACTACAACAGTAAGAATAGTGACAGAGAGGAGTTATCACTGTAATTGTTTTAATCAGTCAATCAATCAAATGTATTTTCTAAGGCCCTTTTTACATCAGCAGTTATCACAAAGTGCTTTACAGATACCCAGCCTAAAACCCCAAACAGCAAGCAATTCAGAGGCAGAAGCATAGCGGCTAGGAAAAACTCCCTACAAGGCAGGAACCTACGAAGAAACCTAAAGAGGAACAAGGCTCCGAGGGGTGGGCCGTCCTCTTCCGGCTGTACCGGTTGGAGATTTAAAAGTACATGTGGCCATGTACTCTTACATGGTCACAGACTGACTGCAAGCATCTTCACTTATCAAATAACTATTAAGAGTGTCTGTTGTGAAAGAAAGGGTTTAATTCAAGTCATTCCAACTTTATTTATTAATTCCCTCAGAGGCAATCAGATCATAAATAATCACATGTAATCATATCCTCCACATATAATACAAGTACTTCAGACATCTCATTACCCGAATACATACATGTATATATTTTGATAATCCTAAATGGATGATACACATCCTGGTGACATAACAGATTGAAAGGGATACCTGCCAAAAATGATCTTAACAAAGATAACTAACTCAGTGTTCAAAATCAGATATCATAATTTATGCATATCCTGATAAACATTCTGCACCATGCCCCTGTATCTACATCTGTCACCTGCCCAGATGTCAGACTCAGAGAGATTACTAGGTTAGTTCTCCGATTCATTTTGATGTTGTGACCTCATAGCTACCTGTCCAATAAAATGTTTATATGTTATTGCTTTCCATGATATACTAAGGTCTTGGAAAAAATATGTAGTAATCTCAACATGACCTCCTAAATAAAATAATAATAATAACTACAGTATAACTTTTTAAAACAGGTAGTGCTGTGAATTCAGCCCAAAAACATTGATTTATATTCAATGCTCGTTTGACAGTTTTCTATTCAACACTTCATATAAAGGCAAAAATGTCCAATATCGTTCAGAAAAACATAGTGTGAAAAGGTGTGTATGTTGTTGTGATGCTTTCTGACAACAGAAAAGGTCTCTCCCTCAGAAGGCTGTAATAATAAAACTGGCTACTTCTCTGCTCTCTCAAAAATGAATGCACTGGGTTTCTACTAGAATTCTTTCCAAAGCAGAATGAGTATGTGATTGTCATCCGTATAGACAGCCCAAAACATAATCAACTTTTGAACACAATTTCTCCCTCCACCTCTCTCTTTTTTCTTTCACACACACACACACACACACACACACACACACACACACACACACACACACACACACACACACACACACACACACACACACACACACACACACACACACACACACACACACACACACTTTCCTTAATTAAAGGCCATGCCATTGTCGGGGACAGAACAACAGCTTTTTCCTGTACCCTGCAGACAACCTGGGAGGCTCAAATTTAAGATGATTTTACACTGAGCTAGGATTCCTCTAGCAGTCAAATGTCTGGTGCCCCAGTAATAGCTTATCCTTGTGCAATAATAATGTCCGAGAAAATAGAGCACCTGAAGCCTTTATTGCAACCATCTTATGGAGCCTTATTGCTTATCATTGTGTTGAGCTCTATTGGGAGAAAACGCAGGCATTTGGATATGAATCTGTATGATATGAACCTCAAATTACAAAGCCTATTGCGTTTACAGAGACGTTGCAATTTGGTGTCTAGCTAACAGCTCTATGGCATATCGAGCTGTAGCAGTACGACACGTTACAGGTCAAAAAAGCCAGCCTTGATCACTCTCATACAGTCAGCAACTTATGAGGGTTAGCGGCTTATCAGCAGTGTCTAAGACAGTGGTCTCCAATTCCAGTCCTGGAGAGCTAGTTGTGCAGGCTTTTGTTCCAGCCCAGGACCGATACACTTGATTCACTTAACCAAAGTCCACAATGAATTGCTTGAACCAGAGTTGGAGACACATAGTTTAAAGATTGGAGTCAGAAAATTACCAGTTACCAGGTAAATACTAGTGACTGTAAAATACAATACTATTTTACCATTCCTGTCTATCACCAAAATTGTGTGTGATGGTCAGTGTGACACAATATGATGGTATGTGATGTACTGTATGTTGGCTAATTGAATGAGTCTGGTTGTGCGGATAGTCCTTGAACACACCCTCCTACTTATCATTGGCCCAGGCAGATGGCTCAACTGGCTGGTGAAGGGGCCCCAGCTGCACCCAATAGACTAATCAAGGCAGATTGAATTAGGAGAATTAGCCACTACATCTTGAACTAAAAGGTGCTGCTTCTAGTCACTGAGGGGAGGATGGCTCATAATAATTAGAGGTCGACCGATTAATTAGGGCCAATTTCAAGTTTTCATAACAATCGGAAATCGGCCTTTTTGGACTCCGATTATATTGCAATACATGAGGAAACTGCGTGGCAGGCTGACCACCTGTTACACGAGTGAAGCGTCAAAATGACCTTGTGGCTGCAATGAGCCAAGGTAAGTTGCTAGTTAGCATTAAACGTATCTTATAAAAAACAATCAATCTTCACATAATCACTAGTTCACTACACATGGTTGATGGTATTTCTAGGTTAACTAGCTTGTCCTGCATTGCATATAATCAAGGCAGGGCCTGTTCATTTATCATCGAATCACAGCCTACTTCAACTTTGCCAAACCAGTGATTATTTAACAAAAGCACATCGCGAAAAAGCACATTCGTTGAACAAATGTACCTAACCATAAAGATCAATGCCTTTCTCGAAATCAATACACAGAAGTATGTTGTTTTTTTTAAAAATCTGCATATTGAGTTAAAATAAATGCATGTTAGCAGGCAATGTTAACTAGGGAAATTGTGTCACTTCTCTTGCGTTCAGTGCAAGCAGAGTCAGGGTATATGCAACAGTTTGGGCCTTCTGGCTCGTTTCTTCGTAACAAAGACTAATTAATTTGCCAGAATTGCACATAATTATGACATAACATTGAAGGTTGTGCAGTGTAACAGCAATATTTAGACTTAGGGTTGCCACCCGTTCGACAATGGTTCCGTATTTCACTAAAAGAATAAACGTCTTGTTTTCAAAATGATAGTTTCCGGATTTGACCACATTAATGACCAAAGGCTCATATTTCTGTGTGTTTATTATAATTAAGTCTATAATTTTATATTTGATAGAGCAGTCTGACTGAGCGGTGGTAGGCAGCAGCACGCTCGTAAGCATTCATTCAAAGAGCGTTTGCGAGCAGCTCTTAGCAATGCTTGAAGCACAGTGCTGTTTATGACTTCAAGGCTATCAACTCTCAAGATTAGGCTGGCAATACTAAAGTGCCTATAAGAACATCCAATAGTCAAAGGTATATGAAATACAAATGGTATAGAGAAATAGTCGATGCGTCATAATTCCTATAATAACTACAACTTAAAACTTCTTAACTGAGAATATTGAAGAACTGGGAATATTGAACCACCAGCTTTCATGTTCTAAGCAAGGAACTTTAATGTAAGCTTTTTTACATGTCACATATTCCACTTTTACTTTCTTCTCCAACACTGTGTTTTTGCATTATTTAAACTAAATTGAACATGTTTAATTATTTATTTGAGACTAATTCGATTGTATTGATGTATTATATTAAGTTAAAATAAAAGTGTTCATTCATTATTGTTGTAATTGTCATTATTACAAATATATATACAGTTGAAGTCGGAAGTTTACATACACCTTGGCCAAATACATTTAAACTCAGTTTTTCACAATTCCTGACATTTAATCCCTAGTAAAAATTCCCTGTTTTAGATCAGTTAGGATCACCACTTTATTTTAAGAATGTGAAATGTCAGAATAATAGTAGAGAGAATGATATTTCAGCTTTTATTTCTTTCATCACATTCCCAGTGGGTCAGAAGTTTACATACACTCAATAAGTATTTGGTAGCATTGCCGTTAAATTGTTTAACTTGGGTCAAACGTTTAGGGTAGCCTTCCACAAGCTTCCTGCAATAAGTTGAGTGAATTTTGGCCCATTCCTCCTGACAGAGCTGGTGTAACTGAGTCAGGTTTGTAGGGCTCCTAGCTAGCACAAGCTTTTTCAGTTCTGCTCACAAATGTTCTATAGGATTGAGGTCAGGGCTTTGTGATGGCCACTCCAATACCTTGAATTTGTTGTCCTTAAGCCATTTTGCCACAACTTGGGAAGTATGCTTGGGGTCATTGTCTATTTGGAAGACCCATTTGCGACCAAGTTTTAACTTCCTGACTGATGTCTTGAGATGTAGCTTCAATATATCCACATCATTTCCCTCCTCATGATGTCATCTATTATGTGAAGGGCACCAGTCACTCCTGCAGCAAAGCACCCTCACAACATGATGCTGCCACCCCCTTGCTTCACGGTTGGGATGGTGTTCTTCGGCTTGCAAGCCTCCCCCTTTTTCCTCCAAACACAACGATGGTCATTACAGCCAAACAGTTCTATTTTTTTTCAGACCAGAGGACATTTCTCCAAAAAGTACGATCTTTGTCCCCATGTGCAGTTGTAAACCGTAGTCTGGCTTTTTTATGGTGATTTTGGAGAAGTCGCTTCTTCCTTGCTGAGCGGCATTTCAGGTTATATTGATGTAGGACTCATTTTACTGTGGATATAGATACATTTGTACCTGTTTCCTCCAGCATCTTCACAAGGTCCTTTGCTGTTCTGGGATTGATTTGCACTTTTCGCACCAAAGTACGTCTCTAGGAGACAGAACACGTCTCCTTCCTGAGCGGTATGAATGGTGTTTATACTTGCGTACTATTGTTTATACAGATGAACGTGATACCTTCAGGCATTTGGAATTTGCTCCGAAGGATGAACCAGACTTGTGGAGGTCTATAATTTTTTTTCTGAGGTCTTGGCTGATTTCTTCTGATTTTCACATGATGTCAAGCAAAGAGACACTGAGTTTGAAGGTAGGCCTTGAAATACATCCACAGGTACACCTGCAATTGACTCAAATTATGTCAATTAGCCTATCAGAAGCTTCTAAAGCCATGCCATCATTTTCTGGAATTTTCCTAGCTGTTTAAAGGCACTGTCAACTTAGTGTATGTAAACTTCTGACCCACTGGAATTGTGATACAGTGAATTATAAGTGAAATAATCTGTCTGTAAACAATTGTTGGAAAAATTACTTGTGTCACGCACAAAGTAGACGTCCTAACCGTCTTGCCAAAACTATAGTTTGTTAACAAGAAATGTGTGGAGTGGTTGAAAAACGAGTTTTAATGACTCCAACCTAAATGGATGTAAACTTCCGACTTCAACTGTGTGTGTGTGTATGTATGTGTATATATATATATATATATATATAGTCAGATTAATCGATATCGGCTTTTTTTGGTCCTCCAATTATCTATATCAGCGTTGAAAAATCATAATCGGTCGACCTCTAATAATAATGGCTGGAATGGAGTCCAATAGAATGGTATCAACCAAATGGAAACCTTGTCTTTGTGTTTAATAACATTCCATTGACTCCATTCCAGCCAGATCTTTGTGGGCTATACTCGGCCTTGTTTTAGGACGGTAAGTTGGTGGTTGTAGACATCCCTCTAGTGGTGTGGGGGCTGTGCTTTGGCAAAGTGGGTGGGGTTATATTCTGCCTGTTTGGCCCTGTCCGGGGGTATCATCAGATGGGGCCACAGTGTCTTCTGATCCCTCCTGTCTCAGCCTCCAGTATTTATGCTGCAATAGTTTATGTGTCGGGGGGCTAGGGTCAGTCTGTTACATCTGGAGTATTTCTCTTGTCTTATCCGGTGTCCTGTGTTAATTTAAATATGCTCTCTCTAATTCTCTCTTTCTTTCTTTCTCTCGGAGGACCTGAGCCCTAGGACCATGCCTCAGGACTACCTGGCATGATGACTCCTTGCTGTCCCCAGTCCACCTGGCCATGCTGCTGCTCCAGTTTCAACTGTTCTGCCTGCGGCTACGGAACCCTGACCTGTTCACCGGACGTGCTTGTTACACCCTCGACAACTACTATGATTATTATTATTATTTGACCATGCTGGTCATTTATGAACATTTTAACATCTTGACCATGTTCTGTTATAATATCCACCCGGCACAGCCAGAAGAGGACTGGCCACTCCTCATAGCCTGGTTCCTCTCTAGGTTTCTTCCTAGGTTTTTGGCCTTTCTAGGGAGTTTTTCCTAGGGAGTTTTTCCTAGCCACCGTGCTTCTTTCACATGCATTGCTTGCTGTTTGGGGTTTTAGGCTGGGTTTCTGTACAGCACTTTGAGATTTCAGCTGATGTACGAAGGGCTATATAAATAAATTTGATTTGATTATTATGAGCTGTTCTCCCCTCAGCAGCCACCACTGCTACGTACCATACATAAGGTATCTGCTTGTCTGGTGTTTCATTGTTGGCTGAAACAAATAGCTGGTTCATAAAAGTCAGCACTACTCCAGACCTCCAGGCTCAGATTAGTGTACCCTTGGTATCGGATCTCACTCTTTGCCTACTGAGGCTCCATACCTCAAGACCCTTCCTAGCTCTGGTCCATGTCAATGGCCCTCACAAGAAGATCCAGGGGAATCCAAGCAGGACCAAATGTCTCCAAATGTGATCGTTCTAAAATCTATCAACAAACTCCACAAAATGTATCTTTCTTTCTCTCTGCAAAAAAAGCTGAAATAACTCCAACACGCAACCCAGTGAGGCCGAGGTAAAAGGCTGCCACTCAACGGGTTGCCTCTCCGAGAACTTCTTCTGTGGTCAATCAGAGATCCGCTCAACCTTAGAGTATAAGTTAATACCATGCCCGGCACTTCTGTTGTGCGGCTTCAGGTAAGACTGACAGGGGTCCCTTCAATGAGCCTGTACACCCCCCCCCCCCAAACATTCTCTCGCTGAGTGACCATCATGCTCTCTGCCTCTATTTAAGCTGTCAGCGTTGACAGTACAAAACGGCCCCAAAGGATTCGCACAACATTTGCATAGCAAGATTGATGACGGCGAGCACGGCCAATGGAGTGAAAAGGTATGCAGCGTGGGCCTTTGTGTATGTCTGTGTGTACACATAATTTTCGTCAATTCCACTGGAGGCTTTACGACGGCAGATTAAATGACAGAATTAATTTGCCATCAACCCCGGTGGTGGGTACAAGTTAAAATTGAATTTGTTCATGTGGATTTGTCAAATTATTCAATATTCCCTAGTACTAATCATGCACGCTTTTATTGGTGAAATATAGTGGCATTCAGGTAGACAAGAAAATATAACTGACATCTTCATACAGACACAGCGGTATTATCAGGGGTGGATTTAGAGGATAGCTTGAAGGATATTTTCCAACCTCACTCAGTTTTAGTCCCTCGCTGTTCCATGACCAGAGGGGTTGCCTTGAGAGTTAGACTACCTAAGTTTCATACATTATTCTATCAAATAAACTTTCCAGTTCCCATCACTACCAACCTGATGTTGTGATGACAGGTGGTTAGCATTAGCTACAGCAGTCCCTTCTCACTAATCTAGTCTACATTAATCCAAACAGACTTTTCTGTCGTTTCAGTTTAGAGTACAAATACAATGCTGGCAAAATGTCCACTGAAGTCATCTGTTGACGCTATAAAACAAAACATGACTACTACTCCTTAGCAATCCCTTTTCATGACTCAGAGAGAGAGGTGCTATAGCCATTTGAATCATCCTCATTGCACTTCAGAATAGTTTTCAGAGTGGTGAGCCAAGTAAAAAATACATAATTTCCTTTCCACTGTAATGCTAGACATGGCACACTGGGAAAAGTGCTCTTACTTGTACGAGTGGGCCATTGAATAGAGCTAACTGCTGTCATAGTCTCATTGAGATTCTTTCTCCTCACTCTGAGATGACGATGAACCGATTAAGGACAAGAAAATCCCTTGGCGATGGGAATACAGTTAAATCTCTCTCTGCTCAGAACTTTTCCCATCATGCTTAATTATCCGCTTCCTAATGCTTGCAGTCCATTAGACTGGCTCACAGATTCTGAAGGGAACGCCAGGGAAACATTAATAGTTACATTGATAGTCTGAATGGAGTCACACGTGCGCATGCAAAAGCAAAGCACTCATACAGCATGCAGAAAACCCATCGTAACAGGCTTCGTTTAGGCGGGGGAAAGGGAGAGTTGCACAGAGAGTGGACTGCGTTGTGAACATCTACACAAACACTTATTTGAGACATGTTCTAAACTTCATTGTACCTGGCTGCACTTACTGTACACACTTAGAAAAAAGGGTGACAAAAAGGTTATTTGGCTGTCCCCATAGGAGAACCCCTTTTGGTTCCAGGTAGAACCCTTATGGTGGGCTCCATGTAGAACCTCCTGTGGAAAGGGTGTGGTGGCTAATTTCTGCATTACCAAATGAGGAGAGTTACAAACTTCACACACCAGTCAGAGTTATACTTAAAACTACATCTTTAATAATTAAGATGCTTTTGCAAAAGCACTTGACCTTCAGTGATGCGCTATCTCTAATGAACCATTGAAAAGTGATTACACAAAAGTACAAAGATCTGTTATACCCAAGATCCACCCCTCTCAACGTACATGACAAACAACAGATCTTAGGAACAGTTCACAAAGGTTAAGTTTTGTATGAAAGATATCTATAAAACATAGCAGACAGCAACTGCTGTATCAACAGTGTTCATTGTATAGACCAGTATCTGGTCCTCCTACCCCAAACTGGAACTGTCTCTCCCTGGTACGGTATAGAACAGAACCATTAGCTCATCCAATGGCATAAATCAATTGAGAACTCTAGATACTCTCATCTCAAGTAAACCCCCTCTTGACTCCACTCCTGGACAAGCTCACTGAGGGGAGTGACTTGCGCACAGACATTGTGGAGACAAATAATTGGTTCCCCATTAATCACGCCATCCCTTCACATGGTTTAACAGATACATTCACATATGAAGACAATGTTCCATTTTGTCCTCCCTGTCTGATATTCTGCATAGCAACAGAGATATGTCAAAGACAAGTCTGACCTCTCCCCTCTCTGGGCCACAAGTGACTGAGCCCCAGCTAAGGGAAAAGTGCAACTAAAAGACACCTGAGTACAAAGGGATACTTTCTAATGACAAGTATCTCACATAAACATATTATGCTAATAAAACATCTTAATTATCTATGTTACCCAACTAATTCTGATTCATCCGCCACAAGGGTTCTACATGTAACCCAAAATGGTTTTTACCTGGAACCAAAAGGGTTCTACCTGGCACCACTAACGGTTCTTCAAAGGGTTCTCCTATGGGGTCAACCGAATAACCTTTTTTAGGTTCTACACTGAACAAAAATATAAACGCAACATGTAAAGTGTTGATCCCATGTTTCATGAGCTGAAAGAAAATATCCCAGAAATGTTCCATTTGCACAAAAAGCATATTACTCTCAAATTTTGTGCAGAAATTAGTTTACATCCCTGTTAGTGAGCATTTCTCCTTTTCCAAGATAATCCATCCACCTGACAGGTGTGGCATATCAAGAAGCTGATTAAACAGTATGATCATTACATAGGTGCACCTTGTGTGGGGGACAATAAAAGACACCCTAAAATGTGCAGTTTTATCACACAACATATTGCCACAGATGTCTCAAGTTTTGAGGGAGCGTGCAATTGGCATGCTGAATGCAGGAATATCCACCAAAACTGTTGCCAGAGAATTTTGTTAATTTCTCTACCATAACCCACCTCCAACGTCGTTTTGGAGAATTTGGCAGTACGTCCAACCAGCCTCACAACCGCAGACCATGTGTATGGCGTTGTGTGGGCGAGTGGTTTGCTGATGCCAATGTTGTGAACCGAGCGCCCCATGGTGGCGGTGGGGTTACGGGATGGGCAGGCATAAGCTACAACTAACGACCACTCATTGCATTTTATCGCGATACTATAACGAGATCCTGAGGCCCATTGGCGTGCCAGTCATCTGCCACCATCACCTCATGTTTTAGCATGATAATGCATGGCCCCATGTCGCAAGCACCTGTACACAATTCCTGGAAGCTGAAAATGTCCCTGTCCCAGAAAATGGTCACACCAGATACTGACTGGTTTTCTGATTCACGCCCCTACCTTTTTTAAAGGTATCTGTGACCAACAAATACCGTTGAAGTCAGAAGTTTACATACACCTTAGCCAAATAAATTTAAAATCAGTTTTTCACCATTTCTGACATTCAATCCTTGTAAAAATTCCCTGTCTTAGGTCAGTTAGGATCACCACTTTATTTTAAGAATGTGAAATGTCAGAATAATAGTATAGAAAATGATTTATTTCAGCTTTTATTTCTTTCATCACATTCCCAGTGGGCCAGAAGTTTACATACACTCAGTTAGTATTTGGTAGCATTGCCGTTAAATTGTTTAACTTCGGTCAAACGTTTTGGATAGCCTTCCACAAGCTTCCCACAATAAGTTGGGTGAATTTTGGCCCATTCCTCCTGACAGAGCTGGTGTAACTGAGTCAGGTTTGTAGGCCTCCTTGCTCGCACACGCTTTTTCAGTTCTGCTCACAAATGTTCTGTAGGCTTGAGGTCAGGGCTTTGTGATGGACACTTCAATACCTTGACTTTGTTGTCCTTAAGCCATTTTGCCACAACTTTGGAAGTATGCTTGGGGTCATTGTCCATTTGAAAGACCCATTTGCAACCAAGCTTTAACTTCCTGACTGATGTCTTGATATTTTGCTTCAATATATCCACATCATTTTACTGCCTCATGATGCCATCTATTTTGTGAAGTGCACAGTCCCTCCTGCAGAAAAGCACCCCAACAACATGATGCTGCCACCCCCGTGCTTCACGGTTGGGATGGTGTTCTTCAGCTTGCAAGCCTCCCCCTTTTTCCTCCAAACACAACGATGGTCATTACAGCCAAACAGTGGTATTTTTGTTTCATCGAACCACAGGACATTTCTCCAAAAAGTACGATCTTTGTCCCCATGTGCAGTTGCAAACCGTAGTCTGGCTTTTTATTGTGGTTTTGGAGCAGTGGCTTCTTCCTTGCTTCTTCCTTATTTCTGAGGTCTTGCCTGATTTCTTTAGACTTTCCCATGATGTCAAGCAAAGAGGCCCTGAGTTTGAAGGTAGGCCTTGAAATACATCCACAGGTATACCTCCAATTGACTCAAATTGTCAATTAGCCTATCAGAAGCTTCTAAAGCCGTGACATAATTTTCAGGAATTTTCCTAGCTGTTTAAAGGCACAGTCAACTTAGTGTATGTAAACTTCTGACCCACTGGAATTGTGATAAGTGAAATAATCTGTCTGTAAACAATTATTGGAAAAATGACTTCTGTCATGCATAAAGTAGATGTCCTAAGCAACTTGCCAAATATATAGTTTGTTAACAAGAAATATGTGGAGTGGTTGAAAAACGAGTTTTAATGACTCCAACCTAAGTGTATGTAAACCTCCGACTTCAACTGTACATATCTGTATTCCCAGTCATGTGAAATCCCTAGATTAGAGCCGAATGAATTTATTTCAATTGACTGATTTCCTTATATGAACTGTAACTCAGTAAAATCTTTGAAATTGTTACATGTTGCATTATATATTTTTGTTCAGTATAGATAGTACCTTTTTTCTAAGAGTGTAGTAACCTTCACAGTTTTGGGCACAAAAACAAAAAAGCCATTAACTAAAAGTGTAAAAGTATATACATATCAAGGGAGTGAGTGGGTGTTTTTGAAGCACTGTTAAAAGTCTCTGGGGGTCAGAATGAGCAGATGAGCACCTTTTTGTGAATAACTGATGATAATGTAGGCTGATATTTGGCCAGACCCATCCAGCCGAGTGGAGAGTAATGGTGGTTTGCGATGTGGGGAGGTGTTGAGGATAGATTAGACAGACCTCTCTCCATGAAACAGGCCCTTCCAATCGATAAGACAAACTTTAACACAGCCCCAACAGATATTTTATTTACAAAGTAAGAGCTCCTCAAGCTGTAGGAAGGACTTTCCAGACTTAATGTAATGACCGCAAGATGTGCCAAGCAATGAGAACTTGGGCCAATACCATCTCTTATGTCCTCCATCTGTTCACATTAAGTTTGCAGATGCTAAGCAATGTACATCTGCATTTTTATGTTGCCCACTTGCCAAAACGCTGTAGCCAATTTGGCTAACCACTCAACAGCACAAGAGTTTTTACCTGGAATCTGACCTTTAAGTGCCATATTTTACTTTGTAAACCGTTAATAATATAGTTTATTATAGGCTGGATAACACTTCTGTGATTTTTTTCCTCCATTTTTTCAAGTTGTAAAGTATGTAAAGTAAGCACATTTCTCACTGATGACATTGTTACTGCAAAGCATTACTGCATGAAGGACAGCAGATGTTGATGAGATTTGTAGACACCTGCTTGTCGAACATCTCATTCCAAAATCATGAGCATTAATATGGAGTTGGTCACCCCTTTGCAGCTAAAACAGCCTCCACTCTTCTGGGAAGGCTTTCCACTAGATGTTGAAACATTGGTGTGGGGACTTGCTTCCAATCAGCCACAAGAGCATTAGTGAGGTCGAGCACTGATGTTGGGCGATAAGGCCTGGATCGCAGTCGGCTTTACAATTAATCCCAAAGGTGTTCGTGGGGTTGAGGTCAGGGCTCTGTGCAGGCCAGTCAAGCACTTCCACACCAATCTCGCCAAACCATTTCTGTATGGACTTCGCTTTGTGCACGAGGGCTGAAAAAGGAAAGGGCCTTCCCCAAACTGTTGCCACAAAGTTGGAAGCACAGAATCGTCTAGAATGTCATTGTATGCTGTAGCGTTAAGATTTTCCTTCACTGGATCTAAGGGGGCTAGCCCGAACGATGAAAAACAGCCCCAGACCATTATTTCTCCCCCGCCAAACTTTACAGTTGGCACTATGCTTTCGGGCAGGTAGTGTTCTACTGGCATCCGTCAAACCCAGATTAGTCCGTCGGACTGCCAGATGGTGAAGCATGATTCATCACACCAGAGAAGGCGTTTCCACTGCTCTAGAGTCCAATAGCGGCGAGTTTTACACCCCTCCAGCCGACGCTTGGCATTGTGCATGGTGATCTTAGGCTTGTGTGTGGCACTTGGCCATGGAAAGCCATTTCATTAAGCTCCTGACGAATAGTTCTTGTGCTGACGTTGCTTTCAGAGGCAGTGAGTGTTGCAACAGAGGACAGACGATTTTTACACACTACGTGCTTCAGCACTCACCGGTCCCATTTTGTGAGCTTGTGTGGCCTACCACTTCGCAGCTGAGCCGTTGTTGCTCCTAGACGTTTCCACTTCACAATAATGGCACTTACAGTTGAACGGGCAGATCTAGCAGGGCAGAAATGTGATGAACTGACTTGTTGGAAAGGTGGCATCCTATGACGGTGCCACGTTGAAATTCACTTTAGTACGGGCCATTCTACTGCTAATGTAAGTCTATGAAGATCTGTGTGCTCAATGTTATACACCTGTCAGAAATGGGTGTGGCTGAAATAGACAAATCCACTAATTTGAAGGTGTGTCCACATACTTTTGGCCAGGTAGTATACCTAATGAGAACATTTCAATATCCTCAAAATGTAGCTACTTCAGTTACCACAACTTTACTGTTTTTAAATAACCATTGAGAATTATTCTTACATACACTCCATTTTGACATTGACATCCTTGATAAGATCTCAAGTTAATACATGAGAGCCACATTTATTTTGTCTGCTCTGTTTTACTCTCACCGTGGGTCAAATGGACTAAATGGTGCTCCCGAACAGCAATACAATCCAGAACCATTTCAATCTGAGTCTAGTATTAACAAAATGTAATTCGCCATATAATTGCATTAGCAGAACCAATTCAACCACTTATTCTCTTTCGAGAGTTTTGAGATTAAAAAAGGATATATGATGATTTGAAAGTTTCCACTTGTCTAAAAAGACACTCCAGGAATATTCCGTGAAGCGTTACCTGTCGAGGCTCCAAAAATAAACCCACATTTGAACACATTTCATCCCACTACTGACACCAATTGACTACTAAAAGATGAGGTGATTCGGTGATTATGGGGGGTTCATCTTTCAGTTTAAGACTTTCTGCTGCTGAACAATTTCTTGTTAAGTTGAAAAAATGCCCTTCTACTGAAGCCAATGTCCTCATGACCCACTTACTCATGCAAGTTTTTAATTTACAAACGGTTCCAAGAGGCTTAACCATTGAGGCATCCTCATAAATTAGTGACACTGAGCAATGACAACTGCATTTGAACAGCACTGCAAGGTGTGGTCATAAACGGAAGCATAAAATTAAAGTGTCAGACTCTACCATCGAGCATCAGTCACCGAAGCACCGATTCAATAGCCGTGGAGTTCATATTTCAAATGGCAGCGCATAATGTTTATACTGAAATTCAGAGCAGGTTGAAGTAGTATAATTTGAGATTTTTCTTTTTTACAAGCATGAAGTATAACTTGAGATTTACAGTTGCGTATGACCGATCTAGGTAGGACCATGTTGGTACTTGGATGGGAGACCACTCTGTAAAATCTGGTTATTAATGGATCTAGTGTTGATGAGCAACTAGGGCAATCTTCCCTGTGCTTGAAGGAGACACAAATCCCCTCAGGCAGGGATGGAAACACAACTCTGTAATGCAGTAGTGGTGTTCCAGATCGCCTATTTTCAGTCGTGCTGCACATCTCAGAAGATGTCCATAGCAATTTAATGTGGCGAATGAGACATTCCACACTGATAATCTGTGCAACATGACCACCAAAAAAACAACCTGGAACACCATCAGTGTCTACCTATCCATTCCTGGGGGACCACAAGTGGTGCACTTTTCTGTTATTGTGCAGATTCACCTACTCAACTAATCACCACACAGTTGAACTTGGAGCAAGAGAAAAACACTACTATGCCTACTAAAGACTCAGGGGAAGTGACGTCACTTGCATGATGGTGTTTCCATAGCAGCTACACACACCCTGTGGATCTCCCCACTAATGTAATGGTGTCATCCTTAGGATGAGGTATTGAACCAGTCCTGACTCTGTAGTCCCGAGTAGGAGTCTTATCCCAGATCGATTATAGCTGAATTCCCAAACCTTCCCCTCTAACTAGCATGTCTTTCCATATAATTCGCCAGCTTAAAAAATGAACACAATAACACCAACTCTCCACTGAAACAGCTGCTGTGTAGCAGCCAGTCAGCTAGCCGTTCTGGGGGCAAATGACAGCAGCAGTGGGTGAGGTGAGTCACCATTGAACAGTGTGAGATACAGCGAATAAGATCTATGCAAATGCAATCTGTTAAAGATTGAAATCTGGAACTAAAACATAAAAATCCAAGTGGCTAAACGCGCCAACGTATGTTTAATTCGACCTTCTTGGGTACTGCTCGTTGATGTGGAATATAAATGGGCATGTATGACAATGTATTTCCCTGGTTTGGGGTTTTGCTCTCATACCACATTAAACTAAGTTTAAAGTCTCCGTAAACTGCAGGAGAAATGTGGCTTGCCACTTAGAGTTACTGTCCCCGGAAGATAAGGGGCACAAATTAGGCTCTGCACATGAGACTCGCATGTCAAGAGCCTGGCTTGTGCACTTTACAAAGTGTTTTATTAATAATCAAATATTTATGATTATTATGTAAATGTGTAAAAGATGATCGCACACGTGGGTTATTATAAAAACAGCATGGGAAATGAATACAAAACTTTAAAGCATGCACAAGTCATGTAATGAACAATCTACTAATTTGGTTTTCTTTCCCTCACAGTATGAGATATAAGTGTTCTGTATGATTTTATGGATATGCATAACATTTTCTAAAACTATCAATTAGCATACCAAAAAGGCAGTAATTACTCATTTGGTCTAAAATGAGTTAATGTCATTTTTGCGACATTAAATACATGCTTAATCATGTGGACAAGTATCCTGCCTCTACTGTATTGTGTTTTGGAGAAAATGAGGGTCATGTTAGCAGTAACTGCATAAAGTTACTGTGAAGCCAAGATAAATAAAAGCAATTTTTCTCAGTTCCACACTATGAGCAATTACTGCCTTTTTGCTTGGTGGGGCAGTATAGTACATGCAACTTTGGGCAATTCTTTCTAGTGAAAGTCTTAACTTCCTAATACAACATTATTTAGTATATATTTGAATCTTACCAGGTAATACACAATGTAATGTGCAGTTCAAAGTAATTGAAGAGTTTCTTTCCAAAACGCTATATCCACCAATCTTTCACATGTTTTTTTCACCAGAAATGATTGCTTATGGGTACCTTCATGTGTGTGTAAAATACTACTTTTCTGAGATTCGTAGATTTTAAGTGTGTATTAAAATATTTTTTGGGGGGCAAAACGCTCTAATATCCACTGTTTAGCTGGAATGTAATGTTTGTATACAGTATATTTGACTGTTATATGTGGTTGTCTCACCTAGCTATCTTCAAAGGATACTTTTGGATAAAAGCATCTGCTAAATAACTAAAATGTAAATGTTTTACATACAGATCTCATAATTGTATTGATAACTGTATCAATGTCACAAACGTATCATTTGAATAGTTCTTTATTAAAAATGTAGTTATTTTTTTTTACATTTGCCTGTGCAAAACATAGCAGTACTACTTATTTCTCTGATAGTGAAGTGGATATGTAGTGTTTTGCAAAAAAACTATCATTTGTCTCTGAAATTAAACCATCAAGTGATAGATTTCAAACAAATACATGTCTGTCATTAAAGAAGCGCATGCCATGATTACACACATCTCTTTCATAAGTTCTTTAAATTAAAAATTAAAGCTAATTTACCAACATTTCTGCAAATGCTTAAATAGCGGTTTGGAAAGAAACTCTTCAATTGTAGATTTAGTTCAGTCCAATCATCACGTACCTTTAACCTAAAAACACTATAATTCTGTAGTACTATGTTTTGTAATACAAGAGAACTATATCTGAAATTATTTAAAGTTGAAGGGGTCTGGAAAATGTTTCTGTAATATGTCTTATACATTGTAGTGGATTACTGAGATGACATGAGATCAAAACAATCACGTACTAATGTCAATATTTCTAAAGCTATGTTTTATTACATGAGGGGTAGAACTAGCACATCAAGGAAGGAATGGGATGTTTTGCATCTTAGGCTACTACTACAAAGACTAATAAAACAATTACTTCTACAGTATGTTTTAAGATGCCAATGAACCTTCTGCCAGTTGCCAACAAATGTATTTATAAGGCCACATTAGACTAAACTTCACTTCAATGAAAGTGTTTCCATAATAACAATAATAATGTATTCTGTTGATAAATCTAATCCAAAGACCACAGCTGAACTTTGGCTGTGTTGACAACAATATTTGCATAGCTTGCTCACCACATATCATAACATAATGTGTGATAATGATTTGGCATATAATATGGTCAAACATTAGTCATTGTTAACCACAAAAAATCCCTGATCTGAAAACATTTGCCAGACTGTATAGTATCAGTGCTCCCATCACACCTGGCCAAATGGACTGTTTGTTCACTATTGTTTGCGCTATTTATGATCCCAACATCTGACGGTATTAATTATTAACGGATATTTGAGATACATCTCTGGACATGACATTGGCTTGTTTGTGCAGACTACATAAGGTCACCGTAAAGGGGCAATCCGCATTTGAAACAATAACAAAGTGACACACCGCCACTCTTTCAGTAAAAAACTGTGGGACGGGGCAACAGAAATGTAAACATTCTCAAATTCATAGACACAGCCATGGATGAAAGGACTGACCATTCATGATACAGTATCAACATTATAGTTTTATATTCTTCAAGAATCAATGGGTACATATAATTAATTTAAGTTAAAAAAATGGTGGATTTAGCAACTGCAGATTGACTTTAAGCAAACCTATACATTAGATTTTTCCCTTGGATACCATCACAACCCAAACCCTTATATTTAGCTGGCACCTGCTGTAGCCAATATTTCATCAAAACGAACTACTCCAACAGTCCATTGCATGGGTTGGCTATTGACAAACGCACAAACTACAGTTTTTTTTATCTACCCAGGATGTCTTTGAAGATTACCTGGGCTAGGGATGCAACCTACTAACTTGAAGTTTTAATCCAAAACTATGGATATCAGCACGCCGTTACACATGACATTTATTTGATGTGACATCAGAGCTCCAGTCCGCCCACACTAGTCGCCGCTCAACTGCATCGTAAATCGTGGAGTTGAGTTGTTGGCTAGGCATGATGCAGAGCATATATGAGTTAGCGTCTATTTTTGACAAATGACATTACAATCATTTAAATATTTCGATCGGCTAAAAGACTAATTTGATTATGTTAATAGTTGGTATTTACACTAAATCAAATCAGATGAGAAAGGTCTACAAAGGACACTTAAGTCTGCACATTAGTCCCTAAATGCAATGAATACCATTATACATGGTATTTCGGACATCGAATCTGAATTGATTAAAGGCTAGGGAACGTCTACCACCTTTTGAATGCTGTACAAAGAGATTGATGATGTTTATCATGAATCCTATAAAGCTCCAGAGGTGCCTTCACAGCTTATTCATACTGGCCCTCTAAATCGATAGCTGTAAGACAGACTAGTCAAAGCTGATAGAAGCATAATTTGAGTCCAATGTGTTCGCTTTTTATACATCTGGAATTGAAGCATCTGGTATGCCCTCCGCATCTATCCTGTGTGGAAATGAGTTTGAAACAAACCAATAGGTTGGCTGTAAATGGACTAGCCAAACCGTAGCTGGATGCATTTGTACTGTTAACTCCGTTATAGCTGGAAGAGAAAAAAGGGATGTGAAATCATTCTGTGGATTTGGACCCGGGGCCCCATCTGGCCCTGTGTTTCCCATCTCAAATAAAGATGGGAAAGGAAAAAATACACAACAAGGAAATACAGAATATACCACACCAGGAGTGTAGCCTATATTCAAATAATAAGAACCTACCTACCTTCAATTGATCTGACACGCTCACAGATCCCATTTCCTCCTGGAGAATGATGGGGCCGTGACACATATGTTGTCGGGTAAACATAGCCTGGGTGTTTACATGCTTTTTGAGATAGAGAGCATGAACCTTAAATGAAGATTCCACTCAAAAACAATATTTGGTATTTGTTTCATTAGTCAACTGTTGATACAGTCCCAAAATGTTTTGCATGTCAGCAATCAAGTTTTCAAGATCTATAACTTTTAAAATACAGAAAGTGTCACAGTATAATGTGTTTTTCATCATATGATATGTTTATGAAACAAATTCTTCAGCAAAATCAATAATTCTCCGCATATTATGCACAGACTTGAAATTTGACCAGTCACCCACAATTTCCCATAAAACAGTCAAATCATCACAAAATGATCAGGTAACACTGACCCATCACCGCAGAACAAAAAGAGGCTAGCATTTTCAACCAACTACCGCACAATTACAGCATAATATGGTGATTCTTCCCTCGTCTGTGCATTTCTGCAACACATTTGACAAAATAATTGCATAATGCCATACACAATGATTGAATTGCCTCAGCAAAATCAACTATTTTTGCCTGCAAATGTCACCAAAAATCATAGAGGGACTGATATTTACTGAGTGTGAGTCTGTACATGAACAGTAACAACTGCCAGGAAAAGCATGGTGCCCCAGTAATATGCATCAGGTCATGTAGATGAAGATAAGGTTGACTCATTCCTTAAATGTCATATTTACTGCACTTCATGGTTGTTTACTGTAAATCTAGCCTACTTCAGATAAGAGCCACTTATTGTTTTGGAATCTAAGTAGATTTGATCCTTAACATGGCTTTCATATAATTGTTCGGCATTAATATACATTTTCCGTGCCGCTTTAAAGCTGAGAAAAAAATTACAAAGCCTGGAGATACAGACTGCTGACGACAGTGAAACCGAGCAGACTATTGACAGCATGGTTATCTTTACCCCATCGCCGATGGTATCTTCAAGGATTTTGATATGCATCACTCTTCAAGAAACCTTGGAGGCCTCCCTGCCTTTAGAAAGAGTGACCTTTACAACTTCAGACGAGTACAGTTTGAAGTCATTTGCAAGGGATAATAAATGTCATTTTGCACTTCTCCTTACCCCTTGTGCCTCCCAGTCTGTCACAGAGCGTGGGAAGTAAGATAAGGCTCTTCAGTGATGGATCTAAATGAACACTCATTCGCACATTAATTTCCCAAGTGCTGTATGGCAATGGAAGAAAAGGGCACTATCTTCAAATTGCAATCTGTACATAATGTGTGTACGTTTGGACCTCTAGAGAGCAAAGGTTCACTGGAACATAAGTTTCCTGCGTAAATAAGGCAAGGCTTTGCTTTCTGACTCTCCAGTTTGTAATGTGTGGAAAATACACAGCCTTGAACTTAGGAAGAATTCGAAGGCAACATGGATAGAGTTTCAAATATCAGGGAAAGTACTGTACATTTTATTTTAGCTATTCTTTAAATGCAATATTGTGTAGCTCTGGTACAGCAGTTATTTCAAATGAAACACATTGACTTGCTCTTTGCGAAGCCTTAGTGTGCAGTACAGATTAAAGTGTATAGTAAAGTAGAAAGCCCAGTTGTTTTTCCCCTTTTGACAAAAAGCCTGCGAGAGGCACTGACATGCTCTATTTCACCAGAGACCGGGCTGTGGGATTGAGAGAGGGTGGGAGAGTTGGGGAAAAGTTAAAAGTGCATCTGTAAGACAGTACGCTACTGAGGTTTATGAAGGTGGAATTGCTCGCCCTTGCTCCTGAGCTAATTTTATCAGATGTACCGACACGGTCTGGAAGCATTCTATTATTTGCAGGACAAATGTGCCACCCCTTAGGCAGACAAATGAGTGCAACACACTCTACTGAGAACAACACCATTGACCCATGCACCCTCGCAGCCATAGATTCTCCTCCAATGCGAGCTCTTACATCCAACAGGCCACAAACACCAGCCCATCCAAACGATTAATTAAACTGCTATCAGTGCTTATTCAGATATTAATCTATCGGAGGGCACCTTCCCAAAGCATTTCACATGTCAGCAAATTACCATGTTATTTATCGCGTTATCCTTCCAAAATGAGACGCTTATCATTTATTATTTTATATCTTCCCTGCGCCACAGTGTCCAAAAAGTACGAAATATTTCAGATGAGTACTGAAATATTTCCCTTTTTGTTCTTCTTGAACATCTGCAAGATAGGAACACCATCCAGGGGAGAAGTAAAAGCTCTGTCACACGGCTGTTGATGTAGAGAGATCACACTTGTGGGGAGGCTTTGGCAATCCTTCACACTGACACACAGGGCAGGGGTGGCCACTTAAAAGTACATCATCCTGGCTGGCTGCTGCAAAAAAAGGACCTTGAGTTGCTCCTGTTATTTTTCCGCCTTCACGAAACTGGTTCTGAAACGGACATCATAGGCTACAGTAGAGATACTCAAGTACTTTTTGAGAAGGTCCGGTCACACAAATTTAATAGGTGGCAAAGGCCCAGATGGATAATGTAATTTATCGGCGTAGTAACAAACCCCCACCTCGCAACCCATGCAACCCCAAACTGTTCACACCCCTCTTGTTGGCAGAGAGAAAATGTATGTATCCATGCAAGGTAAAATCATTTACATTAGAGAATGACTTCTGCAAGAAGGAATCAATATGAAATAGTTAGAGTGTAAAGTAACACAGACAAAAAAAATCATTAAATAAACGCTTTGTTTGTAAATTAAGAATCTGCTCACAGAAAGCACAAAAAGTGCATGATAGGACAGCACATACTTGTTGGTAGTCCATAGCCTGCCCTGCAAACAGGCAATGTAATTTACGTCCAGACAAATCCTTCCACCACTCTGTGTATAACATCCCTCAAAGAGAGAGAGTATGTTGAGGATGTTATGATTTATCTTGTGGGTAAATTAACAGAATCACTTGGCTTCTTCTTCTGGCTAGCAACTCACTTAACGGAACTGCCCTTGTCCATACAACACTCGCTTTCCCTCCCAATTATACCCCATTCATGTTTATTTTAAAACATAAAACAGATATTAAAAATAACCAGATGGGCTTGACTGTAGATTTCGGGTGATCGTTTTGGTGTGCCGTCGCTATCGCGGACTAAACAGACACCTCTGGGCTAATTAAACAGTGATGGACACAGTTCCTTCGACCTCAGAGGAAGGTCACGTCTCACCTCCGTGTGAGTGCTGTAAATGTAATATAGGAGTCGGAGGGGTCGCTGTAAACAACCTGCCTTTTATTGCTCTCATTATTTCCAATGGCAAGTGAGGGACAATGGATTCTACAGTCGAGGAGGTAGACTAGAGGAGAGAGCAAAAACAAAGTCAATATTTGTACGTTATGCTATATGCGCATATTGCTATTGCCAAATGACTCTCCTATGGGCTGCGTTGTTGTTAGGTTGTCACAGTTACAGTGTAGTCTCTGCAATTTAGAGGGAACAGTTTGCATGTACAAGTGTGGATTCATTAAAGGGTGCAATACAATGCGGTCTCGGATAAGATTCGCAGTGTGTCATAATTATGCACTACTCCCAGTCAATATGTTGATGAAAAGGCATATGCACTCTTTTTCATCCCCCCAAGAACAAAGTGAAGGCAAATGTATAATAATGATATTGAAGTTCAATGGCTTAATTTCCTCCGATAGTCTTTAGTGCTATTAATTGTCCTTTATTTTGAGATAAGAGGTTTGGGTGTGCGGTAGATTCTGATAAAAGAGGTTAAAAGCGAGGCCGGCTCGGGTTTGTTTACACTTTTGTTATGTAGCTTGTCCAAGACACCCTTTTCATTTAATGTATTCATTTCTTGTGAAAAGATTATGTTTTCTCACCTCTGAAAGGGTGATATGACAGATGGAAATGACTAATTACTTTCATTGGTGGCTCTGTTGTACTATATTTCAAAAGCCTTTGAAAACGACTGCACACACACACACGCACCAATTGGAGTTGTCCAACAAACATTAAGTATCTAGCAATTCATCACACTCCCAGGAAGACTCTTCATCGACTCCCAATACTTTAGCACTCTCACAACGACACTGTGAGGGCTCTTGCGCTTCGTCAAGGCTCTGTAAATGCAGCCAGCACTGTTGTCAGAAAGAAACCTCTTATGTTGAACAAGTCAAGCACACAAAGTCATACAGCTTTTAATAAATTTTAATCACGCACAAAAACATTATCACAATTTTTCTATTTCTATCTGGAATTTTCCATCCAGCCAATGACTCATGACAATATAGCAGCTAGCAGAGAATTAAAGTCATAATTCTATTGGATTTGATTTAAGGTTCTACTATGACAACCATATTGGAAGATGGGGATGAAAAATACAATATTTAGTTTGTCTTGAAACCTCTTGCTATTTCGAGCAGAACAAGTGGCTTGGCGAAAATCTGCTACACCTCATTTGCTTTGACAGGATTGAAATGGCTTTTCTTCAGGGAATGTATAAATCACAACAGCATCTCCAGGTCTACAAACGTACCAGTGAAAATGACATACTCATGCTGCTGATTGAACTCACCATTGCTCATGAATGAATGTATACATCTGCCTCTATTCACCTCATATGTTCTACACTGAAGCACATATACACTGTAGTGGTTCAGCTAGGCTAAAATATAGAGCATTTCTATGAATTATTTAATCCATACATGGTTATCAAATAGTGTACACCCTGGTTAAACTGATTTTAAAATGGAATACAGAGATGGGTCCAATTTTGGAATAGATGCATCTGATTTATTTTCTCATTCTATATCATAAACTCTGGCTGTAGCTCGTAGCATGACTAAGCATAATAATTTCAACAAAATGGATGTTAACAGCCACTGGGTCAAAAAGTGTCTTAATGCTTCGTAAAAAGGGGTTAGCAAAATAGATCAAAGAACCTGTAAAATAAGGCAAAACATGGTGCAGTGGTTAGTCGGATTGGAAAATACAAGGGAAAATACATGTGTAATTTCATTATCTTTAACAGCAATGGTTTGACCAACTTTAGTGTATTAGATCTAGTCTAAATGCTATTCAAAATTTGCGGGATATTCAGGATTTTTTTTTTTTTTTACACGATTTCCAAATGAGAGCGGTGATAAAAAAAAAGTTGATTCACAAAAGGCAAATAAATTAAATTTAACCGTTGGCTCAGTCACTTACTTGTCCAACGTGGCTTGAAATCCTCCCCAGATAATTGACTTCCACATCCATTTCTATACATATTATTGAGCAACATCGGCTGATACTTGTTTGAAATAATTTGCAAAGGCAACACATCAGTTCGATGCGCCCATGCCAGTAATGCCTAACTACGTGTATTCACATGTGGTATTTATTATACAAAGTGAGTTTCTAAAGGCAGTGGTGACCCCTCATTCAAGGCTGGTGCCCCACCTGTTTTGAGACCGCATTTGTGTCACATATTCATTTGTAAACAATGTTTTTTCCTTGTGTTAATAAAGCCGCATACAAACACGGTCACTTTCTTGAGTAAAGCAGCTCCAAAATACAGGTGTTTCAGTCTAGCTCTGTGCTTTTGTGATGGAGGGGCAGCCAGAGCGTAGGCGTTGGTGATCATCTCTAGTTGCACCATGATTGGCTCTGTGTTCTGTCACTCATGGGGACACTACATTACTGCAGAATGTACAGTTCAAGCCCCCATGCTGCCATAGATTTACAGTAGATTTACAGTAGAAGTGCCCGTCCAAAAAGGCTGAAGGTCATTGGCTACAGATAAAAATCACATTATATCTACCTTAGCTTTGATTGGACTGTTCCTGTCAACATCATACTTTCAAAATCTTAGCTACCAAGCTAGCTAGCTAGACAAGCAGTCATCATCATGAATCACGTCGACAATCTACTGGCAAATCCTTGTCATATGAAGATAAATTCTAAATAAAATGTATCTGTCCTCATTGGCTATTGGACATAAACATTACACAGCAAGTCGTACTAAGTGTATGTTATGTAGTAAGCTGTTAGAAGCCCATGTCTCGGCCCTCAGAATTTAGCTTACTGTTCTGACTTGCACATGTAGCCTAAAGCCTGTTTTAGAGAAATGTCATCATCAAATATTGTAAGAGCTTTCATTGTCTGCTTATATGCCCCCGTTATTTATCCTACGGTGTACAGGGAGAACACTGCAAGAACGGCCCATCACTCGCTGTCCATTTCAAAAGTGCTGAACAAATAGGAATATCGACTTCATCCGTCTTAGCTCGCTCAATGTCTTAATTGAAATGATGACTTGCCTCTTATCCGCTAATTGTTCCCTAATGCCATAGTTTGTACATCTCAATTGTTATATTGCTTATATAGGTTTATCTTATTAGTATCTTATTCATCAATTTAACCAATGTTATAATGATGCATGTCATTGTTTTGCTTACTTTGTGTATTATAAATATCTCATGTGCTTTTCTCCACAAGGAGGGGATACTGTATAATGTTGTTGGCTCTGTAACCATGTTTGCCAGTCACAGTCTCTTCCCATTTAAAAAATTAATTCAACAAAAGGTTCAGTATGCTAATAGACCCACGTACAGTAATTTCAGTTGATATTGCGTGGGTCTGTGCATATTGTCTATAAAAGCAGATCCTTGTGATTGTATTTTCCTTCCTTTTTAGACCACATAGGCCTAATAAAATACTTCAAATGGTAGTCTCTCTCTCTGAACGAATTGGCCTACCTCGTCGCAGCTCGTTTGTTTGCAGTGCTAATGATATGACAAATATTATGAATTTACTGAACATAAATGTAATATGGTTCAATAGTTGCATATGGTTCAATAGTCAAAACTCATAAGCATTGGTTATTATTGAAGGAGAATGTGGTTCTCATCGAGTTAATCAAATCCACAAGGAGTCAGTAGAAACCATATTTATTTAAGCAAGTCAGCCATATCACCTATGGTTTTTAAAAAGGCAGTAACTGAGGCTGAATGAACTGTTTGGCTGCCAGACAAGGCTCCGCTGATAGCCAGGTATAACAGTGGTAAGGTGTAGGGACTGCTGTTGGGACACTTTATGTAGGTCCTAACAATTTGTGGGCACCTTTTGTCACCATTATAGTGCAGTTAATGTATTGTTTACTGTTGGGTTGTGTCTTTGCTGGCAAGCATCTAAAACTTTTTGGGAGTTTGCACCACCAAGATTTACATGCTAAAATAGCCACTGTACTGGGATATTATATTCTTATATTTGGATGACATGCCACCTTGGACTATTTCCAACAAAAACAGTCAGGTGTCCCAGTGTTCATTTTACAGTGTCAGAGACTGTTAAAGGCACCAACAGAGAGCTGTGATGTGACAGTTCAAATGTTTTCTTTAGTTGAAGATTTGTCTTTTCCATAGTGTAATTTTTCCTATTGTTTTAATTTTTTTATTTTAGGATGGCAAGCTTTTTTGACATTCAAACACTTATTCTCTTGACATACTCTCTTTTTCATAAAGTCCTTGGCTTTAGAAATAGTTCTTATTTGTTGAAGTAGACTATGTAGTCTTTCTAGTTAGGCAACCAATGGAAAATAACTGATTGTATCCACAACAAAAATGTCAATTTTACTTACATTATTTAAAATTGTTGGCAGTCTACAAGTTTTGGGTGTGTCAGAGAATCTACACTATGTGCAGTGAGACACTCAACAAAGACAAATGTATGCTAAATGAGGACATTCCGATACTGATTGGAGAACCAGATACTGTAACATACAGTATCTAGCATACAAAAGTTCCTCTGTTGCATTGTTTTGAAATGACAGCCGCACCACCAGTGATGGGTAAAATGGGTAATTCACATATCCCATGGGGGAATACTTGTCAGTTCTCTTATGTTTGATTGAGTGTCTATTTCATCCAGTATCAATATGATTGTGCTCCTTGTTGTATCCTATCACAATTACATGTTGCTAATAAAGCATAAGGTTATCTGTGGATGACATGACACATTTAATTGGATAATATGTATGTCTATGTTTAGCTACTCATTTGTCAAACTAATACTTGGCTATATAAAATATTAGAGGAATAGAAGTTTGCTGTAAATTGCTTCACATATGAAACATTCTCAGAACATCTGAATTTAATTGAATACATGCTGTTGATGCATGTGACAGCTAAGAGTAAAGGAGGATGGTGTGAGATAGACAGTGTGCATCCAGATTCCTATTAGCACACCTGACTTTTGAAATAAAAAAATCTCTCTGCATTCTCACACACAGCTAGGCCTAATGTACATAATGCGTGACATTATTTTTTACTTGCTGGTTAGCAAAATGCATAGAATATAATAGAACATTTTTGTAATTAGCAACAGAAGTGTAATTTGTAATTTCCCTCATCGAACACATACAGTAACATCATACCAATAAATGTACAGTAAAGGAAACAGAAGTGAAATAATGCACAGGAACAGTTAGAAGATCAATAGATTCATTACTGCGGAGGGAGTTAATTGCAATCATGATTAATGATCCCATTGTCTTGACTTCCTGATTCTAACTACATGTACTAATTGTTATCATTACACGGCATGATGGGGGACTGAATTAAATGTGCCTGTAATCATTCCTCTGGTAAGTCAACATCCTCCCTCCATCCTGTCTCTCGGTCTATAAGTGAACACAGGACCGAAGTGTAACTGTATAAGGTAAAAATGTTTTATCTTTGGGCCTTTGGTCAATACATTTGCTGAGGGTATGTGTCATTGTCATATAACCTTCTAATATAGTTTTCTGGTCCTTTGGTCAATAAGTTAAATTTGCTGTGGATACAGTATGTGTCAATGTCATAACTGTCTAATATTGCAGTTTTGGCCTTTGGTCAATATGTTTGCTGTGGATGTGTCAATGTCATGTGCAGGGTTTAGGTGTCACGTGTGCTCCCTCTCCGGCCTCTAGGTCACCAGGCTGCTCGTTATGGCGCACACCTGTCACCATTGTTACGCACATTATGACACTCACCTGGACTCCATCACCTCCTTGATTACTTGCCCTTAATATGTCACTCCTTTTGGTTCCTTCCCCAGGTGTTACTATTTCTGTTTCATGTCTGTGCGTTGTTCGTGTTTCTTGTTTTGTAGTATGTTCTGTTTATTTATTAAAAATACTCACTCCCTGAACTTGCTTCCTGACTCTCAGCGCACATTGTTACAGAATAACGCCTCAAAGGGAAGCATCATGGAGTGTTTTTTTTTGTTTTGGAGTTGATGTCGGGTCCGGGTGTCAGAACCGGAACTACCTGGGAGGCCTCAGCCGGTTTGTCGGATTCCCATGCCTTGGCGGGTTCAACGGGTTTCCATACCTCAGCGGGCTCGACAGGCTCCCGTGCCTCAGCGGGCTCGACAGGCTCCCGTGCCTCGACTTAGGCAACCGGGGAGGTCTCAGCCAGCTCATCAGGCTCTCACGCGTCAGCCGGTTCGTCAGGTTTCTGCGCCTCAGCGGAGGCGACCGGTCCGCTCCTGATCCCCGGGATCGTCCCTGTGGTTGGCATCCTGCGGCTGGAGCCGAACACGCCCAGGGAGGGGGTACTGTCACGTATGCTCTCTCTTCAGCACTCTAGGTCGCCATGCTCCCGCGCCTCAGCTGGATCGACAGGTTCCTGCGCCTTAGCAGAGGTGACCAGTCCGCTCCTGATCCCCGGGATCGTCATCTTGGTCGGCGTCCTGTGGCTGGAGCCATGTGTCGGGGAGGGGGGTACTGTCACGTGTACTCCCTCTCCGGCCTCTAGGTCACCAGGCTGCTCGTTATGGCGCACACCTGTCACCATCGTTATACGCATTATGACACTCACCTGGACTCCATCACCTCCTTGATTACCTGCCCTTAATATGTCACTCCTTTTGGTTCCTTCCCCAGGTGTTACTATTTCTGTTTCATGTCTGTGCCTTGTTCGTGTTTCTTATTTTGTATTATGTTTCATTTATTTATTAAAACACTCACTCCCTGAAAATGCTTCCTAACTCTCAGCGCACATCGTTACATTAGGAGTGTATTTTGATTGTTTCCGGAGAATTAATTCATGAAAAGACATTCAAAGCATTGTTTCAATAAAGTTATTATGGTAATTTGATAACAGGGTTATATACTGCCCATGATTAAATAAATTATGATTAAATAAAATACTATTGATTGAAAACACAAATATACTGTACGGTGAAAAGGTATTTTTCTGGGTGAATCTAACAAATAAAACATGCTTTAGAGTTTTTGGTGGATCACGGCAAAGGAGGGGGTTGTACAGCGCAAAGGTGTAATGGTGTTACATTGGATTCTTACTGACACCTACTCAAACTTAAATTCCCCCTCAATTCAACTCGCCCAGGGCCATATCTCCATTAACACTCATCTGAGTTGCAAAGATGTGGTTAAACATTTTGCATTGTACTGTACCTATTGAATTGAGCTTATCACATATAATGAATTCAGTCAACAGCCAGTATTTGGTAACACTGCCGCTGCACAGATAACAAGTTGTATACTGTTAGCAGACATCCTTGTTTAACCACAATAGGCCTCTGTTCGACCATGAAAATTGGTCTCGGTACGCATAAAAGGTCAATAAAAGTCAGAAGAAAAAAAGTTGGGCAGAAAGTAAGTAAAAAAGTGCAGTGAGCCAACTAGGAGGAGAGTGCAGGTGGCGAAGAGAGACAATTAGCCGGGGGAAAGTGACATGAAGGTGTTGCCACTAATGAGAATGAATTATGTTGGAAAGGTGCAACTAAACATGCAGTAGGAATGGGAAGCGAGGACAGGACATAATGTATGCGGGCTGGCATCAGAAGAGGAGCAGCTAGGATTACATTGTAGTGCATAGGTGGCCTGATATAAAAAATGTATGACTCGATCTCCGTGATTTACGACAACACGAAAAAGCTAAAACCTAACTTGTGTAAGATGGATGTCACAGTAGGCACCAACAGAAGACTGATGTGTGCTCAGATTACTTGATGCTCTTTCAGAGATGTAAACCGCAAAAAAAAGGCACTCATGGATAATATCTAATAACTGCTTGTACAGCATCTCCCTATAAAGTTGATTTACCTTCCTTTGAACAAAACAGTTGAAGGTTGTTGGTTTCATTGACGCACAACCCTTCCAAAATGCAAAGAATGACGAAGGTAAGATATCACCACCACTTCTATTAACTTGGTGATGCTGAGGCACCAGTAATGCACCATCAGTTCTGAGTACCTTACAAACTGCTGCATAACACTGACTCCAACATATTTAGATGCAACTTTGGGTCCTACTGTTTCACTATAATTGAAATATTTTGGTCCAGATAATGTCAAATAAGACTTAGAGCCAAATACAGTATTGTCACTCTTCGTCAATGTAGAATTCAGCTTGATCGTGACATGATTTTGCCTAACAACATTTATGGGTAAGATAAATGGTGACTCAAGCTCTGTATAATATCTTTACAAATGTTTAATGCGCATTTTCCATTCAATGTTCCTCACATATTTTCAACTTTTTGTTTATTATGGTGCAAATGTTATCCTTCAAAAACGGTTTGATTGCTGACTGCTCGGCAACCAACATTAAAATCAAGCCTTTAGAGCCCAGCAGCTTAAGCTAATGACACCCTCATTTAAGCATCAGGGGGTGTGTGGCGCCTCTGCATGTTCAACACTTAATTTTTTTTAATACTCTGAGTAATTTGGCCTCATAAAAATGATAACTCATATCCAGCCAAGCTAATAATGGCAACCGGAGCCCGGTGACCATCTGCTCGTTCCTTGGATGCAATGGACAGTGTGACCAAATTGAAGAGGATGTACCTGGCCTGCATGTGTAAATGCCTCCAGCTGCCAATTCTCATTGGTCGATATTATCAAAAGGGACATTTTCTATTTTGTGCTCTGACATTCACAACACACAGACAGAGATAATAAGGGAATTCAGTGAGATATGTGATTCTACAAATATAGTGTAATCTGGGTAGTGTAATTTATTTCACCTAATTGTAACATTGTCACAAAAAACATGTTTTCCCATCTTAAGAGGTTAAATTAAGAAAAGTGACTATAAACGTAACTATTAAAGTGACAGGGTTGACTATAACAGGGTTGACAATTTCAAGCCATAACTCCCCTTGTGACAGCCTACAAGACCGACTAATCAGACATTGAGAATACTAATGAATCTGATCAGCCTGCCAGGAATAGAGCTCTCCCACTGGATCATATGCATCAGCCTATAAGGCACTTTAACAGCTAATATGCCTGCAAGGAGCTTTGTTAATGAAACATCCTACAAGGCAGCATCCTGATTTATCCGTCTGAGTTTGCTATTGAATCTCATCAAGCTCTGAGGCTAAAAGGGAATATGATCAGCCTGTAAGGAGTGGAGCTCACCCCTCTTTAAATGTAAATATTGTCCACAAAACATGAAGTCTCCCTTATAAATATACTCTATACACATATAAATTATGCAGGCTAACAACCAGCATAGATAACTCACAAGACTACCTAGCTAGATCACAAGACTAGATAGCCGAGTTAGCATGCTAAGCAGCCCTGCTGTGATTGGCTCAGGTCTTGGGGGCGGCATGGAGCCTGGCAGACCACTGTCTGTCAGGCGTTGTTCAGGGCTTAAATGCCCCGCTAGTCAAAAGCCTGGCTTTGGCAATGGCTGCTGCCACATGTTGTTGGGCAGCCATTTTGATTCTTCACACATTGGTAGTTCTCGTTTGGGCAAAAGTCCATCCTCTCTCCTCTGTCCTCTCTCCTCTGTCCTCCGTGACCCGGAAACCGATAAGTGCTCGCGGATTGTGTCAATTTGTTAATAGGCAAATGGAAGATGGTCCTCCCCTCCTTGATAGCCTCCATTTGGCAAAGATGCATGAGCGTATCCTACTGCAGAAGTTTTGATATAATATGTTTAAAAACAATATGCTACTTATTGCTTTATCTATAAAATGTATTGCACAACTAACTTAATTTATTTTTATTACTTTACACATTTATTTTGTGATCCACCTCTGTAAACGTCATTGTCCTGATGACACGTGAGTAGAGGACCATCTCATTTCAAACAAGCACATTTCCGTCCATGATCCTTCTCCTCGTCACCAATCCTCAATTACCTTTTACCTTTTTCAAAAGGAGGCAAGAAGAGGACGGAGGATGGTGGACTTTGAGAAAAGGTAATTGAGAAAAGGTAATTGTCTGCTGCTGGTCTGACTGGAATGCTTTTTCAAACTATTGCTTTTGTGGGACTGTGAAGGAGCAAGAGTCAATTAGGTTAAAATTATTATTTTCTGTCTTAACAATTGTACCAACTCAACCAGGTGAACTTGTGAGTACCAAACACTGCAGAATGAAAATGCTAGGAGGCCATATTGTTACATGTGATTTATCTTTCTGGAGAGGGAAATTCAAAGTTTATTGTAAAGTTTTTTTTGTATTCCTTCAAAACCATTTAAAAAGTAATTCCCTACAGTTTATATTGAAATCCCTATGCTGGTTGTAAAAACAACAAAATGTCTAATGTTCCACTTGATGTAATTTCTGGGATCGTCTCTAATGAGTGTCGTATTAATCTTGCACAATACAACAGGCCCCTCTTGGTAATTCCCTCGTATTTCTTCCAAAGGTTAATAGATTTCTTTATATCGTGAATATGAAGGCATAATGTTGGATTCTGCCATGGGCTTTACACCTCTGCAGGGAATTGGGCATCGGTGTTCCAGATGCATGTTTGTGTGAGGGCATACTTGTCGTACGAGGCCTTCAATGTATGTCCGTTACCTAACAAGTTTGACATGATGATCTGTACCAATTGTTTTAATCTGACTCCAATGCTGATGAACTTTTCTTACGGTTACAAGTCAATTATGGGCCAAAGTTAGGCCTGTGATATTGATTCTCACTCTTGGCCTTGAACAATTATTTAATGTACTAAGGGTGTAGTGCAGACCCCCCCCCCCCATTGCAATGTTGAGGCTCAAAGGGTTTCAAAGCATAGAATGGTTGTTCATTTGGGTGAATTATATTCATAATACTGATTTCCGGTAACCTTTCTATCCTGTGTTCTCAACAGCAAGCATAACCCACTTACCCAGAATATGATTCCATAATACAGCTTATGTGTTGTGATAATTTTGTTGTTTGCTCTTTAACCTGTTGCCAATGTGATATATAGACTTAAGGCTCAGACAATAAGAAGACACAGTGGAAGAATAAATTCAACCACACCTTTGTTTCATCACAACACCAAAGAGCAGTCCACAAAGCATATTGCATGTAACAAACAGTTAGATGACTTACATCATGGTTAAGCAAGTACATTTTTCACACATTTTCGGACTACTAAACAACTATTGATTTAGAACCTGTAACGCCCTGGCCATAGTGAGGTTTTTTGTTTGTTATCTATTTTGGTTAGGCCAGGGTGTCACATGGGTGGGCGTTCTATGTTTATTTTTCTATGTTGGTTTGTTTCTTTGGTTGGCCGTGTGTGGCTCCCAATCAGGAACAGCTGTAGTTCGTTGTTGCTGATTGGGAGTCATACATAGGCAGCCTGTTTTTCCTTTGGGGTTTGTGGGTGATTGTTTTCTGTTTAGAGTTTATTCCTGACAGGACTGTTTGGCTGTCGTCTTTTGTTTATTTTTGTAAAGTGTTCTCTTTTTACATTAAATTTCAAAGATGAATACACATCCTCCGCTGCACCTTGGTCTCATTCTGAAGACGGCCGTTACAGAACCACTGAGAGTTAACGCAAGTCACAAAGAAAATAGGAGCTGCCTTCACTATTCCTGCACCATTTCAACATCATAAAATCACCAATGCTTTGTCTAATACAGTGACACCTATCAACGTAAGCTAAATATGATGTGGCTGTCCATGGTTCTGATTTCTGTGTGTGTATGCGTGCGTGCGTGCAAGTAGAAAAAACATGTTGACTCACCCTACTTGTAGAGAAACGCTAATGCCATCCTCCTCTCTTTCATGTTGTCATACAGTACAGGTTTTTCATTTATGTTGTCCTAGGCTACATGGCTAAAATGCTTGCTCGCTAGCCTAACTTCTGTGAAGGAAAATGTTATGTTTGTGCTTTTCTAATAACCAATTCGACTGGGTTCATGCAAGTGACTGACTGTGCTTGGGAGGAATCCTCACCATCAGTATAAGAAATTTGGCAGTATGCCCAGAACCTTGCTTTGAGAATGGAAAGGGATATCTCAGTTTCAATGTCTCAGCTTGGAGAGAAGAAGCCTCCTGAGGTATTGGTCGGTTACATACATGAACCAAACATTAATTATGAATTAATTATCAATAATGTAAATCATGCAAATATAACTTGTCTGTGTAAGCAGCATATAAGGGAATTAACGGGACTGCCCCGACGGAGCTCCTGACAGACGTGTACTGCTTGGTGCATTAAGTTTGTTGGAACCTCTCCAGCTTGCTGATAATAAAGAATTATTAATTTAAGATTGACCTCCGGTGTCCCTGGTGGTAATTTCCTCAACACTTCCTTTCATGGGCAACGATGAGCCAGCTAGTTAACATTAGCCTACTAAATCTAGCTACATATTGAACTTCCATCCTGTTAGGCCAGGGTCACAATATATGAATTTATGGTAGAATCCGAATCGCCGTTATAATCATTGGCCAGTATGGAAAATGAAGAAAAACCAGAAGTACAAATCCCTATCTTCATCCATGGTTAATTTAGGAGGGCCAATTTTAGCTAGATAGCCACTAGAGAACAATGACACAACAAGATGCAACAATTTACGTTTTTTATGTCAATTGCGTTTTGCTTTAGATGTGATGTGATCAAGGGAGGCCAAATGATCGCTGGCTTCCCTTGCATTCAATGCTACGGGCGGCAACAATGTCATAGTCTTTTTTACCAGACAACATCAGATAGATGGGCAAGATATAGAGACAGAGGGGCGCTGTTTTGCTCGCTCGTATGCTTTCTCCGGTGAGATACATTTAGCCTCTTTGAATTGAAGAAAAATTATTTAACACAGAGACGAAATACACATTGTTTTTGTATATTTTTTTGTACATTTTTTGGGCTTCCCTTGGCATCCATGAATACACGCCACTAATCATTGCATATTGCAGGAGTCTAGGATAATATGGTTATTGTCCCACACAGTGTTCACATCCATCTCAAAGGGTTTTCTCATCCATTGAATTGCTATGCATTTGGTTCATAATCGATTTTCTGCTGTGCTTCCAGTTGTCTTATTGAATGGTCCTTTCCAATTCCCAATGTCTTGTTGAATGTTTGATATAACAAAGCATTGATTCTTTGGTTGTCTTTTTGTTCTTCGAGGAATGGTTGAATGAATGGTCCTTTGTTTCTAAACCATTACGAGATCATCAATGTCATGTGGAGAATTTTTTTTACGATGTGATTGAAATGTGAGCTTTTAATTTCTGAATTGTGCAAGATGAATACTGACCATTTGATTCCATTTTATTACAGTAGAGTTGTTACTAAGATTTCAACTACTGGTATATATTATTGCCGCTGATTGGACAGTGATTACAATTACCTGCAGCAGTTGCCTACTTTTACTTTTTGCTGCAGCAATATCCTGGTTAGCCCAGAATACAGACCTAGAATAAAACATAAGTCTGAACCTGTGCATGTACCAGTTAAGCAACACTTTTCCCACGCCGGAAGGTATGTCTAATCGGTAGACAGTTCTTACTAAATCGCCATCCTTTTAAACACCAAGCAGTGCAAAAGAAAGTAATGAATCCAGTTAGATGCTACCCGCCTCCCCAGAACAAAATCAGACAAGGATTACAAACACCTGTTTGTCCTAGCTAATCAGCCTCGCAATACGGGCGCCATGCTGCCACAGACAGCAAGTCGAATGGAGCGTATTAGCACAAACATTGAAATCAAATACTATTTTCTTGTGCACTCCTTGGTTTTGTTGGTAATTCCAATACATGTATCACTGATACCGCAGGAGGTTGGTGGCACCTTAATTGGGAGAATGGTATCAAATACATCAAACACATGGTTTCCATGTGTTTGACGCCATACCATTTACTCCGTTCCAGATATTATTATTAGCCGTCCTCCCCTCAGCAGCCTCCACTGATTGATACTTGTGATTTTTCTGTGCAGTTTAGCTAAAGATACAACTTTTTTGTGTGTCTCTTTGCTTTTGTGTTCATGCAGGTCTTTGCCACTGGTTATGGGTGACAGAGGACACCAGCAACAGCAAAGACACTTGTTGTGAGTATGGCTGACACATTTCTAAAAGGCCACATTTCCTCAAGGTTGCAATTTTCTTTGCTGGTGACAGTGCTTAAAGTGCACTCTTATCGGAAGCTGAGCCTCTGTGCTATTTCCTGAAACATGTGGTAGCCAAAGTTAGAATATACATATATTGCTAGCATTACTTTGCCCTTTTCCTAGGCAGACACATTTGACTTCATGTCTTCAGCCTTTTCAAATGGCTATTATGTTTTAGATCTTTAAGTAATGACAATCTGAGTATAGGGCAGTGGTCACCAACCTTTTCAATCATAAGATCACATCTCAAGTCCAAATGTAAACCAAGATCTACCACTTGCAAAAATTGACAAAAAAAACAAGGCCACAATATAGTTCCACTTTGACATTCTTTATTTTGTTACCTGTCAGTCACACGATAAGTATTAATTTAATCTTACAAATAGTATAATCAGAAGTGCAACTATCATTCAACATTTTATAACAGTCATATTACATTTCTCAATATTTCCACAGGCCTATTAGTCATTCACCATTTATATATTACCTCAAATCAGTCAATTACAGGCCTAAGCCAATCATGTACAGAACTATTTCACTTTCCCTTTTTGAACAACAAACTCAGCAAAAAAAGAAAAGTCCTCTCACTGTCAACTGCGTTTATTTTCAGAAAACTCAACATGTGCAAATATTTCTATGAACATAACAAGATTCAACAACTGAGATATAAACTGAACAAGTTCCACAGACATGTGACTGACATAAATGGAATAACGTGTCCCTGAACAAAGGTGGTCAAAATCAAAAGTAACAATCAGTATCTGGCGTGGCCACCAGCTGCATTAAGTACTACACTGCATCTCCACCTCACGGACTGCACCAGATTTGCCAGTTCTTGCTGTGAGATGTTACCCCACTTTTCCACCAAGGCACCTGCAAGTTCCCGGACATTTCTGGGGTGAATGGCCCTAGCCCTCATCCTCCGATCCAACAGGTCCCAGATGTGCTCAATGGGATTGAGATCTGGGCTCTTCGCTGGCCATGGCAGAACACTGACATTCCTGTCTTGCAGGAAATCACGCAAGTATGGCTGGTGGCATTGTCATGCTGGAGGGTCATGTCAGGATGAGCCTGCAGGAATGGTACCACATGAGGGAGGAGGATGTCTTCCCTGTAATGCACAGCGTTGAGATTGCCTGCAATGACAACAAGCTCAGTCCAATGATGCTGTAACACACCGCCCCAGACCATGATAGACCCTCTATCTCAGAAGTACAGGCCTCGGTGTAACGCTCATTCCTTTGACGATAAACGCAAATCCGACCATCACCCCTGGTGAGACAAAACCGTGACTCGTCAGTGAAGAGCACTTTTTGCCAGTCCTGTCTGGTCCAGCGACGTGGGTTTGTGCCCATAGGCGACGTTGTTGCCGGTGATGTCTGGTGAGTACCTGCATTATAACAGGCCTATAAGCCCCCAATCCAGCCTCTCTCAGCCTATTGTGGACAGTTTGAGCACTGATGGAGGGATTGTGCATTCCTGGTGTAACTCGGGCAGTTGTTGTTGCTATCCTGTACCTGTCCCACAGGTGTGATATTCGGATGTACCAATCCTGTGCAGGTGTTGTTACACGTGGTCTGCCACTGCGAGGATGATCAGCTGTCCATTGTGTCTCCCTGTAGCGCTGTCTTAGGTGTATCACAGTGCGGACATTGCAAGTTATTGCCCTGGCCACATCTGCAGTCCTCATGCTTCCTTGCAGCATGCCTAAGGCACGTTCACGCAGATGAGCAGGGACCCTAGGCATCTTTCTTTTGGTGTTTTTCAGAATCAGTAGAAAGGCCTCTTTAGTGTCCTAAGTTTTCACAACTGTGACCTTAATTGCGTACCGTCTACAACCACTCCACTGGTGCATGTTCATTAATTATTTAAGGTTCATTGAACAAGCATAGGAAACAGTATTAAAACCCTTTACAATGAAGATCTGTGAAGTTCTTTGGATTTTTACAAATTATCTTTAAAAGACAGGGTCCTGAAAAAGAGACGTTTCTTTTTTTGCTGAGTTTACAACACAGATCATATCCTTTTGTAAACAATGTAGCCTACAACAGATTTCAAACTGGCAATACTCACTGACTCTGAGGATGAGATGAGATCCCCTCCCCACACACATTCAATGTGACGGCTGTGATTGCACACCATCAGCAAGCGCTCTGTAGTCTGGCTCATAGTTTGACACAGCAAGTCTGACACTGTCTATGAGATGTCTTGTCTAACTAATAGACTTGTTCTTTGACTTGATTATTTTCATCTGTGAAAAGGCAATCTCACAGAGATATGTTGATCCAAAGTAGGCCTTCACCTTAAGTGCGCAGGATGAAAGGAGGGGAAACTTTTCAGTGCTTACCGCAAAAGACCCCAAAAGTCACTTTCTCTTGATCTTGCTTTCAACTCGATGTCATTTTGCATTTCAATTATGTCCATGTCAACTCTGATTGGAAAAGCAAATACTTGCTGGAATCTGGCGGACACATCAATCTCAATGGGGAGGAAAGGGTTTGAGATAAATGCAACAACCTCCCCTATGTAATTTAACTCCTGAAAGCGCCTGTTGAATTTGGATGCCAGTTTCTCCAGGTGGGAACAGAATTCTTGCTGGAGAAAAGCATCTTTGTTTCCGATGTTTTGCGACATTTTCTCCAGGTTTGGAAAGTACACCAGCCTTCCATTCCTCAGCTGAGGCCCACACATCCACCTTGGCCTTAAAGGCATTGACAGCGCTGATCATGTGTGCCACGTCTTTGTCTTTTCCCTGAAGCTCATAGTTGAGCTCGTTCAGTTTTGCTGTTATGTCCGTGAGGAAACCTGCAGTTGAAGTCGTTAGTTTACATACACTTAGGTTGGAGTCATTAAAACTCATTTTTCAACCACTCCACAAATTTCTTGTTAACAAACTATAGTTTTGGCAAGTCGGTTAGGACATCTACTTTGTGCATGACACAAGTCATTTTTCCAACGATTGTTTACAGACAGATTATTTCACTGATAATTCACTGTATCACAATTCCAGTGGGTCAGAAGTTTACTTACACTAAGTTGACAGTGCCTTAAACAGCTTGGAAAATTCCTGAAAATTATGTCATGGCTTTAGAAGCTTCTGATAGTCTAATTGACATAGTTTGAGTCAATTGGAGGTGTACCCGTGGATATATATCAAGGCCTACCTTCAAACTCAGTGCCTCTTTGCTTGACATCATGTGAAAATCAAAAGAAATCAGGCAAGACCTCAACTAAAAAAAATTGTAGACCTCCACAAGTCTGGTTCATCCTTGGGAACAATTTCCAAACGCCTGAAGGTACCACATTCATCTGTACAAACAATAGTACGCAAGTATAAACACCATGGGACCACGCAGCTCTCATACCGCTCAGGAAGGAGACGTGTTCTGTCTCCTAGAGATGAATGTACTTTGGTGCGAAAAGTGCAAATCAATCCCACAACAACAGCAAAGGACCTTGTGAAGATGCTGGAGGAAACAGGTATAAAAGTATCTATATCCACAGTAAAACGAGTCCTATTTCGACATAACTTGAAAGGCCTCTCAGCAAGGAAGAAGCCACTGCTCCAAAACCGCCATAAAAAAGACAGACTACGGTTTGCAACTGCACATGGGGACAAAGATTGTACTTTCTGGAGAAATGTCCTCTGGTCTGATGAAACAAAAATAGAACTGCTTGGCCATAATGACCATTGTTATGTTTGGAGGGAGAAAGGGGGAGGCTTGCAAGCCGAAGAACACCATCCCAACGGTGAAGCACGGGGGTGGCAGCATCATGTTGTGGGGGTGCTTTGCTGCAGGAGGGACTGGTGCACTTCACAAAATAGATAGCATCATGAGGAGGAAAATGATGTGGATATATTGAAGCAACATCTCAAGACATCAGTCAGGAAGTTAAAGCTTGGTCATTAAAATTGTTCTTTCAAATAGACAATGACCCCAAGCCTATTTCCAAAGTTGTGGCAAAATGGCTTAAGGACAACAAAGTCAAGGTATTGGAGTGGCCATCACAAAACCCTGACCTCAATCCTATAGAAAATGTGTGGGTATGTAACCGATGTGAAATGGCTAGTTAGTTAGCGGTGGTGCGCGCTAATAGCGTTTCAATCAGTGACGTCACTCGCTCTGAGACTTGAAGTAGGGTTTCCCCTTGCGTTGCAAGGGCCGTGGCTTTTGTGGCGCGATGGGTAATGTTGCTTCGTGGGGTGTCAGTTGTTGATGTGTGCAAGGGTCCCTGGTTCGAGCCCGGGTTGGGGCGAAGAGAGGGACGGAACCTACACTGTTACAGGTAGAACTGAAAAAGCGTGTGCGAGCAAGTAGACATATACAAACCTGACTCAGTTACACCAGCTCTGTCAGGAGGAATGGGCCAAAATTCACCAAACTTATTGTGGGAAGCTTGTGGAAGGCTACCAGAAACGTTTGACCCAAATTAAACAATTTAAAGGCAGTGCTACCAAGTACTAATTGAGTGTATGTAAAATTCTGACCCACTGGGAATGTGATGAAAGAAATAAAAGCTGAAATAAATCGTTCTCTCTACTATTATTCTGACAATTCACATTCTTAAAATAAAGTGGTGATCCTAACTGACCTACGTCATGGAATTTTTTACTAGGATTAAAAGTCAGGAATTGTGAAATTTAGTTTAAATGTATTTGGCTAAGGTGTATGTAAACTTCCGACTTCAACTGTGTGTGTGTGTGTGTGTGTGTGTGTATGTATACACACACACACACACACACACACACACACACACAATATACACTGAACAAAAATATACACGCAACATGCAACAATTAACGATTTTATTCAGTTACAGTTCATTAAAGGAAATCAGTCAATTGAAATACATTAACTAGGCCCTAATCTATGGATTTCACATGACTGGGAATACAGATATGCTTCTGTTGGTCACAGATATCTTTTTTTTTAAAGTAGCTGTGTGGATCAGAAATCCATTCAGTCCCTGGTGTGACCACCATTTGCCCCATGCAGCACGACACATCTCCTTCGCATAGAGTTGATCAGGCTGTTGATTGTGGCCTGTGGAATGTTGTTCCATTCCTCTTCAATGGCTGAGCGAAGTTGCTGGATATTGGTAGGAACTTGAACACGCTGTCGTACACGTCGATCCAGAGCATCCCAAAAAAGCTCAACGGGTGACATGTCTGGTGAGTATGCAGGCCACGGAAGAACGAACATTTTCAGCTCCAGGAATTGTGTAAAGATCCTTGCTACATGGGGCCATGCATTATTATGCTGAAACATGAGGTGATGGTGGCGGATGAATGGCACGACAATGGGCCTCAAGATCTCATCACTGTATCTCTGTGCATTCAAAGTGCAATCGATAAAATGCAATTGTGTTAGTTGTCCGTAGCTTATGCCTGCCCATACCATAACCCCACCACCACCATGGGGCACTCTGTTCACAACATTGACATCAGCAAACTGCTCGCCCACACAATGCCATACAGTACAGTTGAAATCGGATTAATCCGTGAAGAGCACACTTCTCCAGCATGCCAATGGCCATTGAAGGTGAGCATTTGCCCACTGAAGTCGGTTACGACACCCAACTGCGGTCAGGTCAAGACCCTGGTGAGGATGACGAGCATGCAGATGAGCTTCCCTGAGACGGTTTCTGACAGTTTGTGCAGATATTCTTCGGTCTCAGACGATCCTGCAGGTGCAGAAGCCGGATGTGGATATCCTGGGCAGGCATGGTTACATGTGGTCTGCGGTTGTGAGGCCGGTTGGACGTAGTGCCAAATTCTCTAAAATGATGTTTGAGACGGCTTATGGTAGAGAAATTAACATTAAATTCTCTGATAATAGCTCTGGTGGACATTCCTGCAGTCAGCATGCCAACTGCACATCTGTGGCATTGTGTTGTGTGACAAAACTGAACATTTTAGAGTGGCATTTCATTGTCCCCAGCTCAAGGTGCACCTGCGCAATGATCATGCTGTTTAATCATCTTCTTGATATGTCACACCTGTCAGGTAGATGGATTATCTTGGCAAAGGAGAAATGCTCATTAACAGGGATGTAAACAAATTTGTGCACAACATTTTACAGAAATAAGATTTTTGTGTGTATTGAAAATATCTGGGATGTTTTATTTCAGCTCATGAAACATGGGACTAACACTGTCCATGTTGCGTTTAGATTTTTGTTCAGTGTATATCATAGCCGACAGTAGGGTACTAAATACAATATCCAGTGGCACACTGACTCATTTAATGAAGAAGTTGAAGCCATAGTTTACTCACGGTGATGACCGGTGCGCTCGTCATGGGAATAGATAAGTTACTTTGAAATACAGTGCTGCTGTTAGCAAAAAATGTTGGTTCTACAGACAGATTAGTCTTCTCCTTTCAGCAGAAGACATTTGCTTTCCAAAACGTACGGTTTTCCAGCAATTATATTTTGAAATCTGCAAAAGGCAAAACGACAGCCGCAACCAAACATAGAAATATAATCCATAGATGGCACTTCCCATTCAGATCAGGACTGACATCCATTGCTAGTATACCCATGAGTACAACAGTCAATTTGCCAGGGTAAACGGTTACAAAATCCTTATATGCATTATTTGTCTACGGCCACAATTTAACAAGCTGTAGCCTATATTTGGCGTGCATGCTGCCCAATCTGCGGCCTTTCCAACTGTAGGCATACCGGTAACTGCCAAAATAAAGGAACCACTTGAGTAAACAAGGGATACAAAGTATAATGTCACGTGACTATCATTAATGCGATGATGATTATTTTATCAAATCAGTTAACTATGTTTAATTATTACGATGATTAAATTAATCATGTAACAATTAACTCATTAGCAATCTTGGGGCACCACGGAAAAAGTTTGTTTAATGAGTTAATGTTTCCCGAATTAACTCAAAAATATATCATCCATATTAGTCATCCATTAATTATTATTACCTCCGTCTTATTCTGAACATCGCTTAGTCTGTTAAATCTGCACGAACTCTAGTCTACATGATGACTCAGCGATACACAAATTGGCTTAATTATTTATTTACTAAATAACTAAATAATCCCACAGAATTACATAAACACACACACACAGGATAGATTATACATTGATTACTACATAATGCAATGAAAAGTCCCTAGTGGACTACCCCGATATGACGGCTGGTTACACAATGAAGGGGTGGGGAAAGAAAGAGTGGGAGAAGGAGAGACAAAGGAATTTAAATGTGGATATTTAGCATCCTAACAACCGCTCATTCGGATTTAGAAATGCAATGTACATATTTACGCTTGTATATCTTTATTGTCTCTCTCTGTTGAATTCGCCAGATCAGTCTATGATGAATAGTTTGACAGAAAGTCTCTGGTTGTGTAAATTTCTGGATGTCCACCAGAGGTCACCATGTCCTTAGTAGTTGTAGTAGGTTTCCTTTGTTCTTGAAGTGTCTGTACCGATGGTCGTTTGATAGGGAAATGTTCTTCTTTTCTCTTCTCTGGTTGAGTTTCTTAGACTACGTTACATGCAGAGCTGCAGGCGGTGTATATCTAGTCTTCTTCTTTTCTGTTGAGTTTCAGAGGGTCTTACCATTTGTCTGGTACAGTCTAACCATTTTACACGTGTTGCCACAGCTCCACGCTTCCTGGTCTAGTAGTTTTAAACCATTTGTGACGTCCGGCTTACCGTCTGTATACTGGTCTTTAGTTTAAAACTATTTCTCAGCCGTGTAGCCACCGCTCCACGCTGTCTGGTCTAATGTACATTTCGTTAGGAGTCCTTTTATAAACACTCTGGGAAAAAGTGGTGTTTCATCCTTTTGGCATAATGTCTGTGCTCATGTGGGCGTGGTTACTGACTGGGTAAAATTTTACATGAAAAACAATTGCATTTAGAAGGCTAAAATCACATTTAATCTTGTCACAAATAGTTGTATATTTAATCATATAAGTTTTACAACACTTAGATGTAACTGACAAATATTGTGAAAGCTCTTAAAGTTCCAATGTTTCCGTTATATCTTTAATTATATTTTTTCATTTTAACATTTATTTAACTTGGCAAGTCAGTTAAGAACAAATTATAACTTACAATAACGGCCTACCAGGGAACAGTGGGTTAACTGCCTTGTTCAGGGGCAGAATTACATATTTTTACCTTGTCAGCTCGGGGATTCAATCCAGCAACCTTTCGGTTACTGGCCCAATGCACTAGGCTACCTGCCGCCCCCTAGGCTACCTGCCGATATCACCAAACAATAAATTATCTGACATAATAGTTCTTTAAGTCCCTCCCGACCATTTCCCACATTCTTTGTGTTGGAAATATTGTTCCATTATCCTTTTTAGGATGTTGTAGTTTTGGCAGGAGGAATCTCCTTGTAACAAAAGGGTTATTTCCCCTCAATACTGCATGGTCAAGGAGAGATAGTTCCTGCAAGGTATTTACGACCGTCATAAAACTGGCCAACTCCCCCAGGAGAGGGCGTCTTGAAACCTTTGGTTAGCCGGCACCTTTGATCTCCATCCAGGATGGCAAGTCATGACAATTGTATGTTGTGGTGTGGGTGCATTTTCCTGGCATGGTTTGGGTACACTTGTAGAATCTATGCCAAGGTGCATTGAAGCTGATCTTGCAGCTCATGGTGGCCCAACACCTTTTTAAAAGACTTTATGTTGGTGTTTCCTTTATTTTGGCAGATACCTGTATATGCTTGTGATAAAACTTAATCCACAGTTATTTTTTTATATTGATTCTCTGTGGCTAAATTATGCTGCCTGGTGTATTTTGAACATTGAGAGCCTGCTCCTGTGATTGGATAAAAAATTATAATAATACAAATATGTATATCATTTCTATATTTATGTTTTTTGCCTCATGGGCCCTCTACGGGCTTGGGGCCAGCCCCTGACTCACACAGTTGACCAGTCACATGTATTTATTATGCAATTTATTTTATTAACCAGTTACCCAATTAAGCCAGGGCCCCTCAGTTACTTCCTCTCCTCATCTGATGATTAGCAGAGTGGCAACAGGCAGCAGCAGGCTGTCTACACTCATTGAGAGCAGGCTCCTGAGTCCTACTGTGGTTGGCGGTTGCAGTAAAGAATATTTAAAATATATACTCTACATACTCTACATGACCAAAAGTATGTGGACATCTGCTCTTGAAACATCTCCTTCCAAAATCATTTGTTCCATGTTATTGATTCAGTTAATGTAATTTTAATCTTTTTAAGAATGCTGTGGGCTTAGATACTGATATCGATGTGTGGGTAGGGGGTGGGATGGGGTCGTCATCTGATCATAATGCAATATTATATTAACTGTTGTGGTATTGTGGTGCAAACATTTTGATTATCCAGTAATAGAATAGAAGACATTAGATTATTCCATAATTTGTAACCAATCATGTCTGGAACCCATACAAAATGTATACAGCTCTCTCTGTCAGTGAGTGAGAGTGATAGGATTTGATCACATCTCTATCTGAATCTCCCAATTCATGAAAGACATAAGCGAAGGGGGCAGAGCTGACAAAGTGTGTATTCATGCCTTGGGTGACTGAAGGAAAAGTGGATCTTATGTCACATTCCAGCCTGGTTTTGCTAAGAGCCTGGCACCATACAAAGTAGGAGCCATTCTGGAGAAAGAGGGTGTTGCCTGTGGTGGCCACTCCTGGACACATACTGGAGTCTTAGAGAGCCATCCTTGAGAGAACTTCATTTTGACCATAAAACAAACCTGGCAACCTAAAATGATTGGCACCCTTGATAAAGACTGTATAACATAAATGATACAAATACTGCGCTAGCTATATTGAATGCTTCAAAAATGGGAAAATTATATTTTTGTATAGGCGACTAATACAATTGCTCAGAAAAATATTTTGGTCAACAATAATAATCTAAAAAAGATAGTGGTGAAAATGATTGGCACCCCTGTTTTCAATGCTCACCCCTTGTGAGGATAACATCACTTAACTAACCTCTTGTGAGGATAACAGCACTTAGCCTTTTTCAATAATATTTTCTCATAAAACATTTTCTATAATGTTTTATGAGATTGGAAAACACATTGGGAGGGATCTGATATTCTTGATATCCTTAGGTATGTGCTTATGTACTGCCTTCTTCAATTCAAACCACATGTTTTCAATGGGGTCCGGGGACTGAGATGGCCATCGCAAAATGTTGATTTTGCTGCTAATTAGCCATTTATTTGTGGATTTTGTTGTATGCTTGGGGTCATTGTGTTGCTGGAAGATCCACTTGTGGCCAAGTTTCAGCCTCTTGGCAGAGGCAACCAGGTTTTTAGCTAAAATATCCTGGTACTTGGTAGAGTTCATGATGCTGTTGACCTTAACAAGGGCCCCAGGATAAGTGGAAGCAAAACAGCCCCATAACATCAAAGATCCACCACCACCATATTTTACAGTAGGTATGAGGTTCTTTTCTGCATATGCATCCTTCTTTCAAGGCCAAACACATCACTGGTGTGCGTAGCCAAAGAGCTCTATTTTCATCTCATCTGACCATATCATCCGGTTCCAATACAAGTGTCAATGGTATTTAACAAACTCAAAGAGTAGCATTTTAATGCAGATGTAATCAATCTGTGGTTACTCATGGTACCTCTCAAGAGTACAGGTCTTAACCCCAGTTCCCAACCTGGCCCTCATACCCTACTGGCCAGCTAATCATCCCTGGCCTGCCGATTAACACCATTTAAGGTTGCCAGCTTTGTTTTATGGTCAAAATGAAGTTCTCTCAAGGATGGCTCTCCAAGACTCCAGTATGTGTCCAGGAGTGGCCACCACAGGCAACGCTCTCTTTCTCCAGAATGGCTCCTACTTTGTATGGTGCCAGGCTCTTAGCAAAACCAGGCTGGAATGTGACATAAGATCCACTTTTCCTTCAGTCACCCAAGGCATGAATACACACTTTGTCAGCTCTGCCCCCTTCGCTTATGTCGTTCATGAATTGGGAGATTCAGATAGGATTTGATCACATCTCTATCGCTCTCACTCACTGACAGAGAGAGCTGTATACATTTTGTATGGGTTCCAGACATGATTGGTTACAAATAATGGAATAATCAAATGTCTTCTATTCTGTTACTGGATAATCAAAATGTTTGCACAACAATTCCACAACAGTTAATATATTATAATATTGCATTATGATCAGCTGACGACCCCATCCCACCCCCTACCCACACATCGATATCAGTATCTATGCCCACAGCACAGCATCCTTAAAAATATTAAAATGACATTAACCTTATCTATAACATGGAACGACACAACTAGAGGTAAATCCGCGTGTTGCATGCTATAGTGCTTGCTTGAGATTATGAAAGAATGACGCAGTTAGAGTTAATTATATATTATAAATAATAACATATTGCACATCATGCTTGCGAAGGATATTTGTGGATATTAAGAACACTTGTAATGAATTCCCCCCCAAAATTGGCACGTGTTTTCGACTATTATAGTCCTCCAGCACGCAATATGGCACGATTCGCCGAACCAATGACTTTGAAAGCATTGAAATAAGGTACAAATTAAATGACTTACTTTAAGACGGCACTGTCCCCTTGTCTGACAGTGATGTTGTCCTTAGAAAAAGAATCCCCGCTCCTCGCTGGCACTCCTGCAGGTACAAGGAATAACAGTCTTACACCGATGACAACAAGGCATTTCCAAGGCGCCACAAAATAACCACAAATGCCCATTTTCCGTCAGTGCGCAACTTCCACTGAAACTTGAATGTCAGATACTCCTTGCTCCGTGCGAAATAGTGATGCCCACAGAAATTCAACTCCACTCGAAATGCTGTTGTGGTTGGAGGTCGACCTCTATTTGCTTGTCTCAACTATAAGGTGAGAATATCAAAAAGTAAGCTATATCTGTGCCTCTAGTAGCCTATCTCCAAGAGATTTCCAGCTACAACAAGCTTCAGAGGAAAAAAGCGATGTGTGTTTTCTGAAAGCTGATGTAGACCGTATCCCCAGCTTTGTGTATGTTATTTGTAATCGCCAAGAGATGGATGCTCGCACAAAGATGCATCAGCAAAGTCTCCACTTGGGTAGTTCTCCCGATACAGCACAACACTGCAGTGACTCTAGAAACAAGTATGCTCTGAAATCAGTTTTGTATCCTTATTTATCAAGTACATAAACTAAATCCACCAACCAGCCAGCACCGCGGAATCAGGTGAAATCACTCCTTGATTCGAGTGTGTGCCTCGCGTACAGCCAAGTCTGCAGTTCTCTCCTGCGCAGGTTATTAAACCATGTGAGCCATCCGCGCAGCATCCCTACTCCCGCTATTTTTAATACCCCAGTGGATGATCAAGCAAGTGATTTATAGAGGCTAGGCTGTATATGTCCTTTAAACTATATCTTAGTCTGCGTTATAATGACAATAACCACCACAATGAATAGGTCAATCGGGTTGCCTAAGTGAGTAAACGTTATTTATAATAAGGTTTACATGGAGAAAATCGGACCTCTCTGAAATGAAAATGGATTACACTACCTCCAGCAAAATAGATTTTTGCTAAATTCTCCATGAACGCATGAAAAAAAGTGACCCTCCTTTATACCCCAAATAACAATTTAAACAAAGTGGATAGCAGAGAACATGTCCACCATTTACTCTCACGTCTTGGACCGACAAGAGCCTTCTGCAGTGTTAGAAACGATTCCTGGTGTTGGAAGCATGACATGGTAACGCGGCTAATTTGATAGCGCACAGGGCTGCGGGCCAGAAGGTTGTGGGTTCACAGACCACTTTGAACAAGAGTAGGAGTGGAAAGATTTCCTTTATAGTGAAAGCATTACATTAATCTATCACATTTGCAGGTTCGAGTAAATAAAAAGCATTTTATAAACATTTCATGCATTCTACGTCATTTTACATATAAACTGGAATCTTTTTTTAATTCCACACAAATGACCGACATTTCAGGCTAAGAATGGACAGAGAGATGTGTTCATCTTTGCAACTAAACTGTCACCTTTGCATATAATAGGAATCTGAGCATAGTACTTTCAAAAGTTATGCCTACCATTCTACACCAGACAAAGTAGTCCTACCAATGCATAAAGAAATTAAGCTTTAACTGCTGGCTACACTTCTTCCGTGGGTTAACCCAACGAGAGGTCACAGGTGTTTCCCTAAAAGCTGTCTGGGTTTAAACATTTTGAAATATATACACTACCGTTCAAAAGTTTGGGGTCACTTAGAAATGTCCTTGTTTTTGAAGAAAATAACATTTTTTGTCCATTAAAATAACTTCAAATCGATCAGAAATACAGTGAAGGGAGTAGTACACAGCATTGTACGTGATCTTTGGTTCCTTGGCAATTTCTCGCATGGAATAGCCATCATTAGCTGTGTTAACATAATTGAAAAAGGGTTTTCTAATGATCAATTAGCCTTTTAAAATAAACTTGGATTAGCTAACACAACGTCCCATTAGAACACAGGAGTGATGGTTGCTGATAATGGGCCTCTGTAGCCAATGTAGATATTCCATAAAAAAATCATCAGTTTCCAGCTACAATAGTAATTTACAACATTAACAATGTCTACACTGCATTTCTGATCAATTTGATGTTATTTTAATGGACAAAAAATGTGCTTTTCTTTCACAAACAAGGGAGTCTCTAAGTGACCCCAAACATTTGAACGGTAGTGTGTACAGTTGAAGTCGGAAGTTTACATACACATTAGCCAAATACATTTAAACTCAGTTTTTCACAATTCCTGACATTTAATCCCAGTAAAAATTCCCTGTCTTTGGTCAGTTAGGATCACCACTTTATTTTAAGAATGTGAAATGTCAGAATAATAGTAGAGAGAACAATTTATTTCAGCTTTTATTTTTTTCATCACATTCCCAGTGAGTCAGAGGTTTACATACACTCAGTTAGTATTTGGTAGCTTTGCCTTTAAATTGTTTAACTTGGGTCAAACGTTTAGGGTAGCCTTCCACAAGCTTCCCACAAGAAGTTGGGTGAATTTTGGCCCATTCCTCCTGACAGAGCTGGTGTAACTGAGTCAGGTTTGTAAGCCTCCTTGCTCGCACACACTTTTTCAGTTCTGCCCACACATTTTCTATAGGATTGAGGTCAGGGCTTTGTGATGGACACTCCAATACCTTGACTTTGTTGTCCTTAAGCTATTTCCCCACAACTTTGGAAGTATACTTGGGGTCATTGTCCATTTGGAAGACCCATTTGCGACCAAGCTTCAACTTCCTGACTGATGTCTTGAGATGTTTCTTCAGTATATCCACATCATATTCTTGCCTCATGATGCCATCTATTTTGTGAAGTGCACCAGTCCCTCCTGCAGCAAAGCACCCCTACAACATGATGCTGCCACCCCCGTGCTTCACGGTTGGGATGGTGTTCTTCGGCTTGCAAGACTCCCCCTTTTTTCTCCAAACATAATGATGGTCATTATGGCCAAGCAGTTCTATTTTTGTTTCATCAGACCAGACATTTCTCCAAAAAGTACGATCTTTGTCCCCATGTGCAGTTGCAAACCGTAGTCTGTCTTTTTTATGGTGGTTTTGGAGCATCCTTGCTGAGCGGCCTTTCAAGGTTATGTCGATATAGGACTCGTTTTACTGTGGATATAGATACTTTTGTACCTGTTTCCTCCAGCATCTTCACAAGGTCCTTTGCTCTTGTTGTGGGACTGATTTGCACTTTTCGCACCAAAGTACGTTCATCTCTAGGAGTCAGAACACGTCTCCTTCCTGAGCAGTATGATGGCTGCAATGTCCCATGCTGTTTAAACGGACCACGTGTAACCACCCAGCCCACGACCTCCACATCCGGCTTCTTCACCTGCGGGCTTCTTCACCTGAGACCAGCCACCCATTTATTCTGATTGGCTGGGCCTGGCTCCCCAGTGGGTGGGCCTATGGCCTCCCAGGCCCACCCATGGCTGCGTCCCTGCCCAGTCATGTGAAATCCATAGATTAGGGCCTAATTCATTTATTTTAATTGACTGATTTCCTTATATGAACTGTAACTCTGTAAAACCATTGAAATTGTTAGATGTTGCATTTATATTATTGTTCAGTATATTTATAAATATATATTTTTTAAATATATATTAAACATCTTCTATTGTGCAGAAAGTGAATAGCTTAATCAATTGATTGTGACAGAATTAGATTAGTTCCCAAGCAAAGTCAGCCTCTGAATGTCAAGGAAACAAAACAAGGATATCCCCATATGCATCAGAGTCACGTCTTTCCTGGGTACTTGACAGCTTGTTTCTAGCATAAAGCATTGTGGACCAAAGCGCTGTTATAGATCACTTAATATAATCAGATCCATTTTATTTTCTTCAAAATCTTAAGATAAAAGGGGTAGGCCTCTGCTCTTTGCTATTTTCTTAAATAAAACGTAGGCCTATGGCATAGCCTCTCATACCCCCTCAATTCGATTATTGGCTTTAACAGCCCTTCACTGACACAGAGGTAGTCTATTTAAAGAGTGCATGTTGGGTGGAGGAATTGACCAACAAATAGCCACATTTTGTCTGTCAAACAGGTAGGCCTACCTCTTATTTCTTAAATAGCAAGAAATAGGCTCCAACACAAAGCCCTCTTGTTGTTAGTAAAGTCTAATTAAAATGAAGATGATTGAATTATGCCTACTCGAATTTGCCTACTTTCAGCACCATGAGCTGTCCGTTTCCAATGGGCTGCTGTTTCAAGTTTCAGCACCACAATGTAAGTAACTACAATCTGGCTTATTGTGAGGTCAATAAACCTTTGACTCTCCGCCTGTTTTGACACCGTAGAGCAGAGCAGGTTAGGGCTCAGTGTTGGAATTTTCATTGCAGTGTGTAGTTTAGCTAATCATCTGAAACGTACTTTCCTGAACATATCAAGGTGGATCTATGCTCTGCTCAATAGTATAAGTGGTAGGCTATACTATTGTATATCAGAACTGTAGCCTAGTGTGTGTGTGTGTGCATGTGAGAGAGACGTTTTCTAATAGTGATATAATATTTTTTGTTTTGTGTGTTCAGCTCATTGTAGGCCTCAATGTCAATGTGTAAATGACAAGATATTTGGTCCCACTAAAGTTTGTGAGTATGTATTGTGTAACAATGTTTAGTACATGTTTTTTTTTAAATTGTAATTATTATTATATTTTTTACCTTTATTTACCGAGGCAAGTCAGTTAAGAACAACTTCTTATTTATAATGACAGCCTACCCCGGACGACACTGTGCCAATTGTGTGCCACCCTATGTGACTCCCAATCACAGTCAGATGTGATACAGCCTGGATTTAAACCAGGGACTGTAGTGACACCTCTTGCACTGAGATGCAGTGCCTTAGACCGCTGCGCCACTTGGGAGCCTGAGAACCCTGTAAATACATTTTACCTATACCTACAGTAGCTACCATACATCATTGTTTTGCAATGTACAAAATGAGTACAGTATATAGTGCAAACCATAGAAGCTGGTTGTTGAGTAGCTCTGCCGAGACATCTTTCCATGGCATTATCATAAGCACTTATGTGTCCTCAGGGTCTTAGCGGCATGCAGTGCACATTACTGTGCTAGGACAACTGAGCATTGTTATTGTAAGCATGTTATTTAATTCTGTCCTGCATAGACCTACATCCAAGGGCTTCCAGACCACATATTAAAAGACACGTTCCATAACTCTGGCGACTACGTACTGTAGTATCTTTTTAACCTCCCGCTTTGGGCTGGATGTGTCAATGTGTAGTTCATACATGCATAATTGTAACGGCTGTCGTCTGAAGAAGTGGACCAAGGTGCAGCGGAGTTAGTGTTCATTATCAGAATTTAATATAAACAACATGAACACTATACAAAACAAGTAAACCGACAGCAAACAGTCCTGTCTGGTACAAAACACTGACAGAAACAATTACCCACAAACCCAAAGGAAAAAACATGCTCCTTATGTGTGACTCCCAATCAGCAGCAACGAGCTTCAGCTGTGCCTGATTGGGAGCCACACTCACGGCCCAAAACAAAGAAATACAAAAACATAGAAAAAGGAACATAGAACGCCCACCCAATGTAACACCCTGGCCTAACCAAAATAAAGAACAAAAACCCCTCTCTATGGCCAGGGCGTTACAGTACCCCCCCCCAAAGGTGCGGACTCCGGCCGCAAAACCTGACTCTGAAGGGGAGGGTCCGGGTGGGCCCTCTTACGGCGGCGGCTCAGGTGCGGGACGTGGCCTCTGCTCCACCCTTGACGTCGCCCTCTTCGGTGGCGCACCTGGCCGCGCCGAAGGTCTGGTGGGCGACACTGACTGCGCCCGGCTGGCGGCCGGCGATGGTTGCGCCCGGCTGGCGGGCGGCGATGGTTGCGCCCGGCTGGCGGGCGGCGATGGTTGCGCCCGGCTGGCGGGCGGCGATGGTTGCGCCCGGCTGGCGGGCGGCGATGGTTGCGCCTGGCTGGCGGGCGACCCTGGCTGCTCTGACGGCACTGACCCAGGATTCACCAGGCTGGGGAAACATGACAGAGGCCTGTCCCTAGGCGTAGGCACCGGACTCACCGGGCTGGCGGGCGTCCCTGGCCACTCCGGCAGTTCAGGGCAGTCTGGCCACTCGGGCAGGTCAGGGCAGTCTGGCCACTCGGGCAGGTCAGGGCAGTCTGGCCACTCGGGCAGGTCAGGGCAGTCTGGCCACTCGGGCAGGTCAGGGCAGTCTGGCCACTCGGGCAGGTCAGGGCAGTCTGGCCACTCGGGCAGGTCAGGGCAGTCTGGCCACTCGGGCAGGTCAGGGCAGTCTGGCCACTCCGGCAGGTCAGGGCAGTCTGGCCACTCCGGCAGGTCAGCGCAGTCTGGCCACTCCGGCAGTTCAGCGCAGTCTGGCCACTCCGGCAGTTCAGCGCAGTCTGGCCACTCCGGCAGTTCAGCGCAGTCTGGCCACTCCGGCAGTTCAGCGCAGTCTGGCCACTCCGGCAGTTCAGCGCAGTCTGGCCACTCCGGCAGTTCAGCGCAGTCTGACCTCTCTGGCGACTGTTGACTGGCGGGCAGCTCTGACGACTGTTGACTGGCGGGCAGCTCTGACGACTGTTGACTGGCGGGCAGCTCTGACGACTGTTGACTGGCGGGCAGCTCTGACGACTGTTGACTGGCGGGCAGCTCTGACGACTGTTGACTGGCGGGCAGCTCTGACGACTGTTGACTGGCAGGGCTGGGGACACGCACCTTGGGCTTGGTGCGGGGAGCAGGGACGGGCCGGACAGGACTGTGGACACGCACCTTGGGCCTGGTGCGGGGAGCAGGGACGGACCGGACAGGACTGGGAACATGCACTGTGGACTTGGTGCGGGGAGCAGGGACGGGCCAGACAGGACTGTGAACACGCACTGGTGAACTGAAGCGTGGAGCCGGTTTTGCCACTCGTCCTGGCTGGATGCCCTTCCTAGCACGGCATGTGCTGGGCATGTCCACCGGACGCACCGGGCTGTGCGGACGCACTGGCGACACAGTGCGCAACTCCGCATACCAAGGCTCCTCCAGATCATCCATCTGCAGGTCCTCAATCAACTGCCTCATCATCTTCCTCTCTTCCTCTGCCGTTATCCCCCACGAGAGCAGTGGTCTGGGCTCCTCCTCTGCCCTTCCGGACCACCCCATTAGCCCCCCCCCAAAATTTTCTTGGGGGTGTCTTCCGGGCTTCCTCGACCGACGCCAGCGACCCCGTCTGCTGGCCGGCGTCTCCTCCATTGACCGGACCTCCCTCTTCCGCTGCTTGGTCCCTTGGTGGTGGGTAATTCTGTAACGGCTGTCGTCTGAAGAAGTGGACCAAGGTGCAGCGGAGTTAGTGTTCATTATCAGAATTTAATATAAACAACATGAACACTATACAAAACAAGAAACGAGTAAACCGACAGCAAACAGTCCTGTCTGGTACAAAACACTGACAGAAACAATTACCCACAAACCCAAAGGAAAAAACATGCTCCTTATGTGTGACTCCCAATCAGCAGCAACGAGCTTCAGCTGTGCCTGATTGGGAGCCACACTCACGGCCCAAAACAAAGAAATACAAAAACATAGAAAAAGGAACATAGAACGCCCACCCAATGTAACACCCTGGCCTAACCAAAATAAAGAACAAAAACCCCTCTCTATGGCCAGGGCGTTACAATAATCTATAAGCAGAATTACTGTCTTACCTCAATTAGCCATTAAATCCCTAGTTTGAAAGCTACACTTTTCTAGAAGCAATGCAGCACCATTTTGAGTACTGCAAGCTTGGCCCACTTGAGCCAGCCCCGTAGCAATTTGAGTTCCAGCCAATTTGAGTTCCAGTCCATCGCCATTTGAATGACAGCTAGCAAAATGCACATTGACGAGTCTCACAGTGAAAAAAGAGCGCTGGCCCAGGCCTGCCCAGCGTTATCCAATGAGGTTGCAGGGCGGGCCCAATGGCTCAGTGACACAGAAGAGAGAGAGAGACAGAGCAATGACGTACTGCACATATATGACATAACACATCCAATGCATTTTCCTCCTAATTGCATCCACTGAAATATGCATATTTGTATGCATGAGGATTGATTGGGTGTGGACTGAACTGGGGATATAGGGGTCACTGTTTGTTTTGACATGCACGCAGCCTCTTGGATTTACAGAGGCGTTGTTCAATTTATTATTAGGGCGATAGTGGGGGAATTATGATGATGACCCGAGCTGGAAAAATTGGGCTAAGATAAGAGTTAATTAAAACTCTATCTAGCCTGTGGTGCAACCTGAGTAGGTCTTCGTGTACGACGTGCAAATCGAACTCAATGGTGTTTTAATTAAAACCCCTCGTTCTGACCTCAGCAAATCTAAGATATGTGGTCTTAATTAGCATTGGTTGCTAGGTGGGGGGGGGATGTCTTGGTGAAACACTTGTTTCTGAAACACCCCCAGCAGATTAGGATGACAACATGTTGTTGACTATAGACTGCCTATAACATCAGACCTGTCTATCAGCTTGAACGACCTCATCTCATTTAAAGGCCTACTCTGATATTTACAGACATTTTAATTAATGTAAATTAATGATATATACAAATATAACTCATAAATGCTTTGATCAACTGTCTAACCCCACCATAACCCAAAATATAAGGACGTTTTACATTCCTCACTTTTAAAGGAACCCAAGTGGCAATGTTGCTGTTTTATTGATTTCAAATTAAGGAGTTGGCCTTTAAGCTACAATACATAGGGCTGTGGAACATTGCAATTTTCACTGTATGGCTGAGTCAACCATTTCAATTACCTGGGGATTAGGAGTAAATTCACAAGTGTATCTAGGGAATTCACAGTACTTTGAAAGAGTCTTTAGTCACAGCGAGACTGGAAACCGTGTAATATACATAATCGAGCCAACCTTCATTGTTTTGTCATGAGAGGGTCAGATGCAGTGGATGACCTTGCTTTGCTAGCCAGCGATGTGTTTATGAGAAAGGGTGCTGCGCTCTGTGAAATGACAAATTAGACTGGCATTGTGTGCTGGACTCCATGCATGGATCATTTCCCCACTGTGTACTACAAACAAGAGTAGGAGGGGACCTTAGACACTTAGTCTGGTGCCCAAAGAAGTAACATTTGCATTGAATAAGAGCACACTTACATTAGTATCTGTTGAGTTGGGTGTTGCTTTATTCTAACACATCAAGGAAGACAGTTTATACTGTAGATTCATGAAATTCTATAGTGGGCTATACTGTATCTATATCAACAGTTTATGATATGGATATAACATTTCTAAGAAAGGAAGATAACTATGTTTCATAGAAATTATTGAAATGCCTTTACATTGAACGTATTTATGCATGCACTGACATTCAGGCTGACACTGAACATTAGACAGGGGCTCGCACTAGTCATTCATACTCATCACAATCCAGCACAATACACCTTGACACCTTAGAACAATGGGCATGACACTGGATTGACCTCTCACTGTTCTCTTTCTGCTTTAAAGTGTTACAGTACATGACGATATCCTTCAATGTAATCCTGGCATGAATACATGGATTATTTAGACATCTGGTGCCCTTAAATGAATTGAATGTGCAGACATCTTCTATCTGAATTATCAATAGCTCTGATATTTACTCAGTTCCCTGGAGAGATACTCAACATAGATATGCTGATACAGTACCGTGTATCAGGCGTTGGTGACTTTTACATGACTTTCCCAGGAGGAAATTAAATGCATGCTAATTACAGTATCATTGATACTAAGGCCATTCAATGAAGGTCTTGACCTTGAGCTCAACTCTGAATAAAATACACAAATTTGTTTGTCACATACTTTACAGTGGATAGGCGCAGTGAAATGTGTTGTTTTACAGCCATACTGTAGTAGTATGGCACCCCTGGAGCAAATTAAGGTTAAGTGCCTTGCTCAAGGGCACAGACACATTTTTCATTTTGTCGGCTCAGTTATTCAAACCAGCAACATTTTGGTTACTGGCCCAATGCTCTAACCACTAGGCTAACGGCCACCCTACTGTATAAATTAAGAATTTCCTCTCATTTAGACGAAACATGCAAGAAGCATGCTTTATGGTAACTCTCTAAAAATTAACAACATTTGTCTGCATATGTAACTTTTGAAGGCTTAGTAATAAAGATGTACTTTTTCTGGACATTAAAAGGTTTTTGAAGGCTCTAGCTTATCTTCGAAGCCATGCGGTCTACATTTATTCAGACAGCAGGTAAAGCAAGAAATACATCAGCAAGCACCCCAGTGGTACACGGCCTGGTGGGCACTATGGTAAATCAAAGTATCCCTTTATTCCTAAGAAATCCGGGGACAGCGATAATGGTGGTGTTCTCTCATCCTGAAAGGGCCTGCAAACGGTTCTTATTAGTGCAACAGTAAGTGTTGTTTTTCTGCATTTGCCATTATGTCGTGGAATGATTTGGATGATGTCTTTAGAAGTGCATTTGGACATGTACAGTATCTAAGGGAAACATCAAAATACATTGAGTCAATTGAAATTAAGTACTGAGGCTGGACTGCTAGATTGTTTCTCAGTACTTGGTAATGTTTTCCCGAATTACACTCATTTAGCATTTTATCAGGTCTACTAGAATCATTATTTGATCCTTTAGACCAGGTATTCCCAAACTGGGGTACGCATACACCCAGGGGTACGCGCAATGCCGTCGGCAGTACGCCAAATAAAAATGTGATTCACATTTAAAAAAATATATATATATTCACCTTTTCAAACAGTCCATATATATTTTCCTGCGGGGCTATACATTTGGGTGAGGTTTTTTTCTCGCCTGACTAGCCTCATTTCACTGCCAAAAATAAAATTAAACCATCTAGTGTTCAGCGAAATAACAACACAATGTCAAGTACAGGTAGCCTAGTCAAATAATTAACATCCAATAATTAACCGGTACTCTCTCATGGGAATTCCACTAACGGTCCGTATGTATCCAAACGTATAGCTGCTGCTCATTGGTTAAAAAAAGCAAGGCCATAGAGACACCAGCTCTACTGGCAGTACTGCTACTACCAGCAGTATTGCACCTGCACCTGCCGACAACACAAGTTGTTCTGCTTCCACGAGCACATCCAATGCTAGCATCAGTAATTCTACAATTGTTGTTAGCCCAGCTAGCATGGACACTGACAGTTGTGAATCTGATGCAGCCGAAGAGCTACTGCCCACTTACCCGGGAAAGCACCGAACAACAGACAGGGATGGACCATCGAAGAGGCGCAAATTTGATGAGATTTGGGGTTCACTTATATTGGGAGTAGTGCCTTTCTTCAGCCACAGTGTGTTATATGTGCAAAAGTTCTCTCACAACTCAATGAAACCTTCACTCTTGTGCAGAAATTTAGAAACAAAACATGGCAATTTGAAAAATAAACCACAGGAGTTTTTTGAGCGAGAATTAAGATGACTTTCGTCAAGCAACAGATACCATTAATAAGAAGGGGCTAGAAGCGTCTTATATGGTGATCTACTGAGTGGCTAGGACAGGCAAGCCCCATACTATTGTGGAGGACTTCATTCTTCCTGCTGCTGCGGATATGGCTGGGACAATGCTGGGGGAAAATGCCAAAAAAACTATACAGACAATGCCTTCATCAAATAACACTGTTTCACAACACATCTGTGACATGGCAGGAGATCTTTTGAAACATTTACTGCTTCGCATACAAGTCAGTGAATTCTATGCGTTACAGCTGGATGAGTCAACAGACGTGGCGAGCCTGGCACAGCTCCTGGTATGTGTCCGTTACGTTTATGGGGGGTCAATTAACCTGTTGGGGCTAGGGGGCAGTATTTGCACGGCCGGATAAAAAACGTACCCGATTTAAACTGGTTACTACTCTTGCCCAGAAACGAGAATATGCATATAATTAGTAGATTTGGATAGAAAACACTCTAAAGTTTCTAAAACTGTTTGAATGGTGTCTGTGAGTATAACAGAACTCATATCGCAGGCCAAAACCTGAGAAGATCCCATACAGGAAGTGCCCTGTCTGACAATTTGTTCTCCTTCTGTGGCATCTCTGTCGAAAATACAGCATCTCTGCTGTAACGTGACATTTTCTAAGGCTTCCATTGGCTCTCAGAAGGCGCCAGAAAGTGGAATGACCTCTCTCCTGTCTCTGGGCGAAAAAACAGCAGGAGATTTTGTGAGTGGTCAGGCTGGGAACAGTGACACTGGAGATGCGCATTCATGTGAATTCTCAATTTTTTTCAACGTCGCCCGGTTGGAATATTATCGCTATTTTATGAGAAAAATAGCATAAAAATTGATTTTAAACAGCGTTTGACATGCTTCGAAGTACGGTAATGGAATATTTTTACATTTTTTGTCACGAAATGTGCTCGCGCGTCACCCTTCGGATACTGACCTGAACGCACGAACAAAACGGAGGTATTTGAATATAACTATGGATTATTTGGAACCAAAACAACATTTGTTGTTGAAGTACAGCAAAGGTAATCCAATTTTTCTTATAGTAAATCTGAGTTTGGTGAGCGCCAAACTTGGTGGGGGTCAAATTAGCTAGCCGTGATGGCCGGGCTATGTACTCAGAATATTGCAAAATGTGCTTTCACTGAAAAGCTATTTTAAAATCTGACACCGCGATTGCATAAAAGAGTTCTGTATCTATAATTCTTAAAATAATTGTTATGTATTTTGTGAATGTTAATCGTTTGTAATTTTGTAAATTCACCGGAAGTTTTCAGTGGGCATGCTAGTTCTGAACATCACATGCTAATGTAAAAAGCTGGTTTTTGATATAAATATGAACTTGTTTGAACAAACCATGCATGTATTGTATAACATAATGTCCTAGGAGTGTCATCTGATGAAGATCATCAAAGGTTAGTGCTGCATTTAGCTGTGGTTTTGTTTTTGTGACATATATGCTTGCTTTGAAAATGGCTGTGTGATTATTTTTGGCAGGGTACTCTCCTGACATAATCTAATGTTTTGCTTTCGCTGTAAAGCCTTTTTGAAATCGGACAATGTGGTTAGATTAACGAGAGTCTTGTCTTTAAAATGGTGTAAAATAGTCATATGTTTGAGAAATTGAAGTTAGAGCATTTTTGAGGTATTTGTATTTCGTGCCACGCGATTCCACTGGCTGTTGACTAGGTGGGACGCAAACGTCACTTCCCACGAGCCGGGTTGTGACAAAAACTCAGACTCACTCTTATGTTTAATAAATGTATCGTATAGTGTGTGTGTGTGTCAGGCTTACAATGATGGCATTTGAGAGTGCGCTGATCCTGATGCTAGAGGGGGTACGCAGCTGGAGGTTGAATGTTTGAAGGGGTACGGGACTATAAAAAATTTGGGAACCACTGCTTTAGACAAACGTATCACAAAATGTTATTTTACATTAAATAATAAAGCCTTTGAAACAGAGATGAAACTTAATCAGCCGGAAATCACATGTTAACTATGCCATCACAGAGCGACATGAAGTCTGAAATAGATATAGAAAGCTATGAACTCATTGCATCTGTTTTGCCAGATTGTTTATAATAATATATATATATATGTTTATAGGGCTTTCATAGAATCTCAGTGCTTCATGAGCAAAAAACAAACAAGCATTACATCATGACAGGTTGGTTGACCAAGTTTTTTGAAAACTGCATCCTCCAAAGATGGAGCGGGTCAGTTCATGGCTTGAGCTGGTCAGAGGATGGGAGATGATAGTGATGGAGTTAGTTGATGGTCTTGTAGAGGGCAAGTCTGGGAACCAGCCTGAGTCTTATAGCTAGCCACTGGACTTCTCCTCTTCCACTCTGTGTAGCACCCACTTGGTTGATACCTCAGCAGTTCTTGGCGCTAGAAAGCTTACCACACAAAGTTCAGAATAGTAGCCAGTCATCCTCACTACGAGCCTTCTGTCTCAGCACTGCTGCATTCCTCTCTCTCCCATTCCTCTCACACTTCAGGAAACTCCTTCAATAATGTTCTCAGAAGATCAGGAGTTGGCAGCCAGGTGAAACAGAAAAGCTGGTACTGTGTCCAGATGCATTTATCAAACAATTTTTTTTGCCTTTTAGCTAGCTAACCAGACAAGCCAAAAAGTGTTAACCTGTCAGTCAATCTGCATATTCCTGGCAAAAACCCCCCAGATATAAGCAAATTAAAACTCAATGTTATCAAAAACAAAAGAGCTGATTAAAAATCAACAATAAAAAACACTGAAAAAACGAACTAAATATGTATTAATTTATGTGGCGTACAGCAGGTCAGCCACCAGGGGGAGACTCGTCGAGGCCTGGTGACAGACGGAGTATACATCATGAGGCGATGGCTCCATCTACTGGACGTGCCAGGTCTCGACGGGCTCTCCGGCCAGGACTAATTGGGGCGGATTGGGGATTGTTGAGTAATCAAGGGCTGATTTGCTCATCAGCTGTACAACTCCCATAAAGCTGCCAGAAGGGCAGCACACAGGGGAGAGACTGGGGGAGGAAAGGACTCCCGTATAGTTGGGGAAGGTACCAGAGGTAACAGGAGGGAGTTCAGTTTTTGATCCCCATAGGATACAGCAAGACCCGAAGCCCAGAAGACGGTATCCCGGAGAGGGTCTCTTGGGGGAGACCTATTCTTTTCTTTTGGACTACGTACGTTTGAACAGACAGCATTACGGGAAAGGCGTATTGGGACCTGAACGATGAACAGGCTGCTAACTATGACAGACTCAAATGAGAGATACTCAGCCGCTACGGGTATAGCCTGGCCCATCGGGCTGAACTATTCCACAACTGGAGGTTCGTAGCCGACGAATCCCCCCCCGAGCCTAGATGAGCGACCTACTCCACATCACCAGGGGATGGCTCCTAACCGACGTATCCACTCTCTCCATCCTAGACAAAGTGGTCCTGGATCGCTTCCTACGGGCATTACCCCACGACATGAAGAGGGCAGCGAGTCTATGCGCGGGCCAGACCTTGGAGGGCCTCCTGGAAGCAGTGGAGACACATCAGAACACTCAGGCCCTGCTGAGTGGGAGCCGGGCCAAGTCGGCACCCGTTCGAGAAGTCGGAAGGACAGCCCCACTGCTGTGTACACAGCAGGGCCTGAGGACTGCAAACCCATGGAGAAACGGCTGGGGTAGGGCCGACCCGCCACCGACAGGTAGATGGAGACCAAAGGAGGTGTTTGAGTGTGGTACCCGGGGGCACATTGCCTGGAATTGCCCGGCTCGAGGGGAGTCGATGCCATCAGCAAGCCCCGGAGGCGAGGTAGGTCACGCAGTGAACTACGTCACCTCCTGTTGGGCACACCACGAATCAACTGCACCCATGGTCCCGGTGAAGGTTGACGGACACGACACGGAAGCTCTATTCGACTCCGGAAGTATGGTTACCCTCGTAACCACGAGCTTGCTGAACCAGGATACCAAACGTAGTAGGGAGATGTCCATTTCCTGTGTTCATGGGGACACAAAGTGGTATCCAACCGTATGGGCCAACATTGTGATGCCACAAGGGAGCTGCCAGATGATGGTGGGTGCAGTACCAGAGTTGCCGGTACCTCTCCTACTGGGATGAGATTGTCCGCTGTTCGTGGCCCTGTGGAGGCACGAGCTGAGGAACAAGGTACGAGCCGGCCGAAGACGAGTGCGTGGACGACCCATCGCCTGTGCGGCCCGGAAGCAAACGGTTGATCAACCTGTATCTACAGGTCCGGAGTCGGAGAGGGTGCCGGAACCCGACCCCCCTGCGGAACCACGGGAGGAAGAGCCCAGCCTCCCCCTCCTCAATTTCGAGGGGCCAGTCGAGACACCCCCTGGGGGCCAACTGAGGGGACAATTCGAGATGGCCTAGTGGGAGGATCCTAACATGAAAGCCGCCGCAGCCCAAGTGATAGCGGTGGATGGACAGCTACTTCTGGGGATGGGTGACTGGCGATACCCCCATTTCCAAATCAAGAATAACCTTTTGTATAAGGTGTCGTGCCAACAGGGGGAACTTCGAGAGGTATTGTTGCTGTCCCGAGGGTACGTGGGAACCGTTCTTCAGCTGGCCTACACCCACCTGTTGGGGGCGCACCTGGGAATGGAGGAGACCCGGGAACGGATCGCCGCCCGCTTCCACTGACCCGGGATGAGGAGAGCCGTTGAAGATTACTGTAACAGCTGCCCGGAGTGTCAAATGACCGCCCCAAAGGCACACTTCTGAAATCCACTGGTCCCCCTACCAATCATCGGGGTGCCCTTTGAACGCATCGCCATGGACTTAGTGGGACCCCTGGTACAAACAGCACAAGGATACCGGTAGATCCTGGTCATAGTGGACTATACCACCCGGTATCCCGAGGCCATTCCCCTACTGTCGGCGGTATCCAAGGGAATCGTCCGGGGGCTGTTCCACCTCTTTAGCCGGGTGGATATCCCGAACGAGATCCTAACAGACCAAGGTACTGAGTTTATGTCCCACCTAATGAAAGATATGTGTGCTCTCCTGCAGATCAAGCAGATCCGGGCCTCTGTCTTCCACCCGCAAATGGATGGGCTCGTCGAGCGGTTCAATAAAACGCTCAAACAAATGCTGCGGAAGGTCATCAACCAGGACGGGAAGAACTGGGACCAGCTACTACCCCACCTAATGTTCTCAATCCGAGAAGTACCCCAGTCCTCCACTGGGTTTTCCCCTTTCGAACTCCTCTACGGGAGGAGGCCACGAGGCCTACTGGACCTCGCCAAGGAGGTGTGGGAAGCCCAACCAACGTGTTCCTGGCAACATGGCATGGGCCATACGAGGTGATCGAGAAGCTGGGACCTGTCAATAACCGCGTACGGCAGCCGGGGAGACGGAAACCCCACCATGTGAACCTGTTTAAGAAGTGGCACAAGAGGACAGGCTTGGCCGTGTTGTGGTCAGGACCCAGGACGCTAACGGTACCAGTGGTCGTCCCGAGCAATGAGGACCCAGAAGCAAGAGCTCAGGGAGCTCGTCGATCGGAACATGGCGGTGTTCTCCGAGAAGCAGTACGAGGAAACAGTACGGGGAAACAGTACGAAAGAGGCCATATCGGATTCCGGAGGCCCGAAGGAAGGCCGTGGAGGCTATGCTGAGGATGGGGGGGGTCGTTGAAGAGTCTCACAGTGCATGGTACAGTGCATGGTGCAGCCCCATCGTGTTGGTGCCCAAACAGGACGGTAGCCAGTGCTTCTGTAATGATTTCTGGGGTGTGAACAACATAAGCTTGTTCGACACCTACCCCATGCCGAGTACATCAGCACCCTTGATCTGAACAAAGGATATTGGCAGGTACCGTTGGCAGCCTCTTCCCGGAAGAAGACGGCATTTTCGACACCAGACGGATTGTATCAGTACCGGGTGATCCCGTTCGGTCTCCACGGAGCCCCGCCCACATTCCAGCGACTGATGAACAAAGTACTTCGACCCCACCAGCAGTATGCAACAGCCTATTTGGATGATATCATCATCCACAGCCAAGGTTGGGAAGAGCACCTCACACGCCTCCAGGCGGTGCTGGTAATGCTCAGACAAGCTGGGTTGACCGCGAACCCCAAGAAATGCAAACTAGGGTTTCGAGGAGGTGGAGTACCTGCGGTATTTGATCGGACGGGGGAACGTCAAGCCCCAGGAGAGGAAGGTTCACGTGGTATGTGACTGGCCCGTTCCACGCACCAAGACACAGGTCAAGTCCTTCCTGGGACTTGCAGGATACTATAGCCGGTTAATCCCCAACTTTGCGGCTATAGCTTCACCGATCTAACCAGGGCCCGCCTCCCGAAAACAGTGAAATGGACGGACGAGACAGAAGCGGCGTTCAGCCGCCTGAAGGAAGCGCTGTGCTCCCATCCCATTCTCGTAATGCCCGATTTCCAGGTGCCGATGTTGGTCCAGACGGATGCATGTGATACGGGACTAGAGGCCGTTCTGTCCCAGATACACGATGATGAGGAGCACCAAATCATGTACATCAGCCGAAAGCTGATACCTAGAGAAAAAAGTACTCTATTGTTGAGAAAGAGTGTCTAGTGGTGAAGTGGACGCTAGACACTCTCAAGTATTACTTGTTAGGTACCCACTTCACCCTGGTCACGGACCATGCTGCCCTGGTCTGAATGGCAGACACAAACGATCGGGTCACCAGGTGGTTCTTGTCCCTTCAACGGGGGGTGGGGGGGGGGGGGGGGGCGGTGTGGCGTACAGCAGGTCAGCCACCAGGGGGAGACTTGTCGAGGCCAGGTGACAGACGGAGTATACATCACGAGGCGATGGCTCCATCTGCTGGACGTGCCAGGTCTCGATGGGCTCTCCAGGACTATTTGGGGCGGATTTGGGATTGGTGAGTAATCAAAGGCTGATTGCTCACCAGCTGTACAACTCCCATAAAGCTGCCAGAAGGGCAGCACACAGGGGAGAGATTGGGGGAGGAAAGGACTCCCGTATAGTTGAAGGTAGCAGAGGTAACAGGAGGGAGTTCAGTTTTTGATCCCCACAGGATACAGCAAGACCCGGAGCCCAGAAGACGGTATTCTTTTCTTTTGGACTATTATTTTAATAAACACCTTTGAAACTAAGCTAATCCTACTCTGTCCGTGTCTGATCTGTGTAAACGTTTTGACCCAACCCCCTGGTCTGTCACATTTACAAGAGCTCTGTGCTTAGGCTGCCACAAGGCTGCCATGGCAACTACAGAACTATTATATATGTAAAGGATAAACGCTGAGGTCCTGTACATTACCTTGGAAATAATGGACAACGCAGTGGGACGAGTCCCTTTGCGGAGTTCATTTTTCCAAGGTAATGTACAGAACAGAGGGGTTTATCCCGTTTATACCACAGTTGCCAAAGAAAACAATATAAAAGAGCACATTTAGCGAAAGTAAACTTTTTTTCTTTATTTTAATTTTTATAAGCAAATTCCTACTTTCTCATCTTTTGGATGCTAGAGATGCGTCATTCTTTCGATTAGTTTGATATTTATGGGGCAACCCAGTTGTTTGCCAAATAAAATAATACTATAAGCACACATTTACCTTTAGAACAAAAACATTTCCATTTGATTTTTTCATTTACAGTATATAAGCAAATTCATACTTTCTCATCTTTTGGTTGCTAGAGATGCAACCCAGTCGCAACCCATTTGATTAGTTAGATATATATGGACGCGACCAAGTCGTTCGTTCTTTATGTTCTATTGCCATGCTCACTGGCAATGTTCTAGCTACTGGCTAACACAGTCACAACCTCTGCAGCCAGAATGACTGCAAAGTAGCTGCTTTCTATTGACATTAATTTGGATACATCCATAACAATCAGCTGATAATGCCCGATTTCCATTCTTAAAGGGGACATCAGTAATTAACAGAACATAAATTCCTTCTCTTATACAATCAGAGTTACTTTTACCAAACCACAACTGAAACATTGCCCAGAACTTGTTGTAGTTATTTTGCATCTTTTGATTTGAACTTGAACAGTTTGTTTTTGTTTGTTTGTTTATAAGTCCAGTCTGTCTGGTGGACGGTGCCTTCGTTCTGGGTAGCCTTCGATTGTCTGGAGGCTCCTGAACATCCTCAGTGTGTGTTTGCTCCATTATAGCTTCTGCTATAGCAGCACCTTCATCAACACGTTCCCTTCTTTCAGCCTGGGGTCTCTTTACTGCCCCACCGTTCTCTACAGTTCCCTGTGTGTCACTCTCAGGAGCTCTCTGTGCCTGTCTTCTCTCGATTGTTGTGCTGTTTTCCATGGAATGCATTTGGTTAATGTGACGCCACCACATTATGTCTGGGCTCACTTGAACCTGGTAAGTTCTGGGTCCCGTTTGTGTATGTACGGTCCCTCTTGTCCATTTCCCTCCCCTTCTGTAGTCTCGCACCATCACTTCCTGTCCTGTTTGGAGATTGCGCTCCCGGCCACCGGAGAGCATCTTGGCTTGTTTGTTCAGCACTTCATTATGCCTGTTTGGCTTCATGATGTCCAGCTGTGTGCGGAGAGGCCTCCCGAACATCAGTGCGGCTGGGCTTTCATTTGTCGTGGCATGTGGGGTGTTTCGGTAGGAGGCCAGGAACTTGGCCAGTTTTATTTGCAAAGTCCCTTCGTCTCCTTTTGCTGCACGGAGTCCTTGCTTTTGGGTTTGCACAAAACGTTCTGCCAGCCGATTGTTGGCAGGGTGGTACGGAGCTGAGGTTGATTGTTTGATTCCATTTACTGACATGAATCTTGTAAACTTGTCACTTACAAAAGCTTGCGCGTTGTCACTTACCAGCTGCAGCGGCAATCCGAAGCATGCAAACGTTGTTCTGAGACACTCTTTTGTCTGAGCTGAGGTGGAGGAGTCAGTGCAAAACACCTCTGGCCATTTGGAATGGGCATCAACTATAACCAGAAACATGTGCTTTTCAAAGGGAACAGCTTAGTCCACATGAATTCTCTGCCATGGCTCTGTGGGCCATTCCCATGGGTAGACTGGGACAGGAGCAGGCATGTGAAGGGTTTCCAAACATCCGCTACAGTTCTTCTCCATGTTTTCTATCTGTTGATCTAGACCGGCCACCAGAAGTGGCTCCTTGCGAGCAGCTTCATTTTGACAATTCCAACATGACCTTCATGTAGTTGCTGCAAAACCTGATGTTGGCATTTCTGGGGTATCATGACTCTCATTCCCCACATCAAACATCCTTGATACGTTGTAATTCTGTTTCTCCACTGGAAATACGGAGTCAGCTCCTTTCTGCCTGCAGCTGGCCATCCTGACATGGTGTAGGTGTATATTTTTGAAAAGGTCACATCTTTCATTGTCTCCCGTTTGATAACTGTGCTTGTGACAGGTAGTGCCTCGAGCTGAGTGGTATGGAAAATGTCCACTGCATCCACACTCCTTTGTCATTCTCTTGTACACGGCAGTCTGGATAATCCATCTGCATTTGTGTGGAGGGACGACGGCTTAAGCTGAATGTCATACATATGACTGGCAAGGAACAAGGCATATCGCTGTAAACTGGCCGCTGTCATTGCCGGAATGCCTTTCTTTGGACTTAAAATAGAAAGCAACGGCTGGTGATCCATAACCAGTGTGAAACGCTTGCCATATAGGTATGCGTGGAATTTCTTGACGCCCCACGCTAGCGCCAGTGCTTCTATGTCGATTTGTGAGTAGTTTTTCTCTGCATCATTCAATGTTCGTGACGAAAAGGCAACTGGCCTCTCTGACCCATCTTTCAGTGTGTGTGAAAGGACGGCCCCTAAGCCATAAGGGGATGCATCACAAGCCAACTTCACTGGCAGTTCAGGGTCATAATGCATCAGGACCTGTTCAGATGTGATGAGCCGTTTTGCTTCAAGAAACACATTTTCACATTGTTCTGTCCACTGCCATGTCCCATTCTTTTCCAGGAGCTGATTTTAGAGGCTGGAGTACTGCTGAAAGGTTTGGGAGGAATCTTCTGTAGTAATTGATCAGTCCCGTGAAAGATCTCACTTCTGTGATATTTTGTGGTCATGGTGCCTGTACCACTGCATCGATTTTGTCCTGTGTAATGTGTAATCCATTGCGGTCGATTTCATGTCCACAGAAGACAATCTTGTCTTTGAAGAACTCACACTTCTGTAAGTTTGCCTGTAGACCATACTCTTTCAGTCTTTTCAGGACCTCTTCCAGGTTAGCCAGGTGCTCTTTGTAGGTGAGTCCTGTTATGATCATGTCATCCAGGATACACTGGATTTCTGGGATTCCTTGCAAAATCTGGTCAATAGTTTGTTGCCAAATGGCTGGGGCCAATGCAATGCCAAAAACCAGGCAGTTATACCTGTATAAACCTTTGTGTGTGTTTATTGTCAAGTACTGTTTGGAGCTTTCTTCAACCGGTAGCTGCAGGTAAGCCTGTTTCAGATCGATTTTACTGAAGTGTTTCCCACCAGCTAGTGCAGCAAAGATGTCATCCAGACGTGGCAGGGGTTATTGGTCCACATGCAACATTGATCTGTCTTTCTTTACAATAGGAACTATGAGTGTGGCCCATTCACTTCGGTCCACTTTCGTCAGGATCCCTGTATCCTGCAAGCGATCGATTTCCACTTCCACCTTTGGTCTCAGGGAGTATGGAACAGATCTGGCTTTGCAGAATTTTGGGTTTGCGTCATCTCTCAGTACAAGTTTGGCTGTGAAGCCTTTTACTGTTCCCATCTGATCACTGAAAACTGTGTTGTATTTCTTCCGCAAGTGTTCCAGTGTTTGGTCTGTGCCTTTCTCTTTGGACTGGAACGTGTGGAGCATTTTCAAGTCACACCAGTTCAGCTTTATTTTTGAAAGCCATTCCCTGCCAAATAATGGGCGACCAGTTCCAGGCAACACATACAGCTGTAACTGTGTTTTCTCCCCATAACTCACTCTGACCTGCAACACCTTTATTGGGCTCAATCTCTCTCCTGAGTAGGTCTTCAGAAACACATTTGTGTTCTTCAGCTTGATAGCCTTGAAGTGCTCATTGTAAACAGTTGTGGAAATTATAGACACTGCAGATCCTGTGTCAAGCTCCATTGTGAGGGGTTTGCCTTCGATTTCTGTTGTCACCCATATTATGCTACTGCTGGGAGAAGTCACTGTGTTTAACTCCATTGTACCAATTAATCGTTCATCTGAATCACTGCCACTGTTCTCTGCTAGTGCGTTCACAGAACCTTTAATTTTCTCAGTTTTCCTGTTGTAACTGAATTTTGCTCTGCATGCTCTTTGAATGTGCCCCCTTCTATTGCATTTGTGACACATTTCGTCTTTGAAATGACAGTCCTCTGCTCTGTGACCATCTCTGTCACGCCTGTTGCATTTTTCGGCTGTCGGCTGCATAAAAACTTCTGCAGGGAAGTTTGTGATAGGTCAGTATTTCTTTTACTTTGCAACTCAAATGCATCTTTAGTCGCGATTTCCATAGCCACAGCAATTTAAACAGCCTTTGCAAACGTGAGATCTGATTCTGTGAGCAAACGTTTTTGAATGTGTTCATGTTTCAGTCCACAAACAAATCTATCCCTTAATGTGTCCTTTAGGTTCTCTCCAAACTGGCAATGTTCAGACAGTTTCTTCAACTCTGCTACATATGTACTAACACCCTATCCTCATTCTGATCTCTCTTGTGGAAATGAAAATGTTCCGCGATGAGGAGTGGTTTAGGTGATTGGTGATTTTGCAATATCTCCATAATCTCTGTGAATGTTTTATTGGAGGGCTTCAGAGGGGCAGTCAGATCTCTTAGCAAACTGTACGTTTTTTGGCCAATTAAACTCAACAACGCTGGTACTCGCTTGTTATCAGCAATGTCGTTTGCAATGAAGTACTGTTCCAGCCGTTCAATGTAAGTTGCCCAGTTTTCTTGCGTGTCATCAAACACATCTATTTTCCCGATGCTAGCCATTCTCTTTACCTCCGGCTCCATGGGTCTTTGATCTGCCGCCTTGTTCTCGTCAGCTCTCCCCTCGTCATCACTGCTTGCTAGCTGTAGTGCTACAGGGTCAAAATCTTCATCTCTTCCTACGAGCTCCATCTGCATTCGTGATGCACACTGCAGGTAATCATTCTCATCGCCATTGTAGTGTCTTAGCTGTTATTGCTTATTTATTTAATAAGAAAGACTGAATACAAGGAATTGAACTGGAGCTTCACATTTACTAAAACGAGTTTGTACCAGATTAACATAGAACAACACTGCGCATGGGTGCTCCATTCTTAAAGGGGACATCAGCAATTAACAGAACATAACAATAATGTATCCAATTTCAGTTTGTGTGGTTGTTGGTTTAGGATTCTGTAACTTTGTAGCAAGTACAGTCTGCATGTGTAGGCACTTATTGAGACATGATTGCAAGCTGTCCAGATATTTTTTCGAACTGTCCCGTTATCTGGTTTTAATGTCCATTCTAAAATGCCCTTCTAGCCAATCAGAAACGATTATTCAACAATGCTGTGGTATAATTCGTTTTTACTTATCAATTTCATCAGCATTAGCCAGCTCATATATATGTATGTGAATAAGTAAATCTGTCTTTAACCCAAGGTCAAACGCAATTTGGAGAAGGCTACAGTGGCAACAATGTGCAATCTAAAAAGGAGTGTACCAGCTTGTGGTTATACTTAGTTAGGTGTAAACTCAACTGTCATCCTAAGATGAATTCCACTAACTTCAAGGAGAATGATTCTTAGTTCTGAATATCCATCAGAATGTTACTCAAATGGAACTAATACCTCAGGATGGATGGAATCAACCATTCTGATCAAAGTTAGAGCTGGCATATGGCAAAGTTTCCAAAAATATGCGTAAGGTATCAAATATTTCAAAAGAGGTCAGGAATAATTTTAGATGCATAATCGTCCAATTTCAAGAGAGGACACCATTGCAGTTTTGCTAGTGGCTCAGCCAATTGGCACAGATGTTCAATAATGAATGACCATTCTAGGCCAATATAATGGCCCTATACCGGACCACGCTCAGGGTCGTCTCTAGCCTTTTGGGGACCCTAAGCGAGATTTGGTTTGGTGGGCCCCCCACCTCAAGGTAAAACATTTTAGTGGTTCCCCTCTTGACAACGGAGAGCAACATTTTAGTTTTAAAGTTAATTTCCTGCAATTCTACCCATTTTGCAATCGAGTGGAGAGAAACTTTTGCAATTTTAAATATAATTTCCTACAATTCTACACATTTTGTCATGACTTATGTCATGTTAATATGATATCTGAGAGAGAATGACTAACACAATCAATGGGGGCCCCCTGGAGTTCAGGGCCCTTGGGCACGCGCCCTGCATGCCCAGTCGGTTTTCGGCCATGATTAATATAAGTATAGATCACTGACAAGACTAATAACCAATCTACAAATGTACATGGCTGATTGCCAGCTAATTGAGGGACTGACTTAACAAGAGAAAAACTGTTGATGCACAACCAAATTTCGAAATTGCACCGTGTATTCTACTATTTTTACTCTCAGTAGTAAGTTGAGACCCTGACAGTTCCTAAAAAAACGCTTATGTCGCTTATGCTTGGAGCTGGCCCTGACCAAACTGACAACCACAGTCCACACTTACCTTCGCTGTTGCTGGTGTTGCCTTTAGTGACTTAGTAGTTCATATTTTTTCTCATATTCAGCAGAAACCTACTGGGATGGTAACCGTATGTAGCACGCCATGCTAGACCTGAAGGCACTGTAAAAATTTTGACGATGAATGAGTAAGACTACACAATGTTATTTACTATACACTTGCTGTGGCCATGCTAAGCTTGCAACAGAACATCAGATTGTGTATAAAGGAACATTTGCATACCTGGCCCATGTGTGAAGGTAGTGTCTATTGAGAAGGGATTTCTTATTAGGAAGTGTGAAATTAGATGATTGCCAGGTTGGCCTCCAATGCTTCCTGTAGAAGACGTTTCCATGTAAGATATTTTTCTTTTTATAGCACTTTAGTACAGGTTTAAGAACAGGTTTGAAAACACGACTTTTGGAAATAAAAAGATGGAAAGGTGACAGTCTTGGCAGTACTGGCCAACATTAATTGCTGTTCTTTGCAGTTGAAGACCAAAACGTAAAAAAAAAACTAAGGCCGAGTACCTCTAAGTGCCCTCAATGGAACACTATTCTAACTGTGCTATACAAACACACATCACGCACTTTTTGTGTGGTATCAAAGCTGCCATGCTCCGAAGATATAATCACCATGTAGGCAGACTATTTCCCTTTTAGTTCAGTAATTGACCTTTTCTAGTGAAATGGGTAGATCATGCGTGAGGAGGCTCATCTATGCCTATCAGACACACACTACTGACTACTCTGGCATTTCCACAGGTGACAGTCTGACATGTTTCATCCCTCAACCACTCTCTCTGCCACTCTCACTGAGATAATAACAAAATCCTAGCCAAAATACAATGACGTACAAAGCCAAGAGAGCCCACAATGACATGCCATTTGTTTCACTATTCTTCCAGGCAGTTATCCTTTTTGAAGAATGGCTAGTAATCAGGTAATGAAATTAGATCTTATTTGCATTTTTCATGTTAAGTGTAAGGGGATAAAGTTATTTTCCAAAGTTTTACGTTACTTGCCTATTAAGCCAAAACTACCTTTATCTTCTAGAGTCCCTAACATTTCCATATTTGATTATATTAACTCAATAAAATAAGATTGCTTTCTAGCATATTTTACGGTATCACCATAACAATAGCCACTAGAACTATAACTATTTTGCCAATTGGATTGGTCCCCCCTCTACCACACGGAACCCCACTAATCTACCAACGGAATCGCACGAGGTGGCTAATAGCAGACCATCTTCTGCCAACTTGCTACCCATGGCCCGGCTAGCTGTCTGAATCGCCGTGACCGCAACCGACCTAACTACTCACTGGACCATTTTGATCACTTGGCTAAGCATGCCTCTCCTTAATGTCAATATGCCTTGTCCAATGCTGTTCTGGTTAGTGTTTATTGGCTTATTTCACTGTAGAGCCTCTAACCCTGCTCATTATACCTTATCCAGCCTCTCAGTTCCACCACCCACACATGCGATGACATCACCTGGTTTCAATGATGTTTCTAGAGACAATATCTCTCTCATCATCACTCAATGCCTAGGTTTACCTCCACTGGATTCACATCCTACCATACCTTTATCTATACATTATACCTTGAAGTTATTTTAACGCCCCCAGAAACCTGCTCCTTTTACTCCCTGTTCCGGACGTCCTAGACGACCAATTCTCATAGCTTTTAGCCATACCCTTATCCTACCCCTCCTCTGTTCCTCTGGCGATGTAGAGGTGAATCCATGCCCTGCAGTGCCTAGCTCCACTCCTATTCCCCAGGCGCTCTCTTTTGATGACTTCTGTAACCATAATAGCCTTGGTTTCATGCATGTTAACATTAGAAGCCTCCTCCCTAAGTTTGTTTTATTCACTGCTTTAGCACACTCTGCCAACCTGGATGTCCTAGCCGTGTCTGAATCCTGGCTTAGGAAGACCACCAAAAACTCTGAAATCTCCATCCATAACTACAACATTTTCAGACAAGATAGAACGGCCAAAGGGGGCGGTGTTGCAATCTACTGCAGAGATAGCCTGCAGAGTTCTGTCCTACTATCCAGGTCTGTACCCAAACAATTTGAACTTCTTCTTTTAAAAATCCACCTCTCTAAAAACAAGTTTCTCACCGTTGCCGACTGCTATAGACCACCCTCTGCCCCCAGCTGTGCTCTGGACACCATATGTGAACTGATTGCCCCCCATCTATCTTCACAGCTCGTGCTGCTAGGTGACCTAAACTGGGACATGCTTAACACCCCAGCCATCCTACAATCTAAGCTTGATGCCCTCAATCTCACACAAATTATCAATGAACCTACCAGGTACCACCCCAAAGCCGTAAACACGGGCACCCTCATAGATATCATCCTAACCAACTTGCCCTCTAAATACACCTCTGTTGTTTTCAACCAAGATCTCAGTGATCATTGCCTGCATCCATAATGGGTCAGCGGTCAAACAACCTCCACTCACCACTGTCAAACATTCCCTGAAACACTTCAGCGAGCAGGCCTTTCTAATCGACCTGGCCCGGGTATCCTGGAATGATATTGACCTCATCCCTTCAGTAGAGGATGCCTGGTTATTTAAAAAAAATGCTTTCCTCAACATCTTACATAAGCATGCCCCATTCAAGAAATGTATAACCAGGAACAGATATAGCCCTTGGTTCTCTCCAGACCTGACTGCCCTTAACCAACACAAAAACATCCTGTGGCGTTCTGCATTAGCATCGAACAGCCCCCGTGATATGCAACTTTTCAGGGAAGTTAGAAACCAATATACACAGGCAGTTAGAAAAGCCAAGGCTAGCTTTTTTAAACAAAAATTTGCTTCCAGCAACACAAACTCAAAACAGTTCTGGGACACTGTAAAGTCCTTGGAGAATAAGAGCACCTCCTCCCAGCTGTCCACTGCACTGAGGATAGGAAATTCTGTCACCACCAATAAATCCACTATAATTGAGAATTTCAATAAGCATTTTTCTACGGCTGGCCATGCTTTCCACCTGGCTACCCCTACCCCGGTCAACAGCACTGCACACCCCACAGCAACTCGCCCAAGCCTTCCCCATTTCTCCTTCTCCCAAATCCAGTCAGCTGATGTTCTGAAAGAGCTGCAAAATCTGGACCCCTACAAATCAGCCGGGCTAGACAATCTGGACCCTTTCTTTCTAAAATTATCTGCCGAAATTGTTGCAACACCTATTACTAGCCTGTTCAACCTCTCTTTCGTGTCATCTCAGATTCCCAAAGATTGGAAAGCAGCTGCAGTCATCCCCCTCTTCAAAGGGGGGGAAACTCTTGACCGAAACTGCTACAGACATATATCTATCCTACCCTGCCTCTCTAAAGTCTTCGAAAGCCAAGTCAACAAACAGATTACCGACCATTTCGAATCCCACCGCACCTTCTCCACTATGCAATCTGGTTTCAGACCTGGTCATGGGTGCACCTCAGCCACGCTCAAGGTCCTAAACGATATCTTAACCGCCATCGATATGAAACAATACTGTGCAGCCGTATTCATTGACCTGGCCAAGGCTTTCGACTCTGTCAATCACCACATCCTCATCGGCAGACTCAACAGCCTTGGTTTCTCAATGATGTCGCTCTTGCTGCTGGTGAGTCTCTGATCCACCTCTACGCAGACGACACCATTCTGTATTCTTCTGGCCCTTCTTTGGACACTGTGTTAACTAACCTCCAGACGAGCTTCAATGCCATCTCCTTCCGTGGCCTCCAACTGCTCTTAAATACAAGTAAAACTAAATGCATGCTCTTCAACTGATCGCTGCCTGCACCTGCCCGCCTGTCCAGCATCACTACTCTGGACGGTTCTGACTTAGAATATGTGGACAACTACAAATAGCTAGGTGTCTGGTTAGACTGTAAACTCTCCTTCCAGACTCACATCAAACATCTCCATTCCAAAATTAAATCTAGAATTGGTTTCCTATTTCGCAACAAAGCATCTTTCACTCATGCTGCCAAACATACCCTCGTAAAACTGACCATCCTACCGATCCTCGACTTCGGCGATGTCATTTACAAAATAGCCTCCAATACACTACTCAATAAATTGGATGCAGTCTATCACAGTGCCATCCGTTTTGTCACCAAAGCCCCATATACTACCCACCACTGCGACCTGTACGCTCTCATTGGCTGGCCCTCGCTTCATACTCGTCGCCAAACCCACTGGCTCCAGGTCATCTACAAGACCCTGCTAGGTAAAGTTCCCCCTTATCTCAGCTCGCTGGTTACCATAGCAGCACCCACCTGTAGCACGCTCTCCAGCAGGTATATCTCTCTGGTCACCCCCAAAGCCAATTCCTCCTTCCAGTTCTCTGCTGCCAATGACTGGAACGAACTACAAAAATCTCTAAAACTGGAATCACTTATCTCCCTCACTAGCTTTAAGCACCAGCTGTCAGAGCACCTCACAGATTACTGCACCTGTACATATCCCATCTATAATTTAGCCGAAACAGCTACTACTTCCCCTACTGTATTTATTTATTTTGCTCCTTTGCATCCCTTTATTTATATTTCTACTTTGCACTTTCTTCCACTGCAAATCTGACATTCCAGTGTTTTACTTGCTATATTGTATTTACTTCGCCACCATGGCCTTTACCTCCCTTATCTCACCTCATTTGCTCACTTTGTATATATACTTATTTTTCTACTATATTATTGACTGTATGTTTGTTTTACTCCATGTGTAACTCTGTGTTGTTGTATGTGTCAAACTGCTTGCTTTATCTTGGCCAGGTCGCAATTGTAAATGAGAACTTGTTCTAAACTTGCCTACCTGGTTAAATAAAGGTGAAATAAAATAAATCACAGGCAAAATGGTCCACTGGGGCATTGTGATTTCCTCCCATGTTATTTTCTTAGACCAACCAACTGCAGAGCACTGTTATATGAAAGACTTGGAGGCATAATTACAATTGGCAATGGAAAATGTTGGTGTTGAGAAGAAAAATGGGTTTAAACCTCTCTCATTTTTCTAATCTCTGGACTAGTCCAAGAGGCCTGAGATAGTATATTGCATGACCTACCCTGATGGTATCATGTTCTACTTCTATAAACACCATAGTACTGTATTTTTTTATTTTTCACTAGCCAATATTGTTATTTGTTAACACATTTTTCTGGTGAAAGAAAGTGCATTTTAGAAACACGACAAGAAATGTATTCATAAAAATCTGTTCAAAGGAGCTGTGGGCTGGAGTCTTTATATGTCTTCTGATGCACTATGGGGTGATAGAAGGCACTATAAATGTACTTCAGAATACATTATACACAGTGGCTCATAGAGAGTGTTACTGAAAAGTGTTACTGAAACACAGAAGTGTTACCGAAAGTGTTTCTGGATCCATTATGAAGTGGTGCTGAAATTCCAAACAATCTTTATGTTGAAGAATGGTTGGAGAATGGTGACAGATAAGATCAATGAAGTTTACTAAAAATGTACTTCAGTCAAACCCTCTCATTTAGCTTAGCATGGCCATGTAGATTGCAGGAATGGGTTATTATCCTTATGAAAAGCAAAACTGCAAGTTAACCATTTTTCTTTTCGCTGGCTCTCTTTCAGCAGAAATGCCAGAAGGAAGCAGTGAAGTGGCAAGAAGCAGATATCTGAGAGAGTATATTGGAGAAAAGGCAATAACATGGTTGCACTATCATGATATAGTATATAAAAGATTGCACTGTAGCAGTCATATTATAGTCTTTCATCAAAGGCAATCACTGTTTAAGTGTCTAATAACCTTTCGGTTACAAGTCCAACACTCTAACCCTTGGCTACGTGCCGCCAAGGGACCTTACATATGTTGTATGTATGGTGGACAGAGGGTTTGTCATTTAAAAATCATGTCAACCCCTATTATTTCACACAGACTAAGTCCATGTAACTTTTTATGTTATTTGTTAAGCCAAATTTTACTCCTGAACTTATTTAGGCTTGCCTAAACAAAGGGGCTGAATACTTACAGTATGCAACATAGTATTTTTGTTATACTTTTTTGTATTCATCTTTGACAGAGTATTTTGTGTATATTATTGACAAAAAATGACTATTAAATCAATTTTAATCCCACTTTATAACACAGCACAATTTGAAGAAATCCAAGGGGTCTGAATACATTTATAAGGCACTGTATGCTACAATATAGCCGCAGTTGTGTTTAAACTGATTATAAAGTATGACAACTCAGTGCTAAACTCAATCAGTGTTCTTGTGAAAACCTAAAAGACCTACTCCAAATTGAAGTTGATAGATGTTCATCATTCCTTCTAACATCAGCTCTACTCACTTCAAGATCAGCTCTGCTCTTTATAAAAATACAAGACTACACTGCCCTTTCATCGAAAAACGTTTTCTGTAATCTTGAACTTATTGTAGGGGTATGGCATTAGCCAAGCATTTTCACCTCTTAATCAACAAATTGCTGTTCCAGTGATAAACAGTAGAATCAGAGAGGCTGCTCCATCGAAGGTGCAAAATAATTATGCTATGGACATGAAAGGTGACCTAATAAATATGGCTGCCACACAGATTGAAGCAAATCGCTTCAGGTGTGGAAGAGAATTTCAGCTCTCTCACATTAATAAGACAAGACATTCCCTTTTTTTCCATTTCATTTTTCCATTTCATTGGAAGGTCTGCTGTATTGTTAACCTACAGTTCTCCATCTTGAGAGCTAGAATCAAGAACTACCTTCACTGGGACCTTTTGACCTAAGCCAAAGGTTGTACTTAGAGGAGTATGAAGAGCATGTATTATTGACTATCGAACAAATTTGGCTGTTTAGTGAACAATTTGAAAAATACAGTACAATTTGGGAAGGTAAAAGACTCTAACCTTGCCACAGACTGAGAAATGTTCCGGCTTCAACCAAGATCAGAGTTGGTAAGAAACTATGTACTTGTCAATGTCTCTTACATAGGAGTATTGAATACCTCTGTTCAATATGAATTAACTATTTAATTCCCATATCAAATATTGATTAGGTGTTCAAATGTAGTTATAATGTCATGACAACAAACCATTTTTGTTCTGGTGTATATTTTTCAGGTCGTTCCTATGACAACATGTTTCTTCTTAGAACAGGAAAGAAATGAATGCTTCACTTAGTTCCCAATGTTTTGCTCATTAACAGTATTAGGCACAGTATAGTTCAACCCCATCTTAAATTAAGCTTTAAATTGGGCCTCTGCTAAATTGGGAAAGTAGACCAAGGAAATGGGATATGACTCTTAAACATCTTACTTAAAACTGCCCTCATAGCCAAAATCAGGCAAACCCTATCCGATATGGTTTGGGTTTGGGATTAAATCAATCTCAAATTACCTTTCTTCATGTAAGTGCCTCTGAGGTTTAGGCAATGTGGGAAGTGTTAAGTGCATTGTGGAAATTAGGTTGCTCTGTTGTCCATCTTCTGCCTGCAGGCATGAATATTTTAAACAAATACAGGTGAAGAAAATTAGAATGTCTTGAACAGAACAACATTTGTCTTGGAGAAAAGTGGTAATATTATTTTGGTGCAAAATGCTGTGACATTGTTCCCAGAAGCTACCAGAAACCACGTTTCCATCCACAGTTTTTAATATGTGAGTAAAGTCATACCTTATAAAACAAATCAGGAAATCTGTGATGGAAACAGGACATTTCGGTATAAAACGGGAGGCAGTCAGTGGCGGTGATCTTTGATGGTGGTCGTATTCATTTTTGCAAACAAGCTGGGGATGTTGTGTAAAAAATTTTATGACAAGTTTTGTTGACACCATATAGTAAATTAACATACTTGAAGTTTTATAACAGAGACATGACTGGTTTATTAAATGTTATAGCACAGCAGGGAGTTGTAGAGATGCCTGCCCCTCTCTCATGTGGGGGAATTGAAGAATTCTCTCTGAAGAAGATGCTCCACACTCTGCTTTCATTGGAGCATCTTATACATAGTTGTAATTATTGATTCTCATCTCTGACATAACTAGGTCACAAATACACTTAATTGGGTACTGGTTGCAAAATAGTGTTTAGAGAGGGGAAAAATACATGTCCAATTTAAATTACAAACTATGAACCTATAATTCATTATGTACGCTTCAGATGAATAATTAGTGAAATAATGCTGTCATGACGACTTGTCAAATTAGCCCTTGTTGGCATTCATTGGATACATTACCCAGCAGTAATTTCAATTGAAACTTCTTGCTTCTTGCTATGTCCAAAGGTGTCTGAGGATACAGGTTAATATTATTTACTCCCAAGATATGGTATTGATTTCAATTGTCCCTATAGAAAGTTTCAATTGAATATGATAAATTAGGTTTTCACAATAGTTAAGCAGAGTAAAATAAATGTAACAGACTCTTATGTCATGAGTATGCGTTATATGGCATTGTGTTATTCGCTTCTCATTTCAAAGTCACATCATAACACACGTTTCATATACAGTACAGTGCATTCGGCAAGTATTCAGACCCTTTCAACTTTTTCACAACGGAGAGAGAGATCCTTGATGTAAACCTGCTCCAGAGCGCTCAGGACAGACTGGGATAATGGTTCACCTTCCCACAGGACAACGACCCTAAGCACACAGCCAAGACAACGCAGGAGTGTCCTCGGGACAAGTCTCTGAATGTACTTGAGTGGCCAAGCCAGAGCACGGGCTTGAACCCGAACAAACATCTCTGGAGAAACCTGAAAAAAGCTGTGCAGCGGTGCTCCCCATCCAACCGGATATAGCTTGAGAGGATCTGCAGAGAAGAATGGGAGAAACTCCCCAAATACAGGTGTGCCAAGCTTGTAGCATCATACCCAAGAAGACTCAAGGCTGTAATCGCTGCCAAAGGTTCTTCAACAACAACACATTATGTAAATGTGATACTTCAGTTTGTTATTGTTAATACATTTGCAAAAATGTAAAAAAAAACTGTTTTCGCTTTGTCATTATGGGGCATTGTTTGTAGATTGATGAGGGGAAAAAAACATTTTAGAATAAGGCTGTAACGTAGCAAAATGTGGAAAATGTGAAGGGGTCTGAATACCTTCTTAATGCACTGTTTATAAGCCAAGGCTATGATGGGTGGGCCATGATGCTACATAACTTTGAGCAAAATGCTAGCCAACCTGTGATGAGAATAGGGTCGTGAGTGAAGGATGTTTAACTATATACAGAGTTCTTGCGGTTGCAGTATCACCGATTTCGCCCTCGCAAAATGGACTGAAGTCTGGTCGGATAAGCAGCTGTCATTTAAAGTGGTGCTATCTACTGACAGTTTGCAAGGCTCAGCAAATATAGGATGGGATGTTTGTGTTATTAGAGAGGAGTGATCTACTCCCTGCTATCAATGTCTGTAGAGATGGACAACTTCGCTGTGTTCAGATTAAGGGCCACAGTCAATCATTGAATCAGGAGAGGGAGAGAACAACTTCAGAGTCCATAGTCACAGACTTGCTTTATTTGAGATTAGAAACAAAACACATATCCACATTCAGCATATCTACTATATTATCTATTAACCATGTCAGAGAAATGTTCTTCAAAGGCTACCATATAATTTTGATCACCACAATTGAAGAGCATTTATAAGAAAACAAACAATGCAGTGTAGACCGGTCCCCAGACAGAACCACAGATGTCTCAAGTGCAATGACCTTGGAGATACAATCAAGGGTAAACTGGTTGGCAGATTCTGTCTAATTCAATCAGCATCTTACAAGAAATCAAGGGCTCGCATTTCACTCGCTGTTCAAGCAACCGCCGTTCCCTCTGAAACCAACAAGCTGAAGGGAAATATAAATAATACCAATAGTTGTATACACACGTGCGATTGTTGCATGTGATTTCTGTGATTGAATCCAGTTGTCACGTTGGCATGAAGAGATTCGGGAGACAGGCGCAGGAATGCGTAATAGTTTTTTTTAATAAGCCCCAAATTACGGTGTGCCGTGTAAAGGCACGGGGACGAAGACCAAACAATCACGTACACAAAACACAGGGTTGAAACCCAAACAAAAGAGCGAGGAGTACCTCAAATAAATACACACACGCACAATGATTAATACATCGGACGAGACCCGTAATCATCTGCGCAATCCACAATGGCACGAAAGCCCAAAACACACAGCACAGGTACTCACACGCACCAACGGACATTGTAACAATAATCGGCAGCCCAATGGAAACTAAAGGGCACACATATACAAGTAGTAATCAGTGGGAATAGGGGACAGGTGTGCGTAATGAAAGTTCCGGAGGGATCCGTGACACCAGCCAAATTTTACCCATTAAAATAACCAGATTGGACATGTACGGAAATTGTGTAGTGTTTAGAGTTGTTGGACAATCTGTTTGAAGCATTCACCGTTCTCAAAAAACATAACCTATATGATATGTTAAAATGGTGCCCGCAAGCTAAAATACTGCTGATTCAATAATTGTCATTTGTGGGGGTTTATATAAATACATCAGACATGTATCTTACAGGAAAACTGAAAGTACAACAGGTTATTAATGCAGGTTAATATCTTGATCTCGATTTAAAAAAAAGGAACAAAACAAATAAGGGCATGTGTACAGTGCATTCAGAAAGTATTCAGACCCCTTGACTTTTTCCACATTTTGTTACGTTACAGCCTTATTCTAAAATGTATTAAATTCATTGTTTTCCTCATCAATCTACACACAATACCCTATAATGACAAATCCAAAACAAGTTTTTAGAAATGTTTGATCAAAACAGAAATACCTTATTTACATAAGTATTCATACCCTTTGCTATGAGACTCGAAAGTGGGCTCAGGTGCATCCTGTTTCCATTGATCATCTTACAACTTCATTGGAGTCCACCTGTGATAAATTCAATTAATTGGACATGATTTGGAAAGGCACACACCTGTCTATATAAGGTCCCGCAGTTGACAGTGCATGTCAGAGCAAAAACCAAGCCATGAGGTCGAAGGAATTGTCCGTAGAGCTCCGAGAGAGGATTTTTGCAGCATTAAAGGTCCAAGAACACAGTGGCCTCCATCATTCCTAAATGGAAGAAGTTTGTAACCACCAAGACTATTCCTAGAGCTGGCTTCCCGGCCAAACTGAGCAATCGGGGAGAAGGGCCTTGGTTAGGGAGGTGACCAAGAACCCGATGGTCACTCTGACAGAGCTCCAGAGTGCCTCTGCGGAGATGGGCAACCATCTCTGCAGCACTCCACCAATCAGGCCTTTATGGTAGAGTGGCCAGACGAAAGCCACTCTTCGAAAAGGCACCTAAAGGACTCTCAGACCATGAGAAACAAGATTCTCTGGTCTGATGAAACCAAGATTGAAGTCATTGGCCTGAATGCCAAGCGTTACGTCTGGAGGAAACCTAGCACGATCCCTACGGTGAAGCATCGTGGTGGCAGCATCATGTTGTTTGGATGTTTTTCAGCAGCAGGGACTGAGAGACTAGTCAGGATATAGAGAAAGATGAACGGAGCAAAGTACAGAGAGGTCCTTGATGAAAAACTGCTCCAGAGCGCTCAGGACCTCAGACAGGCGAAGCTTACCTTCCAACAGGACAACGACCGTAAGCACACAGCCAAGACAACGCAGGAGTGACTTCTGTAATATTTCTGTTTTGCATTTTTTATACATTTTGCAAAACATTCTAAAAACCTGTTTTTGCTTTGGTGTATTGTGTGTAGATTGATGTGGGTAAAAATCAATTTAGTTTATTTTAGAATAAGGCTATAATGTAAAAAAGTGTGGATAAAGTCAAGGGGTCTGAATGCTTTTTGAATGCACTGTAGGTAAAAAATGTTGTACCATTTTGAGGTGTTTGTGCACTACTACTGTTACCTAATAATCTTAATTCCGCAATTGTTACGGTTTAACCAAATTAAGTGAATAACTCCATGTCTTCTCTTTCATCCTCCAACAGCTGTGGCTGCTTGTGTACCGTACACCCATATTATTATGCAGGCTGACAAGTGACCTTATGTTTTTTTATCTGGGGAGGCCACCACCCCACCCCTCTGCCTACTAGAAGTCATCCACCTGCCAATTACATTAAGTTTACCTAGTGCGATTCACATGAAGACGCAGACTGCACCACAGCCTGAAGGGAATCTATAGGTCCCTGGTGGATATCTCTGTAAGGTTATTGGTAGTGGAAGGTGTATTGCACGGTTTGATTACAACTACCATGATTCTATAATGTAAAGGAAGAAAGAAGTATGCTGCAGTTAGATTTGGTGCTCATTTGTGTTAAGTGTATGGTGTATGTATAGGTCTATCTTATATTGCATCTACTTTCTTACCATTAAAAAGTGGGAGAGAAAAATATTGACAAAGCACTTCATAGCCTTGGGAAGGGGTTGACTTGATGTTGTATATGCACAGTACCTTAGAGTAGAGAAATACAGATCGAGGATTCTGTCATGTATCAAGTCATTGCATGATTGTTTTGTGACAATTATGTTAAAATAGATGTGATGCACTGTGATTTAAAGATGCACTATGCAGAAATCGCTCAGCCATTTCCTGGTTGCTATGTGTCAAAACAGATAAGTATAGTGTAGAGAATCATTGTACCATCTAAACCGCTGTGAAATATATTTTTCAAAACCAAATATACTGTATTTTTAGCTGTTTGAAGCTGTTGTACAAAATCGAAAGTAAAAAAAGCAAAAACAAAACTTGAAAGAAAACCGTTCTTAAAAGAAAAACATATTTTGGTATGTGTTTCGTTAGTCCATTGTTGATATAGTCCCAAAATGTTTTGCATGTCAGCAATCAATGCATCATACGCACCATTATCTGTATTTTTAAAGTTACATAACTTGAAAACTTGATTGCTGACATGCAAAACATTTTGAAATTATTTCAACAATGGACTAATGAAAGAAATACCAAAATATGTTTTTCCTTTAAGAACGGGAAGCATATAAATAGTGCACATAAAACAGATCTACCACTTCTTAGACTTGCTTTCAATGAGAATGACAGATCTACAACACACATTTTTATGTGAATTTGGTCGGGTCGCCTAAAAAGTTACATATTGCAGCTTTAATTTTATGATTTTATTCACGCTTGGATATTTTTTTTATCTACTGAGCCAAACATACCCTACATAAATCAAACAATAATGAGGTTATATACAGTGGGTACCGGTACAGAGTCAATGTGTGGGGGTACAGGTTAGTCAAGGTAATTTGTACATGTAGGTAGTGGTAAAGTGACTATGCACAGATAATAAACCGTGATTCACAGCAGTGTAAAAACAAAGGTGGAGGGTGTCAATATGAATAGTCCGGGTGACTAAAAGTATGTGGACACTTGCTCGTCAAACATTTCATTCCAAAATCATGGGCATTAATATGGAGTTGTTCCCCCCTTTGCTGCTATAACAACCTCCACTCTTCTGGGAAGGCTTTCCACAAGATGTTGGAACACTGCTGCAGGGACTTGCTTCCATTCAGCCACAAGAGCATTAGTAAGATCGGCCACTGATGTTTGGCGATTAGGTCTGGCTCGCAGTCGGCGTTCCAATTCATCCCAAAGGTGTTCAGTGGGGTTGAGGTCAGGGCTCTGCGCAGGCCAGGCAAGTTCTTCCACACCGATCTTTGACAAACCATTTCTGTATGGACTTCTCTTTGTGCACGGTGGCATTGTCATGCTGAGACAGGAAAGGGCCTTCCCCAAGCTGTTGACACAAAATCGTCTAGAATGTCATTGTATGCTGTAGCGTTAAGATTTCCCTTCACTGGAACTAAGGGGCCTAGCCTGAACCATAAAAAACAGCCCCAGACCATTATTCCTCCTCCACCAAACTTTAAAGTTGGCACTATGTATTCAGGCAGGTAGCGTTCTTCTGGCATCCATCAAACCCAGATTAGTCCGTCGGACTGCCTGATGGTAATGCATGACTCCAGAGAAGGCGTTTCCAATGCTCCAGAGTCCAATGCCGGTGAGCTTTACACCCCTCCAGCCGACGTTTGGCATTGCGCATGGTGATCTTAGGCTTGTGTGCGGCTGCTTGGCCATGGAAACCCATTTCATGAAGCTCCCGATGAACAGTTCTTGTGCTGACGTTGCTTCCAGAGGCAGTTTGGAACTTGGTAGTGAGTGTTGCAACTGAAGACAGATAATTTCTACCTACTAAGCGCTTCAGCACTCGGCGGTCCCGTTATGTGAACTTGTATGGCCTACCACTGTGCGGTTGAGCCGTTGTTGCTCCAAGACGTTTCCACTTCACAATAACAGCACTTACAGTTGACCGGGGCAGCTCTAACAGGGCAGAAATTTGATGAACTGACTTGTTTCAAAGGTTGCATCCTATGACAGCGCCACATTGGAAGTCACTGAGCTCTTCATTTACAGGCCATTCTACTGCCAATGTTTGTCTATGGAGATTGCATCGCTGTGTGCTCGATTTTATACACATGCCAGAAATGGGTGTGGCTGAAATAGCCGAATCCACTCATTTGAAGGGATGTCCACATACTTTTGTATATATATATATATATATATATATACACTGCTAAAAAAAAATAAAGGGAACACTTAAACAACACAATGTAACTCCAAGTCAATCACACTTCTGTGAAATCAAACTGTCCACTTAGGAAGCAACACTGATTGACAATACATTTCACATGCTGTTGTGCAAATGGAATAGACAACAGGTGGAAATTATAGGCAATTAGCAAGACACCCCCAATAAAGGAGTGGTTCTGCAGGTGGGGACCACAGACCACTTCTCAGTTCCTATATTTCCTTGTTGATGTTTTGGTCACTTTTGAATGCTGGCGGTGCTTTCACTCTAGTGGTAGCATGAGACGGAGTCTACAACCCACACAAGTGGCTCAGGTAGTGCAGCTCATCCAGGATGGCACATCAATGCGAGCTGTGGCAAGAAGGTTTGCTGTGTCTGTCAGCGTAGTGTCCAGAGCATGGAGGCACTACCAGGAGACAGGCCAGTACAACAGGAGACGTGGAGGAGGCCGTAGGAGGGCAACAACCCAGCAGCAGGACCGCTACCTCCGCCTTTGTGCAAGGAGGAGCAGGAGAAAGACTGAAAGCAGGTTCACACTGAGCACGTGACAGACGTGACAGAGTCTGGAGACGCCGTGGAGAACGTTCTGCTGCCTGCAACATCCTCCAGCATGACCGGTTTGGCGGTGGGTCAGTCATGGTGTGGGGTGGCAATTCTTTGGGGGGCCGCACAGCCCTCCATGTGCTCGCCAGAGGTAGCCTGACTGCCATTAGGTACCGAGATGAGATCCTCAGACCCCTTGTGAGAACATATGCTGGTGCGGTTGGCCCTGGGTTCCTCCTAATGCAAGACAATGCTAGACCTCATGTGGCTGGAGTGTGTCAGCAGTTCCTGCAAGAGGAAGGCATTGATGCTATGGACTGGCCCGCCCGTTCCCCAGACCTGAATCCAATTGAGCCCATCTGGGACATCATGTCTCGCTCCATCCACAGACTGTCCAGGAGTTGACGGATGCTTTAGTCCAGGTCTGGGAGGAGATCCCTCAGGAGACCATCCGCCACCTCATCAGGAGCATGCCCAGGCGTTGTAGGGAGGTCATACAGGCACGTGGAGGCCACACACACTACCGAGCCTCATTTTGAGTTGTTTTAAGGACATTACATCAAAGTTGGATCAGCCTGTAGTGTGGTTTTCCACTTTAATTTTGAGTGTGACTCCAAATCCAGACCTCCATGGGTTGATAAATTGGATTTCCATTGATTATTTGTGTGTGATTGTGTTGTCAGTACATTCAACTATGTAAAGAAAAAAGTATTTAATACGATTATTTATTTCATTCAGATCTAGGATGTGTTGTTTGAGCAGTATATAATGACTTAAATGTACAAGCCCTCAGTCCAGCCTCTCGCGGACAGTCTGAGTGCTGATGGAGGGATTGTGCGTTCCTGGTGTAACTCGGGCAGTTGTTGTTGCCATCCTATACCTGTCCCGCAGGTGTGATGTTCGGATGTACCGATCCTGTGCAGGTGTTGTTACACGTGGTCTGCCACTGCGAGCATGATCAATTGTCCATCCTGTCTCCCTGTATTGTTGTCTTTGGCGTCTCACGGTACGGACATTGCAATTTATTGCCCTGGCCACATCTGCAGTCCTCATGCCTCTTTGCAGCATGTCTAAGGGACGTTCACGCAGATGAGCAGGTTCTCTGGGCATCTTTCTTTTGGTGTTTTTCAGAGTCAGTAGAAAGGCCTCTTTAGCGTCCTACGTTTTCATAACTGTGACCTTAATTGCCTACCGTCTGTAAGCTGTTAGTGTCTTAATGACCGTTCCGCTGGTGCATGTTCATTAATTTACAATGAAGATCTGTGAAGTTATTTGGATTTTTACAAATTATCTTTGAAAGACAGGGTCCTCAAAAAGGGACGTTTCTTTTTTTTGCTGAGATTATATATTGACTAAGAGGCTTTGAATTCAATAAAATGTTTGCTGAATGTGTGAACACTACCTTGGAGCGGTTAGACCATGATGAGGAGTATTGAAGGGTAAAAATGTGCATCCTGTAGCTCTAACTCCCCAAAAATTTGGGACATGGTAAAGTCCATGGAGAACAAGAGCACCTCCTCCCAGCTGCCCACTGAGGCTAGGTAACACGGTCACCACCAATAAATCCATGATAATCGAAAATTTCAATAAGCATTTCTCTACTGCTGGCCTAGCTTTCCTCCTGGCTATCCCAACACCGGCCAACAGCTCTGCACCCCCGCAGATACTTGCCCGAGCCTCCCCAGCTTCTCCTTCACCCAAATCCAGATAGCTGATGTTCTGAAATAGCTGCAAAACCTGGAACCGTACAAATCAGCTGGGCTAGACAATCTGGACCCTCTGTTTATAAAATTATCCGCCGCCATTGTTGCAACCCCTATTACCAGTCTGTTCAAACTCTCTTTCATATTGTCCGAGATCCCCAAAGATTGGAAAGCTACCGTGGTCATCCCCCTCTTCAAAGGGGTTTACACTCTAGACCCAAACTGTTATAGACCTATATCCATCCTGCCCTGCCTTTCTAAAGTCTTCGAAAGCCAAGTTAATAAACAAATCACTGACCATTTCGAATCCCACCGTACCTTCTCCGCTGTGCAATCCGGTTTCCGAGCTGGTCATGGGTGCACCTCAGCCACGCTCAAGTTACTAAACAATATCATAACCGCCATCGATAAAACACAGTACTGTGCAGCCATTTTCATCAACCTGGCCAAGGCTTTCAACTCTGTCAATCACCGTATTCTTATCGGTAGACTCAATAGTCTTGGTTTCTCAAATGACTGCCTTGCCTGGTTCACCAACTACTTCGCAGACAGAGTTCAGTGTGTCAAATCGGAGGGCCTGTTGTCCAGACCTCTGGCAGTCTCTATGGGGGTGCCACAGGGTTCAATTCTCGGGCCGACTCTTTTCTCTGTATATATCAATAATGTCGCTCTTGCTGCGGGTGATTCCCTAAACCACCTCTATGCAGACGACACCATTCTGTATACATCTGGCCCTTCTTTGGACACTGTGTTAACTAACCTCCAAACAAGCTTCAATGCCATACAACACTCCTTCCGTGGCCTCCAACTGCTCTTAAACGCTAGTAAAACCAAATGCATGCTTTTCAACCGTTCGCTGCCCGCACCCGTCCGCCCGACTAGCATCACTACTCTGGACGGTTCTGACCTAGAATACATGGACAACTAGGAATACCTAGGTGTCTGGTTAGACTGTACACTATCCTTCCAGACTCATATCAAACATCTCCAATCCAAAATCAAATCTAGAATTGGCTTTCTATTTCGCAACAAAGCTTCCTTCGCTCACGCCGCCAAACTTACCCTAGTAAAACTGACTATCCTACCGATCCTCGACTTCGGCGATGTCATCTACAAAGTAGCTTCCAATACTCTACTCAGCAAATTGGATGCAGTCTATCACAGTGCCATCCGTTTTGTTACCAAAGCACCTTTTACCACCCACCACTGCGACCTGTATGCTCTAGTCTGCTGGCCCTCGCTACATATTCGTCGCCAGACCCACTGGCTCCAGGTCATCTATAAGTCTATGCTAGGTAAAGCTTCGCCTTATCTCAGCTCACTGGTCATGATAACAACACCCACCCGTAGTACTCGCTCCAGCAGGTATATCTCACTGGTCATCCCCAAAGCCAACACCCCCTTTGGCCGCCTTTCCTTCCAGTTCTCTGCTGCCAGTGACTGGAACGAATTGCAAAAATTGCTGAAGCTGGAGACTTACATTTCCCTCACTAACTTTAAACATCAGCTATCTGAGCAGCTAACCAATCGCTGCAGCTGTACATAGTCCATCTGAAAAAATAGCCCACCCAATTTACCTACCTCATCCCCCATATTGTTTTTATTTACTTTGCTGCTCTTTTGCACACCAGTATCACTACTTACACACCATCATCTGCTCATCATCATCTGCTCATCTATCACTCCAGTGTTAATCTGCTAAATTGTAATTACTTTGCTACTATGGCCTATTTATTGCCTTACCTCCTCATGCCATTTGCACACACTGTATATAGACTTTTTTCTATTGTGTTAATGACTGTACGTTTGTTTATTCCATGTGTAACTCTGCGTTGTTGTTTGTGTCGCACTGCTTTGCTTTATCTTGGCCAGGTCACATTCGTAAATGAGAACTTGTTCTCAACTATCTTACCTGGTTAAATAAAGGTGAAATAAAAAAACCTGGCAGAACAGGAAAGACACAGTGTAGAGCTTGACCAGTGTGACATATGCCCATCTGACAAGACATTTAACCGTTCATGTAGGGGAAGGTAACACATGCTAACAGCAGATATTGGCTCAGGTCTATGTTTGGTTTATGAGGTTGGCTTTATGATACAATCATTCCATGTTTTACAATTTCTGCAAGGGTTTTACCACTGAGGCAGTGCTGAAATAAAATCTTTATTTTACCTTCAACTCAGGCACTGAGTGAGCAAGCGAGCGAGTGAGAGAGCAAGGGGCGTTTACTGAATCGGTCCCATTAAGTACCTGGTGGTATTATCAACAAACTTGTGTCTATCAATCTATATTTTCAGATTAGCAAGAAGATTTTGGTAAAAGTTAGAGGGATATTAGAACTCAAGGTTAAGGCGGTAGGGGACCTCAGACGTGGCTTAGGAACTTGCGCTGAATTTGTGATAGCAGTAGCTACTGAGTGGATGTAAGGACACAGATAATCATGCTTAGGCTTTCCATGCCCCTCACTTGAAAAATCTGTATTAGCTTTGCCCATGGGAGAATTTCCAAACTAAAATTCCTCTGGGTTGGGAGGGAATATCTTAAAATTCAGCATTTTATGTATAAGTTAATCTAACCATGAAGCTGTCTCCCGCGCCTTTCAATTAAATTGGGAAACGTTTCCCGCCCTCCTGAAAAATGAATTTTCAACAGAAGCCCAAATCTAATGGGGCACACAATAAACCCCCCTGCCATATGGCAGAACTGAGTAGCTGTGGATGTGGACCTGTTGAGCAGGAACTTGTGAGCCGAGCAGTGATGCAAGGCTCCTTTGAAGGATGACTGTCTGTTATATTAGGTTTGGGAAATTGTAAAGCACTTGACAGATCCCCTTGATCTTCATTGACTTTCATCAAAGGTTGTGGACTGCATAGGAAGATTGGAGGGATTACTTCAGAATGTTTGTAGGCTTTGGTGTTAAATTAGACATGGCTTAGAACACAGAGAGCCTTCCTGCCATTTAAAGCTACACTTGTTTGGATATGTAGGAGGCAGGCTGCTGCTGCTGGGGCAAGGGCTCTGTGAATGAACTTTCCTGTGAACGCATGAACTGAGATCATTACGGTTCCCTATAGAGCATGCACTTCTCTCCTCATACACACAACCAAAAGACGATCAGTATATTCAGATGGAGGCTTAAGAAGTCCATTTGGGATTGAATTTGACAGAGTATTGAATTACAAAACACCTTCCTAATATCGAGTTGCACCCCCCCCAGTTGTCTGGATGTCCTTTGGGTGGTGGACCATTCTTGATACACATGGGAAGCTGTTGAGTGTGAAAAACAGTTCTTGACACAAACCAGTGTGCCTGGCACCTAGTACCATACCCCATTCAAAGGCACTTAAATCTTTTGTCTTGCTCATTCACCCTCTGAATGGCACACACACAATCCATGTCTCAATTGTCTCAAGGCTTAAAAATCCTTCTTTAACCTGTCTCTTCCCCTGCATCTACACTGATTTTGAAATGGGTTTAACAAGTGACATCAATAAGAGATCATGGCTTTCAACTGGATTCACCTCGTCAGTCTATGTCATGGAAAGAGCAGAACAATGGACTATTACATTTTGTTTCTTGCCATTATGATCTTTAAGCCTTGTTTACAATTTGACAAAATGATGCACTGATGAGTTCTGTTTTGGTCTAGAGACACACTTAACTTTTTTCGGAACGTGCAAAATGACATTAAAGCATTGAACACTGGATCTGAGGACAGGGTTGTCCTAAAAGCATATTTATTTTAAAGGCATACTGCATTTCTTACTACACCCCTGGAACTATTGACAGGTGTGTTGTTTTGATGCTCTAAATAAATAAATGTTCATTATCTTTCCTCAGAAAATTCTATCAGAGGCGTATCGATAAAAGTGCTGTTGTGCTCAAGAATGAGTAATGTTGTTTCCTCACAAAGCATAAATACAGTATTGATTACCCATCTCCAGAGCTTTGGCTGTCATTTTTCTCTCCGGACACATTGGGACTACTGCTGGACAGTAATCACTTGGCACTCCGCTGGCACTAATGTCAGTCATTAAGGCTATACCAAAATAACGAACAAAATATGCTACTCCATAAATCACACGCAGTCACTTCCAGCAGATCCAGCCGTCTCGCCGAAAACATTTACCAAGTAGTGCATGGAATGGTTGACTTCACTCTCATTTGCTGGCCTGAGGACGAGGTCAGAGGATAGTTTTCTGATGTATCAACTTTTGGGATGCCGCGTGTCACATTTCTACTAAATCCTGTCTGGTTTGGAGTGGTAATTCACTAATTTGCCACAAACCAAAAGTGCCCTCGTCACACAGACAACAGGATTATACAAATAAAGGCCCACGAGTTCGATCACTGTTAATAGGGTCTTGAGGCTCTCTTTGAGTGGCCGATTTAAAAGGGGGCTTAGTCCTTTAATGACTCCTGCATTTCCCAAAAAGAAACAAATGTGTAAATAGAAAGTATAAATTGGGTCTGGCTGTGTCATTGTTGAAGCCAACTGGGAGCAGCCTCGCTCTGTCGGGGAACCTAGTCTGAGGAAGAATGAGATGCAAGCTTAACATGAATAACTAATGTAGCCTACATTGGGGCTGAGGAACTGCAGTTACGCAGACATTGAGGTTCTGATTATATAAATAGAACTACTGAATTCTGAGCTGCCTGCTTTTACTTCCTGGTATGGGACATTCAGTATGGTCGCTCGTCCACCCTTCATGGAGCATGGACTTGAATGTCTTTTCATTCTATCTCTATGGTTTTGATTAGTAACCAGACAGACCAGTAGAGAGAGGGAAAAGTAGAGGGTAAAACAATGGTTAGTCATCCTGTACCTATCCAGGGAGTTGTATCCAATACAGATCTGTGCTGCTCTGACTGACTCTGGCAGCCACCATGACAGAACGGCACAAACATCTCACATTTAATGATGTCATATCTGCCATCTGGTGGCGCGTACGAAGTGTCATGGTCCCGCATACTGTAAACACTGATGTTGTTAAATCCATTATTACTGGAGGCCTACAGTACACGACACCATTTCACTTCTTCATGACTGTAAAAAACTGTTGTGATGGTGGCGGGGGTGGTGATGCAATGTGATGAAATCTCATAAACTGTGTTTTCGATGTGGTATCAGCTAGCTGGACAGCTTGTGAGTCAAATGACTATGCACATCATTCCCCCTGGCTAAATGGGCATGTGGTCCATTTGTGCCCACTTAGCCTTTCTGCTAATCTTTTTGTTACTTTACTCACTGATGCAATTTTCGGTTTCCAAACTAAGATAGATTACAGAAGATTAAAGAATCAATCCCAAATTTTACTGGGGGTAATCACAAGGATTTTGTCCTTGGAAGACTAGAGTAGACTTGGACGAATATGACACTTGGAGTACAAGCTCTTCTGTGGGTTAAAAGAGAACTTAATAACCATTACATAACAATGTTAATTGAAAATCCAAATGACCAGCTATATATAGGACTTTGTCAAAGACATGCATCATTCAGTATCAATTACATGATTTTAGTTCTTACTAATTAATCTTAAATCAGAAGTATGACATTTGCATACATTTTTATTCATATTACTGCCATTCAGGCTTTCCTATTTTACAATACATAATTGATCTTATCATAGGGAATTTTTGCATTCCTTTGTTACAGCCTTCAGTATAGGTTTTGCTTTTAAAGGATATTGTTGGCCTCTTATGTGCATATCTGGAGTGAGGCACTCTTTGCGTAAGCTATTTGAAACAGTAAAAAATACATGTATCTGGCCAGGAAAGTGGGGATTACCATATATCTATTCAATTAATCATGCCCATGATACTGTATGTGTTATGATCTGATGTCATTATGACATGTTATTTTATTAAATCCCTTTGTATAGCTCTCTGAATACATTTTTGATACGTGGGAATAAGAGCTGCGAGGGGAGAATAAAAGAAGGAGAGAATGATGAGAATAATAGCCCTTATAGAGAAGAGTAAACCAGAAAGAACCTAATTACTCGTTGTTCTCACTGCACCTGTATCCAATTCTCCCCGACAGAAGCGAATTCATCTCTCTTCTCTTTGCCTACTTCAAAAGACTTTACACTTTATTCTAACCAACTGAAATCACATTGTTTGTGTGCTGTAGTTTTGAGTTGTAAGATAGTATCTGCAGGGTTTTGTCATTCCCGACAGACAGAATTGCCTTCACAATAAACTAAATGGATGATTCAATGTATACAATACCGCAACTGAAGCATTCCCAGAGCCAGGCGCTCCATCTTCCATGGAAGGAGAATAACATGGCGTCCATAGTGAGTGAGTGCCGTGCAGACTTGACATCGTTTTTTGGTAAGTTGTAATTTCATTGCACTCGTTAGATATACAGATAAAGTAGTCTATATTATGTGAGAGCTATCAACTGGTTTGTCATATCCAGTGGTGCATTTGAATTCCTTTATATTGGTTCTATTCCATGTGTGGTATCTACAGTACCTTCAGAACACAACTTGAATTTAAAATGGATTACATTTAGATGTGTCACTGGCCTATACACAATACCCCATAATGTGAAAGTGGAATTATATTTTCAGCATTTTTTTTTTTTACAAATGAATTAATTGAAAAGCTGAAATGTCTTGAGTCAATAAGTATTCAAACCCTTTGTTATGGCAAGCCTAAATAAGTTCAGGAGTAAAAAGGTGCTTAACAAGTCACATAATAAGTTGCATGGGCTCATTCTGTGTGCAATAATAGTGTTTAACATTATTTTTGAATGACTACCTCATCTCTGTACCTCACTCATACAATTATCTATCTCAGTCTGCTGTTCCCACTTGCTTCAAGATGGCCACTATTGTTCCTGTACCCAAGAAAGCGAAGGTAACTGAACTAAATGACTATTGCCCGTAGCACTCACTTCTGTCATCATGAAGTGCTTTGAGAGGCTGGTTAAGGATCATAATATCACCTCCACCTTACCTGACACCCTAGACCCACTTCAATTTGCATAACGCCCCAATAGATCAACAGACAATGCAATCGCCATTGCACTGCACACTGCCCTATCCCATAGGGCAGTGTGCAGAGGAATACCTATGTAAGAATGCTGTTTATTGACTACAGCTCAGCCTTCAACACCATAGTACCATCGAAGCTCATCATCAAGCTCGGGTCACTGGGTCTGAACCCTGCCCTCTGCAACTGGGTCCTGGACTTCCTGACGGGCCGCCCCCAGGTGACCAAGGTAAGAAACAACATCTCCACTTCACTGATACTCAACACAGGGGCACCACAAGGGTGCATGCTCAGCCCCCTTCCTGTACTCCCTGTTCACCCATGACTGCATGGCCACACACGCCTCCAACTCAATCATCAAGTTTGCAGATGACACAACAGTAGCAGGCCTGATTACCAACAATGACGAGACAGCCTACAGAGAACAGGTGAGGGCTCCGGTGGAGTGGTGCCAGGAAAATAACATCTCCCTCAATGTCAACAAAACGAAGGAGCTGATTGTGGACTTCAGGAGACAGCAGAGGGAGCACGCCGCAATCCACATCGACGGGACCGCAGTGGAGAAGGTGGAAAGCTTCAAGTCCCTCGGCATACACATCACTGACAATCTGAAATGGTCCACCCGCACAGACAGTGTGGTGAAGAAAGCGCAACAGCGCCTCTTCAATGTCAGTAGGCTAAAGAAATTCGGATCGGCCCCTAAGACCCTCACAAACTTTTACAGATGCACCATTGAGAGCATCCTGTCGGGCTGTGTCATCGCCTTGTAAAGCAACTGCACCGCCTGCAACTACAGGGCTCTCCATAGGGTGGTGCGGTCTGCCCATCGCATAAGCGGGTGCACACTACCTGCCCTCCAGGACAGCTACATCATCTGATGTCACAGGAAGGCCAAAAAGATCATCAACCACCTGAGCCACGGCCTGTTCACCCCGCTATCATCCAGAAGACGAGGTCAGTACAAGTGCATCAAAGCTGGGACCGAGAGACTGAAAAACGTATTCTGTCTCAAGGCCATCAGACTGTTAAATAGCCGGCCTCCAGCCAGTCTCCTCCCCTAAACTTAGTCACTGTCACTAGCCGGCTACCACCTGGTTACTCAACCCTTAGAGGCTGCTGCCCTATGTACATAGACATGGAACACTGGTCACTTTAATACTGTTTACATACTGTTTAACTCATTTCATATGTATATACTGTATTCTTCTGTATTCTAGTCAATGCCACTCCGACATTGTTCATCCTAATATTGATCTATTTCTTAATTCCATTCTTTTACTTTGAGATTTGTATATATTGTTGTGAATTGTTAGATACTACTGCACTGATGGAGCTAAGAACACAAGCATTTTGTTACACCCACAATAACATCTGCTAACTATGTATGTGACCAATAAAACTTGATTTTATTTAGATTTTAGGTTGAGCAGTGAATTTCAAACACAGATTAAACCACAAAGAGGTTTTCCAATGCCTTGCAAAGAAGCGCACCTATTGGTAAAAAAAAGAAGCAGACATTGAATATCCCTTTGAGCGTGGTGAAGTTATTAACTATACTTTGGATGGTGTATCAATACACCCAGTCACTACAAAACTACAGGTGTCCTTCCTCACTCAGTTGCTGGAGAGGAAGGAAACCGATCAGGGATTTCACCACGAGGCCAATGGGGACTTTAAAACAGTTACAGAGTTTAATGGCTGTGATAGGAGTAAACTGAGGATGGCTCAACAACATTGTAGTTATTCCACAATACTAACCTAAATGACAGATTGAGAAGACGGAAGCCTGTACAGAATAAAAATATCCTAAAACATGCATCCGGTTTGCAATGAGGCTGGCAGAATTGCCTTCATAAAACTGGCAAAAATGTGCCAAAAATGTACTTTTTGTCCTGAATGCAAAACGTTATGTTTTGGGCAAATCCAACAACACATCTCCGAGTACCATTCTTCATATTTTTAAGCAGGATGGTGGCTGCATCATGTTATGGATATGCTTGTCATCGATAAGGACAAGGGAGTTTTTTGGGATAAAAATACATGGAATTGAGGGAAACCTTCAGTCTGTTTTCCAACAGACACTGGGAGACAAATTCACCTGTCAGCAGGACACATAAATTCACCTGTCAACCTAAAACACAAGGCCAAATATACACTGGAGTTGCTTACCAAGATGACATTGAATGTTCCTGAGTGGCCTAGTTACAGTTTTTACTTAAATCAGCTTGAAAATCTATGGCAAGACATCAAAATCGCTGTCTAGCAATGATCAACAACCAACTTGACAGAGCTTGAAGATTTTTTAAAATAATAATGTGCAAATATTGTACAATCCAGGTGTGCCAAGCTCTTCGAGACTTATTCAGAAAGACTCACACCTGTAATTTCTGCCAAAGGTGATTCTAACATGTATTGACTCAGGGGGGTGAATACTTATGTGAATATGATATTTATGTATTTAATTTTCAATGAATTTGCAAACATTTCTAAAAATCTGTTTTCAGTTTGTCATAAAGGTGTATTGTGTCTAGATGTGTGAGGTAAAACAATTGAATCCATTTTGAATTGTGGAATAGGAGTATAAATACTTTCTGAAGGCACATGCTGTTTATATTACTGTTTTGCTATACATAGAAATATGCGCTGCAACATGTTTTTTCTATCCTACACTGTTTTAGTGATCAACACACTATGTCTCTGTACTTTTGCTGTCAAAGTACAGCATACTCTGAGGATGGAGCTATGGGGGGTGCAGGAAGAACAGCTGCAATGGGCTGCACTATAAGGGGTTTAGATGTTATTTGAGAAACCTAAAAAGTTATCCATCATTCCTACTGATCAAGCACCTTCATTAGGACACCCTGGCCCTGTGTGGCTTAGTTGTGATGATTGTGGATTGAATTCTTGAAGGGATCATATACACAAAAAACATTTATGCTCTCACTGTAAGTCACTTTGGATAAAAGTGTTTGCTTTAGTAGTAGACTCTATTACATTCTATTGAATGGGAGAAGTGGCCAAGGCGAAGACAGACCCATGATTTGCAACCAGGCAGACTGAGTGTTAGTGCTGCTGCCACAAATGTTTAATTAAACCCATTTTACAGTGAAGGGAGAAAGGGATGGAAATTTGACTAAAAGCCACTTGCAATGTAGGGCAACTCCAGAATAGATCAGCACAATACAGGATGTCCTTGTGACATATTTCAAGGCCACTTGATTGCAGGGTTGCATCTCTCTTCAATGCACCAAAGCATATGAGCCAATTTGGGAAGTGCCATGCAGAGCACAAGCCCTTCAAAATATAAACACCATGATATGATGTGTTTTCTATGGCATAACACTTTGCTCCTGTCGTAAAATCCCCTGCTTTGCGTTAAGGCTGGTTAGTTTGAGTGGTGATTCAGCAAGCCTCTTGCCATTTTGGAGGCAGCCCCACACCACCCTTTCCCTAAACCATGACAGTTTGTTCTCTAAGGAAAGAGGGATGGATGAAGGGAGAGAGGGGAGGGCAAACCTCTGTCTGCTGAAGTGACACATACCTAGCTCACTGAGGGCTGTAAGCCTCTTTCAGGTTCTCTGGCATATCAAATCAAATTCCAATTTTATTCGTCACTTGCTTCATGAACAGGTGTAGACTAACAGTGAAATGCTTACTTACTTTCCAGCAATGCAGAGAGAAAGAAAATAGAGAAATAATAGAAAAGTAAAACACAAAATAATAACAGTAATAATAAATACACAATGAGTAATGATAACTTGGCTGTATACACGGGGTACCAGTACAGAGTCGATGTGCAGGGGTACGAGGTAATTGAGGTAGATATGTACATATAATGAAGAATAAGTGACTGATAAAAACAGTAGCGGCAGTGTACGTGTCAAAAAGGTTAGTGCAAAAAGGGTCAATGCAAATATTCCATGTAATTATTTGGTTAATTATTTAACTAACTATTTAGCAGTCTTATGGCTTGGGGGTGAAAGATGTTCAGGGTGCTGTTGGTTCCAGACTTGGTGCATTGGTAGCACTTGCCTTATGGTAGCAGAGAGAACAGTCTATGACTTGGGTGGCTGGAGTCTTTGACAATTTTTAGGTTCTCCCTCTGACACTGCCTAGTATAGAGGTCCTGGAAGCTCGGTCTCAGAGATGTACTGGGCCGTACGCACTACCCTCTGCAGCGCCTTTCGGTTGGATGCAAAGCAGTTGCGATACCAAGCGGTGATGCAGCCAGTCAAGATGCTGTCAATGGTGAAGTTGTAAAACTTTTTGAGGATCTGATGCCCATGCTAAATATTTTTAGCCTCCTGAGTGAGGGAGGTATTGTTGTGCCCTCTTCACGACTGTGTATGTTGTGTGTGGACCATGTTAAGTCCTTAGTGATGTGGACACAGAGGAACTTGAAGCTCTCGACCCACTCCACTACAGCCCATCCGTTTCCTGTAGTCCAAGATCAGCTCCTTTGTCTTGCTGACGTTGAGGGAGAGGTTGTTGTCCTGGCACCACACTGCCAGGTCTCTGACCTCCTCCCTATAGGCTGTCTCATCAGCTGCCCACTGGCTGCCTGATCGCAAACATGAGCGTGTGTGTGAGATAAGTCATGCTCCTCAGTGATTATGTCACAACCATTGCCTCTTTCCCTGCTGCTTTTGGATGCCTCTTTCCCTGCTGCTTTTGGATGCCTCTTTCCCTGCTGCTTTTGGATGCCTCTTTCCCTGCTGCTTTTGGATGCCTCTTTCCCTGCTGCTTTTGGATGCCTCTTTCCCTGCTGCTTTTGGATGCCGCTGCCTCTCTATTTTGTGCCAGCAACAGCTTTCTCCTCTTTTTTAGGAGAGTTAATTGCCAGACAATAAAAGAAGGGGCACAGAGACGGTCACGACAGCTCCAATGCCAGTACAGTACATCTCACCATCACAATACGCCCACTGTCATGACTTCTGCCAAAGTTGGTCCCTCTCCTTGTTCGGGCGGCGTTCGGCGGTCTACGTCACTGGCTTTCTAGCCGCCGCCGATCCATTTTTCATTTTCCATTTGTTCTGTCTTTGTCTTACACACCTGGCTTCACTCAACCAATTACCTGTTTATTATTTAACCCTCTGTTCCCCATGTTGTGTATGTGAGTGATTGTTTGTTTGTTGTAATTTGGTCCGTCTTTGTGGGTTCGTGATTTACTTTGTATATTTGTGTTTTTGAGTAAAGAACTTTGATTACGCATATCTGCTGTCCTGCGCCTGACTCTCTACACCAGCTACACATAGGACCGTTACACCCACATTGAATTGAAATGTTGTGAGAAAGCCTCAGCAGTAGAGCTCACATTGTCAGGCCTCACAATGCTTTATCTGCAGTCGACTTGGAATGCTTCTCCACCTGCCCGTGTTTAGAAAGCCCATCGTTTAGACAGATAGCTCATTTATGAGTCACTCAGAGGGTGTTAATAGTTTAAGTACATCCAACCCACACTTTTCTCTCTCTCCACTTCTCAGCCAGCCAGCCTGTTTCTCTGGCCAGTCAATTAACCCCATGCTACAAGTGGAAGTGGGTTCTATGCGTTCCTTTATTTACGAGCGAACTCCGAGTGGCTCTCCATCTCCTACTGCAGTGGCTGGAAGGACACTGAGGTCAGGCACGCCCAACCGTGTGGCTTGCAGTGCTCCCCAGCGCCCCAATCTTTATTCACAGCTAAAGCTAAGCACATTACTCACCAAGATAACACTCCTGTACTCTATCAGTGGGGGGCACCGGAAGTGCTCGCTGGATAATCACCTTCATTTTAACACCATCCAAGTGAAATACGTTTTTAAAAAAGCTTCAATTTCAAATCTCACTCAGTGGTGAAAGAACTGTATCTACATTTTTTAATAATGCCTGCAATATGCTTTTGGTATCTCTGAAGCTGGAGGTTTTAGTATTTGTTATGTTTGTTAAATGTTTGGACAAAACTGATTTCGACTGTACTGTTCAATGACAAATACAACGTATATTCATTCAAATAAATTAACAGGACATATTTAATATATAAATCTATAATAAGGCACAACAAATAGATCACAATTGCCAAATGCAGTTGCTTCAGAACTGGTTGGCAGCCTATTACAGATCCTTAGGATACATTTGGTTTGATATCTACTGTCTTACAGTAACATATATGCTACACTGATGGCGTGGCAAAAGTAGTAGATTTTTGTGTTGTTACACTGGAAGCATAATTTTTTTGGGGTGTGAGCAGAGCACCAGCCACTTCATCATGTGTTCTCAGACATGCGCCACAAGTTGAATTCTTGATAATAGAACTAGAGCTACAATTTTAAGCGTAGCTCCGTGACCCTCTTGCAGGGCTGCACTGCTTACGGACAGTTTTGGGAGCATCTCACGCCTGGCAAAAGTTACATGTCCAGTGTAGCAGGCCTGTAAGCAATGAAGCTAGTTGGAGGCCCTACCTTGTCACTGGTGAGCTTGCATTATAGCAATGACAGTTAAAGCTGCAACATGACTGCCTTTGCTTATTTATCTAAGATAATAAATACCAAGCTAGAGGAGAAGTTACTGAGAGATGAGATTATTATTGTTCGTATATTGTCTAAGCCTCAAAATATCCGCCAGTACAGCCAACAGAACATCTCAGGTCAAATGCATATTTAAAATATACTACAGAAACCGAAGAAAAAAAATGTGCTCATTATAATCAAAGGGAACATTTTGCTGATTGTGACATGTGCCATAGATATTGTAGCGACTGCCATGTTTAATCTTGTCTGGAGTCTGGGGCTATTACACAAAGAAAAACAACCAAAATATTGATTATCTCGACACAATTTCCTAGACAGAGAGCCAAAGAGTTAAGTGGAAGAGCATCCAGTGTGAAATACTTTGCTAATTAGCCCACTGCGGTGCTATTGGGCTCCCATTCTCTGTGGCACCAATCTGCCAGAACTGAGCTGATTCAATGCCCGCAGGACTGTAGATGAAGGGTGGGCATTGTCCCTGCACGCTATACTGTAGCTAGCTACTTCTGTCTTTGACAATCACTCTCTCTCACACTCTCTCTTTCTTCTCGCTGTCTGTCTCAGTCTCTCTCTCTCCCTCCCCGCTTCTCTTTCTCTCCTTCTGTGTCTCTCCCTATCTCTCTCTTACCCTGCCTCCTCTCTCTCTCGCTCAGTCTCTCTCTCTCCAACGCCGACATCCTCTCCCATTAGATTAGCGGCAGCTGGATCTGCCTCTCTCGTCCTCTCCCACCTTATAATTGCCCAGCGGGAGGTGATTGACATATGAATCGAGCGTGTCAGAGAAATCAGAATATTAATCTGGGGTGTAGGTGAGTGCTTGTAGGTGTCTTCTCATGTCACCTGCTCACTTTCATTACGCAAAATCATTCCAGAACCCTACCCTTTTGATCTCTCCAGGAATTATAAACAGCCTGTCATGTTTCATGAGATATCTTGCAAATATTCCTCTCTTGCTCCAGTCGTTTGAGGGATGTTTGAGAACCAAAGAAGCAATTTGGTGAAACTATAAACTACATTTTGCTCCTGTCTACTGGAGATGTCAGCTGCTCAAAAGGCCTGGTTTCAATATTTCAAATATTTAGTACTAATGCGATGTAAGCCGACCATTTTGGATAGACTTCACTTGTTTATGTCGAGACTATTACTTTGACATGACTCATTAAGACTCACTGAACATTTTTAAATAATGAAATACCCATACTCAATAAATTATAACGGTCAAACTCTATACTGGAACTCTACTGGTCTAGCTGGTTGCCAGTTTGTTTTGGTTTCAGCCAACTTCTCACCATGTTGTTGTCTTGCAAAACAATCTGGCTACAGCAGAAACAACCAGGCTACTGCAGAAACAACCAGGCTACTGCAGAAACAACCAGGCTACAGCAGAAACAACCAGGCTACAGCAGAAACAACCAGGCTACTGCAGAAACAACCAGGCTACTGCAGAAACAACCAGGCTACAGCAGAAACAACCAGGCTACTGCAGAAACAACCAGGCTACAGCAGAAACAACCAGGCTACTGCAGAAACAACCAGGCTACTGCAGAAACAACCAGGCTACAGCAGAAACAACCAGGCTACAGCAGAAACATCCAGGCTACTGCAGAAACAACCAGGCTACTGCAGAAACAACCAGGCTACTGCAGAAACAACCAGGCTACAGCAGAAACAACCAGGCTACTGCAGAAACAACCAGGCTACTGCAGAAACAACCAGGCTACAGCAGAAACAACCAGGCTACTGCAGAAACAACCAGGCTACTGCAGTAGCCATGTAAAGAAGTATGGAGGGACTGCTATATTAAGTCTATAAAGTAGCTTAGTATACATGCAATCATCCACTTCAGACAGGAAGACCTGAGAAGTGGAAGATATTACATGAGATGTGGGCAGCGGTTATGTTGATATGACGTGTGCATTGAGTATTCCACACATAACAACCGTGCTGAATAGAAGTGCCACTATATAGTAAAGCTAAGGAGGTCTGAGTCCTATGGATTGAACCTTAATGACACTAGCACACAGTACGAAATATTAGACATTTTCACACTATATTATGTGCCACGGCCCTCAGATAGAAACAAGGATGAAGGTAAAAGTGATTTTGTTTGTCTCTATTGGAAAAATATACCCAATGGGACTTTCCTCTTGTCTTGTCTGTTTGTGAGAAGGCGTTTTCCCAAGCTGTGAGTAAGTGAACTAAGTGTTTTGTTTAACGCTCAAACCTATCTCAATGGGTTTAACAATATTGAACTGTCTAATTGTTCTCAGTGGCTCTAAAAAACACACAACGGAATGCTGTTGACTAGACGTCGAATAAAAGTGTAGGCCTATAAACCGCCAATGCCCGTGTATTTTCTTTTGTAAATTAATCTCTGGAACTGCAAAATGAGTTTTGGGGGTAAACAGCCAACAGGCAGAGGCTATGATGATCTAATGCACCCTAAATCAGAGGTTGACATTTGTCCGTGAAGTCGACAGGCTGCTGACTGTGGGGCTGAGCGCCGCTGCAGCAAAGATGACAGTTGGCGAAGCTAATCCTCTGAAAAAATTTGGTCGATTGCTTTTTTTTTTACTTTAGCATTATCTTCTTCCTCCTTCCGCATGCCCCCAACGACTTAAACACCTAGGCCCGCTTTGACAGGTACATTTCAAGTCTAGAACATTCCTAATAAAAATGCTGTCGGACATTAAGGAATAGCCCTGTTTTTTGGCCCCGAGTTAAAATTTCTGTGATATGCCAGATGTGAGATGAGAATTATTCTTTGAGATCACGGAATTGTTTGGACAGGCTGAGGGAGCCAACGGGAGCTGAGCCACCGAGCCAGAATATGCTTGCAGAGCTACTTCTTTGGTTTCGAGGCATCAACTGGTGACGGCGGATGGCATTATTTACTGGTTACCCGTCAGTACACAAACATGACAACATCTTTATTTATTATGTTCCCTCAACACCTGCAAGGCTAGGGAGGGGAATTGTTGTTTGTCTAGTCAGGTGAGTAAATAAACACAGAATTTAAAGGAAAGTGAGGATTTAATCTTGATTGTATATCTTTATTGCAATTCATTTCACATGGAAATAATAAATGGATATAGTATTGAGAGGAGATGTGGCTGTGCTGCTATAGTAGGGAAGAAGTATAAAATACAAAGACATTGCAGGTCTGTAATTTTGTTCATAATGTCTGTACATTATATTCTTCGGGAAGGGTAAGTATCACCTCTTTCCCCTTGTTGTGGGCCATCAGTATGTTTGCAGTATCTGTTAGAGCACAAGGACAAACCAAGTAGATTTTTATTTTATTTTTAAATCTAAAAATCAAGGAAATATGAATTTATACAACATACAATATGTTTGGGGGACAAATTCAAAGGATGAATTAGTGTACAACCTAGCTAATGAATAGATGGATTAGTCAGTGAACCCGATGTACAACCGTCTCATTATATTTGATAAAGCTAGGGAACTGTACACAACATCTGCAATCATATTCTATTATAGCACTTATCCAAATAGTTGGTTTGATCTCCTGCTCTATGGTATCCAGCTAGTATTTCCTGTACTATGAATGCTGTCTTCTGCCAATGCCATTTATCTGTTTGGCTGAATTGCACTCCTATATATGGATGTGAATTCTCTTCTGTATCCACAAAAGCAGAAGTGGATTTCTTTTGACATCTAGCTTTCCTGCTGGAGTGCATTATTTCCCTGCACCAGACAACTGACTGTAAACAAGAGAGCTCAACTGCAAAGCTCGTCTTTAAAGTGAAGTAGTAAAGATCTAGCCTGTTTTATTTAACTAGGCAAGTCAGTTAAGAGCAAATTCTTATTTACAATGACAGCCTACCCCTGGCAAACCTGGATGATGCTGGGCCAATTGTGTGCTGCCCTACGGGACTCCCAATCACAGCCGGATGTGATACAGCCTTGATTTTTTAAAGTGAAGTAGCCTGCCTTTTTTTTAACCTAGGCAAGTCAGATTTAAGAACAAATTCTTATTTACAACAACGTCCTAGGAACAGTGCCTTGTTCAGGTGCAGAACATCATATTTTTTACCTTGCCAGCTCAGGGATTTGATCTAGCAACCTTGCGGTTACTGGCCCAATGCTCTAACCACTAGGCTACCTGCCAGCCCACTTCTTTAAAATGAAGTGGGCCTGTCTTTAAAGTGAAGTAGCAAAGATCTAGCCCGTCTTTAAAGCGAAGCAGAGAAGATCTAGCCTGTCTTTAAAGCAACGCAGCAAAGCACCAGTGCTTTGAGTCGGCTGTCTCGCACTGTAGCACTGCATCACACGTCACATGCAGTCTGCCGCACTGTGTTTTCCCTTCACAAACACCAAGAAGTAGGCTAAGGCCTTGAGAAGTCCCCCAAGTTACTTATCTTAGCAGTATAGCTGAGGATAAGCCTCCCCCTTACTGGGATGACTAAAGTTTTAATGTCACACTGCTGTCTTGCAACCTGAGAATAGTTGCACAGCTATTGTTTTTCTACAAAGCAGCACCACATCCTACAGAGTACATGTAGCAGAGAAACTAGATTATAAATCACTTGAGTCTTTGGGAATACATTATTTAAAAGCACATTACTCTCACGGGTTTGCTCATTAACAAGGGTTCTAGTTCTTTAAAAAAATTAAAGATTGAATACTCATGTTCATTTGTAATACATTCAATGTGTATTATTAATAAACTAACCAGTCTCTTTTTATTTGCATAGAAGAGACTATTATCTGCATAAAAAAATAGTTGGCGAATCAGCTCCATTGGAACACTATGTTCTTTCAATAGACTGAACAGACCCTTCGTGTCCTAGAGTGACCCCCAGCGCCACCCCGACTTCCATCCAACAACCAGCTAATTTTCCACACGCCCCAGGCGCCTTCCATCTCCTCTGTCTAATCTGGACTGCCCCTGGGTGGTCTTTTCTTGCCCCAGTTAATGCTCACACGTCCTCCTCTCCCCTCCGTCTGGGCTGCAGTAGAGCACAGCAGAGCAGGCTGCCTCTGAAGATTTCAGACACAGTCAGTAGCCCCATTTAGGTGCTCGCTAGCTGGAACACATTTCAATTTGCCTGCTTCCGGGTGCTCATGTTCATCAAGATTTCATGGAGGACGCAAACAATTAGCCGCAAACAACCCTAGGGGACAACCTAGCACCCCACTGATAGTAAGCAAACATTAAGAGTGGAATAAACTTACAGTCATATTAATAACCAAAGGATGACTCTCTCTACCAAACTATTTATAGTCCTTTCCCCCCCCATTGAAAGCAAAAATGCTCATCTTGAGCCTGCATCTCTTTGAAGTGTAAGAGGTGGATCCACTTGAGGTGGATTATTTACAGTCATGTAGTTTAAATCTAGTTAAGTATCCATAAATGATCTCCCAAGTACCCAACCAACTGGACATTAGAATAAAAAAAAGAAACCATCAGCATCCATTTTGATGTTATGGCATATATGCGTGTTAGTTACTGCAAATTCAGTAATCCGGTGCATAGACTTCTGAAAGCCTCTGCCCTCTCCTTCCCCCTGATGTTGGCTCTGTCTGTCCCCTCTATTGACGGCTCATCATGGAGTCTGTTTGTTCCTCAGCAGTGTTTGATGCAGGGGCATTGTTAATGACATGCTTGGCCTTTCTGCTATGACACAGCAGCATTCGTGCTTGCACAGAGGATATGGTAATGAAATTGTATGTTTATGTGCACATACATATTTTTGTTCAAAGAAAGACAAATGCCTGAGCTCTGAGCACAAAAGCGTATGAAAAATAGGTCATTTCCACAACTTCTCGAAGCGTCCGTGGCGCTACTTTGCCCTCCAGTGGCGCAAAAGCAAGCTGCAAGTACAGATTTCATTTTGAAATTGAACTGGTGTGTGTATTAATGTATGGTGGGCCTAATTGGCAAAGTATTCGTAGAAATGAAATTCCGAAAACCATAATGTATGGGTTCCCCAAGATAAAAGTTACTGTTGTTGCAACTATTTTGAGCCCTATCTAGCTCACATTCTATGCAGGTGGTGGTAAAACAACTGGTCCCTTTAGGATGACCACAGAATTTGTAGATAAGCAAATGCCAAAGAATTGGGAGAATTGATATTTACCTTATTTTATGTTTCACAACTCAAATAGTCAAGAGCAGATTATTTTATGGAATACTTTCCACTTCACAAAAGAACACCCTAAGATAGCACAAACACATGCAAAGCTAAAGATAAATAATAACCATAAAAAATTGGGTTTTAATGGCAGATGCTGTCTACTCCATTATGACAAAATGTATTGCTTATTGTCCATCTAACTAAGATGAGTTTATTTTCGCCTGATGGAATTGAAATTATGTCCGAAGCTTGAGGTCCCGACCAGTGGCAATATTAGCATGTAAATCTTGATGGGTCCAAAAAATAAAAATAAATGATAAGCATGCCAGCAAAACCACTACACAACACAACACTAAATAATACATGAATTGGACTATAACCGTGACAAACGGTGCCCACAAACTGTTAGGGCCTACATAAAGCTGTCCCAACAGCAGAGTCCCAACAGCAGTTCCAACACCTTACCACTGCTACACCTGGCTATCAGCGGAGTTTTGTCTGGCAGCGAAACCGTTCATTCAGCCTCATTTACTGCCTTTGAAAAAAACATAGCCGATACGGCTGACTTGCTTAAACAAATGTGGTTTCTACTGACCAGTGAGATATACAAACTATGGCATAAGGGGACGACGAGCGGTTAAGCGGCAATCCATAATTTCGATGAAGACATTCATGAGTTAGCCAGCACGGACGTAGTCAGTAAAACTATTTGCTCAGCACTTTTGAAATGTACTGCGACAGAATTCAGAACATGGGCCATTCTTACAGTATTCTCCCTGTACACCAAGTCAGAACTGTAGGATAAATCAAGGGGGCATATAAGCAGACAATGAAAGCTTTTCCAATATTCAATGATTACACTTCTCTATAACAGGCTATAGGCTACTTGTGCACCACCAAGTCAGAACAGTAGGCTAAGTTATAAGGGGGAAACTGCTCGGCATCTGACCGTAAGGCTCTACAGAGGGTAGTGCGTACGGCCCAGTACATCACTGGGGTCAAGCTTCCTGACATCTAGGACCTATATACTAGGGGGTGTCAGAGGAAGGCCCAAAAAATTGTCAAAGACTCCAGTCACCCAAGTCATAAACTGTTCTTTCTGCTATGGCACTGCAAGCGGTACTGGAGCCCAAGTCTAGGACCAAAAGGCTCCTTAATAACTTCTACCCCCAAGCCATAAGACTGCTAAACAATAATCAAATGGCCACCCGAACTATTTACATTGACCCCCCCTCGTTTTTACACTCTGCTACTCGCTGTTTACGTCACTTTACAAATTACCTCGACTACCCCCGCACATTAACTCTGTATATAGCCTCGTTATATAGCCTCGTTATTGTTATGTACTTTTCTTTTGTTACTTTTTGATTTGATTAGATTTTTTTAACTTTAGTTTATTTAGGAAATATTTTCTTAACTCTACTTCTTGAACTGCATTGTTGGTTAAGGGCTTGTAAGTAAGCATTTCACGGCGCATGTGACAAATACAATTTCATTTTATTTGAAAGGGAACAAGTTATTAGAGTGAGGCACATGGGTTACTAACAGCTTACTACACAACATACACTTAGTATTATTTTTTTTGTTAGCTACAGTATACATTTCTCCCTGGCATATTACATAATTTATGCAGCAGCATATAAGATATATTTGGACTCACCTTGTTGTGCTGTGCTCACTTGAACAGGAAGGTGGTGCAGTGGTACTTGTGGGCAAATTTTGTCATCAAAGTCTGGCATTCTCTGGATTTATGGTGCTTTCAAGACAACTGGGAACTCTGAAAACAAGGTCGAATCATGACGTCAGTGATCTTCTGGTCGGAGCTCTAGAAAGAGGCCGAGTTCCCGCCTTGGAATTCCGAGTTGGATGACCGTTCGAACGTATTTTCCCAGTCGGTGCTCATTTTTTCCCTGAGTTCCCAGTTGTCTTGAAAGCGGCAGAAGTCATGCTGGATTGACAGCATGGCCAATGTTGAATGTTTATCCTTTTAAGTTTGGAAAAGAGACCCTTAAGCCAAGACTTGGACCACACATCCACTCCACTGAATAGCAGACTAGTGATTGCTTTGCGATGCTTGCAGTTAGCCACAGCTTCCTCCAAACCACTCATTGCTGATTTTGCGGTGACGTAGTGTCCCCTTTCGTGACAGAACACTGAGACAATCCCGGCGCAACTAGAGAACATTACCAACCCCTACGCTCCATATTTTCCGCTGGCTGTCCCACCACCACAGAAAGCACTGACCTAGGCTGAAACACCTGCATTTTGGAGCTGCCTTACTCAAGAAAACAAAAAAGAGACCATATTTGTATGCGGCTTTATTAACTCAATTATGTATTTTTTTTTTTTACATTGTTTGCAAACTGATATGTGACATATGTGTTCTACATGTTATTTTGGCATTAATACGTGTCACATATCAGTTTGCAAACAATGTAAAAAAATAAATACATAATTGAGTTAATAAAGCCGCATACAAATATGGTCTCTTTTTTGCTATATATATATATATATATATAAATAAAACCCGGAATTCCATTCATAGCTATTTGAGTGCCATGCTCCCTTTAGGGGCGATGCCAGCCTTCAAGAAGCATGCCATTGCCATCCCTTATCTTTCCAATCCCTTCAAAAACAAAGGATTCCCTCATATTCCAGCAACAAGTGAGATATTCACATATTCATTCCAAACCACATCATCTTAATTTCCATTCTACTCTCCTAGAACCATTTGAGATTCACAATATGATTGTGTTGTTTAGTTTTAGTAACTCGATGAGGATGGCTTTGGTGTTGGGTCTTGAGTACTGAATCTAATCCGTGCTCAGTTTGAGACAATTAGGCTGTTCCAGACTGCCGTTACCCACTGATGAAAGAGAGGGTTGAAATGATAGGTATGAAATTCAAATAAAATGGGGTCCTCGTTAGAGGGGGAAGAAAGCAATCTTGTGCTCTGTGATTTACATAACATTACTCCACAGCTGCTTGATCAGACATGGAGACAGACTAGGGTGGGATGTAAGATCTTCCTGTGAAACACAGTAATAACATTCACAAGATTGCCTAAAATGTAAGCAATGCAGGATGGGGTTTGTAAAGCATAGGCATGTCATAAAAATGCAGACATGATGGTATTTAATATTGTATGTACCGGTTGTACTTTCTACTAACAAAAATATTAACTAAAAAACATGTACAAAATGAATGTTGTGTTTTTTTGCATTCTCATTTTATCAATGCCATAAAGGTTAGCAGTTAGCATTGTGTGGGATTATCATGTTCAAATACTAGCAACAGCACAACAACCGAACGGAGATTACAAAACCGGAAGCCCCGAGTGGAGACTTTCTGAAAGGACAGCTAGATAGTGACTGCTGCACCTGGAGAATGCTTAGATTCCTAAACAGTAAACACTGTGTGTTTCACTGTGTGTATCCATCTGTAAGTACTGTGTCTGTTGGACAACATTTCATGCTGATAATAGCATGGCAGCTAGCAGCAAAGCAAATGGAGTTGGTTACTGTGGGTGATGACATGAGGTGACCTTATCAGACAGTGATAAACTGGAAATGGGAAACAGAAATCAAAATACCATCCCATACAGACAGGCTACCTCAGTTGCTGGATGGGCTTTTTGCCATGGAAAAATGAATGGCCTTGTAGAAAAATAGACTATAGGACTATAGGACAGACTACACCGCTAATACTCTCTGTTGTTATCATCTATGCATAGGCACTTTAATAACTCTATCTACAGTACATATACATATTACCTAAATTACCTCGACTAACCAGTGCCCCCGCACATTGACTCTGTACTGGTACCCCCCTGTATATAGTCTCGCTATTGTTATTTTACTGCTGCTCTTTAATTACTTGTTACTTTTATTTCTTATTTGTATATTTAAACTACATTGTTGGTTAAAGGCTTGTAAGTAAGCATTTCACTGTAAGGTCTACACCTGTTGTATTCGGCGCATGTGACTAATAACATTTTATTTGAGTTCATACAATTTGATTTGATTTGATTTTTTTATTCCATTGCCTACACCAACACTATAGACAACTTGATTAAATCTGTATTTTGCTGTAGTATGTAACAGGCTGCCAGTATATAACATTCAGATACCTCAACTATTTCAAAATCAGAAAATAACACATGTTGTAACATTTTAAACAGTGTAGAAAAGCTTAACGGGACATTACACTCCAAAACCAAAGTTTGTTATATGTTGTTGCAATGCTAGGGTGACTAATAAGCACCCTAGCATTAAAGACACTGCTGAGACTGAGGCTGTCCTAATATGGACACTATACATTTGACTGGTAATAATCCATCTCAGGAGTTCTACACATTTTTAATGACACCCCTCAAGACTGCAGAAGTTAAAGTCACTTGATTGATGTGCTTGTTTTGCCTTGTTGGATTGATGTCCTTGTTGACAGCCAATATGTCATATCTCCAATTCTTTTCTCCAGTCTAGCTGACAGATTTCAACAATCTGAGATATTATTGATTTATTTGTTGTCCTCCTTGAGACTGAATGACTGATCCAAACAGCAAATATCAGCTCTGACACTTTGATATAAAAATCTCAGCTCAAACACTTTAATAGAAGTTATTAATTTGGTTGTTCTTGAATTGCGGTGGCATTTCCTTTGCAACCATGAAAAACATGTAAAAATTACAAATATTTACACATCAATCAGGGCTGGGTAGGTTACTTTCTAAATGTAATCTGTTACAGTTCCTAGTTACCTGTCCGGAATTGTAATCACTAAAGTAGCTTTTGGATTGCACAAACTCAGTAACATAATCTGATTACATTCAGTTACTTTTAGATTACTTTCCCCTTAAGAAGCATTAGAAGAAGACAAAAATGTATGTTACCAAATGAACCACGTCTATTGTAGGATAAATCCATGTTAAAGTTTACATAGCTGGCCATATACGGATGTTACATTTTACTTTATGGGTTGGTTAGGTAGGCTTCTTCTAACCCATCGCTTTCTACTACATATAATAATATGATTAAATTATATCTTTAGATTAAAAACCAAAGTCTATCAGAATTCCAGTCATTCCAATAAAATGTTATACCCCTTGATCTTCAAGAATAGGACTTGGAAATATGGAATATAGATTAGACAAATTGTTTTATCTGAGCATAACCCAAAAACGAAGGACTTATTAGCCAGCCCTAGTCTGTTGTTTATGATTTTGTTGTCATGGAGGACGGATTGAGCTCACCGCTAGCAAAGGCTAGCTTTTTCAAACAGAAATGTTCATCCTGTAGCACAAACTCCAAAAGGTTCTGGGACACTGTAAAGTCCATGGAGAATAAGAGCACCTCCTCCCAGCTGCCCACTGCACTGAGGCTAGGAAACACTGTCACCACTGATAAATCCACTATAATTGAGAATTTCAATAAGCATTATTCCACGGCTGGCCGTGCTTTCCACCTGGCTACCCCTACCCCGGTCAAAAGCCCTGCACCCCCCACAGCAACTTGCCAAAGCCTCCCCCATTTCTCCTTCACCCAAATTCAGAAAGCTGATGTTCTGAAAGAGCTGCAAAATCTGGACCCCTACAAATCAGCCGGGCTAGACAATCTGGACCCTCTCTTTCTAAAATTGTTGCAACCCCTATTACTAACCTGTTCAACCTCTCTTTCTTATCGTCTGAGATCCCCTATGATTGGAAAGCTACTGCGGTCATCCCCCTCTTCAAAGGGGGAGACACACTAGACCCAAACTGCTACAGACCTATATCTATCCTACCCTGCCTTTCCAAGTTCTTCGAAAACCAAGTTAACTTCTTTGGGATAGGGGGCAGTATTTTCACGGCCGGATAAAAAACGTACCCGATATTATCTGGTTACTACTCCTGCCCAGAAACTAGAATATGCATATAATTAGACGATTTGGATAGAAAACACTCTAAAATTCCTAAAACTGTTTAAATGGTGTCTGTGAGTATAACAGAACTCATATGGCAGGCCAAAACCTGAGAAGATTCCATGCAAGAAGTGCCCTGTCTGACAATTTGTTGTCCTTCTGTTGCATCTCTATCGAAATTACAGCATCTGTGCTGTAACGTGACATTTTCTAAAGCTTCCATTGGCTCTCTAAAGCCGCCAGAAAGTGGAATGGGGTGTCTGCTGTCTCTGGGCAAAGTATAGGAGCAGAGTTTGTAAGTGGTCAGCCTGGGGACAGTGAGACTGGAGATGCGCATTCACGAGATTTCTCAATTTTTTTCTTTCAGTCTTTGAATGAATACAACGTTGCCCGGTTGGAATATTATCGCTATTTTACGAGAAAAATAGCATAAAAATAGATTTTGAACAGCGTTTGACATGCTTCTAAGTACGGTAATGGAATATTTCAATTTTTTTTGTCACGAAATGCGCTTGCGCGTTACCCTTCGGATAGTGACCTGAACGCACGAACAAAACGGAGGTATTTGGATATAACTATGGATTATTTGGAACCAAAACAATATTAGTTGTTGAAGTAGAAGTCCTGGGAGTGCATTCTGACGAAGAACAGCAAAGGTAATCCAATTTTTCTAACAATAATTCTGAGTTTAGGTGACCCCGAAGTTGGCGGATGTCAAAATAGCTAGCCGTGATGGCCGAGCTATGTACTCAGAATATAGAAAAATGTGCTTTTGCCGAAAAGCTATTTTAAAATCGGACATAGCGATTGCATAAAGGAGTTCTGTATCTATAATTCTTAAAATAATTGTTTTGTATTTTGTCAACATTTATCGTGAGTAATTTAGTAAAATCACCGGAAGTTTTCGGGTGGGTATGCTAGTTCTGAACATCACATGCTAATGTAGAAAGCTGGTTTTTGATATAAATATGAACTTGATTGAACAAAACACGCATGTATTGTATAACATAATGTCCTAGGAGTGTCATCTGATGAAGATCATCAAAGGTTAGTGCTGCATTTAGCTGTGTTTTGGGTATTTGTGATGCATGCTAGTTGCTTGGAAATGGCTGTGTGGTTTTTTGTGTCTATGTACTCTCCTAACATAATCTAATGTTTTGCTTTCGCTTTAAAGTCTTTTGGAAATCGGACAACGTGGTTCGATTCAGGAGAAGTGTATCTATAAAATGGTGTAAAATAGTCCTATGTTTGAGAACTTTGAATTATGACATTTTGTGGTTTTAAATTTGGCGCTCTGATTTTTCACTGGCTGTTGAATAGTGTGGGACGATTTCGTCCCACCTCCCCTAGAGAGGTTAACAAACAGATCACTGACCATTTAGAATCCCATTGTACCATCTCCGCTATACAATCTGGTTTCTGAGCTGGTCGCGGGTGCACCTCAGCCACGCTCAAGGTCCTAATATTTTATCAACGTTTATGATGAGTATTTTTGTAAATTGTTGTGCTGATTCACCGACAGTATTGGAGGTAAAATATTTTCTGAACATCACGCGCCAATGTAAAAGGCTGTTTTTGGATATAAATATCAACTTGATCGAACAAAAAAATGCATGTATTGTGTAACATGATGTCCTAGGAGTGTCATCTGATGCATAATTTTAGCTGAATTTCTGGTATTTGTGACACCTGTCCTTGCTAGGAAAATGGCTGTGTGGTTTTTCTTGTGTTGGAACTGTCCTAACATAATCTAACTTTATGCTTTCGCCGTAAAGCCTTTTTGAAATCGGACAATGTGGTTACATTAAGGAGACGTGTATCTTTAAAATGGTGTAAAATAGTCGTATCTTTGAGAACTTTGAATTATGACATTTTGTGGTTTTTGAATTTGGCGCTCTGATTTTTCACTGGCTGTTGAATAGTGTGAACCGTGGGTGGGACGGTAGCGTCCCACCTGCACAAGAGAGGTTATGGAGTAGTATATCTATAATTCTTTCAATAACTGTTGTAAATTTTATCAATGTTTATGATGAGTATTTTTGTAAATTGATGTGCTCATTCACCGGGGGTTTTGGTGGGAATACATTTTCTGAACATCAAGCGCCAATGTAAAATGGGGTTTATGGATATAAATATGAACTTTATCGAACAAAACATACATGTATTTTGTAACATTGAGTCCTGGGAGTGTCATCTGATGAAGATAATCAAAGGTTAGTAATTAATTTTAGCTGACTTTCTGGGTTTTGTGATGCCTCTGCTTGCTTGGAAAATGGCTGTGTGGTTTTTCTTGTTTAGGTGCTGTCCTAACAAAATCTAATGTTTTGCTTTCGCCGTAAAGCCTTTTTGAAATCGGACACTGTGGTTAGATTAAGGAGAATCTTATCTTTAAAATGGTGTATAATACTTTTTATTATGAGATTTTTGTTGTTTTGAATTTTCCGCCGTGCACTTTCACTGGCTGTCGTCATATCGATCCCGCTAACGGGATTCAAGCCGTAAGAAGTTTTAAATAACCTTCAATGCCATACAACACTCCTTCCGTGGCCTCCAACTGCTCTTAAATGCAAGTAAAACTAAACGCATGCTCTTCAACCGATTGCTGCCCGCACGCCCAGCATCACTACCCTGGACGGTTCTGACTTAGAATATGTGGACAACTACAAATACCTAGGTGTCTGGTTAGACTGTAAACTCTCCTTCCAGACTCACATTAAGCATCTCCAATCCAAAATCAAATCTAGAATCAGCTTCCTATTTCGCAACAAAGCATCCTTCACTCATGCTGCCAAACATACCCTTGTAAAACTGACTATCCTACCGATCCTCGACTTCGGCGATGTAATTTACAAAATTGCCTGCAACACTCTACTCAGCGAATCTAATGCAGTCTATCACAGTGCCATCCGTTTTGTCACCAAAGCCCCATATGCTACCCACCATTGCGACCTGTATGCTCTCGTTGGCTGGCCCTCGCTTCATATTTGTCGCCAAACCCACTGGCGCCAGGTCATCTATAAGCCTGTGCTAGGTAAAGCCCCGCCTTATCTCAGCTCACTGGTCACCATAGCACCACCCACCCGTAGCACGCGCTCCAGCAGGTATATTTCACTGGTCACCCCCAAAGCCAATTACTCCTTCAGCTGCCTCTCCTTCCAGTTCTCTGCTGCCAATGACTGGAACAAACAGCAAACATCACTGAAGCTGGAGACTCATATCTCCCTCACTAACTTTAAGCACCAGCTGTCAGAGCAGCTCATAGATCACTGCACCTGTACATAGCCCATCTGTAATTAGCCCATCCAACTACCTCATCCCCATACTGTTATATATTTTATTTATTTTGCTCCTTTGCACACCAGTATCTCTACTTGTACACTGATCTTCTGCACATCTATCACTCCAGTGTTTAATTTACTATATTGTAATTATTTCACCACTATGGCCTATTTATTGCCTTACCTCAGTTATCCTACCTCATTTGCACACACTGTATATAGACTTTTTCTATTGTATTATTGACTGTATGTTTGTATATTCCATGTGTAACTCTGTGCAGTGGCGGTTCTAGACCATTTCAACTGGGGGGTCCAAGCTGGGGCCAGTTGCACTGTTAGAGGGGCCAGTTACATTAGACGTTATTGTTGTCATATCGTTTTCTTCACCTCATTGCAGGCAAAAGACCATGTTCGTTGCCACTGTCTAACAACGGATGTAAAAAAAGAACGATAGCAAAAATGAGTTATATAAAAATTATATCATACTCCACATTTAGGGGGGCCACAAGGGGGTCCAAAATTGTTGTCACAGGGGCACTGCCCCCCCCTCCCCCAGAACCGCTAGTGTTGTTGTTTGTGTTGCACTGCTTTGCTTTATCTTGGCCAGGTCACAGTTGTAAATGAGAACTTGTTCTCAACTAGCCTACCTGGTTAAATAAAGGTTAAATACATTTATAATTTGTGGAACATTGATAATTTGTGGAATTTCTTCCCTTCTTGTTGCGTTTCAGCTAATCAGTTGTGTTGTGACAAGGTAGCGGTGGCATACAGAAGATAGCCCTATTTGGTAAAATACCAAGTCCATAATATGGCAAGAACAGCTCACATAAGCAAAGAAAAACTATAGTCCATCATTACTTTAATGGTCAGTCAAGACTGGAAAATTGAAAATGTATCAGTAAAAAAATTGATGTAGCAACTACAGATTGCCCCTTTAAGTGTATCAAAAGTGTGTGAGTTTGAACATGTGTCCATTAGGTCTATATCAGCAAGTTGAATAATCTTTGGATACCGACAGCAGTCGTACCAATGGAAGACATAGTTTTGACTGTAACTTACAAAAGCCTATTCCTGCTATTTTCCTGCAATCCATCAAACCCATTTGGTGTGTCATCATAGTGGACAAGGTCACACCGTATGAGCACCAGAGATATGTTTTAGCCCCAATACTTTGGCACCCATATTAGTATTCGGAATGGTAATGAACAGCAGGAAAACAATTTAGATCTAATTGGGTCTTAATGGCACCTGATAAAACACACACACACACTCACACACTCTCAGGGAACCAAAGCAGTAATAAACCCATTCAATTATCATCTTTCAGGCCAACAACTAAGGTCAGAGATGACAGTCTCAGTAGTTCAGAATGAATTCTAAATTGCAGCGATGCAAATCAACACAGACATGAAATAAGCTTTAGGGAGTAATCTAAGAGCTTGTCAACCTCTCCCACTCCACCAAGAGGGAGATGTGGAATAATTCACCTTAATAATGATTTCTATGTTTAAATATCAGCAGCTCCATCTTATTGTACAATACCGTTCTTGGTTGATAACAGTTCCACTGCTGATATGGAGAAAGCTTTCTTACCTAAAAGCGCAAAAAATTGCAATCGGAGCTGGGAAGTTTGAACACATAAGTAGTGGAATATGAATGAATTGATTTGTTTTGTATGGAACATTTACTATCAATCCTCACAAACTAATTATTGTAAACATGAAGATCATTACTATCTAAATGAAGTTGTTTTCCTTTTTTTGTTTCCATATTGTCCCAGCAGATGTCAGTATTACTCAAGGTAAGTACAACTTGAGTGGATTACACTACATCTGCATTCGTCAGAAAACAATAATACCCTTCTTATAATACCCTTCTGGTTCAATTTCCTATCCAATTTGTGCAACAAGAATGGCTCCAACATTCTAACCAATTTCACCAACATTAATATGGAAAGTAAGTAAGTCACCATAATCTTTAATTCATTAATGATAAGATACACCAGCAGATTTTTGCAGTTAGATGTCAACATAAGGGGATATTATATTTCAGTCAACTACAGCTTGTACTGCCCTTTTAAAGGACTAAGTCGGAATGAAAAATGTGATTTAATGGGTCTCATCATTGAAATCCTTGTCAGATTTTAATGAACGAAGCTGTGATTAACTGGGCCTGGAACTTTTCAGTAGCCAAGAGGTCATCATTTGATTAAAGATAAAGGACACAAGACAGAGAAGGAAAAATGGCTAGACTGTTACATTTCTATCATCGTGGTTATAGGTCTTCCTGTCTCCATCTCAACATAAAGGGTAGTTACTGTGCCAGACAGTCACAACAACGAACCAGAAATATCCTCCACCCCTACTACAGTCGTTCATTGTTAGAGGGAAATGTTTTACTCCATTAAAGTCCTGCTGTTCAGGGGTCGTTTCAATTAATGACATAAAAACATTGATTATTGAGGAATCCAACTTATTAAAACCATAAAAGTTAAGCTTTGTACAAGTGTCTTATATTAAACAAAGTGTCAGGGCAAGGCTGTTGAAATGACAAATTGTGCCTTTAAATGCTATTTATTTTTCACAAGTGAATGATTTTACAGCTATTATTTGGTGGGTAGAATAATGAAGTCCCCGTAGGAAGTTGCCTTGACCAAGGTCTATGACCGTCACATTAGTTATTGAATGTTTCTTCCACAACAACAGTGTGAGAGTCTACTCTGCATTCTCTCTAAGGAAAGTATGGCTATAAAGTCAAGAGAAAAATACTTTCACTCGTACAGTGTTCAAGCTTTTCTTTCTTTCATACCTTGTAATCACATGTCAGTCATAAGCACTTCAACAACAATACATCTCAAGTGTGTGCTCCGTGGTCTGTGTATTTGGGCATTCTCTGCATACTGTTTAATTTATCTTTCGTCTCTCTGTCTTTCAGAAATTTCCTTCAAAGCGAGCGAAACAGTGCCCCACTGTCTCTGTATGTGTAGCTTATCTATCGGATGCTGTCTGGTCAATAATGACATTGTTGCTGCAAGTAGCATTGCATGCAAGGGAAGCCAGTGAGCATTTGGCATCCCTTGACAAAAAAAAAATTAAGAAAATAATAGCCAATCAGCATTGAGCTAAACTGAGTGATCTCAGCTGTGAAGGGTCCTGGTGCACCCCAAAAAAGTGTAAAGGGAAGCCAGACTTGAATTGTTGCATCTCGTTGTGTCGTTGTCCTCCGGTGGCTAGCTAGCTATTTAAAATCATCCCTTTCCTAAATTAGCCATGATGGAGATTTCTTTAAAAAAATATATTTTTTATTTTTTACTTTATTTAACTAGGCAAGTCAGGGATTTGATAGGGATTTGAACTTGTTGTTTTCTTCATTCTCTGTACTGGCCAATGATTCTAAAAGCGATTCTGAATCCAACCATGCATTGTGCCCCTGGCCTGAGAGGACGGAAGTTCAACATGTAGCTAGATGTAGTATGCTAATGTTAACGAGCTAGCCTGGCACATTGTTGACCGTGAAAGGAAGTTAGGCTAGAGAGCAGGCATTTTAGCCATGTAGCCTAGGACAACAAAAACTAAAAGCGTGTACTGTATGACAGAGTCAGAGACCGCTTAGGCAACATCTACAAGTAGGGTGAGTCAACATGTTTTTTCTACTTGCACCCACACACACACACACACACACACACACACATCAGTAACATGGACAGCCACATCATATTTAGCTTACGTTGATTGGACTAAATCCTTTTCGGTATCTTTAGTTGTCACTGTATTAGACTAAGCATAGGGGATTAGATGATGTTGAAATGTTGAAGTTGAAATGGTGCTGGAATACTGGAGACAGATCCTGTTTTCTTTGCGACTTGCAGTAACTCTCAGTGGGTCTAAATCAATACTTGTTTAGTAGTCCAAACATTTCTGAAACATTACCTTGCTTGACCATGCTGTAGGTCATGTAACTGTTCGTTACATGCAATATGCTTTGTGGACTAAACAGGACAGAGGTTGTTCTCCGGTGTTGTGATGAAACAAAGATGATGTTGAATGTATTCTTCCACTGTGTCTTCTTATTGTCTCGGCCTTAGGCCTATATATCACAGTGTCTTCTTATTGTCTAGGTCTTAGGCCTATATATCACAGTGTCTTCTTATTGTCTAGGTCTTAGGCCTATATATTACAATGTCTTCTTATTGTCTCAGCCTTAGGCCTATATATCACAGTGTCTTCTTATTGTCTCAGCCTTAGGCCTATATATCACAGTGTCTTCTTATTGTCTCAGCCTTAGGCCTATATATCACAGAGTCTTCTTATTGTCTAGGTCTTAGGCCTATATATCACAATGTCTTCTTATTGTCTCAGCCTTAGGCCTATATATCACAGAGTCTTCTTATTTTCTCAGCCTTAGGCCTATATATCACAGAGTCTTCTTATTGTCTCGGCCTTAGGCCTATATATCACGGTGACAAGGCATATGAACTAACAGGTTATAGAGCAAACAACGCAATTATCACAAGTCATAGGTTGTAATATGGCTTTTTTGGGGGGCCTTGATTCCCCAGTTATTTTACCCACGCACTGCTACTGCATGATACATCATTTAGGGATCACAATCTTGTTGCTCACACCAAATAACTTCTCAGCTAGGTCTATTGTCAGTACTGAACCAAACACGCCACAGGTCTGCCGATTTCTACATCACATGTCACTTCCCTTCCCTTCCTCAGGGACATGCGGTTGGTCAAATCAAACACACTTCTGGAAGTGCAGTGAAGAAAATCCACAATCTGCTAAGAGTGAGTTAAAGCCTTAGTCTCTGCACAGCAAAGTCAGTGTATGCCCAGTGTATGCCCAGTGTATCCCATTAGGGTGGCACTCTCCACTGATTTTGCCATTTCACCCCTCAATAAACAATTGATTTAGGCCAGGGGAAAACCAGGTCAGGGGATTCTTTAACAATCAATTATTTTAATTAAATCAAAGTGCTGAAACACAGAAAATCAAGATCCACTAATGCCAGGACCAAGAAGGACATTTATTCACTTCAAGTCTCTTTGTGGTGAATCATCAAGTATCTAGGTACATATTTAAATGTACAAAATATTAGGAACTCTATCCATGACATAGACTGACCAGGTGAATCCAGGTAAAAGCTATGATCCCTTATTGATGTGACTTGTAAAATCCACTTCAATCAGTGTAAATGAAGGGGAGGAGACAGCCTCTTAAAGAAGGATTTTTAAGCCTTGAGACATGGATTGTATATGTGTGCCATTCAGAAGTTGAATGGGCAAGACAAAAGATTTAAGTGGTATAGGGGTATAGTAGTAGGTCAAGATGTATAGCAGTAGGTGCCAGGCACACCGATTTGAGTGTGTCAAGAACTGCAACGCTGTTGGGTTTTTCACGCTCAACAGTTTCCTGTGTGTATCAAGAATGGTCCATCATTCAACATGGTCCAGCATCCCTGTGTAGGAAGGTGTTCCTAATGTTTTGTACACTCAGTCTATATGGGACTGAATGGCAAATCCACCTAGACTACATCAATACGCATATATTTACAAAAGACACACACTGCAGCTTGTAGTCTCTCAAGTATATTCAATGGCCCTGACATTCTAACATTCCTTTACAAAGAAATAACCCCAAGGCTGTCATTTCTACATACTAAGCACAGCTTTACAAACTGACAGTATTTTTAAGTCCGGTACAGGCCAATTGTTGGCCACAGTAGTTAGAGCTCTAACAACACCACAATCTCCTGACCCAGCATCACTGTTTGCTCTCTGTCTGACCCAGTCACAGTATCTGTGACACTGGTACGAATGAGTACTGGTGGTCACTTCATGCTGCCAGGCTTTGGACCCCGGCCAGGTTGGGACGCATGCCGCAAGCATGAATCACTTGGCAGTTGCATAACAAAAATAGCACCCATTGTCTATGACTAGTGGGAGACGGTCTAATATGGTACAGTTTTTTTTATGCATTGACAGGCAAATACCGGTACAGTCGTGGGAATAAGGACTAATGTTGCACTTCAGAAAGTATTCACACCCACTGACTTCTTCCACATTTTGTTGTGTTACAAAGTGGGATTAAAATGGATTTATTTGTCATTTTTGGTCAACGATCTACACAAAATACTCTGTAATGTCAAAGTGGATTAATAATTCTAGCATTTGTAAAACATTCATGAAAGGTAAAACACAAAAATATCTTGATTAGACAAGTACTCAACCCCCTGAGGCAATACACGTTAGAATCACCATTGGCAGAGATTACAGCTGTGAGTCTTTCTGGGTACGTCTCTAAAAGCTTTGCACGCCTGGATTGTATAATATTAGCAAATTATATTTTTTTATTTTTCAAGCTCAGTCAAGTTGGTTGTTGATCATTGCTAGACAGCCATTTTAAAGTCTTGACATAGATTTTTAAGATGATTCAAATCAAAACTGTAACTAGGCCACTCAGGAACATTCAATGTCGTCTTGGTAAGCAACTCTAGTGTACATTTTGCCATGTGTTTTAGATTATTGTTTTGCTGAAAGCGGAATTTGTCTCCCAGTGTTTGTTGGAAAGCAGACTGAATCAGGTTTTCCACTAGGATTATGTCTGTGCCTGGCTCTATTCCATTTATTTTTATCCTAAAAGCCTCCCTAGTCCTTGCCGATGACAAGCATACCCATAACATGATGCAGCCACCACCATGCTTGAAAATATGAAGAGTGGTAATCAGTAATGTGTTGTGTTGGATTTGCCACAAACATAATGCTTTGTATTCATGACAAAAGTTCATTGTCACATTTTCTGCAGTTTTACTTTAGTGTCTTATTGCAAGCAGGATGCATGTTTTAGAATATTTGTATTCTGTACAGGCTTCCTTCTTTTCACTATGTCATTTAGGTTAGTATTGTGGAGTAACTTCAATGTTGTTGATCCATCCTCAGTTTTCTCCTATCACAGCCATTAAACTCTATAACTGTTTTAAAGTCACCATTGTCCTCATGGTGAAATCCCTGAGCGGTTTCCTTCCCCTCCGGCAACTGAGCTAGGAAGGACACTTGTATCTTTGTAGAGACTGGGTTTATTGATACACCATTCAAATGTAATTAATAACTTCACCATGCTCAAAGGGATATTCAATATCTGCTTATTATATTTTTACCCATTTACCAATAGGTGTCCTTCTTTGTGAGGCATTGGAAAACATCCCTGGTCTTTGTGGTCTTTGTGTGTTTGAAATTCACAGATAATATTTTTTTTGTGCAGTACAGAGATGAGGTAGTCATTCAAAAATCATGTTAAACACTATTATTGCACACAGAGTGAGTCCATGCAACTTATGTGACTTGTTAAGCACATTTTTACTCCTGAACTTACTTAGGCTTCAGCTTTTAATTTTTATTTAATTTGTAAAAAAAATCTAAAAACATAATTCCACCTTGACATTATGGGGTATTGTGTGTAGGCCAGTGACACAACAAATGTGGAAAAAGTCAAGGGTTATGAATACTTTCTGAAGGCACTGTATGTGCAGTATAATCATGTAACATGTCAATAAACATAACAACCATTTGGTTGAAATCTGGTTGAAATGACGTCGTTGCAACGAGTTTTGACAGCTGTGAAAAGTCTATCATGTTGAATGTGACAACACATGGTTATTTTTGCATTATGCTCACTCAGTAGGATGTGTGCCTTGTGTACTTGTGGATGATTCCCAGTGCTGCATATTTTAGCTGATCATAGCAGGATATGGCCACCTGTACCAACACAGCTGTGTAGCGCTGCCAGAGAGAGTCTGATTAGATTTTCTGTTTTTCTTCCCAAATGGAATTATCAAAGGCTACAATCTTCATATTCTCCCAAAAGTACATTTCAAGAAGTCTGTATTCCCCTTTTCTTCTCTAAGGGGCAGCAATTGGAGGCAAGTTGCAATCTATACCACAATTACTGCTGATTGCAGTCTGGTCTTTGATTTATTTATAATTACAAAGGCATTCACTGCTAGTAGACAAGAGTTACAATTTTTCATAGGAAAGTCAATGTTACTTTGAAAGCAACTATTTGATCAAAGCAAATGCATTTACAACATTGTTAGACATGCAGTAAACTCTTACAACCCAGTCTAATTGTTACTACAAAACAGTTCAATAGATACTACATTTCTGTGTGGGCTTTTTGCGTTTACTTGTCAAAACACTAGCTTAAAGACATGCATTTTCACCAAATTCATTCATACTCACAGCACTGCTTCTGCGACACATTCATTTTGTACTCGTTATCAACAGTACATTTTCAATCCCATTTTTCTAAGTCAGTCATCAAAATCCTAAATGAAATAGTCAAGCTGTTTAAAATTCTGATAAGACAACCGTAATATAATTGATTTCAAGGTTTTACTGCTAACCTACAAAGCATTATATGGGCTTGCTCCTACCTATCTTTCCGATTTGGTCCTGCCGTACATACCTACACGTACGCTACGGTCACAAGACGCAGGCCTCCTAGAGGTAGGGCTTTCTCCTATAGAGCTCCATTTTTATGGAATAGTCTGCCTACCCATGTGAGAGACGCAGACTCAGTCTCAACCTTTAAGTCTTTACTGAAGACTTATCTCTTCAGTAGGTCCTATGATTAAGTGTAGTCTGGCCCAGGAGTGTGAAGGTGAACGGAAAGGCTGGAGCAACGAACCGCCCTTGCTGTCTCTGCCTTGCCGGTTCCCCTCTTTCCACTGGGATTCTCTGCCTCTAACCCTATTACAGGGGCTGAGTCACTGACTTACTGGTGTTCTTCCATGCCGTCCATGGGAGGGGTGCGTCACTTGAGTGGGTTGAGTCACTGACGTGGTCTTCCTGTCTGGGTTGGCGCCCCCCCTTTGGGTTGTGCCATGGCGGAGATTTTTGTGGGCTATACTCGGCCTTGTCTTCGGACGGTAAGTTGGTGGTTGTAGACATCCCTCTAGTGGTGTGGGGGCTGTGCTTTGGCAAAGTGGGTGGAGTTGTATCGTGCCTGTTTGGCCGTGTCCGGGGGTATCATCGGATGGGGCCACAGTGTCTTCTGATCCCTCCTGTCTCAGCCTCCAGTATTTATGCTGCAGTAGTTTATGTGCCGGGGGGCTAGGGTCAGTCTGTTTCATCTGGAGTATTCTCTTGTCTTATCCGGTGTCCTGTGTGAATTTAAATATGCTCTCTCTAATTCTCTCTTTCTCTCTTTCTTTCTTTCTCTCGGAGGACCTGAGCCCTAGGACCATGCCTCGGGACTACCTGGCATGATGACTCCTTGCTGTCCCCAGTCCACCTGGCCATGCTGCTGCTCCAGTTTCAACTGTTCTGCCTGCGGCTACGGAACCCTGACCTGTTCACCGGACGTGCTTGTTGCACCCTCGACAACTACAATGATTATTATTATTTGACCATGCTGGTCATTTATGAACATTTTAACATCTTGACCATGTTCTGTTATAATATCCACCCGGCACAGCCAGAAGAGGACTGGCCACCCCTCATAGCCTGGTTCCTCTCTAGGTTTCTTCCTAGGTTTTTGGCCTTTCTAGGGAGTTTTTCCTAGGGAGTTTTTCCTAGCCACCGTGCCTCTTTCACATGCATTGCTTGCTGTTTGGGGTTTTAGGCTGGGTTTCTGTACAGCACTTAGAGATTTCAGCTGATATACGAAGGGCTATATAAATACATTTGATTTGAAATTTGATTTGATTTGTTTCAGTCCCTGCTTCACTATTATGCAAAACCATGTCCTTCACTCCAGGCAATGTTGCAATGATATTCCCCCAACAATATGGCCAAGCTGGAGTATATTTGACAGACAAGCTGAGCCTTGGACTGACTGAGAGACAATAGATCTAGGAGAGAGAAAGTGCAACAAACCAGACTGGCCATTGGAATGAAGCAGCCTTCATCCACCCCACATTTCCTCTAACTGGCACCCAGTCATATCTCACAAATGGATAAAAGCATCGTGAACTCCCCTGCCATCGCATGATAAAGGCTCAAAATTCAATAACAAAAAGGCAAACGGACTATGTAAACAGAAGCCAGAAGCCCAAATATTGTATTTTCTTGCTATTAAGACAATCAGACATTTCAAAAAACCTAATGATCAACTCCATTATACTCCACTCTGTCTATGTGACATCCCTTTTTCTTCCCTAAAGCCAAATTAATGCTAAGACTGGTTAATACACTGGACTAGACAGAGGCTGGAGCCAGCCCTTTGAATCAGCGCTGACATACACAGACAGCAAATGTAATGACGTTTGCAGTAGAGTGAGCAATTGATGTGTTGCTAAGTGACTCCACTTGGACGTCTCTGATTGGATGCACATTATCATCCCATCATACAGGTACAGGTTAAATGTCACCTGGGGCCTACTTGTGTGTCTAATGTGTCTTTCTTGATTTGTCAGTCTAGAAGACTTTTCCTAAAGGAAGGGAGGGACTTGAACTTTAATTTGATGCAATGGTTAGACCAAGGAATGGTTGTTCCTGAAAAGTATGCATTTCATGAGCCATAATTACATAATGTACATGCAAATCATTTGAAATGCTACTTTTGAAGTAATATCACCTATATAACTGGAGCAGGTCATTGAAAAGTAAGGTACCCTCTCCTACTATTGCACCTCTTTTTAAAGCCCATGTTACACATTAAACCCTACCAACAATAATGAGTAGTGCATGCTTTCATCCACCTCTGGCCTGCTGGCCCCCCTACCTCTGCGGAAGCACAGTTCCCGCTCAGCCCAGTCAAAACTGTTCGCTGCTCTGGCACCCCAATGGTGGAACAAGCTCCCTCACGACGCCAGGACAGCAGAGTCAATCACCACCTTCCGTAGACACCTGAAACCCCACCTCTTTAAGGAATACCTGGGATAGGATAAAGTAATCCTTCTAATCCCCCCCCCCAAAAAAAGATATAGATGTACTATTGTAAAGTGGTTGTTCCACTGGATATCATAAGGTGAATGCACCAATTTGTAAGTCGCTCTGGATAAGAGCGTCTGCTAAATGACGTAAATGTAAATGTAAATATGTATGAATCTGATATGTCACTTTTTTTTTCATTCCAACATTGTATATTGGAGATATAATCGATTATATACTTCTGGGCTGCACGCTAAAAATACTAAATAGAACGTTGTCCAGGCTTGAAGTAGACTCAAGTGAATACTTTTGGAACACTGAGCCATTAGCTGCACCAGATGGTAGTGTGCGAGTGTTTCTTTTGAAAATGAAGCACCGGACTACAGCCATATTATTTTGAACCTAGAACAAGACCTATAGACGGGAGTAGGCAAGAAGGAGTCGTAATGTCTAGTTGGTCAGAAAAATATGGTAAATTACCAAGTGAGTGTCTTTGATAACTGCCTAGTTGTTTAGCTAGCTATTTAGCTGCATTTTACACTTAGCCAGCTCATTAGCTAGCTAGATAATGAACTAACTGCAATTATCAATAACCATTGTTATCTAACTATCTACAGTAGCAGCTAAATCTTTGTCAGATGTAAAGCAAGCAGGATTGTGGCATATCAGAAACAATGCATGTTGGTTAGCTGGCTCATATTTTGGGTTCCTGAGTGGTGCAGTGGTCTAAGGCACTGCAGCTCAGTGCAAGAGGTGTCACTACATAGCCTGGTTCAACGTTCAACTCCAGGCTGTATCACATCTTGCCGTGATTGGGAGTCACATAGGGTGGTGCACAATTGGCCATCATTATAAATAAAAATTTACAGGTGGTAGGCATTAACTCGGTGGTGAAACTGCTAGAATTAATAGACTTATGATTTGGCTAGCAGGCTACCTAGACTAATTACCATATTTGAAGCAGTTTGGCTGCATTTTCCCCCCGGCCTCAATCACAGGCTGCATCTGGCTAAGCTAGCAGCTAACTACATTCAAATAAGGAGCATGTTGTTGTTGATGTCCTGATGGAATAAGTCGAGGTAGCAATTGTTAGTGAAATGATACGTGGTGCCATAAGATAAATAAAAGCTATAAATTCACATGAATGCCATGTAATTTGTCGTAACCATTATCACAAAATGGTGTGCATATTTTTTTATCAGGTCTGTTGGGTTTCCACTAGTTACCACAGCCTCAAAGTACAAATTGGCCAGATCGTAAAAAATCATGAAACTAACTTTAGCTTTCTGGTCATAATTTAAGGTTTAAGGTTAGGTATTAGGTTCAGTGTGGTTAGGTTATGCTTAGGTTTAAAATCTGATTTGAGGAAGAGAAATTGTAGAAATAGGCACTTCTTGTCAGTAAGTCATGATATACATTTTTCCTTTACATTGCATTATACCATTCAAGAGATAATTCTACACTCATATAAGATGTGGAGAAGCCCTATGCACCATACAACGGTCTATTCCTGGAGTAACTCCCTGTCAGATAGACTGTGATAAGAGGGTTAGGCAGGAGGCCCTGGGCCAGTGGTAGGTCAGGAGTGAATGCTCTCTCTTTCAAGCACACTCACTACCTCTATCCATCTCTCTCCAGGTGCTACAGAGACGGACTGGTCCAAGGACCTTCAGAGTCTTCTGACCGATTACCTGTGATCTCTCCAGAGCACAGACAAGTATACGTCACTCATAATAGAATACTTGTTGCACTAGCAGTCTGCTTGTGTGTTGCTAGCATATTATCCAGGGCCAATGGTTGGATAGAATTTACTGTACTCCAAAATTCTTGCTCTCCTCCCTGTAAAAGTCTCCCAGAATGTTATAAAAACTGACATATGTCCCTCCCCCTTTCCTCTAGGGGAGTCTGCTGGGCTATGGAACTCTAGAGCAGCACATAAAAAACCTAACACCCTGTTGTCAGCTATCCGCAGACTTTCAATGGCCACATTTTGGGGATGACCAAATGCAATAAAGTTTTGTATAAACTGCTAATTTTCATTTTTTGATTGTAAGATTACAAAACAATAACTTTTTCATAACATGTTTGTCATGTTGGTTTTAAAATGTTTGCTAACTTCTGTGATAACTTAAACATCAAGACAAATGCACTAATACAAGTCTCATGTCCAGACTGAATATATTTGTATTAATGTATATCACACAGGTGTCTCAACTAAAATATATATCGCAGAGAAGATTAAAGAATAAGACAAAGTGAATATACAGTAAGTCAGTGCTTGTGTCCATAGCAGTTTGTATGAATTTGAGTGGTTACATACAATACATGTTGATAGAACGGCTGTAAGACAGAGAGACTGTTGCTGTACTCCCAGGTAAGGCCGTTGCTTCTGGAACCACTGAAGACCCCAGTATTCAGTCAGGAAGCTTGAAGATGATGTGTGTCACAATTCAAGCCCATGTCACAGCATGCAGTGGCCTGATAGGGACATGACAATAAATGCATGTACCTTTCATCACCAAAGCCATGTTCACACGTGTTTCTGCACAATTCAACCCTTTTGTTAGTGTCATTGATATATGGAAATTCACATACAAATATTCAGTACATAAGCGTTGACTGCAATACCACCTCTAGGGTCTTGGGCAACAGCTTTCTTCCTGGGTTCGTATTCACAAAGTGTCTTCAGAGTAAGAATAGGGATCTAGTACCAGATCCCACTTGTCAATTAAATAATTAATTGTGATATAAAAGGCTAAACTGATCCTAAATCAGTACTCCTACTCTGAGATGCTTTGTGAATAGGAGCCTTGGTCTGTCTGCATGCTGCTTTTCTGGTGATCTAACTCCCTCTTCATCTGAAATGAAACAACACCAAAAACATGAATAAGAATTAGTCTAGTCAGTCAGTAACTTAGTTACCTAATGAAACACTAATGTAAATGTTCACAAGCCTATTCAGCCAAATTATACCAAAACAACAACTTTTTCAGTCAGCAGTGCATCAACAAATAAGCAGGGGAACAAAGCCCAGCTAGTAATGATTAACCGGCCCAGAAGCGGCCTTCTTCCGGGGGGCCGGAACTGATTGAATCGGACCGGTGTCGGACTTGGCCCGGAATCAAAATGAATGACTGCCCAGAATCGGCGCAAGTACATTGGGCCCTTTCCGTCTACCGGAATTCAGTCGACTTTGCCGGCATCTTATCAGAATCCCCCCAGAAGCGGTCCGATGCAAATTTAAATAAATATATACAAAATTACCCGATTTAGTCATTTTAAATATTACTATTATACATTTTATTCATACAAATGATACCCATCCACCCCAAAAAATGTTAAGGCGGAGGAAACATCGTGTCAGCGTGCATGTGCCTGGCCCGCCACAGGAGTCGCTACAGTGTGATGGGACAAGGATATCCCGGCCAGCCAAACCCTCCCCTAACTCAGACGACACTGGGCCAATTGTGGTCTTCTCATGGGTCTCCCGGTCGCGGCCGGCACGGGTATCGTACTAGCATCTGTAGCAACGCAGTTTGCACTGTGATGCAGTGTCTCAGGCCACTGCGCCACTCAGGAGGCTCCATCCACAAAGTTTTTAATGCTTATCTATTGCCTTGCACAAAGTATCAAAATACTACTTAAACAGGACTCTTAAAGAATTTTATTTAAATATTTATTTTATTTTTGATCACAGAAACAATGAGAAAATATGGAAAAATAAATAAATAATGAAATGTTAATTATATAAAGCAGCCCGTATAATCATCTGCCAGAGAGTAGCCCCAATCGGCCCGAGACCCAATACATTTGGGCCAGATAACTCACACCGGAATCGGCCCGAGCCCCATTTGGGCCAGATAACTCTCACCGGAATCAACCCAAGCTCAATTCCCGCATCCTAACCATAAGTAATACTGCCTAAGGTGGCCCAGACTCGGGCCACATGACGTCGGCCGAGTCTGACTCTCAACCGAGTGCCCCGACTCTCAGCCGGATTTGGCCCAGATCCACTGTGCTAGCTAGAAGTAGTTTGACAAAAAGTGTTCACAACAGTCAGTATTATAGCTAGCAAATATATTGTTTTAATTTTCTAGAAACCTATCTACGTTTCACTTCACTGGCTAAGGTGGTAAAATCACACTGATGGTGGGAGTTAGGTAACATACCTAATTTTCTTCCAGCAGTTTTTATTTAACTAGGCAAGTCAGTTAAGAACAAATTCTTATTTACAATGACTGCCTAGAAACAGTGGGTTGCCTACCTTGTTCAGGGCAGAACAACAGATTTCTACCTTGTCAGCTCAGGGATTTGAAGTAGCAACCTTTCAGTTACTGGCCCAACACTCTAACCACTAGGCTATCTAGCTAGCTGGGTAATGGCATTTTATCAACTTTATCAATCAGATGGATAGCTTAGAAAATATACACTGAACAAAAACATAAACTCAACATGTAAAGTGTTGGTCCCATGTTTCATGAGCTGAAATAAAATATTCCATACGCAAAAAAATATTATTTCTCTAAAATGTGCATACATTTGTTTTACATTGCTGTTAATGAACATTTCTCTTTTGCCAAGATTATCCATCCCCCTGACAGGTGTGGCATATCAAGAAGCTGATTAAACAGCATGATCATTAAAACAGGTGCAACTTGCGCTGGGGACAATAAAAGGCCATTCTAAAATGTGCAGTTTTGTCACACCACAGTGCCACAGAGTGTGCAATTGTAATGCTGACTGCAGGAATTCCACCAGAGCTGTTGCCAGAGAATTTAATGTCAATTTCTCTACCATAAGCCGCCTCCAATGTCATTTTAGAGAATTTGGCAGCACATCCAACTGGCCTCACAACTCGGAGACCATGTGTATGCCGTCGTGTGGGTGAGCGGTTGGCGGTGGGGTTATGGTATGGGCAGGCATTAGCTATGGACAATGAACACAATTGCATTTTATCAGTAGCAATTTGAATGCACAGTGATACCATGACGAAATCCTGAGGCCCTTTGTCGTGCCATTTATCCACTGCCATCATCTCATATTTCTGCAATATAATACACCCCATGTTGCAAGGATCTGTACACAATTCCTGGAAGCTGAAAGTGTCCCAGTTCTTCCATGGCATGCATACTCACCAGACATGTCACACATTGAGCTTGTTTGGGATGCTCTGGATCGACGTGTACGACAGAGTGTTCCAGTTCCCGCCAATATCCAGCAGCCATTGGATAGGACCGGAACAGCATTCCACAGGCCACAATCAACAGCCTGATCAACTCTATGCGAAGGACATGTGTCACGCTGCATAAGGCAAATGGTGGTCACACCAGATACTGAATGGTTTACTGATTCACACCACTACCATTTATTTTAAGGTATCTATGACCAACAGATGCATGTCTGTATTCCCAGTCATGTGAAATCCATAGATTAAGGCCTAATGAATTTATTTAAATTGTCTGATTTTCTTATATGAACTGTAACTCAGTAAAATCTTTGGAATTGTTTCATTTTGCATTTATATTTTTGTTCAATATAGCTATTAGTTTTCCCCTTGGATGAAATGCCGCCTGATACAGCTTGCCAGTTGCTAGTAAAGTAGCATGAATAAGTCAGCTAGCAACGCCAAGTTCATGCCTTTTGCCAACAAAAATCATGTACACATATAAAAGAGACAATTACCTTCAAGCAGATAATTTTTGTTTTATTCTGGGACTTCAGGCAGAGGAGTAATAGCTACTTGTTTGTGGAACCGGTGTCTTCACCAGATGTTGTTCCCAGTCAGCTCCAGCGTCTTCACCTGAACGAACGTCACAGGCAAAATCACAGACTGCGTCATCGCTTACTAGCGCACGTGCTTAATGTTTTTTTTAATTTAGCAGCCTGAAAAATGAAAAAAACACGCACGTTTTTGGATTGACATCTACAAGGGGTGTATATTCTATTTATATTGGCAAATTAACATAGCAACATGGCCTGTAAGTATAAATCATTGTGCACTACTCCCATGCATGTGTACCAATTTCCATTGTTTTAATCGGTTCTCCATACATCCACTTTGTGATACCACTCTAATGTATTTTGTGGAAACGCAGAGAGCAGATGTTGAATACGAAAATAGATGCAAAAATACTGTGTAGCAGGATTACTCTTCATACTCTATTCTACATGCCAATCAACTCCGTACATTTTAGTCATTTAGCAGACACGCTTATCCAGAGTGACTTACAGAAGCAATTAGGGTTTAGTGCCTTGCTCAAGGGCACATCACCAGATATTTTACCTAGTCGTCTCAGGGATTTGAAAAGCAACCTTTAGGTTACTGGCCCAAAGCTCTTAACCGCTAGGCTACTTGCCAATCTACTAAAATGTGTCATACGTGTAAAGGTCAAAGGCCCTCAGACGTCTATGTTATAAGATGGACTGAATGTTTTCTCCCATAAACAGAGGGCTGACTACAGGCCTTACATTTATAAACATTGCAGAGCCTCGCTTAAAGGACGACCCCTCCCCGTAATTGAAAAGGCCTCTTGAGATTACAGTACACCCTGGGAATATGAATAATTTAGATATAGTCCAACCCTAAACATGAGATCGAGTTTTATGCTGCACTTCTTCAGCCCATGGTTGTAGAGTCGACATTTATTCATATTCTTTTACAGTTCACCAGTCATGGTTAAATTTTCATTTATCGTCCCTGGAAGAAATGGATTGTCAGTTGAGAGAGGAATTTGTAGGTGACAGGGCTAGTTCACCGGTTCACTGGTTCAACCCACTTAAGCTGATTGTGGCCCAACACCTGTGATCCCTATTTCCATCATAGAAAGATCCAGCAAGGGGGCTTTTAGAACGTGATTACTGTACTGGTATGAATAATGTAACTGATGATGCCATGAGATCGGAAAAACATATTAGACTTAGACGTGACACCAATATGTCCAAGAAACAGAAAGTCAACCAATCTTGACAATACTGCTGGCAGAATACAGGTGATATTGGATATCGAACAATAAGTTCTTAAAAAAAACGGAACCCTGAACTCCTGCTTTGAACTGCCCATTTAATTCTGTCTTTTTTATTTGTGTGTCTTGTTGTGTGCAAGCGACAGAACCTACCGGTGCCGCAAAAAGTCAGATAAACAACACTTTTCTGTGGATACCTTATCTCCACTTCTTACTGTCAAAAGGACCAACAGCACTGGTAAAGTACGTTTAAATATCATTTTATTCAACATTCTGGCTTGTAGAGACTCTTGGGTCTTTTTTTAAACCATGGTAACAGTATGATGTTTGGGTGAACTAGATAAGTATTATTGTTGTAATTTAGAGCACTTCATAAGAAACTGTTCATGTTCATGCATGCTTTTTAAATACTTTTAAAATATTTATAAATAGAGTACTACGTGATGCATTTTAAAAGATCAAAAGTAGGGAAATTTCACTTCCTTTTGTTTTAAAATACATTTTACCAAGCAAAATAAGATTTGTCATGTTCTGAATCTTTCAGTGGGGTCCTTCTCTAACATATCATTAACATTATATCAAAAAGTCAGATTTCGTAACCTAATACATCCGCAAATGAGCACCGAACTCTGTTGACAGAGTGGTTCCACTTTCTCACAATGACTTTTGAGGATTTTACATGTTGTGGTAGCTGTCTGCAAATTTGTTTCCGCGGGTCGCAAATAGAAAAAGTAACATGAAACCAGCTGAATTAAATGTAAAACGCTTTGAAAATAAAAAGCTTGTGGTACGCACAGAGCTCCATTGACTTTGCACAGAGATATGCTTATTTTTATGAGAGATCTTCGAAAAATAACATGAATTTCGCATTAATATGAAAATACTACATGTCATGTCTTGTCTCAAAATTGATATGTATCTTACCTCTATATTGCTTTATGTCCTCTGGATTCGAGAAGAAAGATGAGTTCAACGGTCTGTCTGTCAGTTAACCTTAATTCTCGCACAGTATCCAGCCCAGCTAATGCAATGCTATTCTCCATTGCTTTAGTCACCCTAATTCTGGCCATCCTATAAGGGTAAAAACTCCCAAAACTTTGGAACGGGTTATGATAGAGACATGAGGTTTGGACCGTTGGTCTTCACAGAGGAGTATCTACACAATTACCATATTATTTCACCCATTGTTGATTTGTTTTTGATTGGACATTAGTATCCATAGTGTCAAGTTAAAAAGAATGCTGATAGATAAAAATGCACTGAGCCATTGTAATTGATAAAAGTGACAATACTGGTTTACTGAACAATTGTATAAGCTATGTAATTAGAGATATTGTGCACTTGGAAAACATGATATTTTGTACCTATGTTTATGGTTGATGATTTTCTGTAAAATATTAATTACAATTTATTTTAAACTAAAGCTACTTCTGTCATGGTTTCCACCTGTCACCAGAGGGCGGCAGAGACTGTCCTAGGGACATTAATGACACTCAGGTGTGTCCAATTTACTCTTTATAATTTCCCTGTTAAAAGAAGTATGTTTTCTGTTTACCGTGTGCGTTCGTTTCCTGGGTGAATTTGAGACTTAGTGTTTGTTGTTTTTTGCAAGTGTACTGTGATCCTGTGGCTACTGTTTCTCAGTAAAGTATTGCAGATGCAAGAAAGTTATGTGAACCCTTTGGAAATACCTGGATTTCTGCATATATTGGTCATCAAATTTGATCTTCATCTAGGTCACAACAATAGACAAACACAGTCTGGTTAAACTAATAACACACAAACAATTTTACGTTTTCATGTCTTTATTGAACACACCGTGTAAACATTCAGAGTGCAGGGTGGAAAAAGTATGTGAACCCCTGGTTGACCCTACTTTGGCAGCAATAACCTCAACCAAACATTTTCTGTAGTTGGGGATCAGACCTGCACAACGATCAGGAGGAATTTTGGACCATTCCTCTTCACAAAACTGTTTCAGTTCAGAAATATTCTTGGGATGTCTGGTGTGAACTGCTCTGTTGAGGTCATGCCACAGCATCTCAATCAGGTTGAGGTCAGGACTCTGACTGGGCCACTCCAGAAGGCATATTTTCTTCTGTTGAAGCCATTCGGTTGTTGATTTACTTCTGTGTTTTTGGGTCGTTGTTCTGTTGCATCACCCAACTTGTGTTGAGCTTGTATTGGCGGACATATTCTCCTGCAAAATGTTTTGATAAACTTGGGAATTTAAATCAAAGTTTGTCACGTGTGCCTTATACAACAGGTACCTTAAAGTGGAGTGCTCTACTTACAGGGTCTAACCAATAGTGCAAAAAAAGGTATTAGGTGAACAATAGGTAAGTAAAGAAATAAAACAACAGTAAAAAGACAGGCTATATACAGTAGCGAGGCTATAAAAGTAGTGAGGCTACATACAGACACCGGTTAGTCAGGTTGATTGAAGAAGTATGTACATCTACAGTCGTGGCCAAAAGTTTTGAGAATGACACAAATATTGTCACAGTCTGCTGCCTCAGTTTGTATGATGGCAATTTGCATATACTCCAGAATCTTACGAAGAGTGATCAGATGAATTGCAATAAATAGCAAAAGTTCCTCTTTGCCATGCAAATGAACTGAATCCCCCAAAAACATTTCCAGTGCATTTCAGCCCTGCCACAAAAGGACCAGCTGACATCATGTCAGTGATTCTCTCGTTAACACAGGTGTGAGTGTTGACGAGGACAAGGCTGGAGATCACTCTGTCATGCTGATTGAGTTCAAATAACAGACTGGAAGCTTCAAAAGGAGGTTGGTGCTTGGAATCATTATTCTTCCTCTGTCAGCCATGGTTTCCTGCAAGGAAACACGTGCCGTCATCATTGCTTTGCACAAAAAGGACATCACAGGCAAGGATATTGCTGCCAGTTAGATTGCACCTAAATCAACCATTTATCGGATCATCAAGAACTTCAAGGAGAGCGGTTCAATTGAAGGCTTCAGGGCGCCCAAGAAAGTCCAGCAAGCGCCAGGACCGCCTCCTAAAGTTCATTCAGCTTCGGGATCGGGGCACCACCTGTACAGAGCTTGCTCAGGAATGGCAGCAGACAGGTGTGAGTGCATCTGCACGCACAGTGAGGCGAAGACTTTTGGAGGATGGTCTGGTGTCAAGAAGGGCAGCAAAGAAGCCAATTCTCTCCAGGAAAAACCTCAGGGACAGACTGATATTCTGCAAAAGGTACAGGGATTGGACTGCTGAGGACTGCCAACCTACCTGACAGGTCGCTCCTACCAGGTGGCGTGGCGAGAATCTGTCTCCGCACCACGTGCTCTCACCACTGGTGTCCCCCAGGGCTCTGTTCTAGGCCCTCTCCTATTCTCACTATACACCAAGTCACTTGGCTCGGTCATATCCTCACATGGTCTCTCCTATCATTGCTACGCAGACGACACACAATTCATCTTCTCCTTTCCCCCTTCTGATAACCAGGTGGCGAATCGCATCTCTGCATGTCTGGCAGACATATCAGTGTGGATGACGGCTCACCACCTCAAGCTGAACCTCGGCAAGACGGAGCTGCTCTTTCTCCCGGGGAAGGACTGCCCGTTCCATGATCTCACCATCACGGTTGACAACTCCCTTGTGTCCTCCTCCCAGAGTGCTAAGAACCTTGGCATGACCCTGGACAACACCCTGTCGTTCTCCACTAACATCAAGGCGGTGACCCGATCCTGTAGGTTCATGCTCTACAACATTCGCAGAGTACGACCCTGCCTCACACAGGAAGCGGCGCAGGTCCTAGTCCAGGCACTTGTCATCTCCCGTCTGGATTACTGCAACTCGCTGTTGGCTGGGCTCCCTGCCTGTGCCATTAAACCCCTACAACTCATCCAGAACGCTGCAGCCCGTCTGGTGTTCAACCTTCCCAAGTTTTCTCACGTCACCCCGCTCTCTCCACTGGCTTCCAGTTGAAGCTCGCATCCGCTACAAGTCCATGGTGCTTGCCTACGGAGCTGTGAGGGGAACGGCACTTCCGTACCTTCAGGCTCTGATCAGGCCCTACACCCAAACAAGCGCACTGCGTTCATCCACCTCTGGCCTGCTCGCCTCCCCCCAAAATATTTAGATGCACTATTGTAAAGTGGTTGTTCCACTGGATATCATAAGTTGAATGCACCAATTTGTAAGTCGCTCTGGATAAGAGCGTCTGCTAAATGACTTAAATGTAAATGTTAAATGACTGGGGTAAAGTCATTTTCTCTGATGAATCCCCTTTCCGATTGTTTGGGGCATCCGGAAAAAAGCTTGTCCGGAGAAGACAAGGTGAGCGCTACCATTAGTCCTGTGTCATGCCAACAGTAAAGCATCCTGAGAACTTTCATGTGTGGGGTTGCTTCTCAGCCAAGGGAGTGGGCTCACTCACAATTTTGCCTAAGAACACAGCCATGAATAAAGAATGGTACCAACACATCCTCTGAGAGCAACTTCTCCCAACCATCCAGGAACAGTTTGGTGACGAACAATGCCTCTTCCAGCATGATGGAGCACCTTGCCATAAGGCAAAAGTGATAACTAAGTGGCTCGGGGAACAAAACATCGATATTTTGGGTCCATGGCCAGGAAACTCCCCAGACCTTAATCCCATTGAGAACTTGTGGTCAATCCTCAAGAGGCGGGTGTAAAAACAAAAACTCACAAATTCTGACAAACTCCAAGCATTGTTTATGCTAGAATGGGCTGCCATCAGTCAGGATGTGGCCCAGAAGTTAATTGACAGCATGCCAGGGTGGATTGCAGAGGTCTTGAAAAAGAAGGGTCAACACTGCAAATATTGACTCTTTGCATCAACTTCATGTAATTGTCAATAAAAGCCTTTGACACTTATGAAATGCTTGTAATAATACTTCAGTATTCCAAAGTAACATCTGACAAAAATATCTAAAGACACAGAAGCAGCAAACTTTGTGGAAATTAATATTTGTGCCATTCTCAAAAGTTTTGGCCACGACTGTAGATGTGGTTAAAGTGACTATGCATATATGATGAACAGAGAGTAGCAGTAGCGTAAAAGAGGGGTTGGCAGGTGGTGGGTGACGGGGGACAATGCAGATAGCCCGGTTAGCCAATGTGCGGGGGCACGGGTTGGTTGGCCCAATTGAGATAGTATGCATAGTTAAAGTGACTATGCTTATATGATAAACAGAGAGTAGCAGCAGCGTAAAAGAGGGTTTGGGGGGGGCACACAATGCAAATAGTCCGGGTAGCCATTTGATGACCTGTTCAGGAGTCTTATGGCTTGGGTGTAAAAACTGTTGAGAAGCCTTTTTGTCCTAGACTTGGCACTCCGGTACCACTTGCCATGCGGCAGTAAAGAGAACAGTCTATGATTGGGGTGGCTGGGGTCTTTGACAATTTTTAGGGCCTTCCTCTGACACTGTCTGGTGTAGAGGTCCTGGACGGCAGGCAGCTTAGCCCCAGTGATGTACTGGGCCGGACGCACCACCCTCTGTAATGCCTTGCGGTTAGAGGCTGAGCAATTGCCGTACCAGGCAGTGATGCAACCAGTCAGGATGCTCTCGATGTTGCAGCTGTCAAACCTTTGAGGATCTCAGGACCCATGCCAAATCTTTTTGTTTCCTGAGGGAGAATAGGCTTTGTCATGCCCTCTTCACGACTGTCTTGGTGTGTTTGGACCATTCTAGTGGCGTGGAATTCATTTTTCTGTTGATGATAGCAAGCTGTCCAGGCCCTGAGGCAGCAAAGCAGCCCCAAACCATGATGCTTCCTCCACCATACTTTACAGTTGGGATGAGGTTTTGATGTTGGTGTGCTCTGCCATTTTTTCTCCACACAGTGTTGTGTGTTCCTTCCAAACAACTCAACTATAGTTTCATCTGTCCACAGAATATTTTGCCAGTAGCGCTGTGGAACATCCAGGTGCACTTTTGCAAACTTCAGACGTGCAGCAATGTTTTTGTTGGACAGCAGTGGCTTCTTCCGTGGTGTCCTCCCATGTGCTGTGCTCTTGCAGTCATATTTGCAGGACGGCCACTCCCAGAGAGAGTAGCTACGGTGCTGAACTTTCTCCATTCATAGACAATTTGTCTTACCATGGACTGATGAACATCAAGGCTTTTAGAGATACTTTTGTAACCCTTTCTAGCTTTATGCAAGTCAACAATTCTTAATCTTGGGTCTTCTGAGATGTATTTTGTTCAAGGCATGTTTCACATCAGGCAATCCTTCTCGTGAATAGCAAACTCAGATTTTGGGGCAGTTTTAATAGGGCAAGGCAGCTCTAACCAACATCTCCAATCTCGTCTCATTGATTGGACTCCAAGTTTAACTGACTCCTGACTCCAATTAGATTTTGGAGAAGTCATTAGCCTAGGGGTTCACATACTTTTTCCAACCGACACTGTTAATGTTTAAATGATGTATTCAATATAGACAAGAAAAATACAATCATTTGTGTGTCATTGGTTTAAGCACACTATGTTTGTATATTGTTGTGACTTAGATGAAGAGCAGATCAAATTTGATGACCAATTTATGCAGAAATGCAGGTAATTCCAAAGAGTTAACATACAGTGGCAAGAAAAAGTATGTTTATCCTTAACCACTGATTCCTCATCTGGTCTCTTCTCTGCACCAGGGTCCAACCTTACCATGTCACAACTTCTTAGTGTGAATCCTTTCTATAGGGGTATAACGTTCTCACAATCTGACTCAATCTGAAGCCATTACCATCCAGACTCACAGATGTAGAATTACCTTTAACATATTCTTCAATCCTCTTTGAACATCATGAAGGAAGACACCAGCATGGTGTGATAAATACTCTCTAAATAATGACATCATACAAAATATTTTCTAAAACTAAAACCAAACCCTTGCTATGGAGAAAATAAGTCATAGGCAGATCTTAGGGAAATAGTCTCACCTTTCTGCTGACTGTCAGGATGTATGAGTGAGCTGCATAAAACAATTCAGCAATCTCTTAGCATCCTGTTATCTCTGTCTGTCGCTATGGGGAGCAGAAGCCTTTAGATTGGAGCGCGCTAATTAAGACAGGATAATTCACACAAGGCTATAACAATCACCTACTGCACTATATGATAGTTGACCCATCAGAAAGTAAAGCCTGTTTGCACACTGCGATCTATGCTCCCATGTGGTGTATAGGAAAACAACATTTCAACCGTTGTCTTTATCAAATCAAATCAAATTGTATTAATCACATGCGCCGAATATAACAGGTGTAGACCTTACAGTGAAATGCTTACTTACAAGCCCCTAACCAACAATCCAGCTTAAAAAATACGCATAAGAATAAGAAATAAAAGGAACAAGTAAAAAAAGAGCAGCAGTAAAATAACAATAGCAGAAGTCTTCGGGGTAGAAGCTGTTTTGAAGCCTCTTGAACCTAGACTTGGCGCTCCGGTACCGCTTGCCGTGTGGTAGCAGAGAGAACAGTCTATGACTAGGGTGGCTGGAGTCTCTGACAATTTTTAGGGCCTTCCTCTGACACCGCCTGGTATAGAGGTCTTGGATGGCAGAAAGCTTGGCCCAAGTGATGCACTTGGCCATATGCACTACCCTCTGTAGTGCCTTGCGGTCGGAGGCCAAGCAGTTGCCATACCAGGCAGTGATGCAACCAGTCAGGATGCTCTCAATGGTGTAGCTGTTGAACCATTTGAGAATCTGAGGACCCATGCCAAACCTTTTCAGTCTCCTGAGGGGGAATAGGTTTTGTCGCGCCGTCTTCACGACTGTCTTGGTGTGCTTGGACCATGTTAGTTTGTTGGTGATGTGGACGCCAAGGAACTTGAAGCTGTCAACCTGCTCCACTACAGCCCCGTCAATGAGAATGGGGGCGTGCTCGGTCCTCCTTTTCCTGTAGTCCACAATCATCTCCTTTGTCTTTATCATGTTGAGGGAGAGGTTGTTGTTCTGGCACCACACGGCCAAGTCTCTTACCTCCTCCCTATAGGCGGTCTCGTCGTTGTTGGTGATCAAGCCTACTTCTGTTGTGTCATCGGTAAACTTAATGATGGTGTTGGAGCCTGGCCGTGCAGTCATGAGTGAACAGTGTTTACAGGAGGGGCTGAGCACACACCCCTGAGGGGCCCCTGTATTGAGGATCAGCGTGGGGGATGTGTTGTTACCTACCCTTACCACCTGGGGGCGGCCCGTCAGGAAGTCCAGGATCAAGTTGCAGAGGGAGGTGTTTAGTCCCTGATGAGCTTTAAGGGCACTATGGTGTTGAACGCTGAGCTGTAGTCAATGAATAGCATTCTCACATAGGTGTTCCTTTTGTCCAGGTGGGAAAGGGCAGTGTGGAGTGCAATAGAGATTGCATCATCTCTCGTTCTGTTAGGACGGTATGCAAATTGGAGTGGGTCTAGGGTTTCTGGGATAATGGTGTTGATGTGAGCCATGACCAGCCTTTCAAAGCACTTCATGGCCTCAGACGTGAGTGCTACGGGTCGGTACTCTTTTAGGCAGGTTACCTTAGTGATCTTGGGCACAGGGACTACGGTGGTCTGCTTAAAACATGTTGGTATTACAGATTCGGACAGGGAGAGGTTGAAAATGTCAGTGAAGACCCTTGTCAGTTGGTCAGCGCATGCTCGCAGTACACGTCCTGGTAATCCGTCTTGTGAATGTTGACCTGTTTAAAGGTCTTACTCACATCGGCTGCAGAGAGCTCGTCCGGAACTGCTGGGGTTCTCATGCATGTTATCATGTCCTAAGGGTCGAAATGTTGTTTGGTAAACCACATGAGAGCAATAGATCACAGTGAGCTTAGTCTTCTTTTAATTTTTGACTAACATATTCTTCAACACCAACTAAACTACTCAATGTGTGTATATAATCCTTTCCTATACTACTGTGTCACTTCAAAAAACACATTTGCATGAAATTCAACACAGAAATAGTCAAATATAGCACTGTGAAATGTCATGCTTTCAAATAGTACCAAGATCCATGGTAAGGATAACTGGATTCCTGGTCCACAATAGCTGACACTGTAATGGCTACTGTTAAGCTTTTAAACATGACAGCCCTTTTGCCTGCCCGTTCAACTAACGGTGCTGGCCATGAAAAGCCTACAGCAGACACTGATAGCCCTGTCAAGCGTCTCTGCAGCAAAAACTGTGTATTTTTCCCTGTACAATAAGTGCACATCCGAAGGCTGAATGGGGTTATGTGGTGCGTGTTTGGTGTGAGTCCTTTACATTCTACTCTCAAATAATGTATACAGTCATTTAACTGACTCAATGAACCGATTCTGTTTGCACAAAGAGACTCTTCTGTTCCATGTTGGCAGTGTATAGGCTACAGTACTTGTTCATATAAATGTAATGTGTCACCATAAATGGGAGATGGTTCTCACTTGTGGATGACCTTCCTAAGCAAAAAACTGTATTTACGAAATACTTAACCCTCCATGTGAAGCATGTCTGTGTCAGTGTCTGTGTTAGATGTCTTTGTGAGATCTATGATCCATTTTAAGCCAAGTCCACATTTGGCATATTAGAACACGATTCATACCCTCACTATAATCCGTTAGCCGTAACCAAACACCTTAAGTGGGAATATGATTGGCATATAAGAGAGCTGTTAGCTTGTTAGTGCTAAAATCACCTTTAGATTGCACTATGAACACTACAGAGGCTGTGTGGGAGTCTATTGGGCCTGTGTGGGAAACTATGAGCAGTGTGAGGAGTCTCACCACTTTTAGCATGACAGCCTTCCTGCTGTCTGCAGGCTGTTCAGAGAATAATAATGCTCCCCTGTCGGAGGAGCATTATTATATGACACAACCATCTGCCGTGTCATATGAGATTTTGACTGAGAAAAGGTTGAGTTGTCTTTTCCGTCGCTGCATGTGTATTATATAATAGTGGGCTGCCATGTTTTCTGTCTCAGGGTTCAGGGGATTTGAGTCATTGACTGTAAGGTTTCGACCCCGTAGGGTGATATTCAATAGGCCGTAGTAATGATTCTCGATCATCCACGAGCAACTATTGAAGATCATATTGTAGATTAGTTGTCCTGGAGTAGTCTTGAGTACAGCTTTTTTTGTCGTAGCCCTGTTTCAACGAGTAGACTAATCACCAAGCCCTTGACTAGTTGAATCAGGTGTGTTTCTCCAGGGCTATAACAAAATATTACTTTTGGGGCTACTGCAGATGACAACCACCATAGAGCAAGAGATTAACCAGTCACACCAGAAGCTAAAGTTGATCAATTTAGCAAAGGGACTCAAACATGAGAGAACCAATTAGCAATCTGCTTGAGTCCACCACATCTGATTGACAGTGTGTAGAATACTGTAAGCAAAGGCATTCTGGTAACATAGAACTATGCCCATGCTGGCCAGGAGAAGATCACCGATCAAAACATCCAGATTTTCCTCTTCAAACACACACTACTTTTTTGGAGATAGTTTCTGATTTTAAACCATTGTAGAGGAAGCCTTCAACGGAACCACATAAAACATGTAAGAATTATGCTGAAAAATACCAAAACAGACAGACTACTTCTATACTTTTGGACCAGAGAACTCAGTTCCGGTCCTCAAGGGCAGCAGTAGCCTGAAAGCTCGGGTCTTTTTCAGCAGAATTCTTAAATGTTTCATGTCTTGACTTCCTCCCAAAAACAATCTAAAAAAAATTAGCAATATGTGTTTCAATTATCAGTCTCATTTCAGGTTAAACCCACCGCAATCATGTTATGTGAGAAAGTGCGACATTCGCTGATAGTGTTTTGTGCTAAGATTGTTTTGTGCATTTGTTTTATAAGGACATCTAGCTGTTCTCCTTCTGGGAAAGCTGTGGGGAGGTGTTATCTCTCAGTGGCACGCTGTTCCCAGCTCCTGGAGAGCTTCCTCACTTTTCTATCAAATAATGAATTACTGATTGTGAAACAGAGAAGCTCAGCAGGACTTACGCCGAGGCTGAGAGAGTGATAGTCATAAATCAATGGATGACGACCATAAGATGTTTACTCAGAGGTAAAATGGAATCACATTCTTTGCCTTTTGAGCCATAAACACTTAAATACCCTAATTATGTGATGTTTATTTACAAGAGCATTATACATTATTACATTTTACTCCATAGAGAACTAAATATAAGACACTAATTCTTGATAAATCCTTGTTGACGCTACAGTATTAGTTGATACTGTCATCACAACATTCAATAATGATTGGTTGATATAAAATTCATAAAAGCTCTATGATCCAACAGTTCTACGTAGATTAGTCAATGTATGATGAGCTAACACTTTGTTTCCTTTTCAAAATGTATGTTACACCGAATCCTTGCATGAGACATTCAAAGTTATCTGAACACCTTTTAAAAGCGTTATGAAACTGCGACGAAGCTGCAGGGCGAGATATTATTTCCTCAATGAACATTAAATTCAATCACAATGAGGACAATGATGCCTGATTGGGCTCTCTGACTCCAAATTGCATGTAATTGCTGTGTGTTACCGCATTAGGTCTAGCCACTGGTCACAGGCATAAAGGTAGACTATAATTTTTCGACCCAGGAAACATCAATACAAAAACCTGGCCATTTGAATCAAACCTCTTTCAGGCCACTTGGTCACAAATTATGATGATCTATAGAGGGAAACTCATTTTTTTGTGCATATAAAGTTGGCTCTATTGGTTTTAATGTAAGGTGACATCAAACCTAGTCATTATTTGAATTTAGAAAGTTTAGTCATAAAGCCTTGCAGATTAGTCTTCCAATTTGAACCCCAAATCTTTTAGTTTGCAACCTCAAATACCCACAAATTAGTAGTCACTATAATTACCTCCAAAAGCACTCCTGTGTCAATCCCACTCCCATCCTATTCTCTGGCAGGCACCCCTGCTGTCACGTCTCGCAGGTGCACCTGAGATTAAATTTGCTGATTTTTACTGCTGAATTGCAAGTGCATATGCTCTACTGGCACATTGCCAACAAGCAGTGCAACCTATATAGGAGGCTTATATGTATTGCATAGAACTTCTCTAATCATGCAACACAATGATATGCATTTTCAGCAAACAATAAGAAGCATTCATTCCCAAATATCACATGTAGACACTTTACAAATGGTTAAATCAACTATTGGCACCCTCAGTGAGCTACTGCTACTGCACTCTACCATTGCAGCAACTCTGGGATGCATTCAGTAGTTTAAACTGGTTTCCTCTCTGTGACTCCTCATCTGCACTGATGTAAAAAGACAGGATGAAAGCATTGGTCACCCACTAATGGATTTGCTTTTACCTGTCCAGTTCTTTTAGATCAGTTTATATTAAATTAAGCCACAAAGAAATAAAGCCATTTTGGACTATGGAGAAATCCACATGGGAAGGCAGTAATAGATAATATCTAGAGAATATTGATTGAGCTACTCAATGATGGCTGTACTGTAGGTCAGTAGCTCTTGGGCTGTGGCCTCTCAACACCGCGCCCATCAACACTGGCCCTAATAGATAATAGAAGCGATTCATAAATGGTGTCCCATGACTTTTAGCAGAGGCATCTAAAACGGTTATAATCAATCAACTTGTACAGTATGTCTCCTTGACATCTCATTACGCCCAGCATAAATTGAAACCTTGATGATCATCCAATGACAAAGTGCGTCCCTAGCTGGCACACCCTTGAGTGTGTCATCACTGAAGACTGACAAAGGCTGCTTTTTGGATCTTTTCTCTGAGTATACTTTAAAGTTTCACTTGGAAGGTGTTCTCTCTTTTTAGTGTCTGTCTTTCCTTTCCATTCGCTCACTAATGAGGTACGGGTCTCAAAATGCTGAGAAAGGTTTTTTATTATTATCTTTGTTTAAGCAGACAATTGTCTCCAAGAGGATAAAATAATGCTTGACAAAAATGAACTTAAATACGGCATATTTCTATAGTCTCTTCATTGTGTTTGGGCTGATTCAGGTGAATCAATGGGCAGCTATGGACACAGGTCTGTGTTTTGAACTTCACCTGTACAGTCTGTTAAGGAGGCAATTGCTAGGGAGGGATGGCATGCCTGTAGCCCTTTCCTGCAGTCAAATTACCTAGTGGCCTCATGTGTTGAAAGTTATTAATATTTTTCATGATTTCATAATTTCATAATTAATGAACACCGCAAATGAGATTTTTTTCTCATCCTTATTTTACCAGGTAAGTTGACTGAACAGATTGGGGAATAGTAACAGAGGAGTGGAGATGAATTAGCGAATTGGAAGCTGGGGATGATTAGGTGGCCATGATGGTATGAGGGCCAGATTGGGAATTTAGCCAGGACACCGGGGTTAACACCCCTACTCGTATGATAAGTGCCATGGGATCTTTAGTGACCACAGAGTCAGGACACCTGTTTAACATCCCACCCGAAAGACAGCACCCTAGACAGGGTAATGTCCCCAATCACTGCCCTGGGGAATTGGGATATATATATAAAAAAAATTTGACTAGAGGAAAGAGTGCCTCCAACACCACTTCCAGCAGCATCTGGTCTCCCATCCAGAGACCAACCAGGATCAACCCTGTTTAGCTTCAGAGGCAAGCCAGCAGTGGGATGCAGGGTGGTATCTGAAAATCCAGTGTTTTTATGTCAAACTGTTTTGTTATATTTCAGTCTTCTGTGATGTATATAAAGTGTAACATTAGGATTCAAACTCAAAATTGAATACATTTCAACTCTATATCTGACATGGTACAGGTGTCTTTTAAGCCCACAGCCATGTGTGTGAGGTGTAAACTTTAGTTTCTAAGTAGATTTGTTTAAGACTACCAAGAAACACTGCGTGACCCTGATTTAGCCCACTGTAGTAAAAGGTTAAGTAAAGGGTTTACCGGGTTAATACATTAAACCTGTTGGTAACACTTCCTATGAATACCCTCTTCTTATTACCTTAGTAGGTAGCACTTTACAATAACTCCATGTAAAAGTATTTATAATGAATTAGTAAATAGTTGTTTATTCCTCATTTATTAATCATTACACCCACATTTGTAAAGGTCAGTAGCCTAGTTTTTCACACTTTATAAACAACTTTTAAATGATTTAATAATGACTCATAAGATCATTCATAAGATGTTTAATATAGGTCCTTATAAACCCTTTACTAATCATTAGTTAAGTCTTTTTGCATGGCCTCATCTAAAGTGTGGGCTATTTATACTATAAATATTTGATACATGTTTTGAGTGACCAGTGTAATATTTCACAAAAAGATGGACATGCCATTGGTTGATATAAGCTGGTTTTACGCCAATGTTTGTAAACAAAGTAAATGTTATACAAACACTACAGCCTCAAAACAATCATTTTGATATCATGGATGGTCAGTCCTTGCATCCATAGTTCTATTCATGATTTTGAGAGTGGTTACATTTCTCCAGCCCATAACTCCACATAATAAAGCATTTCTAATGGATTAGTAAATATTTATGAATTACTCCATTCATAAGATGTTTAAAGCGGTAATCAACAGTAAAAACAATAACAAAGCATTCTCCACACCACTGTTTCGCTAGAAAGCTGAGGGAGGATTATAAAGTGCTACTCATTAGGAAGCTATTATAATGCATAATGAAGAGGGCATTCATAGGAAGTTTTACTGACCTGTTGTCATAAATGAATAGTTAATGAATATTTCTTGGCACAAAATGATGAACAATATTGCTCCTGGTGAGGACAGTGACAACACAGTTTCCTCAGAAAGGTATAGAGGCTGCACTGCACACATCTTTAGCAGAAAATAAATTGTTCCATAAAATAAACAGACATGTTTAATAGGAGGTTGTATATCTACTGCTGTCATTTATGAGCTCGTTAATCCTCAAAATGAAAATGTAATTTAGATTTCATTACATTCTCATGAGAAGAATGAGATTGCAAAATGTGCTTATAAGGGTTAAATTTGGTTGATAGGAGTAGGCTACTATAGTACAATATCATTCATTTGAATCGTTGTCAATATGAAATATACTTATTTACTCATTTACTTATCATTTGAATATATTTTTCACCTGAATTCCCATTCCCAAATAATAGTATACCATAACAGTTCACAAATAAAACAACATTTTCTTTAACAGCTTTTAAGATCATTACAATAGTCAGGAATCATTTCAGTAAACTCTCTAGCAATGTAACATTCACATGACACCTTCCAGGTTCTAAAATTGGGATGAAAGTTTCAGGCCTTCACCCAGACTCAGACCGTGGATTAAATTGACGGGTGGCACCACCATCTCCCGGTTGGGCGCCAGACTCTCGCTGCTAGATGTATTCATTCTGTATCACCGAGGCATTGGGGCTTGTTTGATTGCTCAAACATGGGCTTGATTTTTTCTGTGAATTTCAAGTAACCCAGTAGCCTCTTTTCAGAAACATTGTGATGTTCTTTTTTAGCATTCCATAAAGATCAAAGTCCATGTTTTCTTCTCAGTTGTCTGTCAGTACGTTTCTCCTAAGGTGAACGTTATAGTTCAGTAGATGATTCAAAATAAATGTTATTTAACCCGGAGATGGATTTATTATGCATCTTCCTGATAATTTGCCGAAAATAGCCACTAAGTAAGGCATGAAGTAGCACTTACACTCTGAAATGACATGCTTTCTTTGATTACAGAGGTGTAATTATGACCAATTACACAATGTCTGAGTTCCTTGAGAGGCACCTTGTGTTTTCAAGGGCTTTCAGGTCAAAGCATGCTGCCTGACATTAGGGGATATGTTATTATATATGTTATTTCCCAACAAGCCTCTGGCTCTTAGTTACAAAGCTGTAGCCTCTCTGAAAGTACTCAAATCCTGTCAGTTACGGTCTGAAAGATTTGCCGATGTTGTTACAGTACTTCTTTAAACTTGTCCACACAGTTAATAATAATGTTCAGAGCCCTATACTACGAATCAGGGTTGAGAAGTTACCAAGGTAACTTTGGTCAACTTTGAGTTCAACTTGGGATAACCGGTACCATGAAAGCTGATCTTCTTTTAGCCAGGCACCTTTCTGTGGCAACAAATCCTTTAGATGAATCTAACACAGGGCTAGCTCCATTTATCCTGAATGAAGTGTCTGAGCCTCGAGTTGAGGACCAATTAAATCAGATTCACTCCCTCTCGCAAAGATTGCGCCAACATCCTCTTCATTTGAGGAAGACAACTGATTAATTAATATATTTATTCAATGTATTTTTTTTGTGTTAAAAAAGAGTCATGTTAAAATACCTATCATATTACACGTTTGGTAATGACAGAATGCAATTGAAACTTCACTCAGAGTAAAAGTTTTGCATGACTTAATAGAAGTATTTTATCAATAGGAGTGGGAAAAAGGTGCTTGTGCTTTGATAACACCAAAGAAGGCATTAACGATAAGTAATAAAATAAAGACGGGACTTCTAAAAGCCTATTTCACACCATAGCCAGCTGAATTTGTAAGATAACATTTCTTTCATTTTGATTTCAGCACAAATGAAAATGTGGCAGTGACTCGCCCATGGGTTGATGTTTCAGCATTGTCTCAATGAAGAGTTCGGCATTTGACTAGCTATGTATTATGACATGCACGCACAGTTACAAGCCTGCTAGAGTTAGCGGCAGGTGGACGAGCAATATGCACCCTCGTAGTACGGATAAAGCCTGAGATAGAATGTGAAGCCAACTGAAGCTGGCTAGCTTTAGAAAACCATAGAGTAGATCTAGCTCCCTTCATAGCATTCCCCTCAGGTCTCTTTCCCTTTTTCATACCAGAATCTCCTCAGCCGCTCAGAATAAAATTGACAGTACCCTACAGTTACATTTGTGACATTTTATCTAGTTTGTGCATTTTTCTACCTCTTCTATCAACAAGTGCATTACCCAGACTGCTAATCAGAACATGAAGACAATACTAGCAATCTCTTTGCTTACCAACCAGAACTGACAACCTCTCCAAACACCTTTCCCCTCTGATCAAAGTGGCTGTACAGGCGCTTATACACAAGACTATTTTGGCATTTATGTATTTCTGTAGATCAAAGTGTATATTCTTGTATTTGACATTTACTGCAGCTGACAGCTATACTGAAAACTGCGAGCACGGGGGTAGAATGGAACATTTTTCGGATGGCTCTTATACTAGTAGTTTGTCTCGGCAAACATCAACTTCAGTTACTGTATACATTGTTTGGCAGTGTAGTGATTTCTCTCGAACAGCAAATAAGGATTTGTTTTCATACAATAGGCAGGGTACTGACAAATTGGTAATTACCTAGGAAAGAAACTGAAGGCCACCCTATTCTAAAGCTCTGTAGTATACAGACAGCAAGACAGACAGAAACAGACACAGAGACAGACTGAAACATTTACTGACTGACTTAGTGACTGACTGACAGAGTGCGAGAGAGAGAATAGGAATTTAAAAGACAAGAATTGTCAACATCTAGTTTTAATTTAACTACCCAGATTGCTTTTTGGATCACTGACACAAAATCCCTTTTTGGCAGTAATATTGCCCCTAGGACTGTAAAACTGGATGTTGTCCCAAGCAATTGGATTAGCTAGGGGGACATTCATAAATGCACCCTTGAGTGTATAAAATATGCTTATTTCACAGTCAGTTGACTATTCCTTTATTGGTACATTTTCACAATAGAATAATTTCCCCAGATTACAGTTTGGAATATTAATTCAAATTTCTCTTGAGGATAGATCCAACACTCACAGAGAATTCAGTTACTTTTTCAAAAAGTTACAATCTATTCAACAATCCAGCTGTTCATTGAATAATTAAGTATACTATAAGAATAATTCAATTAGGACTCACTTCAGGCAACACCAGTTACTTCCCAATCAAAATAGATGGCAGTGTGAAAATCTATTGAGGAAAATCAAGCAAACATTCAAAGCAAAGTATTCAGCATTGCTTTCCTATTTGCATATGAGCACAAGCAGAAGATAGCCAGTAAGCCTCTAAGCTCATCCCTCAACCAACAAGAGATCTTTAAATGTCAGTATTCTGACACAGCCCCCTGACACAGCCCTTTGTGTGTATGTGTGTGTGATTTTGTCTGGTTGTCCATGCTGCCTCTAGCCCTGCAGTGTGTGTGTGCCTTCCCTGTAGCTCAGTTGGTAGAGCATGGTGTTTGCAACACCAGGGTTGTGGGTTCGATTCCCACGGGGGGCCAGCACAGGAAAAAAAAATGTATGAAATTGTATGAAATCTATGCATTCACTACTGTAAGTCGCTCTGGATAAGAGCGTCTGCTAAATGACTAAAATGTAAATGTGTGTGTGTGTGTCCGTTCATCCGCCCATACGACTTCTTACCCTGAAGTTTGTGTCTGCCTGTGTGTATATAGCAGTGCTACCTTTAGCCCTGTGGTGTGTGAGCTTCAGCACAGGGTGTGTGTGCTGAGGCCTGCAGGAACGGCCTGCACTCTTAGCTCTTGGACACAATCTTGAGGGGTGAATGAGCAAAGGCCATTCTCAAGCCTCTATAGTCTCCGCCTCTTGGCCCTCTGGGAAATGTGGTCCATCTCTGGGAAAGAGGTTACTCGTCATGCCTCTAGCACATCCACATTGCGAAGGGATTTTCCATTTCATTAAAGAAACGAAGAACTTCACACTAGGACACACAATTCTTTCTCGTCCACCTCCAGGGGTGGTCAGCTGCATTCCTCCATAATCGGATTATAGGTCTGTCTCATACCTAGCCTGTATGATCAAATGTTGATGTAATCGGATCAAAGAACACATGTTAATGCAGGGTGTAGATGTGGCATGACTCCATCTAGATTACAGAGCCTAGCAAAGCCTTTATTTTTACAATTGTGATCAGTACTCCAGACACTCTTCTAGCGCACGTCAAAGTTTGCATATGGCTGCATGAGGCTTGAGTTGACTGCTGTATGTTTTGGCCTTTCATCACTCCAGCAAATGTCTGCCACAGTGTCAAAAACATTTCCCAGTTTGCTAATTGTGGCTCTGATCGAGATAACTTGTGTGAATGTTTGATGCCAAATGTCAATCTTTGTTGTCATCCTCTTCCAAAAAGCCCATTAATTCTATGTGCACACGCATACACACGCACACACATGCACGCACACGCACACGCACGCACACACACACACACATACAATTTGAAATTACCTTCTGCTACTCCTAAAAGCTCTTCTTTCTTCAACAAAGCTACAGTTGGTGGTTTATATCACTCTGACTGCAAAGTAGGGACCCAACTACTGTCCCCAAAGTGAAGTTGAAAATTTCACTTGTACATAAAGATCACAGCAGTCAATATTGAGAGGCCTAACTATTAAGGCTTCTACCGTCTTGGGAGAGTCATATTGTATATTTATTGGATTGGGAAAAGGGGACAGTTTACAGCTTAATCTAATTACAGTTTACACTTATAGACATTTTATTTAATTTTTGACAGCGCTCCCCAGATGGAGATTGCCACTGCCAACAGGGCAGGAATTGCCACATGGTCTACAGGCTTGGTTCTATTTTCTCCCACTTGCAAAATGTATCCAGCCTGATATATTTTACTTAAACACTGTCTGATAGAGCTGATTTCCCCCGAGTCATATTACAGAATCTGTTGAATTGTTTTGCAGCCCCTTGAGTAATAAACTACCTCTCCGTGCTATCTAAAGTCCGACCTAGTGCTTCCTCCCCCTGACTTCTCCCCATCAGCATGCGGTCTTTCCAAACGTTAGCACACCACCGGGACACCTCTCTTTCTCACCAGTGCCAACACAAGGGCATTTCAAGCACCAACAACTAGTGAGCAGGTGCTGTCGTGCGACTTCTATGATAGTATTGCCGGTGCCTTTTATTTGTTTGATGACAGAGACATTTGAGCTTTGTTTTCATAGTGAGATTTTTGCAATATCAAGTGCAACTGAATCTCTGGCATAGGTTTAATTTAATCCACTCCACTACTTTCCAATTAGATCATTTCCCAATCTCAATGAATACTACCACATTCGGGTCCATCCGGGTAAGCTATATTGTATGTACATACAGTGCCTATAGAAAGTCTACATCCACCTTGGATTTAGTCACATTTTGTGTTACAAATTAGATTAAAATGTATTTAATTGTATTTTCTTGTCAACAATCTACATAAAACTCTAATGTCAAAGTGGAGGAAAAAATATATATATTTTTAAAGATAAATGACAAATGAATCACTAATATACCTTGATTAGATAAGTATTCACCCCGAGTCAATGTTAGAAACACCTTTTCAAGCGATTACAGCTGTGAGTCTTCTTGGGTAAGTCTCATAAGAGCGTTGCACATCTGTATTGTGCAATATTTGCCCAATATCATTTTAAAAAATGATCATGGCTAGACAGCAATTCAAGTCTTGCCATACATTTTCAAACAGATTTAAGACAAAACTGTAACTTGGCCACTCAGGATCATTCAGTCTTCTTGGTAAGCAACTCCAATGTAGATTTGGCTTCGTGCTGTAGGTTATTGTCCTGCTGAAAAGTTAATTCCTCTCCCAGTGTCTGGTGTAAAGCAAGTTTTTCTCTAGGATTTGCCTGTGCTTAGCACCATCCTGTTTCTTTTCATCCTGAAAAACTTTCCAGTCTTTGCTGAGGTCAAGCATACCCATACCATGATGCAGCCACCACCATGCTTGAAAATAAGAAGGCAGTTACTCAGTGATGTGTTGGATTTTCCCCATCCTTTACATTTGCATATGTAAAGGATGTCACGCTGCTTGCTGAGCGAGTACAAGTTTCTTCCAATTCAGCTCATACCTGGCACAAACTTGGGACCTTTGCCTCACAAACATACGTGAGCCATCCTCCCTCACGCGTCTTAGCCAATCGAGCCACCTCAAAGCTAGCTAAGGAAGCGACGCAAGTGGGACACTTCAGGCTGACGAGTAAGTTTTACACATCCCTATGTGCTACAAAAACTTATGCATGTTTTGGAATATTTTTATTCTTCTTTTCACTGTCATTTAGGTCATTATTGTGGAATCACTACGATGTTGTTCTCAATTCTTTCCTATAACTGTCACGTTCTTGAAAATTATCGGACCAAGGCGCAGCGTGAGTATAGCTCCACATATTTATTTAAGTGAAACTAACAAAACAAAACTTACAAAGACCGTGAGGACATAGTGCCCAAACACACTAACAATCAATATCCCACAAAACACAGGTGGGGAAATAGCTACCTAAATATGATTCCCAATCAGAGGCAACGCTAAACAGTTGCCTCTAATTGGGAACCATATTAGCACCAACATAGAAATAGACATACTAGATCACCCCCTAGTCACGCCCTGACCTACAACACCACAGAGAACCAAGGGCTCTCTATGGTCAGCACGTGAAAATAACAGCCATTGAATTCTTACTGTAGCTGTTTTAAAATCATGGTGACATCCCTTAGTAGTTTCCTTCCTATCGTGCAGCTTGATTCAGAAGGAAAACTGCATCTTTGATGTGTCTGGGTGGTTTAATACATCATCCACAGCATACAGTGAGGGAAAAAAGTATTTGATCCCCTGCTGATTTTGTACGTTTGCCCACTGACAAAGAAATTATCAGTCTATAATTTTAATGGTAGGCTTATTTGAACAGTGAGAGACAGAATAACAACAAAAAAATCCAGAAAAATGCAGGTCAAAAATGTTATAAATTGATTTGCATTTTAATGAGGGAAATAAGTATTTGACCCCCTCTCAGTCAGAAAGATTTCTGGCTCCCAGGTGTCTTTTATACAGGTACCGAGCTAAGATTAGGAGCACACTCTTAAAGGGAGTGCTCTTAATCTTAGTTTGTTACCTGTATAAAAGACACCTGTCCACAGAAGCAATCAATCAATCAGATTCCAAACTCTCCACCATGTCCAAGACCAAAGAGCTCTCCAAGGATGTCAGTGACAAGATTGGAGACCTACACAAGGCTGGAATGGGCTACAAGACCATCGCCAAGCAGCTTGGTGAGAAGGTGACAACAGTTGGTGCGATTATTCGCAAATGGAAGAAACACAAAAGAACTGTCAATCTCCCTCGGCCTGGGGCTCCATGCAAGATCTCACCTCGTGGAGTTGCAATGATCATGAGAACGGTGAGGAATCAGCCCAGAACTACACGGGAGGATCTTGTCAATGATCTCAAGGTAGCCGGGACCATAGTCACCAAGAAAACAATTGGTAACACACTACGCCGTGAAGGACTGAAATCCTGCAGCGCCCGCAAGGTCCCCCTGCTCAAGAAAGCACATATACATGCCCGTCTGAAGTTTGCCAATGAACATCTGAATGATTCAGAGGACAACTGGGTGAAAGTGTTGTGGTCAGATGAGACCAAAATGGAGCTCTTTGGCATCAACTCAACTCGTCGTGTTTGCAGGAGGAGGAATGCTGCCTATGACCCCAAGATAACCATCCCCACCGTCAAACATGGAGGTGGAAACATTATGCTTTGGGGGTGTTTTTCTGCTAAGGGGACAGGACAACTTCACCGCATCAAAGGGACGATGGACAGGGCCATGTACCGTCAAATCTTGGGTGAGAACCTCCTTCCCTCAGCCCGGGCATTGAAAATGGGTCGTGGATGGGTATTCCAGCATGACAATGACCCAAAACACACGGCCAAGGCAACAAAGGAGTGGCTCAAGAAGAAGCACATTAAGGTCCTGGAGTGGCCTAGCCAGTCTCCAGACCTTAATCGCATAGACAATCTGTGGAGGGAGCTGAAGGTTCGAGTTGCCAAACGTCAGCCTCGAAACCTTAATGACTTGGAGAAGATCTGCAAAGAGGAGTGGGACAAAATCCCTCCTGAGATGTGTGCAAACCTGGTGGCCAACTACAAGAAACGTCTGACCTCTGACCCAAAACCCTTGCCAACAAGGGTTTTAACACCAAGTACTAGTCATGTTTTGCAGAGGGGTCAAATGCTTATTTCCCTCATTAAAATGCAAATCAATTTATAACATTTTTGAGATGCGTTTTTCTGGATTTTTTGGTTGTTATTCTGTCTCTCACTGTTCAAATAGACCTACCATTAAAATTATAGACTGGTCATTTCTTTGTCAGTGGGCAAATGTACAAAATCAGCAGGGGATCAAATACTTTTCCCCCTCACTGTAATTATTAACTTGACCATGCTTAAATAGATATTCAATGTCAGATTTTTTTTTTTTAGGGGTAGATCAGCTTTAATATTGCGGATAGATTGTAACTTCCATCAATGTAATTGTCTGCATAATTTCCAATCCCCCATATATTTTTGGGGTAAATATATATATTTATATATACATACATGCATACATACACATACCCACATATATATACATATACATACATACAAATACACATACATGTATACATATATAAAAAAAATATATATTTTCCTTTATTATAACCCTACTACCCCTCCACTCATTGGAGTAAACTAATAAGCAACAACACTTAGGCTTCTACTTCCAGCTTATACATACTATATACATTTTACAGACACAATCTATTTTACAATAGTAATATATTATATCGTGGCCTTCCTCTAACCTCTCCCATCTACTTCTGATGTCCATTCAGTTTGATTTCTATTTGCCATATATTTTTAACTGTGCTATTTCACAAAGGTTCTGAACCTATATACATTTTACAGACACAGTATATTTTACATTAGTTATCTTGTTGTTATTTTTCCCACCCTTCAGCTCCATTCAAACCCTTCCCTCTATCTCTTAACACCATCCATATTGGATTTCTATTTGTCATACATTTTTCAACTGTGCTGTGATGCTTCACAACAGCTCTGAACCTTTCTATTCTCATAGTTTCTACTGATTGCAAATGAAAGAAACATTGTTGCGAAAAGTATTATTATATTATTGATCGATTGACTATGACTTTTCAAATCACCCAGTATTGCTGTCTACAGCGTTAGCTCCAGGTAAAAGTTGCAATTCTTCAGCCATTCCTGGACCTGTGACCAAAAACGAGCTACATATGGACAGTACCAAAATAAATGATCTAATGACTCTGCCTCTTCGCAGTCAAATTTACAGAGCTGGGAATGTTGTATCCCCCCATATCTATAACATTCTATTGGTTGCAAGAATTCTGTATAATAATTTCAATTGAAAAATTGTAAGTTTTGAATCTGCCGTTGTTTTGCGTGTCAATACATAAACCATGTGCCATGGAATCGGTACATCGAAAATCTCTTCCCAACTATTTTGCAATGTATATGGCACAGCTGTCAATTTATTGGTCCTTAAATTAAATTGGTATACTTTTTGATTTAGCACAATTTTCTTTAACCAATTATGGCCTTTAATGCAGGGCCGACAGACAAGTTCCCTACTTTTTCCCCCTTCCACTTTCCTCTTCCATTTTTGCGGCAATGCTGCTATCTGTAACGATCGTCCAAAGGATTAGACCAAGGTGCAGTGTGGTGAGTGTTCATCTTTATATTTATTTTAAATCAGAACACTTAAACAAAATAATAAACAAATACAAACGACCGTCACGTCTTGGAGGCTAATAACGAGCAGTACAAAAATAAGATCCCACACTCAAGGAGGGAAAAAGGGCTGCCTAAGTATGGTTCCCAATCAGAGACAACGATAGGCAGCTGCCTCTGATTGGAAACCATACCTGGCCAAAACATAGAAAAAGAACATAGAATGCCCACCCCACACTCTGACCTAACATAGAGAAATAAACCGTCTCTCTCAGGTCAGGGCGTGACACTATTAGTTGGTTATTTTGGGTAGAGAAAACATTTCCATATATTTGTGTTAGCTACATGTTTGACATAACTTTACCAGTCCTATTTATGATATAATTTACAAAGATTATACTTTTTTTATGTTATCAATTAGTATGTTGAGTTTAACCACAATATTTGTTGTATTATTTGTTCTGTCTTTTCTGGTGGATTAAACTGAAATTGCAACCAGCTTTCTATGGCTTGTTTAAAAAAAAACAACGATATTTTGGAGATGATTTCATTTTCAAATAACCGAAAGTGAGTGGTTGTAATCTGAATAAAGGGGAAAAGGCCATTCTTGAACATGGGGTGAGACATTCTTACTTATTTGCAAGAAAACCAGTTCGGATTTAAGTATAACTTTTGTATGAAGTGAGTGAGAGGCCTAATGCTTTAATATCTAATAATTTCTGCCCTCCAAATTCAAATTCATATTCATTGTATAAATACAGTCGTGGCCAAAGGTTTTGAGAATGACAAAAATATTAATTTTCATAAAGTCTGCTGCCTCAGTGTCTTTAGATATTTTTGTCAGATGTTAATATGGAATACTGAAGTATATTTACAAGCATTTCATAAGTGGCAAAGGCTTTTATTGACAATTGCATGAAGTTGATGCAAAGAGTCAATATTTGCAGTGTTGACCCTTCTTTTTCAAGACCTCTGCAATCCGCCCTGGCATTCTGTCAATTAACTTCTGTGCCACATCCTGACTGATGGCAGCCCATTCTTGCATAATCAATGCTTGGAGTTTGTCAGAATTTGTGGGTTTTTGTTTTTACACCCGCCTCTTGAGGATTGACCACAAGTTCTCAATAGGATTAAGGTCTGGGGAGTTTCCTGGCCATGGACCCAAAATATCAATGTTTTGTTCCCCGAGCCACTTAGTTATCACTTTTTGCCTTATGTCAAGGTGCTCCATCATGCTGGAAGAGGCATTGTTCGTCACCAAATTGTTCCTGGATGGTTGGGAGAAGTTGCCCTCGGTGGATGTGTTGGTACCATTCTTTATTCATGGCTGTGTTCTTAGGCAAAATTGTGAGTGAGCCCACTCCCTTGGCTGAGAAGCAACCCCACACATGAATGGTCTCAGGATGCTTTACTGTTGGCATAACACAGGACTAATGGTAGCGCTCACCTTGTCTTCTCCGGACAAGCTTTTTTCCGGATGCCCCAAACAATCGGAAAGGGGATTCATCAGAGAAAATGACTTTACCCCAGTCCTCAGCAGTCCAATCCCTGTACCTTTTGCAGAATATCAGTCTGTCCCTGAGGTTTTTCCTGGAGAGAAGTGGCTACTTTGCTGCCCTTCTTGACACCAGGCCATCCTCCAAAAGTCTTCGCCTCACTGTGCGTGCAGATGCACTGACACCTGCCTGCTGCCCTTCCTGAGCAAGGTCTGTCCTGGTGGTGCCCCGATCCCGTAGCTGAATCAACTTTAGGAGGCGGTCCTGGCCCTTGCTGGACTTTCTTGGGCTCCCTGAAGGCTTCTTCACAACAATTGAACCGCTCTCCTTGAAGTTCTTGATGATCCGATAAATGGTTGATTTTGGTGCAATCTAACTGGCAGCAATATCCTTGCATGTGAAGCCCTTTTTTGTGCAAAACAATGATGCCGGCATGTGTTTCCTTGCAGGAAACTATGGTTGACAGAGGAAGAACAATGATTCCAAGCACCACCCTCCTTTTGAAGCTTCCAGTCTGTTATTCAAACTCAATCAGCATGACAGAGTGATCTCCAGCCTTGTCATCGTCAACACTCACACCTGTGTTAACGAGAGAATCACTGACATGATGTCAGCTGGTCCTTTTGTGGCAGGGCTGAAATGTAGTGGAAATGTTTTTGGGGGATTTAGTTAATTTGCATGGCAAAGAGGGACTTTGCAATTAATTGCAATTCATCTGTCACTCTTCATAACATTCTGGAGTATATGCAAATTGTCATCATACAAACAGAGGCAGCAGACTTTGTGAAAATGTATATTTGTGTCATTCTCAGAACTTTTGGCCACGACTATAGACCCTTTTAATTGTATCTGGATTGCCATTTCAAATAAAATTGAATATTCTTTGCTCATATATTTTAAAAAAACAGGTCGCTAGGTGTAGGCAAAACCATAAGCAAATAGGTCAACTGTGATATGACTAAAGAGTTAATTAGGGTAATTTTTTTCACCATTAGACAGTTATTTTCCTTTCCATGGAAGCGACATCTTATCTATTTTTGCTAACTTTCTATTAAAATGTATTAGAGTGAGATCATTTATTTATTTCGGGATACGTATACCGAGTATATCCACATCCCCGTCAAACCATTTTATTGGTAAACTACACGGTAATGTAAAAGTTTTATTTTTTTGTGATCCAATACGTAATATCGTACACTTATCATAATTTGGTTTCAATACAGAGAGGTTAGAAAAAGTAGCTAGATTGTCTATGAGGCTGTGGAGGGATTCTAATCTTGGATTTAAAAGAAAACGTGAGTCATCAGCGTAGAACCTTTGTTTTTAAGCCCTGGATTTCTTATCGCTTAATATTATTGTTGGATCTGATTTTAACAGCCAACATTTTGATGGCAATAATAAATAAATATGCCGATAGTGGACAACCTTGTTTTACTCCTCTTGACAGTTAAAAACTCTGAGATGTAGCCTTTATTTACTATTTCACACCTAGGGTTACTATACATAATTTTAACCTATATTTTAAGAGATTCTCCAAAATTGAAATATTCCAAGCATTTAAATGTAAACTCCAGTCGTACTTTATCAAAGGCCTTTTCAAAGTCAGCTATGAATACCAGGTCTGGTTTCCCAGATATTTTATACGATTTGTTAAGCCAAATTTTACTCCTAAACTAATTTAGGCTTGCCTTAACAAAGGGTCTGAAAATGTTTGCAATGTCCAATTTGTTATTGTTACCCATCTGCCAATCACTTCCCTTCTTTATGAAGGTTAACACGGCGCTGTAAGGCAGCCGAAACAGAAAGGTCTGTAAATATTGTAGCTACATATTTTTTATATTTTTTTGTGTCATCCTGATTTTAAATACATTATCCAGATGCATGGTTGTATTGTGTTTGACATTTTCAAATAAATATATCTATCTATCTTTCGAGAAGCTCCCTGGTATTTTTTAGTTGAATCTGCGCTTGAATTCAATAATTGACTGAGTGATCTTACAGATGTATGGGGGACAGAGGAAGGGGTAGTCACAAAAAGATAATGTCAACCCCTATTCTTTCACACATAGTGATTACATGTAACATATTATGTGATTTGTTAAGTTACATTTTATTTCTGAACTACACTGAACAAAAATATGAATGCAACATGCAACAATTGAAAATATTTTACTGTGTTACAGTTCAGATAAGGGTATCAGTCAATTGAAACAAATGTATTAGGCCCTAATCTATGGATTTTGCATGACTGGGAATACAGATATGCATCTGTTGGTCACAGAGTAGGGTAGGGGCGTGGATCAGAAAACCAGTCAGTATCTGATGTGACCACCATTTGCCTCATGCAGCGCAAGAAATCTCCTTCACATAAATTTGATTAGGCTGTGCGAAGTTGCTGGATATTGGTGGGAACTGGAGCACGCTGTCTTGCACGTTGATCCAGAGCATCCCAAACTTGCTCAATGGCTGAAATGTCTGGTGAGTATGCAGGCCATGGAAGAACTGGGACATTTTCAGCTTCCAGGAATTGTGTACAGATCCTTGTGACAAGGGGCTATGCATTATCATGCTGAACCATGAGGTGATGGCGGCGGATGAATGGCATGACAATGGAACTCAGCATCTCGTCATGGTATCTCTGTGCATTCAAATTGCCATCAATAAAATGCAATTGTGTTCATTGTGTGTAGCTTATGCCTGGCCATACCATAACCCCACCGCCACAATTGGGCACATACAACTGTCTGCCATTTTATAGATTTTTTATTTTTATTTCATCTTTATTTAACCAGGTAGGCCAGTTGAGAACAAGTTCTCATTTACAACTGCGACCTGGCCAAGATAAAGCAAAGCAGTGCGACAAAAACAACAACGCAGAGTTACACATGGATAACCAAACGTACAGTCAATATCACAATACAAAAATGTGTATACAATGTGTCATGACATTGGCCTGTGGGTAAAGTTTATGACTCCCCCATAAATGCCTTTCTCCCTTCTCTCTCTCGCTTGACTCTACTGAAGGACTCTTGAATAACCTTTGTTAAACATAGAGAGTCTGGGAACATCAAACTGCGGGGGGAAAGGAACCATATTTCGGTAATCCAACCAGTGGAGAATATGCGTTGGTACTTAATGAATATGATGTCAGTTCGGTTGTCACCTGAGACATTATGATTGATGACAGGACGACATAGACTGTATCTGGGAAAGTCTACACATTCTAGTTATCAGATTCACATGGAATTGTTGTGCAATTTAAATGTTTAAATATGAAACTATTTGTGAAAAGATTAAATGTAATCTTAGCTTCCAAATGAGAGAATTGGGATTTCATAAGGTTAGAGCTCTGCTCAATCAGTGGCCCGCCCCTGTGAAGAGACATTATTTATAAACTACGAAACACACCCTTCTCTCCCTCCACTATATAAGCCCTTTACGAAAATGTAACATTCGGTTCCGAGTATGCGAGGCCTGCAGCCTCTGCGTTAAAAGGGCGAATAACTTGCTGTTCTGGGTACATTAGGGTGACGGTCCGATGTCAGAAGGATTCAGATAATAACTACAGAACTAAGCCAACCTCAGCGTGACCTTTGGTTGTGAATGATATGAACTTTGAACTCTTATTCACTGCAGAAGTGATACCTCCTAGACGTTGAGCAGCGGCCGCTGTAAACGTGGGCTAGGAAAGGACGGACGACATATTCAGTCTAACACACAATGATGATACTACAACGTATCCCTTTTACCACCACGGTATTGATGTAAAATATTACTAGGTCTTTAAGAGTTTATTCGGAAGATAACAGCTCTATAAACACTCTTTCGTGTTGCCCCGACTATCTAGTTAATTACATTTACATGATGAGTTCAATCAGGTAATATTAATTACAGAAAAAGGATTTTATAGAATAGCATGTCATATTACTTAATCCGGCATAGCCAAAGACACGACAAGTGTGTGCAAAGGAAGTAAGGAGGTAAGGCAATAAATAGGCCAGTAGTGGCGAAGTAATTACAATATAGAAATTTACGCTGGAGTGATATATGTGCAGATGAGGATGTGCAAGCAGAAATACCGGTGTGCAAAAGAGCAGAAAAACAAAAACAAATCTGGGGATGAGGTAGGTAGTTGGTTTGATGGGCTATTTACAGATGGGCTGTGTACAGCTGCAGCGATCGGTAAGCTGCTCTGACAGCTGACGCTTAAAGATAGTGAGGAAGATATAAGTCTCCAACTTCAGTGATTTTTGCAATTCGTTCCAGTCATTGGCAGCAGAGAACTGGAAGGAAAGGCGGCCAAAGGAGGTGTTGGCTTTGGGGGTGACCAGTGAAATATACCTGCTGGAGCGAGTGCTATGGGTGGGTGTTGCTATGGTGTCCAGTGAGCTGAGATAAGGCGGGGCTAGACTTATAGATGACCTGGAGCCAGAGGGTTTGGCGACGAATATGTAGGGAGGACCAGCCAACGAGAGCATACAGGTCGCAGTGGTGGGTAATATATGGGGCTTTGGTGACAAAACAGATGGCACTGTGATAGACTGCATCCAATTTGCTAAGTAGAGTGTTGGAGGCTATTTTGTAAATTACATCGCCAAAGTCAAGGATCGGTAGGATAGTCAGTTTTACGAGGGTATATTTGGCAGCATGAGTGAAGGAGGCTTTGTTGCAAAATAGGAAGCCGATTCTAGATTTAACTTTGGATTGGAGATGCTTAATGTGAGTCTGGAAGGAGAGTTTACAGTCTAGCCAGACACCTAGGTATTTATAGTTGTCTGCATATTCTAAGTCAGAACCGTCCAGAGGAGTGAGGCTAGGCGGGCGGGTGCGAGCAGCGATCGGTTGAAGAGCATGCATTTCATTTTACTAGCATTTAAGAGCAGTTGGAGGCCATGGAACGAGTGTTGTATGGCGTTGAAGCTCGTTTGGAGGTTTGTTAACACAGTGTCCAAAGAAGGGCCAGATGTATACACAATGGTGTCGTCTGCGTAGAGGTGGATCAAAGAATCATCCGCAGCAAGAGCGACATCATTGATATATACAGAAAAAAGAGTCGGCCCGAGAATTTAACCCTGTGGCACCCCTATAGAGACTGCCGGAGGTCCGGACAACAGGCCCTCTGATTTGACATACTGAACTCTATCTGAGAAGTAGTTAGTCAACCAGTCGAGGCAGTCATTAGAGAAACCAAGGCTGTTGAGTCTGCCGATAAGAATACGATGATTGACAGAGTCAAAAGCCTTGGCCAGGTTGATGAAGATGGCTGCACAGTACTGTTTTTTTTAATCTATGGCGGTTATGATATCGTTTAGGACCTTGAGCATGGCTGAGGTGCACCCTTCACCAGCTCGGAAACCGGATTGCATAGCGGAGAAGGTACGGTGGGATTCGAAATGGTCGGTGATCTATTTGTTCACTTGGCTTTTGAAGACTTTAGAAAGGCAAGGCAAGATGGATATAGGTCTGTAACAGTTTGGGTCTAGAGTGTCTCCACCTTTGAAGAGGGGGATGACCGTGGCCGATTTCCAATCTTTAGGAATCTCAGACGATATGAAAGAGAGGTTGAACAGACTAATAATAGGGGTTTCAACAAAGGCGGCGGATCATTTTAGGAAGAGAGGGTCCAGATTGTCTAGCCCAGCTGATTTGTAGGGATCCAGATTTTGCATCTCTTTCAGAACATCAGCTGTCTGGATTTGGATGAACGAGAAGTGGGGAGGGGGGGCGGGGCTTGGGCCAACTGCTGCGGGAGGTACAGATCTGTTGGCTGGGGTTGGGGTAGCAAGGTATATTTGAAACCTGGATCCATCTGTGAAGAGCACACTTCTGCAGCGTGCCAGTGGCTATCAAAGGTGAGCATTTGCCCACTTTAGTTGATTACGACGCCAAACTGCAGTCAGGTCAAGACCCTGGTGAGGACGACGAGCACGCAGAAGAGCTTCCCTGAGACAGTTTGTGCTGAAATTCTTTGGTTGTGCAAACTCACAGTCTCATCAGCTGTCTGGTCTCAGACGATCTCGCAGGTGAAGAAGCCGGATGTGGAGATCCTGGGTGGGTGTGTTATATGTGGTCTGCGGTTGTGAGGCTGGTTGGATGTACTGCCAAATTCTCTAAAACAACATTGGAGGCGGTTTACAGTACATAAATTAACATAAAATTATCTGGCAACAGCTCTGGTGGACATTCCTGCAGTCAGGGTGCCAATAGCACCCTCCCTCAAAACTTGAGACATCTGTGGCATTGTGTTGTGTGACAAAACTGCACATTTTAGAGTAGTCTTTTATTGTCCCCAGCACAAGGTGCACCGGTGTAATGATCATTCTGTTTAATCAGCTTCTTGATATACCACACCTATCAGGTGTCTTGGCAAAGGAGAAATGCTCATTAACAGGGATGTAATCACATTTCTCAGGAGGCTGAAGAAATTGAGCTTGGCACCTTAAACCCTCACAGAATTTTACAGATGCACAATTGAGAGCATCCTGTCGGGCTGTATCACCACCTGGTATGGCAACTGCATTGCCCGCAATCGCAGGGCTCTCCATAGGGTGGTGAAGTCTGCCCAACGCATCACCGGGGGAAAACTGCCTGCCCTCCAGGACACCTACTGCACCCGATGTCACAGGAAGACCAAAAAGATAATCACGGACAACAACCACCTAAGCCACTGTCTGTTCACCCCGCTATCATCCAGAAGGCAAGGTCAGTACAGGTATATCAAAGCTGGGACCGAGAGACTGAAAAACAGCTTCTATCTCAAGTCCATCAGCCTGTTAAATAGCCATCACTAGCACTATTGAGGCTGCTGCCCTGTATACATAGACTTGAAATCACTGGCCACTTTAATAAATGGAACACTAGTCACTTTAATAATGTTTATATATTTGCATTACTCATCTCATATGTATATACTGTATTCTATTCTTTTCTACTGTATTTTAGTCTATGCCGCTCTGACATTGCTCCTCCAAATATTTATATATACTTAATTCCATTTCTTTACTTTAGATTTGTGTGTATTGTGTGTATTGTTGTGAAATTGTTAAATATTACTCGTTAGACATTACTGCACTGTTGGAGCTAGAAACACAAGCATTTTGCTACACCAAAAATAACATCTGCTAAACATGTGTATGTGACCAATACGATTTGATTTGTGCACAACATTTGAGAGAAATAAGCTTTTTGTGTGTCTGGAAAATTTCTCGGCTCTTTTTTAATTTTGCGTTTTATAATTTTGTTCAGTATAATTTAGGCTTGCCTAAACAAAAGGGGTGAATACATATACAATGACTATATTTAAGTTATTCCATTTTTATTAATAATATAAAAGAAGAATACAAAAAATATGTTTTCACTGACATTAGGGAGTATTTTGTGTAGAGCAATGATCCCAAAAAATGTTGGGACCAGGATCTTAATTCTGCAAGAATTGTTGAGGTATTGTTGTCTATAATTACTACCTCAACTGGCCAGTGTGATTTTTTAGAGAGGGCGGGAACACCGTGACCTTGACCAAATTTATACGCTTTAGTTGTCAGGATTCGTTTACACTTCAAGACTATCCATACAAGATGCGTCTTCAACTACCTCCGGAGGTGGTCAGGAAGAGCTAATAACAATCAGATCACAATGCGTCTTTTGATTGTCTACACCTGTTGACAAATGTGGGCACAATCAGAATGTAGACAAGATCAGGAAAACAGACGTATGTTTGAACCAGGTATAAACAAGGCTTTAGTCGATTCTTTGTCCTGATTTTGATATTGTGTTAAATAGAGACTCCAATAGAGCATATTTTGAACTCCTACGTTTTGCCTATTCTTCTTGACATGTCAAACCTCACAATAATTTGAGCGACGCATGTGGCAACCTTCAACTCAATAAACAAATGTCAATTTTAAGTCAACAAAGACTTATTTTTTTCATTTTACAAGAAATTTGCATAGTTATACTGCGGGGACACAATACATTCCAGAGGAGTCTGGATCTCTATGAAGACAAGGAGAAATGAAGGACAGAAAGCAATTATGGAGTTAGGTGTTTGGCTTGTCTTTCAGTGTCATATAGTGTAGTGACCTTGAATAAACCCTTGACTAACTGACATAGCTCTCTTTCCCAAGAGCAAAAACACACACTTTACTTTTTGAATAGCACTTCTGTACTGTCTTCCTGCAGTTTGAGCCCAGCCACTCTCCTCTCTCCTGAGATAGTGATGGGATGGCAAAAACTCCTGCTGTTTCTGTCAAGGTTATATGGCTTAAGCATGAAACTAATGTCAAGGGAGCCACATCCAATCAAAAATAGAAATCTTACTATTCTTGAAGCTGTCATACATGTTCACACAATATCTTTGTTTTCTACTGCACACACTGACACATACTATCACCTTTCAATGTAAGACCCAAATGCAGACTGTGTCGAAGTAACAATGTTTAATACAGCAACAGGGTCAGGCAAATGACAAGTCAAGCCACTACTCCGTCGGTAATCCAGAGTAGTGGGACAAAGCTACAGGACGTCAGGCTGGCTCAGGGTCAGGGTAGGCAGAAACGGTAAACACCGGGAAAAACAGGAACAGTCAAGAGACAGAAACAGAGGGAAGAACGCTGGTAGGCTTGACAAAACAAAACAAACTGGCAACAGACCAACAGAGAACACAGGTATAAATACACAGGGGATAATGGGGAAGATGAGCGACACCTGGAGGGGGGTGGAGACAAGCACAAATACAGGTGAAACATATCAGGGCGTGACACATACTGTAATTCTGAAAGATGGACACATCTACCTGTGTGGGAAGTCCACCTGGTAGTCGAAATATACACGTTTGACTGTACAAGATAAAACTTTAAAAACTATAAACAAAAACTCAAAGACTAAAACAGTATTCTATTAGACCATGGAGAAAATAGCTACAGTGTACATATACTGTAGCTATGTGGGTTCAATTGAATAGAGACCATGGTCATAGAAAATGTAAAGTCATAATATATGTAATATATCTATTCTCAAACTATCAAACTTTGAATGGCCAAGGTTACAGACATCTCACCCCCTAATGTGCCATGTTAAAACTAAGTTCTCGACACAATAAACCACATTCCGGTGCATCTGTAACTTCCAGTGAGTACTTGGCTGCGTGCCACTGGTGCTTCAGACCTCCACCAATCACGACCCCCTCCAGTGTAGATGTCTCCAATCAAACATGATTAATTAATCCACTTTTGACAACCATGACAGGTCTCAGTAACAAGTGATGTCTCCAAACGTTCTAAGCGGTCACCTTCAGGAGAAAGCTTGTCTTTGACAAGGTCAAGTGCCGATATCATCTAAGGACTCAGAGTATTTTGGGAAGAACAGTAGAGTTTAAATATATACTGCTAAAAAAATAAAGGGAACACTAAAATAACACATCCTAGATCTGAACGAATAAAATAATCTTATTAAATACTTTTATCTTTAAATAGTTGAATGTGCTGACAACAAAATCACACAAAAATAATCAATGGAAATCCAATTTATCAACCCATGGAGATCTGGATTTGGAGTCACACTCAAAATTAAAGTGGAAAACCACACTACAGGCTGATCCAACTTTGATGTAATGTCCTTAAAACAAGTCAAAATGAGGCTCAGTAGTGTGTGTGGCCTCCACGTGCCTGTATGACCTCCCTACAACGCCTGGGCATGCTCCTGATGAGGTGGCGGATGGTCTCCTGAGGGATCTCCTCCCAGACCTAGACTAAAGCATCCGCCAAGTCCTGGACGGTCTGTGGTGCAATGTGGCGTTGGTGGATGGAGCCAGACATGATGTCCCAGATGTGCTCAATTGGATTCAGGTCTGGGGAACGGGCGGGCCAGTCCATAGCATCAATGCCTTCCTCTTGCAGGAACTGCTGACACACTCCAGCCACATGAGGTCTAGCATTGTCTTGCATTAGGAGGAACCCAGGGCCAACCGCACCAGCATATGGTCTCACAAGGGGTCTGAGGATCTCATCTCGGTACCTAATGGCAGTCAGGCTACCTCTGGCGAGCACATGGAGGGCTGTGCGGCCCCCCAAAGAAATGCCACCCCACACCATGACTGACCCACCGCCAAACCGGTCATGCTGGAGGATGTTGCAGGCAGCAGAACATTCTCCACGGTGTCTCCAGACTCTGTCACGTCTGTCACATGTGCTCAGTGTGAACCTGCTTTCATCTGTGAAGAGCACAGGGCGCCAGTGGCAAATTTGCCAATCTTGGTGTTCTCTGGCAAATGCCAAACGTCCTGCATGGTGTTGGGCTGTAAGCACAACCCCCACCTGTGGACGTCGGGCCCTCATACCACCCTCATGGAGTCTGTTTCTTACCGTTTGAGCAGACACATGCACATTTGTGGCCTGCTGGAGGTCATTTTGCAGGGCTCTGGCAGTGCTCCTCCTGCTCCTCCTTGCACAAAGGCGGAGGTAGCGGTCCTGCTGCTGGGTTGTTGCCCTCCTACGGCCCCCTCCACATCTCCTGATGTACTGGCCTGTCTCCTAGTAGCGCCTCCATGCTCTGGACACTACGCTGACAGACACAGCAAACCTTCTTGCCACAGCTCGCATTGATGTGCCATCCTGGATGAGCTGCACTACCTGAGCCACTTGTGTGGGTTGTAGACACTGTCTCATGCTACCACTAGAGTGAAAGCACCGCCAGCATTGAAAAGTGACCAAAACATCAGCCAGGAAGCATAAGAACTGAGAAGTGGTCTGTGGGCACCACCTGCAGAACCACTCCTTTATTGGGGGTGTCTTGCTAATTGCCTATAATTTCCACCTGTTGTCTATTCCATTTGCACAACAGCATGTGAAATTTATTGTCAGTCAGTGTTGCTTCCTAAGTGGACAGTATGATTTCACAGAAGTGTGATTGACTTGGAGTTACATTGTGTTGTTTAAGTGTTCCCTTTATTTTTTTGAGCAGTGTACATAGTCTGGCGCGCTTGATGCGTTCCAGACTGAAGGGTGTTAGATGTCAGCTTTTATTAGACTTTGAGATGCATTTGGTCATTGGCGTAGTCAAGATCTAATACCTAATTGGTTTTCCCTTACTTATGAGGTTGGCTAAAATACATTTTCTGAACAGTTTAGACTTAACAACTTTACATATGAATGCTGGGTAGAGTTCGTTCCAAAACCTCAGACATAAAGAGAGTGTATTCAGTTCATTAGCTACTGTATAAAGCATTGGAATGAAAGTCTTTTTTCCAAGCAAAATACTTACAAATTCTGAATACTTTTGAGTTTTGAAAAGCTCCTTCCAACTTTGATATACTGTACTTCTGTGAACAACTACCCTCACTTCAGGACAAAGCCATGTCATTTGAAATACAACAACATAAGTATACTGTATACCATTACTGAACAGCAATACATCATGACAGCCTTGACATAGAGGATAATGACACAGGCCCATGTAAATGAATGGCCACAAATTCACCTTCCGTGAAAGCCATCAACCATCCAACTTATGCTGTGTATGTCTAGGCCTCACAGTACACTTGTCTGCTACTCCACAGCGGTCTATTGTCATTGGAGAAAACTCTGTTGCATCGGTCTACCCCTCTCTCTCTCCAAGCTCTCCTCCACCTCTGTCTGTGGTGTTATGATTAATTAATGGGTTCATGCTCAAAAGGAATCTTAAACTGAGAGGAGGACCCCAGACGATCCCTTGAAGAAGGAAAGCTGATAACAAGGGGATAGGAGATGATGTGGAAAAGACTAGTTGATTGAAAGCTAACACTTTGCGGGAGTCTGCATGAGGCTTTCATTGACATCGTCGGGAGCTTGATATTAGCAGGTTATGCTAGACTTTGTTCACAGCAGTTATTTAGTACCTACTTACTTAAAAGGCTAACTTCCACTTAAGTCACATTTCATTAAGTCATACATTGATGTCAATGGGAACCTAAGTGAAAATGTTACTTAAGCGGAAGTTAAGATTCACCTTAGTTAGATCTTACATCTCCTACATTCACCTGTAATAGTAGTTTCTAGAAAAATCAGGGTAAGGAATTCATCCCCGGCATTACTTCTGTGTAAATGCATTGTATGCAAAGACACTACCAATGCAACCGAGTGTATGTGGGCATCAGAAACAGGTAATGCTCCATTAATATTCTACTGCACTGTTTCATTACCATGGTCTTTCCCTCTTTCAACAAATCTCGGATTAATATCAATTTTAATTTGTTTTCAGCACATACCAGCATGCAACTGAGTAAGCAGGCAGCAGCTAGTAGCCATTTATGTAAATGATCCACAATCCAGGATCATTGCATTGCTTGACTCTTACAACTGTACACTACCGTTCAAAAGTTTAGGGTCACTTAGAAATGTCCTTGTTTTTTAAATAAAAGCACATTTTTTGTCCATTAAAATAACATCAAATTAATCAGAAATACAGGGTAGACACTTTTAATGTTGTAAATGACTATTGTAGCTAGCTAAACGGCAGATTATTTTATGTAATATCTACATAGGCGTACAGAGGTCCATTATCAGCAACCATCACTCCTGTGTTCCAATGGCACGTTGTATTAGCTAATCAGAGTTTATAATATATAAATATAATATATCATTAGAAAACCCTTTTGAAATTATGTTAGCACAGCTGAGAACTGTGGTTCTGATTAAAGAAGCAATAAAATTAGCCATTTTAAGACTAGCTGAGAATCTGGAGCATCAGCATTTGTGGGTTCGATTACAGGCTCAAAATGGCCAGAAACAAAGAGCTTTCTTCTGAAACTCGTCAGTCTATTCTTGTTCTGAAAAATAAAGGTTATTCCACGTGAGAAATTGCCAAGAAACTGAAGATCTCGTACAATGCTGTGCACTACTCCCTTTACAGATCAGCGCAAACAGGCTCTAACCAGAATAGAAAGAGGAGTGGGAGGCCCCGGTGCACAACTGAGCAAGAGGACAAGTACATTAGTGTGTAGTTTGAGAAACAGATGCCTCACAAGTCCTCAACTGGCCGCTTCATTAAATAGTACCCGCAAAACACCAGTCTCAACGTCAACAGTGAAGAGGCGACTCCGGATGCTGGCCTTCTAGGCAGAGTTGCAAAGAAAAAGCCATATCTCAGACTGGCCAATAAAAAGAAAAGATTAAGATGGGCAAAAGAACACATACACTGGAAAGAGGAACTCTGCCTAGAAGGCCAGCATCCCGAAGTCGCCTCTTCACTGTTGACATTGAGACTCCAGATACTAAATTAGTCTAAAGAAGGCCAGATTTATTGCTTCTTTAATTAATCAGAACAACAGTTTTAAGCTGTGCTAACATAATTGCAAAAGGGTTTTCTAATGATAAATTAGCCTTTTAAAATGATAAACTTGGATTAGCTAACACAACATTCCATTGGAACACTGAAGTGATGATTGCTGAAAATGGGCATCTCATTTACTTTAACATTTGTGTGTATCATTGTGAATTTTTAAATACTACTGCCCTGTTGGAGCTAAGAACACAAACCTATCTCTACACCCATAATAACATCTCCTAAATATGTGTATGTGACTAATTCAATTTGATTTGATTTGATTATACATTTAAAGAAATGCATAAAATGTATCACTGCAAGTCATTCAGATTTTGTCAAAGGTGGGCACAGATTGAAGACTATATCCACTATGGTGCTTAAGGCCTAATACCCATTTAGTTGTAACGTTAGCTTTATTACTAATTAAACTAATGGAACAAAGACTATAACAATGTTCTGAAGATGATATTCAACCTACCAGCCCACAGTATGCTTGATAGAGGACAATGAGACATAAACAAAGGCTGACTGCAGACTAGAGAACAAAGTAGTCTTTCTGACCAGTAGAAAATACCCCAAAGCATTCCCACCTATGCATGTCACTGTTTCACTGGTTGAGCATGATCCGGTCGGACAGCAAAGGAGAAATGGACGTGCCAATGTCCTTCTTTCTATAAGCACCATTGGCAGGGGACCTGGACTCTCTCTACAACAGCTTCCCTGATGTAGAGTACAAGTTTACTCCACTCACTGCCATTGCTCTCTCTAGTGAGTTGTGACGAGGAACACAATAATACATGATACACACATCTGTTCCATAGTGCTAGCGGGCTCCTGCTCATTTACGAGCTTCAATGCCATACAACTCTCCTTCCTTGGCCTCCAACTGCTCTTAAATACAAGTAAAACTAAATGCATGCTCTTCAACCAATCGCTGCCCGCACCTGCCCGTCCGTCCAGCATCACTACTCTGGACGGTTCTGACTTAGAATATGTGGACAACTACAAATACCTAGGTGTCTGGTTAGACTGTAAGCTCTCCTTCCAGACTCACATCAAACATCTCCAATCCAAAGTTAAATCTAGAATTGTCTTCCTATTTCACAACAAAGCATCCTTCACTCATGCTGCCAAACATACCATCGTAAAACTGACCATCCTACCGATCCTCGACTTCGGTGATGTCATTTACAAAATAGCCTCCAATACCCTACTCAATAAACTGGATGCAGTCTATCACAGTGCCATCCGTTTTGTCACCAAAGCCCCATATCCTCTTGACGCACGCCAAGGATAGGGGGCGCTACAGCGATTTTTTGAAAAAAATACGTGCCCATTTTAAACGGCCTCCTACTCAAACTCAGAAGCTAGGATATGCATATAATTAGGAGATGTGGATAGAAAACACCCTCAAGTTTCTAAAACTGTTTGAATGGTGTCTGTGAGTATAACAGAACTCATATGGCAGTCAAAACCCCGAGACAGATTGTAACAGGATGTGGAATTCTGAATTGCGGACTCAACTTCAGCACTTTGCCTATAAATCACACCGTGAGTTAGGGTTCATTGAGCACTTCCTATTGCTTCCACTAGATGTCCTCAGTTTTTACAAAGTGGTTTGAGTCTTCTACAGTACGAACTGACCGAATGAGAGTCTGTGGAACGTGGTCATAGGGGGAGGGCCATTAACATTATGACGCGGGCTCCCCTGGCTACCCTCCCCTTTCGAAACGTTTTGAAAGACAATGCAACCGTCCCCATGGAATATTATTGAAGCTCTGGTTGAAAAAGGCCCTAAAGATTTATGTTATACAACGTTTCACATGTTTGAAGGAACTTAAATTTTAAAAAATTGCACTTTCGTGAAGAGAAGTCCCGCGCACGACGGTACATTTTTAGTAGCCCTCGGGAACGCGCTAACAAGAAGAAGCTATTGGGATATAAATTAGTAACTTTTTCGAACGAAACTACATTTGTTGTGGACCTGGGATTCCGGGAAGTGCCTTCTGATGAAGATAATCAAAGGTAAGGGAATATTTACAATAGTATACAAGAGTAGATTTGATATTCGATTGTTCCAAGATGGCGCAGACCTGTAACGCTAGCCTATTTTTCTGAGTATAGCATCCCCTTTTATTGCAAAGTGTGATTTCCCAGTAAAGTTATTTTTAAATCTGGCAATGCGGGTGCTTTCACGAGATGTTAATCTATAATTCTTTGAATGACAATATTACATTTTAAAAATGTTTTCGAATAGTAATTTAGTAAATTGTAGCGCCAATTCACCGGATGCATTTGAGGGAAAATAGTTTCTCAACGTCACGCGCCGATGTAAAATGCTGTTTTTATATATAAATATGAACTTTATCGAACAAAAGAATGCATGTATTGTGTAACATGATGTCCTAGGAGTGTCATCTGGTGAAGATTGTCAAAGGTTAGTGCTGCATTTAGCTGTTTTTTGGTTATTTGTGATGCATGTGGTTGGTCGGAAAATGGCTATGTGAATACTTTGACGATATACTCCTCTAACATTATGTTTTGCTTTTGCTGTAAAGCCTTTTTGAAATCGATTCAGGAGAGGTGTATCTATAAAACGATATAAAATAGTCCTATATTTAAAAAATATATATATTACATTTTTCTATTGTTCAGTTATGAATATGGCGAAATGATTTTATGCTGGATGTTGATCCCGCATGCGGGACTGCCAAACATACCATCGTAAAACTGACCATCCTACCGATCCTCGACTTTGGCGATGTCATTTACAAAATAGCCTCCAATACCCTACTCAATAAACTGGATGCAGTCTATCACAGTGCCATCCGTTTTGTCACCAAAGCCCCATATACTACCCACCACTGCGACCTGTACACTCTCGTTGGCTGGCCCTCACTTCATACTCGTTGCCAAACCCACTGGCTCCAGGTCATCTACAAGACCCTGCTAGGTAAAGTTCCCCCTTATCTCAGCTCACTGGTCACCATAGCAGCACCCACCTGTAGCACGCGCTCCAGCAGGTATATCTCTCTGGTCACCCCCAAAGCCAATTCCTCCTTTGGCCGTCTCTCCTTCCAGTTCTCTGCTGCCAATGACTGGAACGAACTACAAAAATCTCTGAAACTGGAAACACTTATCTCCCTCACTAGCTTTAAGCACCAGCTGTCAGAGCAGCTCACAGATCACTGCACCTGTACATAGCTCATCTATAATTTAGCCCAAACAACTACCTCTTCCCCTACTGTATTTATTTATTTATTTATTTTGCTCCTTTGCACCTCATTTTTTCTATTCCTACTTTGCACTTTCTTCCACTACAAATCTACCATTCCAGTGTTTTACTTGCTTTGCCTTTACCTCCCTTATCTTCTTATGGCTGGAATCCCGTTAGCGGGATCGATATGACAACAGCCAGTGAAAGTGTAGGGCGACATATTCAAAACAACAAAAATCTCATAATTAAAATTCCTCAAACATACAAGTATTATACACCATTTTAAACCTTTACTTCTTGTTAATCCAGCCACAGTGTCTGATTTCAAAAAGGCTTCACCGCGAAAGCAAACCATATGATTATGTTAGGTCAGCCCCTATACACAAAAAAACCCAGCCATTTTCCAGCCAAAGAGAGGAGTCACAAAAAGCAGAAATAGAGATATAATTAATCATTAATTAACCTTTGATGATCTTCATCAGATGACACTCATAGGACTTCATGTTACACAATACATGTATGTTTTGTTCGATAAAGTTCATATTTATATCCAAAAATCTCAGTTTACATTGGCGCGTTATGTTCAGTAATGTTTTACCTCCAAAACACTCGGTGATTTTGCAGAGAGCCACATCAATTTACAGAAATACCATACAATATATCAGCCATGTTTGAGTCAACAATAGTCAGAAATAGCATTATAAATATTCACTTACCTTTGATGATCTTCATCAGAATGCAATCCCAGAATTCCCAGTTCCACAATAAATGTTTGTTTTGTTCGATAAAGTCCATCCTTTATGTCCAAATACCTCCTTTTTGTTCGCGCCTTCAGTTCACAAATCCAAATTCACGATGCGCAGGTCAGACGAAAACTCAAAAAATTCCATTACAGTTCGTAGAAACATGTCAAACAATGTATAGAATCAATCTTTAGTTAAGATGTTTTTATCATAAATCTGCAATACATTTTCAACCGGAGAAATCCTTTGTCTTCAGAAATGCAATGGAACTGAGCTACCTCTCACGTGAGCACGCATGGCTGAGGCTCATGCCCTGCTGGCAGTCCTCTCACTCAATGAGCTCTTATTCTCCCCCACTTCACAGTAGTAGCCTCAAACAAGGTTCTAAAGACTGTTGACATCTAGTGGAAGCCTTAGGAAGTGCAAAATGACCCCACAGACACTGTAGTTTGGATAGGCAATCACTTGGAAAAACTACAAACCACTTCCTGTTTGGATATTTTCACAGGTTTTTGCCTGCCATATGAGTTCTGTTATACTCACAGACATCATTCAAACAATTTTAGAAACTTCAGAGTGTTTTCTATCCAAATCTACTAATAGTATGCATATCTTAGCTTCTGGGCGTGAGTAGCAGGCAGTTTACTCTGGGCACATCAGTCATCCAAGCTACTCAATACTGCCACCATCCATAAGAAGTTATCTCACCTCATTTGCTCACATTGTATATAGACTTATTTTTCTACTGTATTATTGATTGTATGTTTGTTTTACTCCTTGTGTAACTCTGTGTTGTTGTATGTGTCGAACTGCTTTGCTTTATCTTGGCCAGGTCGCAATTGTAAATGAGAACTTGTTCTCAACTTGCCTACCTTGTTCAATAAAGGTGAAATAAAATAAAAATTAAAATTTACTGGGCCTACTTGCTTGTAAATATCCTTTGCTATTTATTATACATTTTTATATGTGATATGTTTTATGACTGCTGCAAAATGAATTGACTCTCTAAGGACATTCAAGTTTTCTGAATCTGAATATCAGTCTGCCACAACCAAAATGATTGGCACCCTTAATAAAGATGAGCAAAAAAGTATGTATAAAATAAATAATACTGAGCTATCATAAAAAAAGGGAAATTATATTACTTTATACTTATACACTGTCTCAGAGAGCAAAAAGATCTGGGTCAAAATTATTGGCAGTCCTGTTTGTCAATACTCTGGCACCCTCCCCTTGCGAGGATAACGGCGCTGAGCCTTTTTCTAAAATACTTCATGAGATTGGAGAACACACAGAGGGAGTTTAGACCATTCTTCTGTACAGAATCTTTCCAGATTGATGCAGATTGACAAGGTGGGATATTCATTTGGTCTGTAAAATAGATTGCGGTGTAAACGGTTTTATGCGCAAATTTTTATTGAAAAAACATAATGTTGCAGCAAACTTGGAGTCATGTGATGATGTTATAGCCTACTATCTCCACCACTACATGGAAAAGCATGCAGAGTTTATAGTAGCCCAATTGTTCGCCAAAGTATATGTTATCTGGTCTTTGGCATCCCAACGCTATTAGCACAGCCGGCAATACACTCCTAAACCCCCGTGACCAGTGAGTACATAAAACATCCTCCATTCAGGCTGCAAAAGCATGGAGGTGGTCCTTTACTAGCTTTAATGGTGTGCCTCTGAATTTTTTTTAGGTTGAAAAATATGTGTACTGTCTTAATAAATACAATTTCCACCACCATGCTAAGCTGGCTAATGCGTTGTGTACAGCATTCAACCAATCAGGTTGCGCCCGTCTGTTATTTACCCCTGCTGTACACAATGTCCAGAAGTAGCTAGCCTTCTGGACATTGTGTACAGAAGGAAAATTGTGATTTATTAAGACAGTATGCATATTTTCCCTTGTTTTTATGCAATGGCCCTCCATTAAATCGAGTTCAAAAGGAAACCGATGCCTTTGTAGCCTGATAGAAGGATCATTTATGTACCAACTGGTCGCCGCGGGACATGAGTGTATTACCGGCTGGGCTGATTGCGTCGACACCTAGAGGTAATACACACCGTCAGGAAGAACTATGCCCTCTAGGGGTCTCGGCGCTAAGTTTATAGGCAGATGGAATAAGTTAGTTATTTCATAGCGCACTGTGGTTAAGTGCTCAGTGATGAGTTTCATGCAAATTTACAAGAAATATCAAGGGTACGTTATAATTTGAATGATGCTGGTGACATGATGATCGCTGCTTGGCTGCCAATTATAAAAAAGGATCTTGCTTTTAAGATAAAAACAAGGTAAAAAGCTGTGTAGTGTAATGGGAAAAGTGTTTGACTTCTCAGTTTTTCAAGTAGTGACGCACCATTTCCAATTATATTACAGGTGACAAAGCACTCTGAGCAGGTTGTGAAAATGAAGTTTGGGGATAATTTGATGGCCCTTATCCAGATGGAGAAAAATGTGTCCCTCCGGGAGAGTATCGTCAGCAGACGAGACCGGTTTGCTGAACAACCGCTTCCTGATGGGAAAAAACAGTGCACGTACACACTTCAATTTGAAAACCCCAATTGCTGCTGTCTGTATAGGTGAGCGATTCATAAGGATCGGTTAGCTGAATGCCAATTGTTTGGATGGAAATACTCAACTCATTATCATATCACTGATATAAGTTATGCGAGGATCATCAATTTCCGCTATACGTTTTCTAGACAGTTTGGGATCCACTTCACAATACACAAAAGTATGCAGCTATACCGAACAAAAATATAAACGCAACATGCAACAATTTCAAAGATTTTACAGAGTAACAGTTCTTATAAGGAAATCAGTCATTTGAAATAAATAAATTAGGCCCTAATCTATGGATTTCACATGACTGGGAATACAGATATGTATCTCTTGGTCACAGACCCCTTAAAAAAAGGTAGGGTTGTGGAACAGAAAACCAGTCATTATCTGGTGTGGCCACCATTTGCCTCATGCAGCGCGTCACATCTCCTTCACATAGAGTTGATCAGGCTGTTGATTGTGACCTGTGGAATGTTGTCACATTCTTCAATGGCTGTGTGAAGTTGCTGAATATTGGCGGGAACTGAAACGCTCTGTCTCTGTCGTTCACGTCGATCCAGAGCATCCCAAACATGCTCAATGGGTGACATGTCTGGTGAGAATGCAGGCTATGAAAGAACAGGGAAACGTTCAACTTTGTTTCAGTACATCCATTCTCTGGCAATAGCTCTAGTGGAGGTGCACCTGTGTAATGATCAAGCTGTTAAATCAGCTTCTTGATATGCCACACCTGTCAGGTGGATGGATTATTTTGGAAAAAGAGAAATGCTCACTAACAGGGATGTAATCAAATTTGAGAGAAATATGTTTCTTGTGTGTGTGGAACATTCGAGATCTTTAATTTCACCTAATGAAACATGGGACAAACACTTTATATGTTGCATTTTATTTTTGTTCAGTGTTTCCTTACGAAAAAAGATTACAGTCAGAGTGCAGTACACTGCAGTATAACAGTAGTTAGGGTGCAGTATCTAGCAAATACTGCATCTAAAATAACACCGTTCTTTTTTTCTACAGTAATTTTACAGTCTGTACTGGGTTTACCAGTACAGTGTTTTATTTCACTAAATGGAAAAGTTGTTGCGGGTTTAAAATTGTTTTTTTTCCCGGCATTAGCCCAAGTTATAGCTCAATAGCTTTTCACAATGTCATCAACCACAATGCTTCCCCAAAAAGCGGAAAAACAGCGTAAATAACTTAATCATTAATACCACTGACCATAAACAATATGCCCTATGGCCTATGCCCTGGCGATTTTAACGTGTAAATCTTAGTGGGACAAAACCCAAAAAATGTTGAGGCATGCCAGCAAAGCCACAACACAACACATCACAATACATGAATTGCACTAGAACGGTGCCAAACGGTGCCCACAAACTGTTAGGGCCTACATAAAGCTGTCCCAACACCTTACCACTGCTACACCTGGCTATCAGCGGTGCCTTGTCTGGCAGCAAAAGAGTTAATTCAGCCTAATTTACTGCCTTTAAAAAAAAACTAGTTGATATGGCTGACTTGCTTAAACAAATGTGGTTTCTACTGACAAATGAGATGTACAAGCTATGGCATAAGTGGACGACGAGAGGATAAGAGGCAAGCTGTAATTTCGATTATGTCACGGCTGTCGAAAGGATCGGACCAAAGTGCAGCGTGGTTGTAGTTCCACATTTTATTAAATCCGTGAAACTTTGCAAAACATAAATAACTGAATTACAAAACAAACCGTGACGCAGAGAGAAACAAACACTACTCAAAAGATAATCACCCACAAAACCCAGGAAGAAAAATCCCTACTTAAATATGATCTCCAATCACAGGTAATGAGGACCAGCTGCCTCCAATTGGAGATCAACCCAAAAAACCCTAACAGAGAAATAGAAAAAATACACCTTAAACATTGAAATAGAAAACATAGAAAAACACAAAACACCCCCTGTCATGCCCTAACCTACTCTACCATAGAAAATCACATCTTACTATGGTCAGGACGTGACAGATTAAGACATTACTGAGTGAGCTAGGACAGACATAGTCGATATAACTATTTGTTCAGCACTTTTGAAACGTACACCGACAGAATTCAGAACACGGGCCGATCTTACAGTATTCTCCCTGTACACCAAGTCAGAACCATATGATAAATAAAGGGGCATATAAGCAGACAATGAAAGCTCTTACAATATTTGATGATGACATTTCTCTAAAACAGGCTATAGGCTACATGTGCACCACCAAGTCAGAACAGTAGGCTAAGTTATGAGGGAAAAGGGACCAAATGATTCTGGTGAGGCACATGGTGTATTAACAGCTTACTACACAACTTTCTTAGCTACAGTATACATATCTCCCTGGCACATCACGTAATTTATGCAGCAGCATACACCTTTTTTTACCTACCTTGTTGTGCTGTGCTCACTTAAACAGGAAGTTTGCGCGGCAGTCCTTCGTGGGCAAATTTTGTCATCAAAGTCTGGCATTCTCTGGATTTATGGTGCTTTCAACACAACTTCGAACTCAGAAAAAAAACAAGATTGAATCATGAATGCAGTGATCTTCAGGTCAGAACTCTAAGAAAAGGCCAGAGTTCCCAACTTGGATTTCCGAGTTGGATGACCGTTCAAAGCATATTTTGCCAGTCGGAACTTGTTTTTTTTCAGAGTTCCTAGTTGTCTTGACCTCACTGAAGTCTGTGATTTCCCAGTTCTGTGTTTCCAGTTGTTTTGAACACGGCAGAAGTCATGCTGGATTGACAGCATGGCCAATATTGAATGTTTATCCTTTTAAGCTTGCAAAAAAAATTAAACCCAGACTTGGACCACACACCCACTCCACTGAATAGCAGACTAGTGATTGCTTTGCAAAAACTGATTACTTACAAACCACTCATTGTGGAATTTGCGATTTCCAACTTGTTGTATAATGTTTATGTCCAATGGCCGATGAGCACCGATACATTTTATCTATAATTTCTCATAATTTCTCTTCATATGACAAGGATTGAAAATGATTTTCCAGTAGATTGTCGACTTGATTCATGATGATGACTGCTAACTAGCTAGCTAAGATTTTGAAAGTATAATGTTGACATGGTCAGTCCAATCAAAGCTGCGGTAGATATGACATGATTTGGCATCATTTTATCTGACTTTGAGCCTTCTTGGATGGGCACATCTAATGTAATTCTATGGCAGCACCCAAGGGACTTGAATCTTTGAGTTCTCCCCATAGATTTTGCGGTGACGGCATAACTAGAGAACATTACCAAACTCCTACGCGCCGTATTTTCCGCTGGCTGTCCCACCACCACAGAAAGCACTGAGCTAGGCTGAAACACCTGCATTTTGGAGCTGCCTTACTCAAGAAAGCAAATGTATGCAGCTTTATTAACTCAACATTTTAAATTGTTTGCCAACTGATGATATCTAACATGTATTAATGTCAAAATAACATGCGAAACAGGCAGGTGGGGTTCAAAATGACAGGTCACCACTGACCAAATGTACCACAAATTGATACTTAATATATTTTGTGAAGAGCCACAACATAGCGTGAATGCCATATCCATGGCAAATTCAATCTAGTTAATGGTGCATGTCCATACATAATGGTGTAATACTTGCTAGTGCAACAATGTGAGTCGGCGGTGTCGTGGAGGCAGGACACACCATGACAACAACCCAGAAAGGTCTCATAGACCCAACCCCCAACTATGACATTGCCCAATGGAAAATGTTCCTTTTAACAGGGATGACATAACCGCCCTGGAGAACAGCCGGCTCCACCAATCACAGAGCCTCTTTGTGAACTGTCTGTGAAAGCAACCCCAGAAGTTACACCACACCAAATGCAATCTGACAGCTGAAAACACAAACAGACAGCTGATTTGGCCAAAAATGGGACTTCTCCCAATGCTAGAACATTGAGTACAATGCCATAAACAAGTCATTTTTTTGTGTTTGAAATACACAAAAGGGCAAATAATGTTTGTGTTTCGGTAGCTCAGAGACTAAATCAACCATGACTGGAATAGTGATACAAGAACACTTGATTAAATAAAATCCCATTGAATATGCTGCTAATTGAGATTATTTTAGGCCCACCTACAGGGCTGTTCTGTTCGTTAGTTGATGCATTGTGTAATAGTCCTTATAGCCCAGTCCAGATAGTGTCCTTGAATAACCTTGCTTGTGTGATGCCTTGTACACCAGGCAGGTTTCACATTCCTAGCAGGATGGTCTGTCGGCCAAGGTGGGAGCGTTCTCCTTGATGTAAGGGGTGGCTCTCCGTGAAATTGTTGTTTCATCAATAAATAGTAATAGCTGTCCTGTTTTCAGACTGTTATATCCATACTGCCGTTATGTTCCCAGTTGTTGGTATTTTATAGATGTGAAGAGAAGTTTGTTTGGTACGGAATATGCCACAAGTTCAGGGGGAATTCTGACCCGAGTTAAGCGCGCGTAAATGGAACATAATTCCTTTTTTATTCACTTTTCTCTCTATGCGTATTCTCTCTATGCGTATTCTGACCTTGAATTTAAACATGAGAATAGCATGTTATTCACCCTCTATGTTTGGGGGGTGGAGATCTAATAAATTAAGTTATACAATTGGTGGTTCAAATCCTGAATGCTGATTGGTTGAAACTGCATTCCAGCAGGTGTCTATTCCACAAGTTACCACCAGCACAATCTATGACATTAAAATGCCTATTTACTCTGTTCCATCCGGCTGCTCAATCCACTGTCTCATCAGCCCAGCCAGATAATTTATAAACTTTATCTCCACTAGACATTATCTCACATTTGTTTTAGACTAACATTTAGCTTTTAACAGCTGAGATTTGTATAAACCTTGCGGTCTGTCTCTCCGACATTCATTTGATCTGTATTCATCCAGTAACAGTCAATCATTGAATATTCTCTTTTTTCAAATGCAATGCACTACATAACCTTGGTTTGTCTTCTCTTAATTTGTATGGTTATTGTGGGGATAACACTGACTATTTACATTTAGAGCAAAGTGCCTTTAAGTCAACCACGTTTTGCTATGATATTAGCATTGTGATTTCCTGATTTATTGAGCTTTAACAGCCTAACCCAGTTCACCAGTCTTCACTATGGGCCCGATTCCGACCTGAGTTAAGCAAGTGTAAATGGAATGTAATTCCCTTTTTATGTACTTTTCTCTCTATGCGTATTCTGATGAATTTAAGCATGAGAATAGAGTGCTATTCACCTGCTATTCCTTTTGGTTGGAGGTGGAATAAATTAAGGTGTGGTGGAGGTGAGTGTACAGATACGCCATATTCTGACCTTGCCTTAGTTCCCTAATAATTCTACCACCTTTACGCGCAAGGAAACCATGAATAAGGTCTAGCAAACCTACCGATTACAAGTGGAAAAAGCATCTACTTAATTTTTTTCAACAGAAATGTCACCATTCTCCATGCACTGTAATTTACAACTTGATAAAAAGCTGTTGCACAGCAACTCACTGCCTTCCTGAAGACAAACAATGTATACGAAACGCTTCAGTTTGGTTTTAGACCCCATCATAGCACTGAGACTGCACTTGTGAAGGTGGTAAATGACCTTTTAATGACGTCAGACCGAGGCTCTGCATCTGTCCTCATGCTCCTAGATCTTAGTGCCGCTTTTGATACCATCGATCACCACATTCTTTTGGAGAGATTGGAAACCCAAATTGGTCTACATGGACAAGTTCTGGCCTGGTTTAGATCTTATCTGTCGGAAAGATATCAGTTTGTCTCTGTGAATGGTTTGTCCTCTGACAAATCAATTGTAAATTTCTGTGTTCCTCAAGGTTCCGTTTTAGGACCACTATTGTTTTCACTATATATTTTACCTCTTGGGGATGTCATTCGAAAACATAATGTTAAATTTCACTGCTATGCGGACGACACACAGCTGTACATTTCAATGAAATATGGTGAAGCCCCAAAATTGCCCTCGCTAGAAGCCTGTGTTTCAGACATAAGGAAGTGGATGGCTGCAAACGTTCTACTTTTAAACTCGGACAAAACAGAGATGCTTGTTCTAGGTCCCAAGAAACAAAGAGATCTTCTGTTGAATCTGACAATTAGTCTGGATGGTTGTACAGTCGTCTCAAATAATACTGTGAAGGACCTCGGCGTTACTCTGGGCCCTGATCTCTCTTTTGAAGAACATATCAAGACTGTTTCAAGGACAGCTTTTTTCCATCTGCAAAAATCAGAAACTTTCTGTCCAAAAATGACGCAGAAAAATGTATCCATGCTTTTGTTACTTCTAGGCTGGACTACTGCAATGCTCTACTTTCCGGCTACCCGGATAAAGCACTAAACAAACTTCAGTTAGTGCTAAATACGGCTGCTAGAATCCTGACTAGAACCAAAAAATGTGATCATATTACTCCAGTGCTAGCCTCCCTACACTGGCTTCCTGTTAAGGCAAGGGCTGATTTCAAGGTTTTACTGCTAACCTACAAAGCATTACATGGGCTTGCTCCTACCTATCTTTCCGATTTGGTCCTGCCGTACATACCTACACGTACGCTACGGTCACAAGACGCAGGCCTCCTAATTGTCCCTAGAATTTCTAAGCAAACGGCTGGAGGTAGGGCTTTCTCCTATAGAGCTCCATTTTTATGGAATGGTCTGCCTACCCATGTGAGAGACGCAGACTCAGTCTCAACCTTTAAGTCTTTACTGAAGACTTATCTCTTCAGTAGGTCCTATGATTAAGTATAGTCTGGCCCAGGAGTGTGAAGGTGAACGGAAAGGCTGGAGCAACGAACCGCCCTTGCTGTCTCTGCCTTGCCGGTTCCCCTCTTTCCACTGTGATTCTCTGCCTCTAACCCTATTACAGGGGCTGAGTCACTGGCTACTGGTGTTCTTCCATGCCGTCCATGGGAGGGGTGCGTCACTTGAGTGGGTTGAGTCACTGACGTGGTCTTCCTGTCTGGGTTGGCGCCCCCCCCTTGGGTTGTGCCATGGCGGAGATCTTTGTGGGCTATACTCGGCCTTGTCTTAGGATGGTAAGTTGGTGGTTGGAGACATCCCTCTAGTGGTGTGGGGGCTGTGCTTTGGCAAAGTGGGTGGGGTTATATCCTGCCTGTTTAGCCCTGTCCGGGGGTATCATCGGATGGGGCCACAGTGTCTTCTGATCCCTCCTGTCTCAGTCTCCAGTATTTATGCTGCAGTAGTTTATGTGTCGGGGGGCTAGGGTCAGTCTGTTTCATCTGGAGTATTTCTCTTGTCTTATCCGGTGTCCTGTGTGAATTTATATATGCTCTCTCTAATTCTCTCTTTCTTTCTTTCTTTCTTTCTTTCTTTCTCTCGGAGGACCTGAGCCCTAGGACCATGCCTCAGGATTACCTAGCATGATGACTCCTTGCTGTCCCCAGTCCACCTGGCCATGCTGCTGCTCCAGTTTAAACTGTTCTGCCTGTGGCTATGGAACCCTGACCTGTTCACCGGACGTGCTTGCTGCACCCTCGACAACTACTATGATTATTATTATTTGACCATGCTGGTCATTTATGAACATTTTAACATCTTGACCATGTTCTGTTATAATATCCACCCGGCACAGCCAGAAGAGGACTGGCCACCCCTCATAGCCTGGTTCCTCTCTAGGTTTCTTCCTAGGTTTTTTGCCTTTCTAGGGAGTTTTTCCTAGGGAGTTTTTCCTAGCCACCGTGCTTCTTTCACATGCATTGCTTGCTGTTTGGGGTTTTAGGATAGGTTTCTGTACAGCACATTGAGATTTCAGCTGATGTACGAAGGGCTATATAAATACATTTGATTTGATTTGATTTGATAAGCGCTACTGATAAGAGCTAGGTAAAGGAGTCATAAGTTGGGATAAGGGAATTGTAAATATAAATTACACTTTTTTAGGTTTATTTTACCATATAATCACTGGAGACAAATGTGAAACCAGTCATATGGCAGCAAACTGAAGCATATCAACATATCAACTTTCCCACAGTAAAGTATAAGAAATGCGGTCCCATTATGCAGAATTTAAATTATACAGCCTTTTAACTTGCAGGAATGGGCACTCTCGAATATCTTAATTATAGGCTACCCCGATTTTCTGTGTTTCATCTTTCTATCATGTTAAATATTAGCCACTATCAGTATCGATAGTGACTAATACTTGGCCGTGTCATCACATAGTTCCATGGTTAGTACAGGCAATAGACGAGGGCATAGCCTACTATTGTACACTATTCTCCCTATTATAATTCTATGTAAACTAATCTTCCAAATTACCATGGGTTAAAGAACTGAATGTGGCAATTTTCAGAATGAATCAAACCAAAGTTATTTCATTAGTGCGTAAAGGCTCACCAAACCTTTTTTTTTATGATTCATAATTACTTTCCTAAACTTAAATAATCTACAAGATGATAATATTTTTTAAATATACCATTTGGTGCTGAAATGGAGATGAATATGTATATATTAGATGGCTTTCTTTCACGGATCCCTAATATTTTGAACCCGTTCTCTCGATATATTCTATTGAGTCTATCAACACAATTCTAACTAAAATGTTACACTGTATTTAAAGGGATGGCTAGAGATAAATGTACTGAAAACCCTATTGAATGAAGACTCCACAAGAAAATCTGTAGGCCAGCAAGTGGGAGGCTTTCAGCAGTTGAATGAAATGTATTCAGAGTGCGCATGGTAGCAACACCAGCAGAGAGCTTTACACTGAATAAGCTAAGTCTCAATACCAAATATTGAGAAGTGCATAGGCGTAAATTCCTAAGTTAGAATCGGCCCCATGTGAATATTGATATATCTTTATGAAGCCAGGCAATAATGTTCGAGTCATGCGATGATGTTATACTTGAACTAACAAAAACAACATCTCATTTTTATCATACAAAGGTAGAAGTCAACTGACAGCCATAAGGATGATAGTGTAATGTGTGATGCCTTTTAGTTTCCTTACACTCCACTGAATCTCTTTCTCATTTCTCTCCTTTTCTCTCACCCCCGCCCTCTCTGCATGAGGCAAGTTCTAAAACAAAGTTATTTTCCTTCACATTTCTCTTCAACCCAGCAAGCGATGACATCTCTGACCTTTCTATCTTTTCATACACTACACCACCATAAGGTCATTCATGCATGAACAAAATTCACCCACAGGGAGCTCGCTATATTGCTCTTTTCTCATATCTATGCCTTGGTGCATTTAATTGTGATTCATATAATAAAAATGATACTATTCTTAAGGCTCCAGGTAAAGATGATGGATCATCCCATAACGACCTTTATCCAACCTTGAATAATAGTCTTCTACAACTGTAAGGACGATTTAGAACATCCACTGGTTGTGTAGAATATCAAAGCACTTGGTAACAAGGAGCTTTATTTAGTATGATTGTGAAGACAGGGTGCATTATGTTTCGTTTTTAAATACTGTAATTCAGCATTTTGTACCATGCTGGAAGACTACAGTGGTAAATACATAACCAAAAAACTAACTAGCAAACTAACTAACTTACATATTTTTCAAAGGGAAGAATATAACTCGTAATCAGAGCATTTCAGTCATCTAACTTATACTGAACAAAAATATAAAGGCAACATGTAAAGTGTTGATCCCATGTTTCATGAGCTGAAATAATATAATACATCCACCTGACAGGTTTGGCATATCAAGAACCTGATTAAACAGCATGATCATTACACAGGTGCACCTTGTGCTTGGGGCAATAAAAGGCCACTCTAAAATGTGCAGTTTTGTCACACAACACAATGCAACGGATGTCTCAAGTTCTGAGGGAGGGTGTAATTTGCATGGTGACTGCAGGATTGTCCACCAGAGTTGTTGGCAGAGAATTGAATGTTCATTCCTTGACCATAGGCCACCTCCAATGTTGTTTTAGAGAATTTGGAAGTACGTCCAACTGGCCTCACAACCGCAGACCACGTGTAACCACGCCAGCCCAAGATCTCCACATCCAGCTTCTTCACCTGCGGGATCGTCTGAGACTGTCTGAGACAGCTGATGATTCTGTGGGTTTGCAAAGCCAAAGAATTTCTGCTGTCAGAAGCCGTCTCAGGGAAGCTGCTCTGAGTGCTCGTCATCCTCACCAGGGTCTTGACCAAAGTGCGGAATCGTAACCTACTTCAGTGGGAAAATGCTCACCTTCGATGGCCACTACCACGCTGGAGAATTGTGCTCTTCACAGATGCATCCCGCTTTCAACTGTACCGGACAGATGGCAGACAGCCTGTGTGGCATCGATCGAGCAAGCGGTTTGCTGATGTCAACGTTGTGAACAGAGTGCCCCATGGTGGCGGTGGGGTTATGGTACAGTATGGGCAGGCATAAGCTACAGACAACGAACACAATTACATTTTATTGATGGCAATTTGATTGCACAAAGATACCGTGACGAGATCCTGAGGCCCATTGTCGTGCCATTCATCCGCCGCCATCACTTGTTTCAGCATGATAATGCACAGCCCCATGTCGCAAGGATCTGTACACAATTCCTGGAATCTGAAAATGTTACAGTTCTTCCATGGCCTATATATTCACCAGACATGTCACCCATTGAGCCTGCTTGGGATGCTCTGGACAGACGTGTACGACAGTGTGTTGCAGATCCTGCCAGTATCCAGCAACTTTGCACAGCCATTGAAGAGTGGGACAACATTCCACAGGCCACAATCAACAACCTGATCAACTCTATGCGAAGGAGATGTGTCACAAGCTGCATGAGGCAAATGGTGGTCACATCAGATACTGATCCACGCCTTTTTTAAAAAGGTATCTGTGACCAACAGATGCATATCTGTATTCCCAGTCATGTGAACTCCATAGATCAGGGCCTAATATATTTCAATTGACTGATTTCCTTATATGAACTTTAACTCAGTAAAATCTTGAAATTGGTGCATGTTGCGTTCATATAGATATGTTTTCAGTGTAAATGAATATGTTAACCTGAGAGTAAACCTTGCTGTCAAATAGATATAAATGTAAAGTGAGTGTGGTGACCTTTAAATGATGCCTCTAGGGCTGTTCTCTGTAACTAACTTCCTCTCTTATGAACTGTAATCACAGACACAGATGGTGGGGCACTCATACCAGGTCTGACCTAATAGGCATCATTACACTTGTGTTGACTTGACTTCCTGAATCAGGTTGAATGTAAACACTTGACTTGTACTGAGAAAAGGGTGTCTACTAGTGATGTACAGGTTATATCTGCGGGCAGGCACTTTTAGGCTCATAAAATATTGTCTGGATGAAGGGTGTCAGGCTGGTTGAATAAAGAGGAAACAATATACCTTAAAAAAATCCATAAATGTATAATTCTTGTGCACTTTACAGGCTACATTGAGGTTTTTCTTTTACTATGCCTAAGCTTTAGGGCCTAACTGTATGTGCGTCAAATAGCCAACATGCTAATCGCCAAATGCTTTTGGGACTGGGCAGAAAAATTTAACTGTGATCCACAGAGTCAAAAAGGGCAATGTCTGAGTTTAATTCAATAAGAGAAATGCTGCAAAATGGAGAGTTGAAATTAAATAAAATTGAGGCCCCAGAAAAGTAATGTTTGGGAAAGATTTGGTGAAGCATTAAAAGAGGATGATAGCAGTGATTGTGGGGCGCTATACAAATTCGACAGTCACAAGAAGGGGACTTCAAAAAGGCCTATGGCACGTCAAAAAGGCCTATGGCACGTCAAAAAGGCCTATGGCACGTCAAAAAGGCCTATGGCACGTATAGCCTACTGACACTGACTGTAGGTCTATAAACTCTTACATAGCCTTAATATTAACTCTTGTAGAATTGCATTTCTTGCAGTAAAATTATACACCAAATTTAGGCAAAATTTGGACTTGGGAACAGGAGTGGAGAAATATGATTTCAGAATGCGAATGCGCAGTTAGACAACCTGTCTGTAGAGGTGCTATCTTTATCAGTATCATTAAAGCTGACAGCATTTCAACCACATAAAATATTAATTCAAGCCGAAAACATGTTTTGTCGTTTTCACAGCTTTCTATTTCATTTCAAACGGAAATTTGCACAGATAAAAAATAAATACAAAAATGTGGATTGCATTTTCTCCCTAGGTCCCAAACGTCTTTGCTCCGCAAAAAAAGCAGAGATCACAGAGAACTTTACCAATGTCAACTAGATTAAAATATTTATTCTATCGATTTATGACATTATTCTGGTGAGCAAGGGTTTATTTAGTATTCTAAGGCAACATATAATGACAGAAGAGAAGCTGCATGTTTCTAATTATAGATAAGTTGATTTACAAATAGCTTACCAAATGTTGGAAATTATAGGCACAAACATTTCTAAATGAGGCAACAACAAAACATCTGTAGCCTACATCGTTTTTCTATATTAGCGTTAGCGTCAGATGTGGTCCTCAGATTTTCACTTTATCACATGTAGTTGGACGGTTGCCAATTGGTTATTAGAAATTGAGAGCCGATGCAGGTGAACAAACAGCTGGCCCGCGCACCACTAGTGTCTACAATGTAGGCCACTAGTGTCTACAATGTAAGCTTTCTGTCTACAATGTAACCTTTCTGCCCTCATCTGGGAAAGAGACTGGCACCCAGTCTCTGGTATTAGCATGTTAGTCTAGTCTTATTATCAGCACTCGCAAGTCAATTTTGAGTCCTGGGTCTGATAGTGAAGCTAGCTCTAGAACCATAAACATATAGTATGCAAAGGTCTAAGATAAAATGTCCTACAACTTCTCAATATCAATGCATTTCCAGTCAAAGAGAGCATATTGGGTAGCCATTTAACACTAACAAGTATGACCCATTATGATCAGGGATGTAGCTCTGATCGATCACTATCATGAGAGAGCATGATAATGCCTTGGTAATGGCTTACTAATGAGTTAATCATGGATTTCATCATAGCTAAACTAAATCATAACTTCGAAATGGATGTGTTTGTCTCTGCCGTATTTAGAACCCCAAATAAGACCTAGTGAAATAACAGTATTCAACTTCTATTCAGGACTTGTTAATTTAAATCCTCCTAATTCAAATCTGCGTTCAAGAAATGATCTATGTAACGTTGACAGATTTGTTCCCGTCTAATTGCCAGTTGTTTGCACGTCTAACCTGGAAACTGTTGTTCTGTTTAATCCAATGGCAAATCTTTCACTTCTTCTTGCGCTGGCCTCGTTCCCACTGCCCTTGAATAATGGTACAGGCAGCAGATGTCAAGATTGCTGTTTGAACAAAACGAAAAATGCATTATTCCTCCACTTTAAATAATGACATTTTCTACAGCGGGATTGCTTTCTTATGAGCTCCCCACTGCATGTCATTCTAACTGGAAACAATGTCAACTGTAGGACATTAGTCTGAGCATATAATCAACAGAATTACACACACACAAAGAGAAGCATTTCAAATGCTTCATCTCTTGAAGGTACTGATTTTCTCCAGTTAGATACATAACATGTGGTAAATAAAATTCAGATGCAATTATGTCTGGATGTCATGGAAGATAATTACATTCCTCATTTTTGCTGGTTGTGATAATTGATTTTCAACATGCATTTGCAAGTGTGTGAAAAAACAAAACCCTTTTATGATATGAAGTCATCTTTAGATTGACTGGTAGTTGCTTTAATACGAGAGAGCATATTGATTATGCACTCATATCTAAAATGTATGTTTTCAACCATTTACTAACATCTAAGGACATTGAACAACATAAGGCAGATAACATAAGTAATGCTTGGCAATGATGAACAATTATTTTCCAAAGGAAAAGGAACATTAAGCTATCACAACTGCAGAAATATTCCCATTTGCTTTTGGCAGGTGGATTGATAAGATTTTTCTTGAGAAGTAAAGCAAGAGAGAGAGGGAGGGGGTAAAAAAAAGAGTGAGAGAGAGAGGGAGGAAGAGAGAGAGAGTACTGAGGACCTGAAGTGGCTCCACTGGGCCCCGTGAGGCAGAATGATAGCGTGTCTGAGTGGAGCTCTTGAATGCTCCTCCATCCTTTCAGGCATATTGCCTTCTCAGTCTGTACCTCCATCACATCATCACCTCCCCATTCATCCAGCTACAGTTACCAGCAATATGGACCTGTAACTAAGCTTATGAGATGTATTAGTGCCTATGTTGTGCATGTAATGCAAAGCTCATAAGGTATTAGAAATGTTATTACGATTATAAAGAGGGTGTTCAAATGAAGTGTGACCAAAAATAGACTAGTGATAAAAAACAATACATTTTGGGGGCTTGAATAGCAGAACATTTGCATGCACTAAGACTGTGCATACTGTACATACTCTAGTTATGCTTCCTTCCATATGCATCCCTGGTCAGGGATGAAAGCCCTGCATCCTCCTTACCTTTCCTCCAACCAGCAGCAAACGGCCATTGCTCAACAAAGTGAGGTCCTTTTGAAGGGCACAGGGTGTACACAGTGGCATATGGGGCTTGGCATTGAGCTAGTGTGCCTGGCACTCACTCCAGCATTTCTGACCCAGCCCTCTATAAGACTTGGACCTTGCAAGGATGAGTGGACAAATGTGTGTAATTGTTTTAATCCTGTTTGGACCCTAGGAAGAGTAGATTCTGCCTTGGCAGCAGCTAATATGGATCCTAATAAATACAAAATATTAAATGTGAGTAATTGTAGATGTATTTTGTCAGGGGCGCTTGACACTTGAGGCAAGGTCAGGCAACATCAGGGCATGTGACATGTTGGACTTAGCCATTTCACTACTTCTCTTTGAGGAGAGTTTCAAAACAAGAAAAGGCTGATTTCACTAGCATTTCCAGCATTGCACAATTCCAATGCCATTTGTCATACAATGGATGACTGGAGAAAATAATAACTCAGGCATAATACCATTATCTCATAGCCTGCTAAGCAAGATGAGTGTTTCACTTCATCAAAACACACACTCAAAGTAGTACAAAATAATACAGTGCATTAACATGTGCATGATAAACCTTGTGTTCACTCTGGATTGAAACTGGATACAGTGTGAAAAGGACTGCTATGTCATTGAAGTCATCGAACCAGAACTGAAGTATATGCTTTATGATTACCTTGGGAAAAAAATCTTTGGCACTGCATAAGCCAAAGTCAATATTTTTTTCAAGAGAAAGTATGTGTGTGTGTGTGTGTGTGTGTGTGTGTGTGTGTGTGTGTGTGTGTGTGTGTGTGTGTGTGTGTGTGCGTGTGCGTGTGCGTGTGTGTGTGTGTGTGTGTGTGTCTGTGTGCCTGCACATGTGTGTGTTTGTCTGGCTCTGTGTGATTTTGCTATACACATTGTCTGGTATTCTAGTATTATATTAAATACAGTCTCTCTGGCATTATCGCTTCAATATTCAAATTCATGCTGTGATCCCACTACATTTTTCCGATGGTGGCTTTGTTCAACTTTTGTGGACAGAAGTATTGTATCTGTCTATTGGGCCTACAACAGAAGCACAGCAGTGAGCTACACCTATTCTCTCCCTGCCTTTCCTCTCAGTTGGTCGGTTGATAGAACAACAGTCAAGTTTTATCTCACTCTGACTCGCATGATCAATTCTCCATTGAATGACGATGCATTATCACATTCATTCTGATAGTTGGGGCTTTCACTGGTACCACTTTACATTATTGTCAAGCACTAAGCCAGAAATCTATACTGTAACACTCATCGAGCTATGATGCAATAGGACATTGCCTTTTCTCTAGTCTGAAACACAAATAAATAAAAGAACGGACTGTACTCTCTAAGAATGTTAGTCAATGGTGGACAATGTCCTTACAGTATCAACATCACCGTTAGTGCTGAATGATGTGTCCCTCCTCTTTGTCGATATTGCCATCCAAGTGTGTGTGCAGAGTTTGGAGTGTGTGTAAAGTCTTATACAGTAACCCATTGAGATGAACACATCTCTTAGCTGGCCAGCCCTTCCCAGTAGAGCTGAGACATTACAGCATTCCCAGAGGAAAGGCAAGCATGCATCACTGCATCTTAACCACATAGCTAGTTCACACGCTGGCCATATTAGGACAGCCTCGTGAGACTGACACTGTCCTGCTGAGACTAATGTTGACTGTCCTGCTGAGAGAACATTTTATTTAGAAATCAGCGATAGCAAGACTACGCACTGAGACAGGCTAATGCCTTATAAAGAATATGAGATTATATGTTTACTTCCAACCTATTGTAATACAAGGTGTTGGATCTGTGCTGACAGAGTTGAGTTGTCTGTCTCATTAAACTGCCTCTGTAACAATTCGTAGCTGTCAATTCTACCATTCAAATCACAAAAAAACTTTATTACAAGTGCATCTAAACATCTCGATACTCTCCACAGAACACATCATTTCCAGTTCTCTCTAATGTTGTGGGTATTTTCGTCTGTAATGTGGATGGATTTGACTTGATTTAAAGCTGTGTACTATAGAGAGGATATGATATTTTGACAGACTATATCAATACTAAATAGAACAGGATGCATTCACATAATCAACAGCTAATAAACTGAAGCCTCATTTTCACAGCCAATTTGATCCCCTGATCATAGCAATCCATCATGTCGAACCTATCTGATCAATGAGTAGGAACAACCTGTACTGTGTGTTAAGAGTAACAGGCTCTGAGCGTGACATTTTGATGAATGATTCTCTCAATTTAAGCTTAGAAAGCTGGGTGGTTTGTGGTTAGACAGAAAAAAAGACTTGAAAAGTTTTTTGCAACTATGTCACTTAAATCAGCAATGACCATCTGATTCAACAAACAAGAATGCATAGATAGATTGATAGATTCGGTTTGATAGATTAGATCTAGGTTTCTAGATCGAATCCCCGTGCTGTCATTGTAATAAGAATTTGTTCTTAACTGACTTGCCTAGTTAAATAAATAAAAATAAATGGTGGCTGAGGAATCGTTGCACATACAACAACTACTTTACGTCATAGAGGTGAAATGGCTCCATTGACTACATCCTTTTTCAGTTAATGACAACCCACCTGACAATTATGTAAATAGACATAATGATTTGTTGCTGGAAATAAAGGCAGATAAATGGCTGTTTTGTTAGTCACAACAGTCACTATAAATGTCAGTATTTTTTTTATTTCACCTTTATTTAACCAGGTAGGCCAGTTGAGAACAAGTTCTCATTTACAACTGCAACCTGGCCAAGATAAAGCAAAGCAGTGCAACAAAAAACAACAACACATAGTTACACATGGGATAAACAAAAGTACAGTCAATAACACAATAGAAACATATATATACAGTGTGTGCAAATGGAGTAAGGAGGTAAGGCAATAAATAGGCCATAGTAGCGAAGTAATTACAATTTAGCAAATTAACACTGGAGGGATAGATGTGCAGGTAGAAATACTGGTGTGCAAAAGAGCAAAAAAAGTAAATATAAACAATATGGGGATGAGGTAGGTAGTAAGCCTTGTGACAAGGACAAATTCAAAACGACAGTTTATATTTTGTTACAAATTTAACCAGAACCATGCACAATGCACATCAACTAATAATGATCAACTTCTTGTAGCAGGCATTATAGAAAATGAACACAGGTCTCATAAACAATCTCTCAAACACAAGCCCAAGTGCTAGTGAGTAGCTAATCTTTATATTTTAAGTCTAGCCAACTTGGATCTATTTGTTTGATAACAAGGTAGAACAGTTGAACTGTTATGAATAAACCTTCTTGTCCAAATCAAATCAAAATCTGTCTACAACTGTTTGAACAACATAGCCTGTTCACTTTGTTAAGATACTGAAATCAAGTGGCCTACCTGGATAAGACGATCCATTATTCTGAGAATGAGAATGAGTTACCAATTCCTTATATAGAGTAAATGCTTATTTTTATGCTCATTGCACATTTATAAAAAACAGACTAGACAGCTAGCACAACAGTCTGTGGCTAAAATGCTGCTAGATGTCCTGTATGTGGTACAGAAATGTAGCATTCATTTTCCACAAGGTTAATTGATACTCTCGTTTTAGTAGGGTCTGCTCTGTTCTGCATTTTGGGAGTTGAGACATAAAAGGGGGATCATTAGATGTTCTAGTCTATTACAGGAAAATAATGTCTCTAAGTCTTTCTGTGTCAGTATGACAGATTCTGTCATTTAAACTCACAAATAGCGAGTTTAAACTGCTTGTCAGAGAGGAAGTTGTCTTCAGTGTTGCCAACTAGTTTTCAAGGAAAGTAGTTGTTGGTTGCTCCATTTATGCTAGAAGTCGAGATGACATATGACTTAATAGTGACTTCATAACATTCATTTGAGCATAAGCATTAAAACAATTTGTTTTGTGCTTATGCTGTCCCTCAATCTCTCATGCAATGATAAATTCTCCAAAGCAAAACTAAATAGAATGTTTGATGGAGAACAACAAGGAACCAATTAAATAATGAGACAGCACAGAAAAAAACAGAGTATGGTAGATCCACTTTGCTCACTGCAGCAGCGGGGAGAGGACCTAGAGGCTAGAGCGGAGAGAAGCTGGGGAGGGAGCGATAACAGGCGGAAGGGGCACAAGTGATGGGTGCACACACCAGAATGTGTGAGCGGAGTTGAGCCCACTCATTACTCAAGGAGCGGTCATTGCGCATAGCTCCAGCGACGTCCCTCCCCCACTTTGCTAAAAATCGCTCAGTGCTCCCCCCCCCCCCCCAATGCTGCTCCAAATTCATAGGCTATAGTAGGAAGCTTCAACATTTCAACAACATGTGGTATTAAACAAGGACCTACTTGATGATAGGCCTATGCAGCAGCTGTGTTAAAAAACAACATACTTTTTCTCTAATCTATTGAAGATCAGATACTCAAGTTGTAACTGTGAGCCCATTTTTTACAGTTGTTAAACAAATTCAGCGCTTTACAAACAGGCATTTTTTTAAACAATAGCCTAGGCCTATATAAACACCTACACTTCTCCAGTGCTGCTGCATGGGCATATTCGTTATCTTGCTATCAATTACACAGGCTGTGTGACATATTTCTTGGTTGACTCATATCTCTGCACAGTAGTGGTGGGGTTGGCTAAATAAATACAAGAGAATTGGCCTAATTAAAGTAACAGTGATGAAGGAAATAAAAAATGCTGGGCAGCTTGTGGCTGAGTGGTACCAGAGCGAAATTGGAGTGAGAGACGAGGCCAACATTTTTAAATCCGCTCCATGCTCCAGCCAAATTACACTCTCCTATCTTCACTACAACTCCACTCCGCAAACATCCTCTGACACATGCAGCAGCCGGCGGAGGAGGAGCCATGGAGAGGGAGCAGACTAGTGGTGCTCCAGTCAGCTGTTTGTTCACCATCACCCACCTACAATTGCTAATAATACATCAGCAACTGCCCAACTACATGTGATCAAGTAAAAAAGTTAAAAAAGGACGGCACCAGATTTTTTTGTTGTTGCCTGATTTAGATGTTTGTGCTTACAATTTTCGACATTTTGGTAGGCTATTTGTTAGTCAACTTGTCTCTACTAAGAAAAATGCAGCTTCTATTCTGTCATTATATGTTGCCTTAGAATACCATAGAATGGATGCTTTAATCTAGTTTACATCGGTTAAAGTTCTCTGGGATCTCTGCTTCTTTCAAGAAGCAAAGTTTAGGGACCTGGGAAGAAAATGCAATAGGCTAACCCCCCAAAAATTGGAAAGATATTTCACTGGAAGATTTTGGATCAGTTTGACCAGTTGTAACCAAATAGAATGCTGTGAAAAACACGTTGCTGATAAGATTTGAGTTAGGCTTGGATGCATATTTTATATGGCTGAAATACTAAATCAGCTTTTAGGATGCTGATTAACATAGAACCTCTATAGACAATATCTTACTGCGCATTCGCATTGTGTCAAGATGTTGAAAGAAATAAATCATATTTCTCCACTTTTGTTTGGAGTCACAATTTTGCATACGTTTGGTGTATCATTTTCCTGCTAGAAATGCTTAATTCTGCAGGAGTTAATATTAACGCTATATAAGAGGTTACAGTTGAAGTCAGAAGTTAACATACACCTTAGCCAAATACATTTAAACTCAGTTTTTCACAATTCCTGACATTTAATCCTAGTAAAAATTCCCTGTCTTAGGTCAGTTAGGATCATCACTTTATTTTAAGAATGTGAAATGTCAGAATAATAGTAGAGAGAATGATTTATTTCAGCTTTTATTTCTCACATCACATTCCCAGTGGGTTAGAAGTTTAGATACACAATTAGTATTTGGTAGCATTGTATTTGGCTCTCTGTTCCCTCAATATACCCTCACACCGAGTTGCGCAAGGCAGATCGGGTTTCAAGCATCTGGTCAGCACTTCCTGGCTTTGAGTCAACAGATTCTGACAATTGTGACGAACAATGTCTTAGGCCAACAAGAACACAGGCTGTTAAAGGGAGTAAAGACAAACCTCCAGTGACAGTAATCACACATAAGTCAGCATCTCCAAAACAGATGGATGAATGGTCAAAGACTTTGAAGCATCCACGAGACTGGGTATGAAGATGTGGGACCATTTAAAGCGATGTAAGAAACTACACATTCTACATCCTTATGATGGGTTCCAGTTAGTAGCCTTTGTTTTGAACAACCTTAAACATGGCATACTTGAAGAAAAGGTTTATAGAGCTGTGAGAGGTGAAGAGCAAGATGTAGCCGATGGATGGAGAGCCATACATGTTTTTCTTAAGGGTTATACCAATGCAACCACCAATTGGGGAGACATAACCAAATATGTCCAGAAACTGAAAGAGCAGTTTGTTGAATTTGAAGAAAGGTTCAGAGCAGAGGTGGTTAGACACAGTGGGTTACCCAACTTGAAGATGAAGATGCACTCAACTCCTCCAAAAATGGGGCAATCACACCAGCAGATGCAATCCATACACAAATGATTTGCGCAAAACTTTTGTTTCCACAACTACTGATTGGGACAGACAAAACTACGGTGACATCATTGACAGGCTTTTACGACTGGACAGAGACATCAATCAACCTAATAAACCGGCTGTCATCAGAGTTGGGCAGATTCCGTGTGAAACCGACAACATTACTCGTTCAACAGTATGTCATAATTGCAGAATTTCTGGTCACTGGCAACGAGAATGTCGGGAAAGAAAACGTGTCTTCATGAGAAGTGGCCAGGAGAGGCAGGGTCCGTCTAAAGGAAAATGGAAACAGGACAACAGCCCCAACGACACAATGCTGATGTAGAAATTGAAGAAGCTTTGCTGGATGCCGTGGCGGTAAACTAAGAGTCCCCCTCTTACGTCCCATCTCATCTGGTATACATATGAAATCGGATGGAAAATATGTGAACATGATGATTAACAACATTACAGTAGATTGTTTAGTAGATATGGGTGCTGAAGTCACTGTATTGCCCATTTCTTATGAAAAACATAAAAACGCAGCAAAAAATGAAACATCCTCTCACTCTCAATTGCGTTTATTTTCAGCAAACTTAACATGTGTAAATATTTGTATGAACATAACAAGATTCAACAACTGAGAAGTTCCACAGACATGTGACTAACAGAAATGGTATAATGTGTCCCTGAACAAAGGGTTGGGTCAAAATCAAAAGTAACAGTCAGTATCTGGTGTGGCCACCAGCTGCATTAAGTACTGCAGCGCATCTCCTCCTCATGGACTGCGTCAGATTTGCCAGTTCTTGCTGTGAGATGCTACCCCACTCTTCCACTAAGGCACCTGCAAGTTCCCGGACATTTCTGGGGTGAATGGCCCTAGCCCTCACCCTCCGATCCAACAGGTCCCAGACGTGCTCAATGGGATTGAGATCTGGGCTCTTCTCTGGCCATGGCAGAACACTGACATTCCTGTCTTGCAGGAAATCACGCACAGAACGACCAGTATGGCTGGTGGCATTGTCATGCTGGGAGGGTCATGTCAGGATGAGCCTGCAGGAAGGGTACCACATGAGGGAGGAGGATGTCTTCCCTGTAACGCACAGCGTTGAGATTGCCTGCAATGACAACATGCTCAGTCCGATGATGCTGTGACACACCGCTCCTAGACCATGACAGACCCTCCATCTCCAAATCGATCCCGCTCCAGAGTACAGGCCTTCGACGATAAACATGAATCCGACCATCACCCCTGGTGAGACAAAACCGCAACTCGGCAGTGAAGAGCACTTTTTGCCAGTCCTGTCTGGTCCTGCGACAGTGGGTTTGTGCCCATAGGCAACGTTGTTGCCAGTGATGTCTGGTGAGGACCTGCCTTACAACAGACCTGCAAGCCCTCAGTCCAGCCTCTCTCAGCCTATTGCGGATAGTATGAGCACTGATGGAGGGATTGTGCGTTCCTGGTGTAACTAGGGCAGTTGTTGTTGCCATCCTGTACCTGTCCCGCAGGTGTGATGTTTGGATGTGCCGATCCTGTGCAGGTGTTGTTACACGTGGTCTACCACTCTGAGGACGATCAGCTGTCCATCCTGTCTCCCTGTAGCGCTGTCTTAGGCATCTCACAGTACGGACATTGCAATTTATTGCCCTGGCCACATCTGCAGTCCTCATGCCTCCTTGCAGCATGCCTAAGGCACATTCACGCAGATGAGCAGGTACCCTGGGCATCTTTCTTTTGGTGTTTTTCAGAATCAGTAGAAAGGCCTCTTTAGTGTCCTACGTTTTCTTAACAAAACAGTGTTTAAACCCTTTACAATGAAGATCTGTGAAGTTATTTGGATTTTTACGAATTATCTTTGAAAAACAGGGTCCTGAAAAAGGGCCGTTTCTTTTTTTGCTGAGTTTATGTCCTCAGTACACAGACAAGAAGATAAGAGCAACAGGAGTGGTGGGTGGAAGACGGATATGAAGCAGACCAAACAATTTTGAATTTATATTTGTCCAATGAAGATCGATGCAGGAGTGTGGATAGGCTCATTTGAACAATTTATTTTAGGCCTTGACGTTATTATGCAAATTGACTCTACACTGAACATCTCTGAAGGAAAGGTGACGGGGCAAATTAGACAACTGCAGGGATCTACATTTCAGAACCATCCTATTTGGATTCCGAAGAAAAATGAGTGTAGAACTTTGGACATGGAACCACAGGGTTGAGTCTGTTTGAGGTCGTCACAGGTCGACCCATGTCACTACCAGGCACGTTCGATTTGAGAAAGGCAGATGTAAACCTTATGAGTGACACAATGCTTAACTGTTGCCTACAACTTTCTAATGCAGTAGGGGAAGCAGACAGACAAGTAAAAGAGGCGTGGGGAATAAATCCCGAGGGGGGACATGACGTAGTACCAGGACAGTGGGTGATGGTAAAAAAAATATGTAAGAGACACATTAGAGCCAAAATGGGAAGGTCCTTATCAAGTTTTGCTCATAACGAGGTCAGCAGTGAAAGTCCAGGGCAAATCATGATGGATACATGTCACTCATTGCAAGGTTGTCCATTTTGATGACAAAGCAGAGCCTGGAGAATAAAGAACTTATTGATTAGCAGTCGGGAGTCAATCTCGGGTGAAGAAGCATAGTAAATTGATCAGAACCTGATAAGCTTCTATGTTGTACACCGTAGTCATCATATTAGGAATATCTAGGTGAAATGTCCAGCTTTTCCTGAAAATCGGGACATGCTTACTTAGGGAAATCTATGTGAAATATACATTTCTCTTGAAACCAGGACATGTTACTTTCACTTTTTGTTTCCTTCATTACAGGATATGAGAATCTACCTTCTGAAGCTGCAGCAATACCCCTTGACCCAAGACCTGTACCTGAAACGATATACAAGATCACCGGAGAAGTGTTCATTAGAGACTTCCTTATCAACCAGTGGAACGGAAGAAGAATTCCTCACTACCGGCAGACTGTCAGAACATAATCTCTAGTAGTTATCTTTGTAGGACTGCTGGTCATACTTACAGGACTCTGTGAATGATTACCTTGCCAATTGGACGATTGAATATTATTGTCTTGCAGACAATCCATTTTTTTAGGCGTTTCCTCCTTGTACAGGATGTGGTAGGAATCGTTAGGGACATCATCATCACACCTGTTAATACTTATTTTCGATAACTTTGTGGTAAATCTTCTTCTTACTGCAACGGCAAGTAAAAAATGCCCTTTGTGTTTTATTGAAATTGTGAGTGCGAAATTACAAGATTATGTTAAAATACTGTTATTGCATCAAATGGTTGTTATATGGAGTGGAATATCATTTTTAGAACACTCTCATCTGTGCGTGGTCTTCTGAGTTGGGCCTCTGGGGGCTTAATGCTGACAGTAGATTTAAGATGCCTTTGGCGATAAAAACCTAAAACCCGCATTCCATAGCATGAGTTGGTGTTTGTGTGCTGGAAGGTACCAGGGAGAGATGGCTCGGGTATGGGTTTCTACACAATGAGAACAGTCTTTACAGCAGATACTGTGCTGTGAATTATTAGTATCTTTCATATGAATCCTAACCTTGTGATCCATTCCATACATATATTGTTTGTCATGAACATTCAGGAGGATGTACTTTGCTATAAAATATTGTGGCTCAAATCCGCTCGTTGGGCTCTCAACGAATCACCTACGGGTGGTTCGTCGACCAGCTTCATTACTGCTATAATTAATCTATGTTATTAATACATCTAGAATAAAGTAATATCCTGATTGTCTCTCCTCATTATTGATTAGTATTTCCACGACAAGATCTGGGTAAACTGTGCACAAGGGATCAGAAATTGGGATCTCAGGAAAAACCACACTCATTATTGAGCAGCTGGACCCGCCTATGATCTGAGAGGTAGCTGGCATGGGTGGATACCAGATCTCGGACATAGTACTGAGAGAGGTGAGCTTGGACAATCTATCAATAAGTGATGAAAAGATAAGAAAACATTTAAATAATAAAAACATAAAAGCCCCTGTTGAGGGTACACTCAGAACGAGGTCTTCCTTAAGAGGGCCACAGCTGGGGTGACTAGCAGGACTGATAAGAGTGTTCTTAAGTGAGGTATCCTTGGATGAAATTGTTAATTGGCCAGTTGCGGGCCACCAAAAGTCCAGATCTGTAGTACTGGGTTGATCACAGTAGAACTGGTGAGGTTAATGTATTGAACGAGGAACTAGAGTGCAGGTGGCGCCTTGCGAGGGCATCTGGCTTGGCGAAGTTCAAATTATAACGTGTAATGTGTTGATGAAATGTTTTGATAAATGAGGTAAACAGGTATGCCCTGGGTTACTATTGTTAGAGGTTATTGTGAGTGTTTTGTTTTGGGACCACTAATTAGGCAATATTTTGATAATGGTATGGGTTTCCCTGTTCATATAGACAAGGTTTGAAATCTAAAAACAGCGCTAAACGGTTTTCTTCGTCTGTCTCATTCCCCTCTGTGTCATTTGTTTGTGTTTTCTGTGAATGTGATATGAGAGTATGTGAGGGTAGAAATAAGTGTTAATCTTACATTTGGATAATCAGATATAGAAATGTACTAAATAAGATGATTGAAATTTAGATAATACATTTTGATATAACGTTATCTTGGGGCTCCGTAAATCACTGCCCATCATAGAATATCACGGGGTGGTATTGAGAGTGGGATGTTATTTTAGATAGTAGCAGCAAGTCTATAGTTTCTGGGAGGCTAGACTTTGCCGTGGTTTCTGGGAGGATAGAGAACCATCTAGGATACCATGATAGGGCGGGGCAGTGTCCCGGAAACGTCATTTTGTTTTCTGCTGGGAGAATGTTTGCTGAGCCAATGGATTGGTTGATGTGAGTTCCTAAGAATTTGTAACGTTCTATATGGATTCTGTGAAGATATGAAAATATGATGAATTTTATGTGTGTGTAATCGATTACTAGAGATTTTATGAAATAATAAATGGACTAATATTCATATACTAACTTGTGCAACAAGACGTTTTCTGAGTTGGTCCCTTTTATGGCTCATTTGATAAAGATGAGGTTTAAACATTATTAAAACTGTCTACAAAGTCTGGGCAATAGTCTCAGAAACTGATTGGAGTGTGTCCCCTTTTGGTTAACTTAGCCTAAGGATGTAACTATAAAATGCCTTTGGGATTATTTCCGTCCGGGTACTACATTCAGCATGAAACTGCCCATAAGGCAGTATGAGAGGAGTTGCTATATTCATGGAATAAACCTTTTTTCCATACAGTTAAGATGGCATCTCGACGTAACATATAACGTCGTACAAAGCTTAACTTAGGGTTTTTCATCAAACTCATTTTGATTACGGAGCGAATGTGATGTAATAAAGTAATTTAAATATGTCGCATGAGAAAAGATAATCCGTTATTATTAAAAGGCGCAAGACCTGGTTTTACATCAATGGACTGCTATGATTGCGAATAAATCCCCTTTTGCGCATGTGAAAATCACTGTGGAGAAACTCTTGGAGGAACTTTAAGGCAATTTTCTGGGAATTGTGTCGTTATTATGTGCCAGATGTTAAGACTACAGACCATTGTAACTAGGTTATTTGTGGAATTTCTTTGTCATTTCAATAGCATTTGGTCTATGGTTTTGACTAAAATCTGGGTTTCTAATTGTAATTCAACTGTGGATATGAATTGCATATATGCTTGTCAACAACAGCAAGTGTTTGTCTTATTACCTGTAGCCTAGTCAGAAGGGATAGTTACCTAAATCTAATGCATTTTAAAAATAGAGGATAGGCAATTACGATAGTGCTGTGACCATGATCATAATTGATAACTAAACATGGGTATCAATTTTTGCATGCTAATACAAGACTACAACAGCGATTGAAAACAAAAGCGATAAACTGAAGTTGTGGGCAGGAAGAGGCTCTTGTATTGTGAATTATTTTCGCTCCCTGTGAAATGTGTATTTTCTTTGAGAATTGGCTGATGTATGTTATACATTTGGTGCATTACATGTTAATCTTAAAATAATAGACGTTTGTGAAGTGTGAAGCAGAGGTTGGTATTAAACATATAGAGTAATATTGTTAGGGTAGACTACAATGTAAACTTTGCCTTCTAGTAAGGAGAGAATAATCATGTTTGGTTTCTTTTATTTTCTAAACCTTACGATGGGTGACAGTGGCGAAGACATTGATAGGGAGGATTGATGTAAACTTAATGAGTGTTGATAGTATGTGAATGGTAATATGTTATTAGTGGTTTTTTTGGATAGCACTCTAATGATGCAGTATTTTAGAAATGGGTTTATTTTTTTACCCCCTTTTTCTCCCCAATTTCATGGTATCCAATTACAGTCTTGTCCCATCGCTGCAACTCCCGTACAGACTCGGGAGAGGCAAAGGTCGAGAGTCCTCCGAAACGCAACCCAGCCACTGATTCTTGACACAATGCCCTCTTAAGCCTGAAGCCAGCCGCACCAATGTGTTGGAGGAAACACCGTACACCTGGCAACCGTGTCAGTGTGCATTGCACCCGGCCCGTCACAGGAGTTGCTAGTACGCAATGGGACAAGAACATCCCTGCCGGCCAAACCCTCCCCTAATCCGGATGACGATGGGCCAATTGTGCGCCGCCGCATGGGTCTCCCGGTCGCAGCCCGCTGCGACATAGCCTGGACTCCAATCAGGATCTCTAGTGACACAGCTAGCACTGTGATGCAGTGCCTTAGACCACTACGCCACTCGGGAGGACCTTATTTTTGTAATTTGAAGAAGCTGAGGATTCAATACAAGGTTTAATGATTGAGCCTTGAGGTTGTAAAATAGATTAGCTGCAGTTGACCTCTAGCAGGCTGTAAGGGACACAGTGGGACATATGCAGCAGAGGTCTGAATAGTTGAATCGGAAACGTACTTTGACAGTTTCTGATTACTATTGCTGGGTTTTATAGTTTAGGTAAAACCAGTGAATTTGAGCAGGATGTTGATGTTTTCTAAAATTATAATCGTTTTCCATTATGTGGAACGTTGTCCAGAAATTAAAGTACATTGAAATAAGTATTGACTATTAAGCTGATAAGACAGCACCAACTTTTTGAAGGTTCTAGATTTGTTAAACAACAGGTTTATATTTTTACGAAATGAATGCAACAGGTTGTAATGACTAGATTACTGGAAAGGGGTTACGGGTTTGTTTATTTTAAAAGGGGTCGATTCCACTTAATGAAACACTATTATCTGATGTGTTTAAGTAGGATTCTTTCTTCCAGGACTGACTGAGGCCCACAACAGTATGTATGTAGAGGGAGACGTAGGAGACCACGTCTCAAACAACTTTTTCAAGAGATGACTGGGATCAAATATAACTGATTCCTTATGCTAAAGAAATGTACACTTTCTCTTCCAGAAGAATGGGGGTAGCCATTTTCTCTCTCTTTTAAAAGTTTCCTGAAGCTATGGTCTTGGGAGAGCGGTTAGTGAAATTTTAGTGAAGTATAAAGTTACCAAATTAAATAAGGTCTAGCCATTTTTGTCCCCCATAAGGTTTACCACACACACACACACACACACACACACACACACACCAGCACGCACACACAACTTACTGGTTATGAATATGGGTTAGTGCTGAGGTATCTTAAAGGGGCACACACATGGAATTTTCAGAAGTTTTTATTTTCTGAGTTTAATTACACCCGTGAATTATTTTGATAAGAAATGTACTGGAAACTTACTATAAACCTGGGATACAAAATGTATGAAATGTTTGACTGTTTTTCATTAATTAGTCTAATATAGTAAGAATCACTTATTTTAAGGGTTTGTATGACCTCTGACCTCTGTCCTGACTTTCCAGTGTAGTTTGATCGCCCTCAATGGAAAGCCATTTGGATGATGAATTTAAGGTAATTTGTAATACTGAGACTTATGATGAAGGTTATAGTTCATAGACATATTTGTGATTTGGACCAACAGGAAGAAGGAGAGGGCGTTGCCTTTGACTATGTGTAGGCTGTCTTAAGTCTATTTTCCTACGACTGTATGGGTACAATTATTTTCTTTATGGAGTTATTAAGGGTAGTGTTTCTATTGTTCTATTTTTATTTTGAGCACCAGTGTTGTTTTTTTAAACATGACTCACATTGTGAGTGATGTGTCAAAATGGGGGAATTGCCAGTCTTCTGATGTTTTTGGATTGAAGTTTACACACCTCGTTTGATATGTAGGAGTGTATTGAGTGATATGTAGAAGTGTATTGAGTGATATATGAAGGAGTGTGCTGTTGTGTTATATGTTCTGTTCTGTTTTCGATACAAATCTCAATAGATTGGGTCTGCTGGATTTTTGGGATTTCTCCCGATGGGTTAGAGGTCTAACTTCCTGATCCTGTGGCTCTGTGACGAAGTTGACAGGGTAATGGGGAGTATAAGCCAATTTTGAAAAAAATTCAACTCAATGTGTTGTTATTCTCTTTTACATGCTTTTAGAGATTTGTATTACGAGTAATTGGTAAAAGTTATAATTCGTCATATAGTCAATTCTTGTCTGGATTAGACACGCCAGAAGATTGAGTGCCTGAAGGGGGGGGGTTGGTCAAAATTGTTTTAGAATTCCTTACAGTAAAATTGGGAACATGGCCAAATAACAAGTATCCCGTTTCAGGCTCAATGTATAGACAATTTGGACCAATGAGAACTTGCCACATGTAGCTATGAACCTCCTGTGTCCCTGACCCATTTATCTTCAGTTCCCCATTACAGAAAAACAACTAATTCCATTCATCATGAATTCCCTCTAGACCTTTAGTCCTCTGCGTTGTGTATTTATCATCAAATATTCTTACACTCCCCTTAGACCATTTTAAAAAGAAATATACATAAAATGTATTTTTAGAAAACAGAAAACAATCTTCTGGCGTCTCTTCATTGGTTCTTCTTCAGATAGCTTCATAGTTCAAAGTGGATGGCCCATGATAATGTCCCTATTTCAGTTTCTCACCTGGGCTGCCACCACCTTTACCACCCCATTATATCTTGACCATTTGCCAACTAGCATACCAGCAACATGAGAGAAGTTTGGAACAGATCTCTCTCCGTGCTCATAACATGTGGACTCCTGTCACACTCCTGAGAGAAAAGACATGAGAGAAAAAACAGTTGACAGCTTCGATTGGATGCTGTTCACCGGTTGATGGCTCGGACTCAGGTCTCTCGGTAGAAGTGGTGCAGACAAGTGGCCAAAATTGATTTTGACTTGTCTAAAATTGTTTATTGTATCAGGTTGATTGAGGAGGTCAATACACTGCTAAATTTATAGTAATTAAGATTAAGAATGCATTGAGATACTGATCTGTAATTATAATCGTGATTAAAAAGTTGATTCTAGAATTATGGACAATTATACTGTATCTTAATATAAATCTACATTCTGCTAGTGTTGATGTGTGTTAAGTTGAGGGTTTTAACTTTGAGTCATAGAACCAATGTGAATAACTGAAGAATGTCATTCCACATTTTTTATGGGGTTTTGATTATGATTTGGAAACTGAATGATTTAAAAACAACTGCCTAATTGATTTGAGTAAGTTTTTAGTATGTTAATAACTATATGAGTGAGGCAATTCATGTTTTAGGTATTGATTGTTTTGATTGTTGTTGTACTAATTGTGACATGGGTAAAGAAGTTGTGTGAACTAAAGATTTTGACACAATTCTCAGCATGCCCTGGTGAATGGAGAGGGGGAACTTTGATCCCGAGAATGAAACTGATCCAAATCTATTTGACTTATATCCATTACCAAAGTACATTTTTAATGATAGTGATAATACTCAGGAACTATAGCAGGTATGGTGCTAATGGCACATAGAGACTATAGGAGTTGCCTTATAAATAATGGAATCATAACGCTTGTCCTGGGTCATGTTGATTAGGCACCAACACAATATATTTGACTTAAACCGGGATTCTCTACCTGGATTTGTCCAACAAGATAGTCTAACTTTAGTTTCTGGGATGGAAATAGTTATTTCCACTATGCTGACCAAGGGGAGTATGCTCAGTATCAACATTATGTTTTGTTTCATACTGATGAAAAAACTCTGATTTAGATTGCTGATCATTTCTTAATGATATTTTTATGTTTATATTCCCAATGAAGGTTAATTTTACATTAACCTGTTGGGGCTAGGGGGCAGTTTTTTCAAATACAAATACCTCAAAAATGCTATAACTTCAATTTCTCAAACATATGACTATTTTACACCATTTTAAAGACAAGACTCTCGTGAACCTGTTGGGGATAGGGGGCAGTATTTGCACGGCCGGATAAAAAACGTACCCGATTTAATCTGGTTACTACTCCTGCCCAGGAAATAGAATATGCATATAATTGTTTGATTTGGATAGAAAACACCCTAAAGTTTCTAAAACTGTTTGAATGGTGTCTGTGAGTATAACAGAACTCATTTGGCAGGCCAAAACCTGAGAAGATTCCAAACAGGAAGCGCTCTCTCTGACCATTTCATGGCCTTCTTGATCATCTCTAACCAAAACAGGGGATCTCTGGCATGACGTGACATTTTCTAACGCTCCCATAGGCTCTCAGAAGGTGCCAGAAAGCTGAATGGTGGCTTTGCAGGCCCTGGCTGAAAAACATTAGCGCATTTTGTAAGTGGTCGATCTGAGAACAATGAGACTGGCGCGCGCATGCACGAGCTGACACCATGTTTACTTTCTCTCTCTTTGAACGAAAACAAGCACTCCCGGTCGGAATATTATCCCTTTTTTACGAGAAAAATTGCATAAAAATTGATTTTAAACAGCGGTTGACATGCTTCGAAGTACGGTAATGGAATATTTAGAATTTCTTTGTCACGAAACGCGTCGGGCGCGTCACCCTTATTTACCCTTCGGATAGTGTCTTGAACGCACGAACAAAACGCCGCTATTTGGATATAACGATGGATTATTTGGGACCAAACCAACATTTCTTATTGAAGTAGAAGTCCTGGGAGTGCATTCTGACGAAGAACACCAAAGGTAATCACATTTTTCTAATAGTAAATCGGAGTTTGGTGAGTACCACACTTTGTGGGTGTCAAAATAGCTAGCCTGTGATGGCTGGGCTATCTACTCAGAATATTGCAAAATGTGCTTTCACCGAAAAGCGACATAGCGAGTGCATATAGGAGTTCTGTATCTATAATTCTTAAAATAATTGTTGTGTTTTTTGTGAACGTTTATCGTGAGTAATTTAGTAAATTCACCGGAAGTGTTCGGTGGGAATGCTAGTCACATGCTAGTCACATGCTAATGTAAAAAGCTGGTTTTTGATATAAATATGAACTTGATTGAACAAAACATGCATGTATTGTATATGATAATGTCCTAGGATTGTCATCTGATGAAGATCATCAAAGGTTAGTGCTGCATTTAGCTGTGGTTTGGGTTTATGTGACATTATATGCTAGCTTGAAAAATGGGTGTCTGATTATTTCTGGCTGGGTACTCTGCTGACATAATCTAATGTTTTGCTTTCGTTGTAAAGCCGTTTTGAAATCGGACAGTGAGTTTGATTAACGAGAGTCTTGTCTTTAAAATGGTGTAAAATAGTCATATGTTTGAGAAATTGAAGTAATAACATTTCTAAGGTATTTGAATATCGCGCCACGGGATTACACTGGCTGTTGAGTAGCAAGCGTCCCACCTAGCCCATAGAGGTTAATCTAACCACATTGTCTGATTTCAAAAAGGCTTTACAACGAAAGCAAAACATTAGATTATGTCAGGAGAGTACCCTGCCAAAAATAATCACACAGCCATTTTCAAAGCAAGCATATATGTCACAAAAACCAAAACCACAGCTAAATGCAGCACTAACCTTTGATGATCTTCGTCAGATGACACTCCTAGGACATTATGTTATACAATACATGCATGTTTTGTTCAATCACGTTCATATTTATATCAAAAAACAGCTTTTTACATTAGCATGTGATGTTCAGAACTAGCATACCCACCGAAAACTTCCGGTGAATTTACTAAATTACTCATGATAAACGTTCACAAAATACATAACAATTATTTTAAGAATTATAGATACAGAACTCCTATATGCACTCGCTATGTCCGATTTTAAAATAGCTTTTCGGTGAAAGCACATTTTGCAATATTCTGAGTAGATAGCCCAGCCATCACAGGCTAGCTAATTTGACACCCACAAAGTGTGGTTCAGGGGTTATGAGTATTGTAGAGGGGTGTTTTTTTTAATGTATTACGGGGTTTTGGTGTATGTTCTGGGTTTTGTATTCTACGTTGGTTTTCTAGTTTGTTTATTTCTGTGTGGCTCCCGATCAGGAACAGCTGTATGTCGTTGTTCCTGATTGGGAGTCATATATTAGTTGCGTGTTTTCACCTGGGGATTTGTGGGTGGTTGATTTTGCACTGCTTGTTATTATAGCCTGTAAAACTGTTCCTGTCGTTTCTTTGGTTATTGTTTTTCCGTGTTCACATTTTAATAAATAATAATGATGAGCACGCAACCCACTGCGCCTCAGTCCTCTCTCTCCTACGACAGCCGTGACACATCTAGACCCAGGTACACATTTAAAAGTGTTATGATGTAGTTTTTGTTACCTTTTTCCCCCAGTGTAACTCTGTCATCCTCCTGCTTTTTCTGAGGTTCAGACAATGTATGGTAAATGTGCTGCTCACAATTGACAGCAGAAACATAGATCTGTTTAATAGACAAGAAGGGTGTTGATGTAGCTGCATTTAGGCATGGCTTCCTTGTTTTGAGTCTGTTAAGTGTGTTTCTCAATCTGCTGGAGTTGACCTAGTATTTTATATTAAACCTACCTAAAACATCCAGTTGTTTCTCCATTTGTAACTCACCCACCAAAAATCACAATATGCTGTTTTATATTTTGTGTTATTTGAGCTGTTCTAATTCCTAAAATGGAAAAGCAAAATAATCTGTGCGCTCTTGGATCATAATAATAGTTCATATGGTGTTCTTCGATGTCCCAGGTTTGTGGCATGAATACATTAATAAATAATTTAATCTTTACTTCAAGTCAGATGTTTATATGTTATTTATAAAAGGCTGAAGGAGAAATGGATCTGGTAAAATAAGGGTATATTGCTAATATCATTTAGGTAGCTAGCTAGCTATGTTCTTGGCAAAGATTTAGGATAGTATTCTATACAAGACAAGACCAAATGCATAATATAAGCCAACAATTATAAAAAAAAAAAAATGAAACAGTAAATGAAAATGTTCAAAATATATTTTGTTTTGGATCAGCAGGAGCTTTCAGGGATTTGTAGCCTTGCATGATGTCAACTTTCATGCTAAGTCACATGTTCAAATCTAAAGGTAAATATAGATTCATATATTTATTAAAAGTCACCTTGTCCAAGAGAGATTTGCATGGTTATCAAAACGTTACACCAGGGAAAGCCTATATGTCTCACGTCCTGACCATAGAAAGCTTTTATTTTTCTATGGTAGAGTAGGTCAGGGCATGACAGAGGGTTTTGTCTAGTGTATTTATGTCTATGTTGGTTCTAGTTTCTTTTTTCTATGTTGGGGGTTTTGTCTAGTTTATGTATTTCTGTGGGGTTCTAGTTGTTTATTTCTATGTTGTTGTTTTTTGGGATGATCTCCAATTAGAGGGAGCTGGTCATCGTTGTCTCTAATAGGTGATCATATTTAAGTGGTTGTTTTTCCCATCTGGGATTGTGGGAGATTATTTTGAGTAAGTGTATGTTGCACCTCTTTGTCACGGTTTGTTATTTTGTTCATTAGTTTATTTGTATGTCTCGCATAGTTTCACAGTTATAATAAAATGCTGCGCTTTGGTCCCATTCTTCAGACAGCCGTGACAGAATCTCCCACCACCAAAGGACCAAGCAGCATGGTCAGGACAAATGGACATGGGAGGAAATCCTGGATGGGAAAGGACCCTGGAGGCAGGCCGGGGAGTATCGCCGTCCAAAGGAGGAGATTAAAGCAGCTAGAGCAGAGCGGCGACGATACGAGGAACTAGCATGGCAACGACGGAAGCACGAGAGGCAGCCCCAAGAAATGTTTTGGGGGGGGGCACACGGGTTGGTCGGCGAAGCCGAGGGGTGAGTCTGAGAGCGAAGAGGAATATTGGGAGAGACTGAGCGAGGAGTACTGTGAGATAGTGGAGGGGGGTGATGAGAGAGAGCTGTTGGTTTGGCGTAGTATGTACAGCATTTTCCCTGAGGAGCATGTTAGCCGTCAGATGCCACCTGAGTCAGCTCCCGTACTCATCCCAAGAAGTGTGTTAAAGGTCCGGTACAAATGAGGCCGGATATATGCACCATGTCTCCAGTGCACATTCACAGCCCAGTAAGTCCTGTGCCAACTCTCCGTACTCACCGTGGGGAGCGTGTGAGCTGTCAGGCAACATGTTTTGCGGTGATACGCACGGTGTCTCCAGTGCGCATTCACAGCCCAGTGCGTCCTGTGCCAGCGCCCCGCATTTGCCGGGCTAAAGTGAGCATCCAGCCAGGACGGATTGTGCCAGCCCTACGCTCCAGACCTCCAGTGCGCCTCCACAGCCCAGTACGCCCTGTTACTGCTCCTCGCACTCGCCCTGAAGTGCGTGTCACCAGTCTGGGGCCACCTGTCCCGGCTCCACGCACTAGGCCTTCAGTGAGTCTCTCCAGTCTGGTGTGTCCTGTTCCTGCTCCCCGCACTCACCCTGTGGTGCGTGTTACCAGTCTGGCGCCACCTGTGCCAGCCCCACACATCAGGCCTCCAGTGCGCATATCCAGTCCGGAGCTTCCGGCGACAGTTCCCAGTCCGGAGCTTCCGGCGACAGTTCCCAGTCCGGAGCTTCTGGCGACAGTTCCCAGTCCGGAGCCTCCTGAGACGGCCCACAGTCCGGAGTCTCCGGCGGCGGTCCGCAGTCCGGTGACACGAAAGCGGAGGGATCAGCTAGCGGAGCGGGGGCTACACCCCAAACCGGAGCCGCCTCCTATGCTGGCGGATAAGCAGGATGTGAGGGTTCTTCGTCCCGCACCAGAACCGCCTCCGATGCAGGAGGATCCGTGGGATGTGAAGGTTCTTCGTCCTGCACCAGAGCCGCCACCGACATTAGACACCCACCCTAAACCCTCCCTGTTTTTTTGTTGTTTGGGGTTGTGCGTTTGGAATCCGCACCTTTGGGAGGGGTACTGTCACGTCCTGACCATAGAAAGCACTTATTTTTCTATGGTAGAGTAGGTCAGGGTGTGACAGAGGGTTTTGTCTAGTGTATTTATGTCTGTTGGTTCTAGTTTCTTTTTCTTATGTTGTGGGTTTTGTCTAGTTTATGTATTTCTATGTGGGGTTCTAGTTGTTGTATTTCTGTTGTTTTTTTTGGGATGATCTCCAATTAGAGGGAGCTGGTCATCGTTGTCTCTAATTGGGGATCATATTTAAGTGGTTGTTTTTCCCACCTGGGTTTGTGGGAGATTATTTTCAGTAAGTGTATGTTGCACCTCTTCGTCACGGTTTGTTATTTTGTTCATTCGTTTATTTGTATGTCTTGCATAGTTTCACAGTTATAATAAAATGTGGAACGATACACACGCTGCGCTTTGGTCCCATTCTTCAGACAGCCGTGACAACATGAAACACAGACCTTATACATGTTGAAAAAACGATTGGAACCATTTCCATGTTTGCCTGCTAGGTTTTATGGGATTAATGATGCTTCCACTGTTGGGCCCTATACATCAACCTGTAATTGAGGTAAGGATGAATACGATGAACATATCTTAGTGTGTTCAAAATAATCAGACACATTTCTGAGTAAATGCGCACCGGAGAATTCCACACGTGCCCTTTTGAAAGTCTTCACTAGATGTGTTTGTACATTTGAGACGTTGTTATTTCAAGGCTCATTATCTTACAAATTGCTGAGAGAACAAAACACTGTGCTCCAGTCGCACAGAGCCGTCGAAGATAATGAATTGCATCGAGTGTGCACAATTGATAAGAACGCTTTGTAAATCAGCCGGCAAGTCTATAGCATTACTGTATGAAAATTAACAAGAGAACCCCAAGCTTTAATGGGATCATATTAATCTTCCCACTCATACATATTATGAAAGTTTCATGCAAGGACCATATAGACAGGTGGTTTGTGAAACACTTACGAATGCACTGCGTGGCACCTTATAGTCTGTAGTCATTTACTTAAGGCTGGGCGGTATAATGTATATTACTATATACATCGGTATTGATCTACACACCGGTGTGGATTTTAACCTCTATGGGACCCCTTCCCGTTCTCATCCCGGTAACGGGATTGCTTGACAAGATAGCAAAAATCGAATAATTTCAATTTCTCAAACAATCAACAATTTTACACCATTTGAAAGATAAACACCTCCTTAATCCAACCACGTTGTCCGATTTCAAAGAGGCTTTACGGCAAAAGCATAAAGGTAGATTATGATAGGACAGTACATTGACAAAACATTACACACAGCTATTTTCAATGCAAAGACAGGCGTCACCAAAAGCAGAAAACCAGCTAAAATTATGCACTAACCTTTGACAATCTTCATCAGATGACACTCCTAGGACATCATGTTACACAATACATGCATTCTTTTGTTCGATAAAGTTCATATTTATATATAAAAACAGCATTTTACATCGGCACGTGATGTTCAGAAAATATTTTCCCTCAAATGCTTCCGGTGAGACAGCGTTACAATTTACAAAATTACTATTAGAAAACATTGGTCAAATCTAATATTGTCATTCAAAGAATTATAGATTAACATCTCGTGAATGCAACTGCATTGCCAGATTTAAAAATAACTTTACTGGGAAATCTCACTTTGCAATAAACGAGGTGCTATTCTCAGAAAAATAGGCTAGGCGATACAGCTTAGCGCCATCTTGGAACCATCTAAAATCAAATATACTATTGTAAATATTCCCTTACCTTTGATTATCTTCATCAGAAGGCACTTCCAGGAATCCCAGGTCCACAACAAATGTAATTTTGTTTGAAAAAGTTAATAATTTATGTCTCAATAGCTCCTTCTTGTTAGCGCGTTCCGAAGGCTACTCATAGTGTACGAGGCATGCGGGACTTGTCGTCACGAATGTGCAAAAAATATATATTTACGTTCGTTCAAACATGTCAAACGTTGTATAACAAATCTTTAGGGCCTTTTCAATCAGAGCTTCAATAATATTCAAGGCGGACGATTGCATTGTCTTACTAAACGTTTCGGAACGAGAGGGTACCCACGGGCACCCGTGTCATAGTAGTAATGGCCCTCCCCCTATGACCTCCCCCTATGACCTATGACCAAGTAATGGCCCTCCGCCTATCCGGTCAGTTTCTACCAGAGAAGACTCAAACCACTTTGTAAAGACTGACATCAAGTGGAAGCCTTAGGAAGTGCTAAATGAATCCTAACTCACGGTGTGTTTCATAGGCAAAGTGTTGAAGGTGATTCCACAAATCAGATTTCCACTTCCTGCATGGAATCTTCTTAGGTTTTGGCCTGCCATATGAGTTCTGTTATCCTCACAGACACCATTCAAACAGTTTTAGAAACTTTAGAGTGTTTTCTATCCAAATCTACTAATTATATGCATATTCTAGTTACTGGGCAGGAGTAGTAACCAGATTAAATCGTGTACGTTTTTTATCCGGCCGTGCAAATACTGCCTCCTAGCCCCAACAGGTTTTAACAGTACCTTCTATAAAGTTATTTTAATGTTTGAATTGTTATATGCAACAATTGAGTAATGAATCAACAAAACGTCAATCATCCGTTTTTACCAGTGGTAAGAGACTGCTAACAGCTGAGCACTGCTAGATTGTGGAGGATTCTCCACTTTATCTGCCGCTAGCACAACAAGTAAAACAACAAAAGGCAAAAATATTGTGACACTGTATGTAAATTATAACAAATGAGTGCAGTTAATGAACACATTTATGAAAATGCTGGAAATTAAGGAATACAAGTGAATTCTGGAATTGAACCAATAACTATGCAAATGTCAACCATTGGGAAGTACCAGAGTTTGAGGCTACAAAATATACTTTGATTCCTATGAAATGCTATACTACTTAATTGTCAGGTTTGCACTCCTATTGTTTTTGGTTAAAGTTTGGATGACCACTATAAAACAAATCAGAATTGAAAAAGCCCATTAAAACCACTTACAATTAATTTGTTGCCATCCTAGGGTTATGCACTACCCATAATGTATATTTAGAACTTTTTCTATTCAGAAACATAAAATAAGATCTAATACCGTTATACTGTCAGAAATGAGAAAAATACTGTAATATGATATTTTGGTCAGATTCTCCAGCCCTAATTTAGATAATGTGGTCTCTTGTGTCTAATCAAAGTTACTCGATATGACAGGTCCTGGATTCTACAGGAAATCACATCAATTTTCTTCAATCATTCTCATCTTGAGGGAAGTGACCGGTGTTTCCCACTAAGGTCTTCCAGGCAGTACCCAATGCAACCAACATCAACATTATCAACATTATCAGCAGGATGGGGAGTGGGGAAAAGGAACATGGAGAACTTCTAAAATGTCTAACTAGGGTCATTTCGGCTGAGATGTAGTATAAAACAAGTAGACACAGAGAAGCAATAGAAATCTATGTCAAATTATATACAGTACACAATACTATCGATTGAGTGCAAAAAGACAAAATGGATGCCACATCGACCTTAGCAGACAGAGTCATTCATACATCTGCGAATGGCCGTTGCGCTTGTGCTGTTTATGAAGCTGGTTGATTTGAGGAACTTTGACAAGGATGTAACCTGCTCTGGGCCGTGACGGAGAGAGTACAATAGTAATGGTACTGTAGGGACAGAGCCACAGATTTACCTTATTCAGTGTTTCTACCAAAGTACCATACACATATTTGACTACATCTCATTCAAAAAAGGGTCCTAGTTGAGAAGTTGAATTCATGTTAATGACAGTGTATTGACATTAAAATATATAATTTCTATAATACATGAGGGGCTATGGCTAGGTGTGCCGGCATTTGAAAGACAGGGACACTGTAGATTTTCCATAAGATTATGTCAGTAGCTTGTTGTTGGCCAGGAGTATAAAATATCATGCTATTTCTGTAGGAGTCTGGGGGTCATGGAGGAGTCTTAGGGTCCATGGAGGAGTTTGAGGGTCCATGGAGGAGTCATAGGGTCCATGGAGAAGTCTTACAGTCCATGGAGTAGTCTTAGGGGTCCATGGAGGAGTCTTAGGGGTCCATGGAGGAGTCTTAGGGGTCCATGGAGGAGTCTTAGGGTCCATGGAGGAGTCTTAGGGTCCATGGAGGAGTCTTAAGGTCCATGCCTTAGTGTATCATTCAACATCCAAAATCAATAGCTATAGTTGCAGTGGCATATGAGTAATCCACCCATTTGGCTAGAAGAGTATCAAAAAGGACCCTTCAATATTGTACAACACCATACCCACATTGATTGACTGCACTGCCTAGACAGCAGTGTTCTCCTGATGTCATTGCCCCAGTGGCGGGCGGTGCCCCTACTATAGGCCCTATGATGTCACAGTGGAACAGATGGAGTCTGTTAGTTATGCCGGATTGCTATTGACCTCAAAGCTCTTGGTGAGTCGGGCCACCACATGCCATCTGCATTGCTAACTGTCCTGGCTACGCTGCGTCTTCATCCAGTGCAAGCTCGGACACACCCCTGCAATGTAACTGTTTCAGCTTGCGCATGACTTTTAGAAGTGTGTATGTGTGCGTGCGTGCGTGCTTGCCTGAGGAAGTAGGTACAATGTGGTATATGAGGATAGTTTTGATAATGTACTATTACATTGGGCTAATCCTGAAAAATATGACCTACACAATTTTCAGAAATGTAGAATTTTACTCCAGTAATATATCCAATACCAGAAGTATATCAATTCAAATAGAAATGTGCCTCAAGCCCTTTCCAATTGTAATCATACACTCTCTTTCCCTGAACATCAATTATGAAAGACACACTCTCCTCTCTGTTGATTAACATGTCAAAGTCACTCACAAACGCTGCACGTCTTGCTGCGACCGACACAAATTATCCAGACCTTGAAGTCATGGCGTGAAAAAAGTGGTGCCGTTACCCTGGAGAATATAGGCTTCTCCTTAGACATGGCCCCTGAATGATCAATATTCATTTCCATGGCTAGGATCAAAACGGGACAAAACTGGTATTCTGCACTGTATGCTGTTGCCAATGTAAGCTTTTCTTTACGTTAGTTTCTGTCTACATCAAAACCCAATGGAAGCAAGTTTTGGCAACGCTGTGGGAGCTTGGGAGGACACAAAATTGAGCAAGGATCTCCTTGAACTAAGACCAAAGCTTTTTAGTAGAATCAACAATGCCTGGACCACTTTCCTCCACAGTGTTTCATCTGAATATTTTACAACAGACCAATTCTTGGGAGAGAGAGAGAGGAGAGTGAGGCAGAGTGTGTAATTGTCAAATGTAGCTCCCCCGTAGAACTCTGTTGCTACGGTTTATCACTTTGCAACATTAGTACCAATACAAGAGCCAGAGAGCGGTAGATGGTGAGAAAGAAAAAGAGAGGGAGAGTAGTCTTACCTGGGAACACGAGCAGAGCGAACACCCACGACAGGATGAGAAAACACATAGAATTATACATTCTTCCAATTTATCTGTTGACACCGTTGAACACTTGTGCTTCTTCTTCGCCGTCTTCTTGTATTATAGTAGTGTTTTTTCAAACAGGAACACAGACAACAAGACAGTGATGTTTTGCTCTCCTTCGTAAATCTACAATTTTGGAGTTTTTCCTTCGACTCTGGTGTTCTCTGTGCTGAAGGTTATTTAAATCCACTGCAAATTGTGGCAGCATGCAGCGACCGAGTCCTCATTCAGTATTCTCACTCACACATACACAGGGACCAAGCCGAGGGAGAGGGGTGGTCTGTCTCTGCTCTCTCTCTCTCTATTGGCCGAGGCTTTTGACTGTCAGTGCCGTCTGGTTTGCTTAATCTAAGAAATGTGAAAAGATTTATACTTTTGATACTTAAGTATATTTTAGCAATTACATTTACTTTTGATACTTAAGTATATTTAAAACCAAATACTTTCAGAATTTTACTCAAGTAGTATTTTACTGGGTGAGTCATTTTCTATTAAAGTATCTTTAATTTTACTAGACGACATGTGTACATCTTGTTGTTATGAATTGATGCTGTAAAACAATGTAACATTGTTAAAACTGGGTCAGCATTCCTTGCCCAGACTGACCAGTTTGTGTAACCAATTACATTGTGTAGCCTATTAATACATTTACAGGTCTCATCTGCCTTTAATTTAATTGGGTATTTGAAATTAGCCATTCAATGTTGTGTGAGTGAAAGTCCCTGTTAGACCCCAAATTGATAAGTCTATCCCTTTTCATTATATTCTGAGAATCTCTGTTTATTGCAATTGAAGAACATGGTCATAAGCATACACTACAGAAAATGTATTTGATTTTGATCATGTTTCATTTCAAGCTATCCAATTACAGTGTAGTATGGACAGGGATTGAACCTGAGGATTTTAAGCACTGGCAAGCTGCAATTTTTACTAGCCCAGGTCCAAAATCTGTGCCGTCCAAAATCTGTGCCATGCGATATTTGAAAAGACAACATTTCTCTAGCTGGTGGGCTGCTGAGGCACTTTCTAGCCCGGTCTGAAAAGTACTAGCAACGGGCTAGCTAGCTTAATTTCCATCCCTGAGTATGGAGCCATCGCCCATCACCATCTCATGTCACCTCAAGTCTAGAATAACAGTACACCTTCACCCAGATATAATTTCCTCCTGTGTGCTAATATCCCGGTCGTTTGTTCTCTCTGTTTTCCCAAGAACAAATCCCTGAGCACTTTGTAGTGTGCCTTCAAAAAGAGCTTCCACATATAGTCTGTCCTCGCTAACAACACAGACCTGATTCCCCAGACATCCATACATTCTTAGAGCAGTACTTAAACAAGCAGGGACTTCCTTGTGAGTTTCACAGTACAGTACATAACGCCCCTTGGATGACTGCATTTGGGCATTGTATAACTGATTCCTTTATGAGAGCTCTCCCATGTTGCCGCAGGGCTAGACTCAGGCCAGGCTTTGGGATGAAAATACAGAGTGGCAGGTTACCATGGGGAGCGTCGTCTGTAACATTTCAGAATCCAGTCCCTCAAGATTACTCTTCTGTCGCCTTTCTGATGTGTGCAGTAAAAGATGCAAGTCAAGGAAAGGTTTCTGTAAAAACCTACACAAACTCATCGGTTGTGCTCTGTGCTGCCTAGGTGTCTTTGCAGTAACTAAACTAGGTCACGGTTGGTTATTCAACAATGTTTGAGAGGATCTTATTATAGCAGATACAACTACAAAGCTTGTTTTCCTTTTTTCTTTTCTGTAAAAACAGGCACAAAGGCCTATGAGAATATAGACATTTTTTAAACAACCTTATGAAAGCCAATCAGTTAGGTAAGGGAGATTTTCCAATTAATGAGCATCAATTGTTCATGAGTCCTCTCTGACAGGAGGATTCTTTCCTGGTCAGAATTTAAAGCAAGACATCTTTAACTCCTGAAATGTAGTACTTTCATGGCAGCAGATACAGTGAGGGAAAAAAGTATTTGATCCCCTGCTGATTTTGTACGTTTGCCCACTGACAAAGAAATTATCAGTCTATAATTTTAATGGTAGGTTTATCTGAACACAGAGATAGAATAAGAACAAAAAAATCCAGAAAAACCCATGTCAAAAATGTTATAAATTGATTTGCATTTCAATGAGGGAAATAAGTATTTGACCCCTCTGCAAAACATGACTTAGTACTTGGTGGCAAAACCCTTGTTGGCGATCACAGAGGTCAGACGTGTGATCAAATACTTTTTTCCCTCACTGTATGTTATCAGATGTTTTTGAACTCCTAACAATGGTCCTCAGTGTATTGTTTCACTACTGTATATCCTGAAAAAGCTATTGTTACAATAAACGTAAAACTATTTCCTTGGGGGTGGAAAAATAGTAAGGCACACAGTTGCTAGTAAGGCCTAAAGTTGGAGAATAGTTTTAAGTTCCCAAACCCACGTAGTTCCTCTAAGTAAACTGTAATTACTGACCAGTTCTTGGTAGCAGCAGATAAGATTTAAAAAAAGATTCATTGCATTCTAATGAAAGAAAACTTCCCTTAGAAAATGCAGATTATTAAGCAACTCATAGATTATTATTAACTCATAGATTAAGCAACTCAACTACCCAGCAGCATACCACCCTGCATCCAACTGCTGGCTTGCTTCTGATGCTAAGCAGGGTTGGTCATGGTCAGTCCCTGGATGGGAGACCAGATGCTGCTGGAAGTGGTATTGGAGGGCCAGTAGGAGGCACTCTTTCCTCTGGTCTAAAAAATATCCCAATTCCCCAGGGCAGTGATTGGGGACACTGCCCTGTGTAGGGTGCCGTCTTTTGGATGGGACGTTAAACGGGTGTCCTGACTCTCTGAGGTCATTAAAGATCCCATTGCACTTATCATAAGAGTAGGGGTGTTAACCCCGGTGTCCTGGCTAAATTCCCAATCTGGCACTCATACCATCACGGCTGTCTAATCATCCCCAGCTTACAATTGGCTCATTCATCCCCCTCCTCTCCCCTGTAACTATTCCCCAGGTCGTTGCTGTAAATGAGAATGTGTTCTCAGTCAACTTACCTGGTAATAAAAATAGAGTACCATTTTAGATAGATTAAAGCAATTGATAATCATAAGAACAATGTAATAAAATATGTTTATGTTTAAGCTATTTGCTCTTAAATTCCAAAAAGAAGAGGGTGCTGAAATAAATTATATGATTATTACACATTAGTGAACCGAGGTTGAATGAGGACATGTGGGTTTGAGAGAGACCAATTTAAGAGTTTCTCAGAATAACATTTGTCTTCTGGTCAATTTGATCATAACGTCAATCAAGACTACATTGATGTATATATATTTGGAGATTTCTGTGGATTCTAACGACTCTAACTATTGTATAAGGCAGAACAATGAATTTGATTATAGATCCAAATGTTGTAGATATCTATATACCATACTATAATTGGTATGGTCTGATCAGGGCCGCCTCTAGCATTTTGGGGGGCCTCAGCGAGATTTGGTTGCCTTTTGTGCCTGGTCAGTAATCCAGCGATGATTTCTACAAGGTTTAGATAGCTGGCTAGACTAACTTACCTAGTAATCTATAAAATGTTAGCTAACATGGGCTAATTGATTGACTGTCAGTGACTGACATAATAAGAGGAAAACTGCTGATGCACTACCAAATTATAAAATTGCATGTTGCATATTCTACTATGATATCTCTCAACAGTAAGTTGAGGAAATACGAGTCCCGGCTGTCTTCCTAACTCCAACTAATGGGCACAGAAAATACCCAGCTGAAAATGAATGGCATTTTTTTACCTGCAAGATCAGACCCAGGGCCTCCTAGTGGTTGAGAGCCATACGCTCAGCACATAGTCTGCGTATAGGCACTGGGTTAATCTTACAGGTTAAAAAATGCCCATTCATTTTCTGCGGGGTACATTCTGTGCCCATTAGTTGGAGTTAGGAAGTCAGTCGGGGACTCGTATTTCCTTTGTAATTAATCAATGAATATCAGAGATTCATAATTAGGAGTAACACAATTTGTTCCACCGTTTGGAAATGACAGATGTTTTTAGTTTTTTTTTTTTTACAAATGTGCATAATAATTAAATCAGATGTTTCCTGTTTTGTTCCCTGTCCAAATTGGATAAATAGATTTGAGGGGGATGATGTAAACTGTAGGTTTGAACCGAGGAGTCGACATGATTTTTTACCCTTAATTAACTTGCTTTTGTTTTTAATACTATCAAAAAAGAGGCAAGGGAAATCTAACAGTAAGCCATTCTAGCTGATTGCAGGACTGTGTTTAGAGAAATTGATAATTACTAATCACAGGGGACAATCGGCTTGCACCTTAACTAGATTAGAGAATATGGGCTGCTTACAAATTGTTAGATGGGCAGAACTCCTATCTAATTCATCGCTAAACAAGTTTGCATAACATATTTATCATCTGATTGCTTTTCTGGGTCAGACGAACCAGAATGCGACTGAACTGTAGGGAATTTAATCAGCAAAGCACTCGTCGTTTCTCATTGAATTTGTGCGAAGATGGTGTTTGTTTTTGCTCAAATTGTCAAGATGTCTTGGATGTGACATTACACGCAGTCCAACAGTTTTCACAAATTGCAGAACGATTAGAGAGGGGAATAATCTAATATGTAAAAAAGAGAGGATCCTTGTTACACATCTGTGATCGTTTGCCAATTCTTTCCCTCTTGTCACTCAGCATTCTTTCATTATGTTAAGGCGTTCTCTGCCTGTCTTGTCTGGTCTGTTCAATTTTGCCGGTACTATTCTGTCTCCTTATTATCTCTCAGATAGAAGAGAAAATATACCATGTCTGCTCCCCATTATTGAGTTCAGGGAGGTTTTGTATGAAGTGGAAGTTGATCCAAGGTGATTGTTGAAGAGTCAGACCTTATGAATTATTAAAGATAATTAAAGTGCATGCGCTCATAATGCAGAGATGTGGGAAATCAAGTTGTCATCATTTTGACAGATGGGGTTTGCATATCAAATATCACATAATATGTTAATGCAGACAATACTCTAACCTCTTGTCTGATGAATATAGTTTTCTAATATTTCAGTAACTTGGCTCATAGCAGTAATGATCATGACAGAGGCAGTCACCTATGGCCTTCACATAGGTGGCAATACATCTGTCAATACCAGTGGTGGAAAAAGTACCCAATTGTCATATTTGAGTAGAAGTAAAGACACCTTAATTAATAGAAAATGACTCAAGTAAAAGTGAAAGTCACACAGTAAAATGCTTGAGTAAAAGTATTTGGTTTTAAATATAATTAAGTATCAAAAGTACATTTAATTGCGAAAATATACTTAAGTATCAAAAGTAAAAGAAAAAGTATAAAAAATGTCAAATTGCTTATATTAAGCAAACCAGACGGCACAATTCTTTTCTATTTTTTACTTATGTATTTTTTACTTAACACTTATTTTTCTTAAAACTTATTAAAGCATTTTTGGTTAAGGGCTTGTAAGTAAGCATTTCAAGTAGGTTATAAGGTCTACACCTGTTGTATTCGGCTTATGTGACAAATACAATTTGATTTTAATTGTATTGTTGTAAATTGCTTACGGATAGCCAGGGGCACACTCAAATACTCAGACATAATTTACAAAAAAAGATTTTGTGTTTACTGTGTCCGCCAGATCAGAGGCAGTGGGGATGACAAGGGATGTGCTCTTGATAATTGCGTGAATTGGACCATTTTCCTGACCTGCTAAGCGTTCAAACTGTAACGAGTACTTTTGGGTGTTAAAGGAAATGTATGGAGTAAAAAGTACATCGTTTTCTTTAGGAATGTAGTAAAGTAAAAGTAAAAGTTGGCAAACATATAAATAGTAAAGTAAAGTACAGATACCCCCAAAAATTACTTAGGTAGTATTTTAAAGTATTTTAACTTAAGTATTTTGCACCACTGGTCAATACACATGCATCCAAATGGCAGAGGAACCGAAGTGACAATTTGAAACTGTGCCATTTGAAACATGCTACAGGGCCTTGGCTCACCGAATGCAACGAACATGATTACATAGTCCAAGACAAGCTGGGTTAGCATAATTACAAATACAAACATTGTTTTGAGACACTTTCAGCATTGGGTTTTGTCAAGGGCTAGCACAGGAAGTGGTGCACCTTGGGAGAATGGTTTTCCTTTGGGAAGGTGAGAGCTTTCCTCAGAGAGATACGACACAATGGGAAGTATTTAGACAAGGCTGTAGCGAGTAAAGCCTAAAGCAGAAGATTTTTCATCTGCAATGAATATTACTCATCCAAAATAAATATTTACGCAAGGAGGGTGTAACATTGAGGATCAAATTAATGTCCTGGGTATATGTGAGAATTTGCATGATGCACAAACAGTCCTACCATATTGCACTGGGAGTGATCGTTGTATTCCCACACCATAGTCCGAAAAATAATTACATAATTCAAACTTGCCTCAAGTAGTCTAGGTCTTGTCATGCCACCATGTAAAAAGTGTGTTATGTGGAGGATTTATTTTAATCTAACTTTTATTTAAACAGAAGCTCATTGATGTTTTTGTCTTTTTATTTGACGTTCACCACACATTGTTTGTGACATTGGGATAATTAACCCATATAGAAGAAAGTAGCTCCAGTCTGGTCTGCTCAAAACTTGAAAAATTAGATTGTTGCAAATACGTGGTCTCATTGCACATGCCAGAAAAAGTTTCGGGATCCAAGTGTAGCCGGCTACTGGTGACTTGATGTGCCTTACTCTGTGTCAGCACAGCAACATCTATTAGCAAGCCCTGGGGGAGGCGGTCCACTAGCAGTTTGAAAAGCTTGTGTAACAGTGTAATGATGTAATTGTATTACATGATTCTTCTGCAGGAACAAGTAGGTTATACATTCTCAACAGAATGTTTTGGTATGCAATAAAGACCATTATACAACGGGTGGGTCTAACCCTGAATGCTGATTGGTTAAAACCGCATTCCAGTCTGTGCCTATTCCACAAATGACCACCGGCTAAATCTATGACGTTAAAATGCCTATTTACTCTTCCATTTGACTGTGCAATCCACTTTCTCATCAACCCAGCCAGGCACTTTAGAAACTTTATCTCCACTATAAAAAACATGTAGACATTATCTCACCTTTATCAGCAGAGATTTGTATTATCCTTGCGGTCTGTCTCTCCGACATTTGCAACATTGTTTCAATATTCAAATTCGATCTCCTGCTGTCCCATCGTGGAACATTTAGAACAAACAACTAGGTTGCGTCCATAGATACAGAACACAAAGACTGAAAGGACTGGGTCGCGTCTCTAGCAAACCTAGATTTGTGTCGGGACTTGTGGAAGGATGAAATAGTATGAATAAATTCATCAAAATAAAGTTAATGAAAATATGTGAATTATTATTTGAATACGTTGATAACCCGTTGAATAAAAGTTATTATGCCCTCGAAGCCAGTAAAACAAAACCCATACCAATATATCCTCCAAACACCGGAATCTCAGGCATTACTCCAAGATGGCGTAGCAGTCAGACTTATCTTATATACCTTTTATATATTTTTCTTCGCATTCATTTAAATATTTTTCCTAAGCCTCAACTTCAAAATACTATCCTGCAACCCGCCTCACCCAGTGTGGTGTGGATCTGGTTTTTTTTACTAAAATATTTCTATTTACCTCCGAACTGGAATACCTCAACTGAAGCTAGCTAGCTATCAGCTATCAGTCAGCTAACCTGTCTGACAATTTGTTCTCCTTCTGTGGCATCTCTATCAAAAATACAGCATCTCTGCTGTAACGTGACATTTTCTAAGGCTTCCATTGGCTCTCAGAACGTGCCAGAAAGTGTAATGGGGTGTCTGCAGTCTCTGGGCGAAGTACAGCAGCTCTGTTTGTGAGTGGTCAGACTGGGAACAGTGACACTGGAGATGTGCGTTCATGAGAATTCTCCATTTTCTTCTTTCAGCCTTTGAATGAATTCAACATCCCCCGGTTGGAATATTATCGCTATTTTACAAAAATAGCATAAAAATTGATTTTAAACAGCGTTTGACATGCTTCGAAGTACTTTAATGGAATATTTAGAATTTTTTTGTCACGAAACGCACTCACGCGTCACCCTTCGGATACTGACCTGAACGCACGAACAAAATGGAGGTATTTGAATATAACTATGGATTATTTGGAACCAAAACAACATTTGTTGTTGAAGTAGAAGTCCTGGGAGTGCATTCTGACAAAGAACGGCAAAGGTAATCCAATTTTTCTTATAGTAAATCTGAGTTTGGTGAGGGCCAAACTTGGTGGGTGTCAAATTAGCTAGCCGTGATTGCCGGGCTATCTACTCAGAATATTGCAAAATGTGCTTTAGCCGAAAAGCTATTTTAAAATCTGACACCGCGATTGCATAAAGGAGTTCTGTATATATAATTCTTAAAATAATTGTTATGTATTTTGTGAACATTAATCGTGAGTAATTTAGTAAATTCACCAGAAGTTTGCGGTGGGTATGCTAGTTCTGAACATCACATGCTAATGTAAAAAGCTGGTTTTTGATATAAATATGAACTTGATTGAACAAAACATGCATGTATTGTATAACATAATGTCCTAGGAGTGTCATCTGATGAAGATCATCAAAGGTTAGTGCTGCATTTAGCTGTGGTTTTGGTTTTTGTGACATATATGCTTGCTTTGAAAATGGCTGTGTGATTATTTTTGGCAGGGTACTCTCCTGACATAATCTAATGTTTTGCTTTCGCTGTAAAGCCTTTTTGAAATCGGACAATGTGTTTAGATTAACGAGAGTCTTGTCTTTAAAATAGTGTAAAATAGTCATATGTTTGAGAAATTGAAGTTATAGCATTTTTTAGGTATTTGTATTTCGCAAACGTCCCACCTTGCCCAGGGAGGTTAACACCCCGGCCATCCTACAATCTAAGCTTGATGCCCTCAATCACACACAAATTATCTATGAACCTACCAGGTACAACCCCAAATCCGTAAACACAGGCACCGTCATAGATATCATCCTAACTAACTCGCCCTCCAAATACACCTCTGCTGTTTTAAACCAAGATCTCAGCGATCACTGCCTCATTGCCTGCATCCATAATAGTCAGCGGTCAAACGACCAACCCTCATTACTGTCAAACGCTCCCTAAAACACTTCAGCGAACAGTTATTTCTAATCGACCTGGCCCGGGTATCCTGGAATGACATTGACCTCATCCCGTCAGTAAAGGATGCCTGGTTATTCTTTAAAAGTGCCTTCCTCACCATCTTAAATAAGCATGCTCCGTTCAAAAATTTTTGCTGCCCTTGACCTGTGGCGTTCTGCATTAGCATCGAATAGCCCCTGTGATATGCAACTTTTCATGGAAGTTAGGAACCAATATACACAGGCAGTTAGGAAAGCTAAGGCTAGCTTTTTCAAACAGAAATTTGTATCCTGTAGTACAAACTCCAAAAAGTTCTGGGACACTGTAAAGTCCATGGAGAATAAGAACACCTCCTCCCAGCTGCCCACTGCACTGAGGCTAGGAAACACTGTCACTACCGATAAATCCACAATAATTGAGAATTTCAATAAGCATTTTTCTACGGCTGGCCATGCTTTCCACCTGGCTACCCCTACCCCGGTCAACAGCCCTGCGCTCCCCACAGCAACTCGCCCAAACCTCCCTCACTTCTCCTTCAGCCAAATCCAGATAGCTGATGTTCTGAAAGAGCTGTAAAATCTGGACCCCGACAAATCAGCCGGGCCAGACAATCTGGACCCTCTCTTTCTAAAATTATCTGCCGAAATTCTTGCAACCCCTATTACTAGCATGTTCAACCTCTCTTTGTATCATCTGAGATTCCCATAGATTGGAAAGCTGCCACGGTAATCCCTCTCTTCAAAGGGGAAGACACTCTAGACCCAAACTGCTACAGACCTATATATATTCTACCCTGCCTTTCTAAGGTCTTTGAAGTTAACAAACAGATTACCGACCATTTCGAATCTCACAGTACCTTCTCCGTTATGCAATTTGGTTTCCGAGTTGGTCATGGGTGCACCTCAGCCATGCTCAAGGTCCTAAACGATATCATAACCGCCATCGATAAGAGACATTACTGTGCAGCCGTATTCATCGACCTGGCTAAGGCTTTCGGCTCTGTCAATCACAACATTCTTATTGTCAGACTCAACAGCCTTGGTTTCTCAAATGATTGCCTCGCTTGGTTCACCAACTACTTCTCCGATAGAGATCAGTATGTCAAATCGGAGGGCCTGTTGTCCGGACCTCTGGCAGTCTCTATGGGGGTGCCAAAGGGTTCAATTCGCTGGCCGACTCTCTTTCTGTATACATCAATGATGTTGCTCTCGCTGCTGGTGATTCTTTGATCCACCTCTGCGCAAACGACACCATTCTGTATACCTCTGGCCCTTCTTTGGACACTGTGTTAACTAACCTCCAGATGAGCTTCAATGCCTTACAACTCTCCTTCCGTGGCCTCCAATTGCTCTTAAATGCAAGTAAAACTAAATGCATGCTCTTCAACCGATCGCTGCCCGCACCTGCCCGTCCGTCCAGCATCACTACTCTGGACGGTTCTGACTTAGAATATGTGGACAACTACAAATACTTAGGTGTCTGGTTAGACTGTAAACTCTCCTTCCAGACTCACATTAAACATCTCCAATCCAAAATTAAATCTAGAAATCGGCTTCCTATTTCGCAACAAAGCATCCTTTACTCATGCTGCCAAACATACCCTCGCAAAACTGACCATCCTACCAATCCTCGACTTCGGTGATGTCATTTACAAAATAGCCTCCAACACTCGACTCAACAAATTGGATGCAGTCTATCACAGTGCCATCTGTTTTGTCACCAAAGCCCCATATACTACCCACCACTGTGACCTGTATGCTCTCATTGGCTTGCCCTCGCTTCATACTCGTCGCCAAAACCACTGGCTCCAGGTCATCTACAAGTCTCTGCTAGGTAAAACCCCGCCTTATCTCAGCTCACTGGTCACCATAGCAGCACCAACCCGTAGCATGCGCTCCAGCAGGTATATCTCACTGGTCACCCCCAAAGCCAATTCTTCCTTTGGCCGCCTTTCCTTCCAGTTCTCTGCTGCCAATGACTGGAACGAACTGCAAAAATCTCTGAAGCTGTAGACTCTTACCTCCCTCACTAGCTTTAAGCACCAGCTGTCAGAGCAGCTCACAGATCACTGCACCTGTACATAGCTCATCTGTAAATAGCCTGTCCAATCTACCTCATCCCCATCCTGTATTTATTTATTTATCTTTGTCCTTTGCACCACAGTATCTCAACTTGCACATTCATCCTCTGCACATCCTACCATTCCAGTGTTTAATTGCTATATTGTAATTACTTTGCCACCACGGCCTATTTATTGCCTTACCTCTCTTATCCTACCTCATTTGCACATGCTGTATACAGATTTTCCTCCTGTATTATTGATTGTATGTTTGTTTATTCCATGTGTAACTCTGTGTTGTTGTATGTGTCGAACTGCTTTGCTTTATCTTGGCCAGGTCGCAGTTGCAAATGAGAACTTGTTCTCAACTAGCCTACCTGGTTAAATAAAGGTGAAATAAATAAATATAAAAATGTAGCATTTAAATAGATCCTCACTTCGGTTTATTCTATCTTATTATCCAGGTATCCCTTGGGAAATAGGTGTTATGACCTTAATAGGACTTCCTGGTTAAAAAAAGGTTAAATCATGATTTCTATATTATTCTCATATACTGTAGTCTATGAGGCAATGAACATCTTTTACTCTTGCTATGAGGTCATCAATCTATTTCTACATGCTTTTCCAATTATGTTCCTTGTAGAAGTTGTGTTTATAGTATTTGACTACATGCTTTTTCTTTCAACGTATTCCATAAAATGTCAATATAAACTACATGCCAATCAGACCATGATAAATAATTCAATGAGATATGGCTATGAAATGGCAATGATCAATGTGAAGGATAGCATGTAAAAACAGAAAATTGAAGCGTAGGCTATTCATGTTATACAATTCATTCGATTTTTAAAGCAGTCTCAGCTATTTCTGTCAGCTCATGTCAACAATCATCAGATGTGTATATACACAATAGGTCTCACAACAGAGATACCAAAGTGTAGTGCTTATATGAGGGGCACTGTAATGTCATGTCAAAATGTTTTGATTGAAACACATGCCCGTCAGCAGATCTGGAGATATGGCCGTGTCCAGCAAATCGTCACAGGAGCTCCAATCACATGACATCTGACCTTTCCGTTAACCTTGGAGTGGACATGTCTGGTCCTCTTGATGTCGGCAGTTATTTTTTTCCAGGCAGACAGGAGAGGTGGTGGTGGTGGTGGTGGGAGATGAATTCTGTCGAGTTGTTTTGTTTCCCTGAGGGAGGGATGGGGGGATGGAGGGATGAAGAGGGGAGGGTTTATAAATGGACTTGCTGCATCAGTTATGGCTGTGGGCAGGTTACTGCGAACAGCAGAGGGGACAGTTCAGTTCTTCTGCGTTTCACTTTAATGTTCACACACTGAGATAATTAATGTTCCACCCTTTTGTTGCCCTCTCCATCCTCCGTTTGTTGGTCTCCAACATTAATAATCTTTGAACCGACAGAGAGGGAGTAAGGTGCCAAATGTGTTTATGTCGTGCTTTGTCTTAATCCTTTGTTGTTCTCGTTTTGAGAACAATGTCTCTGTGTAGGTTGGGCATGAGCTGTACCACACAGATTTGTATCATGGTTGTAGATGTAATCTTGCATTGTCTAATAGAACAAGTACATAATTTAATACAAGTGCTATTGTACGTGTATTAACCCTACGGCCTCTCCGTTTTGCTCTTTTTATCGTCAACATCTTACTTCTCCTCATTCAAGTAATAGAGACCCACAATGGATTTCAAGGAAACTACAGTTGTCAGAGGAAGTCCTTTCTCTGCGCAGGGAGTGCCGGGTGGAAATTAGACCACCACAACTACAGGGGAGAAAAATGAAAGGGGGTCTTCTCTGCCCTTAAAATAATTGCAAGCTCAACTGCAAATTGAAGGCTCTGATCTGTCTGGGCTGGTGAGTGGGTCCTATTATTTTGTGTTCACATACACACTGACAATGATCGCCCGTCACATCAAAAGAATGATTGTTGTTGTTGATGGCTCTATTTAGACTCCAATCAGCCCCATAGGGGACATGAAAGCACCAGTGTTGGAAATAACATCAGATTATGTAATTGGTTCAGCAATATGTAAAGAATGGTCAATACAAACAGGCCATCATGTGGGAGATCTAAGGTAAGTCCCACATTGCATCCTATTCCCTACATAGTGCACTACTTTTGACCATAGCCCAGGGTGCCATTTGAGATGCAACCCAAGTATAAACAGCTATTGTAGGGGTCTGCAACAGGTCTACCAGTAGCTCGCAGCCCACCTATGAGTATCTTGGCAAACAATTCTGAAAGGAAATACATGTTTTACGTGTTCCACCGCAAACTTTCTTAAACAAATATCAGACACCACAAACTCCCGGCTACTAGCCAATCAAAGCCAAATTGACCTTTTCCCATCCCTGGTTAGCCACACTTGGCTTATAAAGCCAAAAGTAACACAATATACACAATTAATTTCCAGCAATATTGCCCCGTCTGTCTGTGTGGTACATGCGATTATTTATCACTTTGTTAAGCCAGCTAGCGATGCTAATGATAACCGTAATTGTTGGTAGACAGAAGGCATTTGCCAATACTCTATTAAATATTAAGTAGAAAATATAGGCTTACCTGACAAAATATTATCATGATTATTTGTATTAATCGGGTGGGCATTTGTTTTGCAAACTCTGCCATCACATGTGCAGTAGCAGTACAGAAACATTGCTAGCCAAACACATTCCTCTCTTGCTAGTTGAATTACAAATGTCTTAATTTTTTAGGTCTTCTAATGTGATTTAAGCATTGACGTGGACTCAAAGCATCGAATTTGGTTGTTTCTCTGTCAGAGGTGAAAAATTTGGTTTTAGAGGTGGGAGGAATAACTTTTTATTTGTATGCATTTGTTTGTCGGATAAACACTCCAAAACAGCCTAATACACAATTGAATTTGATAAAAAATGAAATAAAAAAAAATGTTTAAAAAAAACCTGTTATTTTGTTATTTGTTAGTTTAATGACAGAAAACATGAACAGTTGAAGTCAGAAGAATACATACACCTTAGCCAAACACATTTCAACTCAGTTTTTCACAATTCCTGACATTTAATCCTAGTAAAAATTCCCTGTTTTAGGTCAGTTAGGATCACCACTTTATTTTAAGAATGTGAAATGTCAGAATAATAGTAGAGCGATGTCACGTCCTGACCAGTAAAAGAGGTTGTTTGTTAATGTAGTTTGGTCAGGGCGTGGCAGGGGGTGTTTGTTTAGAGTGTTTCGGGGTTTGTTGGGCTATGTTCTTGTTAGTCTATTTCTATGTTAGTTCTAGTATGTCTATTTCTATGTGGTGTTTATTGGGTTGACCTTCAATTGGAAGCAGCTGCTCCTCGTCGCTTCTAATTGAAGGTCCTATTTAAGAGGGGCGTTTTTTCTATGGGATTTGTGGGTAGTTGTTTCCTGTTTTGTGTTCGTGCACATGACAGGACTGTTTAGTGTCGTTTGTTGTTTTGTATACATGTTTCTTTTGTTTTCCTTCTTTAATAAAATAAGAAGATGAGTTTACACATCCCGCTGCGTTTTGGTCAAGTCCCTACGACACCCGTGACAACAGAATTATTTATTTCAGCTTTTCTTTCTTTCATCACATTCCCAGTGGGTCAGAAGTTTACATACCCTCAATTAGTATTTGGCAGCATTGCCTTTAAATTGTTTAACTTGGGTCAAACATTTAGGGTAGCCTTCCACAAGCTTCCCACAATAAGTTGAATTTCGGCCCATTCGTCCTGACAGAGCTGGTGGAGTCAGGTTTGTAGGCCTCCTTGCTCGCACATACTTTTTCAGTTCTGATCACAAGTTTTCTATAGGCTTTATGAGGTCAGGGCTTTATGATGGCCACTCCAAAACCTTGACTTTGTTGTCCTTAAGCTATTTTGCCGCAACTTTGGAAGTATGCTTGGGGTCATTGTCCATTTGGAAGACCCAGTTGCGACCAAGCTTTAACTACCTGACTGATGTCTTGAGATGTTGCTTCAATATATCCACATAATTTTCCTTCTCAAGTTGCCATCTATTTTGTGAAGTGCACCAGTCCCTCCTGCAGCAAAGCACCCCCACAACATGATGCTGCCACCCCTGTGCATCATGGTTGGGATGGTGTTTTTGGGCTTGCAAGCATCCCCCTTTTTCCTCCAAACATAACGATGGTCATTATGGCCAAACAGTTCTATTTTTGTTTCATCAGACCAGAGGACATTTTTCCAAAAAGTACGATCTTTGTCCCCATGTGCAGTTGCAAACCGTAGTCTGGCTTTTTGATGGCTGTTTTGGAGCAGTGGATTCTTCCTTGCTGAGCGGCCTTTCAGGTTATGTCGATATAGGACTCGTTTTACTGTGGATATATACTGCTCAAAAAAATTAAGGGAACACTTAAACAACACATCCTAGATCTGAATGAAATAAATAATCTTATTAAATACTTTTTTCTTTACATAGTTGAATGTGCTGACAACAAAATCACACAAAAATAATCAATGGAAATCCAATTTATCAACCCATGGAGGTCTGGAATTGGAGTCACACTCAAAATTAAAGTGGAAAACCACACTACAGGCTAATCCAACTTTGATGTATTGTCCTTAAAACAAGTCAAAATGAGGCTCAGTAGTGTGTGTGGCCTCCACGTGCCTGTATGACCTCCCTGGGCATGCTCCTGATGAGGTGGCGGATGGTCTCCTGAGGGATCCCCTCCCAGACCTGGAATAAAGCATCCGCCAACTCCTGGACAGTCTGTGGTGCAACGTGGCGTTGGTGAATGGAGCGAGACATGATGTCCCAGATGTGCTCAATTGGATTCAGGTCTGGGGAACGGGCGGGCCAGTCCATAGCATCAATGCCTTCCTCTTGCAGGAACTGCTGACACACTCCATCCACATGAGGTCTAGCATTGTCTTGCATTAGGAGGAACCCAGGGCCAACCGCACCAGCATATGGTCTCACAAGGGGTCTGAGGATCTCATCTCGGTACCTAATGGCAGTCAGGCTACCTCTGGCGAGCACATGAAGGGCTGTGCGGCCCCCCAAAGAAATGCCACCCCACACCATGACTGACCCACCGCCAAACCGGTCATGCTGGAGGATGTTGCAGGCAGCAGAACGTTCTCCACGGCGTCTCCAGACTCTGTCACGTCTGTCACGTGCTCAGTGTGAACCTGCTTTCATCTGTGAAGAGCACAGGGCGCCAGTGGCGAATTTGCCAATCTTGTTGTTCTCTGGCAAATGCCAAACGTCCTGCACGGTGTTGGGCTGTAAGCACAACCCCCACCTGTGGACGTTGGGCCCTCATACCACCCTCATGGAGTCTGTTTCTGACCGTTTGAGCAGACACATGCACATTTGTGGCCTGCTGGAGGTCATTTTGCAGGGCTCTGGCAGTGCTTCTCCTGCTCCTCCTTGCACAAAGGCGGAGGTAGCGGTCCTGCTGCTGGGTTGTTGCCCTCCTACGGCCTTCTCCACGTCTCCTGATGTACTGGCCTGTCTCCTGGTAGTGCCTCCATGCTCTGGACACTACGCTGACAGACACAGCAAACCTTCTTGCCACAGCTCACATTGATGTGCCATCCTGGATGAGCTGCACTACCTGAGCCACTTGTGTGGGTTGTAGACTCCGTCTCATGCTACCACTAGAGTGAAAGCACCACCAGCATTCAAAAGTGACCAAAACATCAGCCAGGAAGCATAGGAACTGAGAAGTGGTCTGTGGTCCCCACCTGCAGAACCACTCCTTTATTGGGGGTGTCTTGCTAATTGCCTATAATTTCCACCTGTTGTCTATTCCATTTGCACAACAGCATGTGAAATTTATTGTCAATCAGTGTTGCTTCCTAAGTGGACAGTTTGATTTCACAGAAGTGTGATTGACTTGGAGTTACAATGTGTTGTTTAAGTGTTCCCTTTATTTTTTTGAGCAGTGTAGATACTTCTGAACCTGTTTCCTCCAGCATCTTCACAAGCTGCTTTGCTGTTGTTCTGGGATTGATTTTGTCACGCCATGACCTGAAAGAGACGTTTTTCTCTGTTTGATTAGGTCAGAGTGTGACATGGGGTGGGCATTCTATGTTTTCTATTTATTTATGTTTAGCCGAGTATGGTTCCTAATGAGAGGCAGCTGTCTATCGTTGTCTCTGATTGGGAATCATACTTAGGCAGCCTTTTCCCCGCCTGTGTTTGTGGGTAATTATTATTTCTGTGAGTGTTTTGGTGTGCGCCACAGTTGTGTCACGTTTATTTCTGTTTACCTGTTTATTGTTTTGTTCGGTTATCTTCAAATAAAGAATGCGGAATTACCGGCACACTGTGCCTTGGCTGATTTATGACAGGGAGTTTGAAGATAGCGAACGTGACAGAATTACCCACCACAAGAAGGCCAAGCAGCGTGCGCTTACTGGGAAGACGAGCTGGACCAGGGAGAATCAACAGCGACGGAAACACGAGAGGCAGCGCCCCGCATTTGCCGGGCTAGAGTTAGCATTCAGCCAGGAAGGGTGGTGCCAGCTCAGCGCTCCTGGTCTCCAGTGCGCCTCCTCGGTCCAGGATATCCTGCGCCAGCTTTACGCACTCTGTCGCCAGTACGCCTTCACAGCCCAGTTCGTCCTATGCCAGCGCCCCACACTTGCCGGGCTAAACTGAGCATCTAGCCAGGACGAGTTGTGCCAGCCATACGCTCCAGACCTCCACTGCGCCTCCATGGCCCAGTACATCCTGCGCCAGTTCTACGCACTGTGTCACCAGTGCGCCTTCACAGCCCAGTTCGTCCTGTGCCAGTGCCCCGCACTTGCAGGGCTAAAGGAAGCATCCAGCCAGGACGGGTTGTGCCAGCCCTAAACTCCAGACCTCCAGTGCGCCTCCATGGCCCTGTATACCCTGTGCCTGCTTTGCGCACCCAGTCTCCAGTGCGTCTCCCCAGTCCGGTGGGACCGGTTCCAGCTCCACGTACGAAGCCTCCAGTGATAATCCATGGCACGAAGCCTCCAGTGATATCCATGGCCTGGAGCCTGTAGGGATGATCCATGGCACGAAGCCTCCAGTGATGATCCATGGCCCGGAGCCTGTAGGGATGATCCATGGCATGAAGCCTCCAGTGATAATCCATGGCCCGGAGCCTCCAGTGATAATCCATGGCACGAAGCATCCAGTGATGATCCATGGCCCGGAGCCTGTAGGGATGATCCATGGCACGAAGCCTCCAGTGATGATCCATGGCCCGGAGACTGTAGGGATGATCCATGGCACGAAGCATCCAGCGATAATCCATGGCCCGGAGCCTCCAGTGATGATCCATGGCACGAAGCCTTCAGTGAAGATCCATGGCCCGGAGCCTCCAGTGACGATCCATGGCAAGAAGCCTACAGAGACGTCCCCCTGTCCGGAGCCTCCGGCGACGTCCCCCTGTCCGGAGCCTCCGGCGACGTCCCCCTGTCCGGAGCCTCCGGCGACGTCCCCCTGTCCGGAGCCTCCGGCGACGGTCCCCCAGTCCGGAGCCTCCGGCGACGGTCCCCCAGTCCGGAGTCTCCGGCGGGGGTCTGCAGTCCAGAGCCTCCGGCGATGATCCGTGGTCCGGTTCCTCAGACGATGATCCATGCTCCGGTAATACAAAAGCGGAGGGATCAGCTGGCGGAGCGGGAGCTACGCCCCGAACCGGAGCCGCCACCATGGGTAGATGCCCACACGGACCCTCCCCTATAGGTTCAGGTTTGCGGCCGGGAGTCCGCACCTTTGGGGGGGGTACTGTCACGCCCTGACCTGAGAGAGCCATTTCTCTCTGTTTGGTTAGGTCAGGGTGTGACATGGGGTGGGCATTCTGTTTTCTATTTCTTTGCGTTTAGCCAAGTATGGTTCCTAATCAGAGGCAGCTGTCTATCGTTGTCTCTGATTGGGAATCATACTTAGGCAGCCTTTTCCCCACCTGTGTTTGTGGGTAATTATTATTTCTGTGAGTGTTTTGGTGTGTGCCACAGTTGCGTCACATTTACTTATTTTTACCTGTTTATTGTTTTGTTCAGTTATCTTCAAATAAAGAATGTGGAATTACCGGCACGCTGCGCCTTGGCTGATTTATGACAGGGAGTTCGAGGACAGTGAACGTGACAGATTTGCACTTTTCGCACCAAAGTACGTTCATCTCTAAGAGACAGAACGCGTCTCCTTCCTGAGTGGTATGACGGCTGCGTGGTCCCATGGTGTTAATACTTGCGTACTATTGTTTGTACAGATGAACGTGGTACCTTCAGGCGTTTGGAAATTGCTCCCAAGGATGAACCAGACTTGGAGGTCTACAATTATTTTTATGAAGTCTTGGCTGATTTCTTTTGATTTTCCCATGTCAAGCAAAGAGGCACTGAGTTTGAAGGTAGGCCTTGAAATACATCCACAGGTACACCTCCAATTGACTCAAAATGATGTCAATTAGCCTATCAGAAGCTTCTAAAGCCATGACATCATTTTCAGGAATTTTCCTAGCTGTTTAAAGGCACAGTCAACTTAGTGTATGTAAACTTCTGACCCACTGGAATTGTGATACAGTGAATTATAAGTGAAATAATCTGTCTGTAAACAATTGTTGGAAAAATTACTTGTCATGCACAAAGTAGATGTCCTAACCAACTTGACAAAACTATAGTTCATTAACAAGAAATTTGTGGAGTGGTTGAAAACAAGTTTTAATGACTCCAACCTAAGTGTATTGTAAACTTCCGACTTCAACGGTATCTTGTGTAGCAAGGAGTTGTGTAGCAAGGAGTTGGCTTTTCATAGCCGAGCCTTCAGAGTTAGAGACAGCAGGTGCCGTAGAGAGAGAGAGTCAACAACAGCAGATCCGGGAAAAGGTCAGGCTTCCATAGCCACAGGCAGAACAGTTGAAACTGGAGCAGCAGCATGACCAGGTGGACTGTTGACAGCAAGGAGTTATCAAGCCAGATTGTCCTGAGGCATGGTCCTAGGGCTCAGCTCCTCAAAGAGGGAACGGGGAGGAGAGAGAGAATTAGAGGGAGCATACTTAAATTCACACAGGACACCGGATAAGACAGGAGAAATACTACAGACATAAGACTGACCCTAGCCCCCGACACAAACTATTGCAGCATAAATACTGGAGGCTGAGACAGGAGGAGTCGGGAGACACCGTGGCCCCGTCCGACAATACCTCCAGACAGGGCCACCCAGGCAGGATATAACCCCACCCACTTGGCCAAAGCAGAGCCTCCACACCACTAGAGGGATATCTTCAAACCACCAACTTACTACCCTGTGACAAGGCTGAGGATAGCCCACGAAGATCTCCCCCTCGACACGAACCCGGGGGGCATGCCAAACCCAGACAGGAGTCAGTGACTCAACCCACTCAAGTGACGCACCCTTACTAGGGACGGGATGGAAGAGCACCAGTAAGCCAGTGACTCAGCCCCCATAATACGGTTAGAGGCAGAGAATCCCAGTGGAGAGAGGGGAACCGGCCAGGCAGAGACAGCAAGGGCGGTTCGTTGCTCCAGTGCCTTTTCCGTTCACCTTCACACCCCTGGCCAGACTACACTCAATCATAAGACCTACTGAAGAGATGAGTCTTCAATAAAGACTTAAACGTTGAGACCGAGTCTGCGTCTCTCACATGGATAGGCAGACCATTGCATAAAAATTGAGCTCTATAGGAGAAAGCCTTAGCTTAGAAATTCTAGGGACAATAAAGAGGCCTGCGTCTTGTGACCGTAGTGTACTTGTAGGTATGTATGGCAGGACCAAATTGGAGAGATAGGTAGGAGCAAGCCCATGTAATGCTTTGTAGGTTAGCAGTAAAACCTTGGAAATCAGCCCTAGCCTTAACAGGAAGCCAGTGTAGAGAGGCTTGCACTGGAGTAATATGATCAAATGTTTTGGTTCTAGTCAAGATTCTAGCAGCCATGTTTAGCGCAAACTGGAGTATATTTAGTGCTTTATCCGGGTAGCCAGAAAGTAGAGCACTGCAGTAGTCTAATCTAGAAGTGACAAAAGCACGGATGAACTTTTCTGCATCATTTTTTAACTGAAAGTTTCTTATTTTTGCAATGTTACAAAGATGGAAAAAAGCTGTCCTTGAAATAGTCTTGATCTGTTCGTCAAAAGAGAGATCAGGGTCCAGAGTAATGCCGAGGTCCACAGTTTTATTTGAGACAACTGTACAACCATCAAGATTAATTGTCAGATCGAACAGAAGATCTCTTTGTTTCTTGGGACCTAGAACTAGCATCTCTTTTTTGTCCACTTCCTTATGTCTGAAACACAGGCTTCCAGGGAGGGCAATTTTGGGGCTTCACCATGTTTCATCAAAATGTACAGCTGTGTATCATCCGCATTGCAGTGAAAATTAACATTATGTTTCTGAATGACATATATGTAGTGAAAATAATAGTGGTCCTAAAACGGAACCTTGACGAACTCCAAAACGTACAGTTGATTTGTCAGAGGACAAACCATCCACAGAGAAACTGATATCTTTCCGACAGATAAGATCTAAACCAGGCCAGAACTTGTAGACCAATTTGGATTTCCAATCTCTCCAAAAGAATGTCATGATCGATGGTGTCAGAAGTAGCACTAAGGTCTAGGAGCACGAGGACAGATGCAGAGCCTTGGTCTGACGCCATTAAAAGGTAATTTACCACCTTCACGAGTGCAGACTCAATGCTACAGTATGATGGTGTCTAAAACCAGACTGAAGCGTTTCGTATACATTGTTTGTCTTCAGGAAGGCAGTGAGTTGCTGTGCAACAGCTTTTTCAAAATGGGAGATTCGATGTAAGCTGATGGTTTTTTATATTTTCTGGTTCGAGGTTTGGCTTCTTCAAGAGAGGCTTTATTACTGCCACTTTTAGTGAGTTGGGTACACATCCAGTGGATAGGGAGCCGTTAATTATGTTCAACATAGGAGGGCCAAGCACAGGAAGCAGCTCTTTCAGTAATCTGTGTTTGCATGATGCCTTTCTATGGCATGGTACCCATTTCAAGTCTACATTGGCTCCTCCCTATCCTTGCAACCTGTGGGTGTTACATCTGGCATAGTTGGCAGGATAGGGAACTGGGTACAGCAGCAGCAGGAGGAGCCACCCTCAGTTTGGTGCAATATGCTTGTTTTTTTATTCAGACAACATTATTGCATGGTTTGTATGGTGTTTGGATACAGAATTGTATGAACTGTTTGTGTTGTATGCCTAATCTGTTGCCCCTCTCTCCCTGTATGAATGTGTGAGTGAGTGAGTGAGTGAGTGAGTAAGTCAGTAAAAGACATCATGGGTCTGCAGCACTATGGGATCCATGGCTTTCCGTGAAGGAAACAGACATGTGAGGGAGGCTTGGGAAGCTCATTATGTGGGTCTACCGCCCCTGGTTAGACTATCCTTTCCACTGGCCTCTGGAAATGGGTTGAGAGGGAGAGAGGTCTTGGTGCAAGTTGGTGTTGGCCACACCTGCGAGGGCACAAAAGTCGCTCCCGCCCATGCGTGCCCCAAGGTATGCTGCCACCTCTGAAGGAGGGGACCCACGGGTACCAGGCAGTTTGTTGTCATTCCTTGCCCGTGTGTTTGTGAGTGTGTTTGGGGATAGTGTGGACAAAGTTATAGGCGATATGGGCGCTGGTGCTATAGGCTATCAACTCCGTTCCAATTACATCTGAAATATTTAGTCTGTTTTTTTTATAGTGGCTGCCATGCCCACCAGGGGCCAAATCTGGGGTGGCTCCATATCCATATCTTTTCAGGGGGAACATACACCTCTGTGCCAAAATGTGTGCTTTTATCACAAAGTGCACTACTGAGTCAACATTTTCATCTTAGTCTCTCACCACTAGTATTCCTCTATATTAACACAGAAATCATAGTAAATTGTGGTTTTTAGTTGGTAACTAGTTGCTGGACAAAGTCCTAAAATGTCAGGATAAAACCCCCTGTTGGTTCTTTTAGGGTTAAATATGAGGACATGTTGTATTCAAAGGTGGGGGAAGTTGTAACAAGGTCAGGATAGTCATTTGAGTATTTCTATTCTATGTTTGCCTGATGTGTTTCCATGGCCTTATCCTTAGTTCAAGTCGACATAGGTTACAAGGATCGGGAAGAGCCAATGGGATTACCAGAAAGTGGGTAGTCTGTCTGACCTGAACGGACAAGTGGTGAGGAAGGCAGAATCCATCCTGTCTCACTGTTCCCACCCCCAACACCATGAATTCCAGGAGCAACCCTCTGGCTCCTGGTATGGATTCCCCACTGTCAAGACTAACAAGTACAAGCACTCCTTTACCCCTACGACCATTGCCCTTTTGAATAAAGTTCAGAGGAGGTCGGCTAGTCTGGCCGAACTGGTTTCACTGTCATTGTGTTTTTTTGTTTTTTTTTGCATACATGGGGATTACGAGGATGATTATGATGATTATAATGATGATGGTGGTGGTAATGTGATGATGATAATGGTGACATTACTGATTATGATTGTCATTTTCTCGATGATGTTGACGTGATGATTTGAGAATGTGCACTGCGCACTTTACTAATTATGTAACCTGTACTAATGTTGATCATTAGTATTGTATATATTTGTATTGATGGCTGTCACCCCATGACTGACATACTAGCCCATTGTTATTAAGAATAGTTTGTGTTCCATGTGTTTTTTATTTTTATGTCTAATGTGCTCACCTGCTGCAAAACCAATTGATATATACAAGGAGCTATAGTGTTAACAGCTGATATTGAATAAGGTCCTTGTTTTTAATCTCTGAGAAACATCTCACGGCAACAAGAAAATACGATCCAGCTCAGTGACACAATTGATTACTATGATTAATTGCATCATCAGTTAATGATGCATGTGAGTATAATACATATTTCATCTCCTGTAAGATACCACCACGCTGTTTGCTCTAATAATGTATATTTGGCGGCTGTTTGTATTCTAAATTATTTCGTTTAAAGATTATTAAGATTATTATCCATAACGTCAAGGAAGTGTATATTCAACTGGCAGAAAAACGTTACATTAGGTTTAGGGGAAAAAAATCTATTAATGGGTTAAAGTTAGGTTCAGGAATGAGGGTTAGGTTAAGATTAGGTATAATTTCAGTGTTACAGCTATTTCTTAGTGTGGTTGGATCATCTGAGACGATGATGAATTTAAATGAAATACTCCACGTCATTCATCAGATGGCAACTCAAATGATGTCAGACTTTCCCTTGGCAGAAATGTAATAATATTCAGTTTGCAAATCTATGACAAGCACATGCTCATTTGGGACATTCGGTGAGCCTTTATGCATTATTAATGCTAATTCATAAGAGCCAAAGCCTTTTCAATGGAATCAGAATATATTAAATACATGTTATTAAGCCTAGAATTGATTTATCTCGGCCCATGGTAACATTAATCGTTGACTTGCCCTTAAAACATCTCGAGATACATACTTGTCCTCCATTTAAGTATGCATCAGTTATACTACTGTAGGTATTTTAAAACGTTATCTGTTCATGAGGGAGCTCTTGCTCTCGTTTTATGATACATTCATGTGACTACAAGCATTTTCTGCATGTGCTTTAAATATCAAAGTTAAAATATATACTGTCTTGCATATTACAAGCCGTGGAAAGGGGAAAAAACATTAGTATTAACTACATAACCAAAGGTAAACAAAAAATGTCAACACCACACTAAATTGCTCTCGCACTTAACTTAGTCTGGCTTGACACATCGTTGCCTCATCACTCGCCTCCCCTGGATAATTTGCTCAGTGATTTGGCAGCGGCCCCTTAAGCGGTGTGGCTTAGATGAGGGGCCTCGCAATCTCTCCCCGCCTGCTCCCCGTAAGAGGCTTGTCTGATGTTGACTCCTGGGGGGAGAGGCTGGCCTGATTTCCACAGCACTAGTCCACTCTGTAGTTTATCCAGGGGGCAGACTTCACCTGAGCTCTAATCCCCACTCCCCATCCTACTCTGCTGTCTTCAGATATACTCCTTGTACACAGAGTCGTTGACCAGGTGGTGGAGGGCCAGTTGCTATGCTGATGATGACGCCTTGGCTGTGTCTGGATTCTCTTCTAGTGTACTTGTTACTAAAAGTATTTCAAATTACAAGTTATCGAACCCGTTCACAGGGTTGGTTAATTCTGGAGACTCCTTTGGTGACTTCAGAGTCAGGTTTTTCTACTCCATATGTAGAAAAGCAGTACACATACTGAAGAGGCCTTAGTGAACCTTGGGCAGTTTAGAGAGTGTGTTTGTTTTAGTTGATTGTGTTTTGTGTATATTTGTTTGTGTGTGCAATTTGGGTCCTGCTGTACTTTACTTGTTTTATATTGTATTCGATTATTTTGTACTATGAACTTGTATACGCAGGGCTCCCTTGAAAAAGAGACACTGGTCTCAATGGTGTCTCCCTGCTAAAATAAAGAAAAACAAAATCTAATGGTGTTATTCCCTGCCATTTGTTCATTTTTGTACAGCCCATCCCTTTATCTGATTATCAGCTGTTGTCAAACACATGTGGGTCTGAAAAGACAATTCATTAATGTGCTGCAAATTCATACCAAAGTGTACTTAATTTGTGAATTTTACATACTATAACATTTTCTATTTTTGCATACCCAAAAAGTCGACTATTTAGGATACTAGTATGGGTATTCAGTCACAGCCCATTAACAATTGGGGTATTCCATTTGGGACCTTCCAACCCTCCCTTAAATAGACCATTTGATACATTCCAGGCTCACCTTCCAGCCCTCCCTGAAATAGACAATTTGGAGCCTTCCAGCCCTACCTTCCAGCTCCCTGAAATACAGTGCCTTTGGACACCTTGACTTTTTTCACATTTTGTTACATTACAACTTTATTCTAAAATGGATTAAACTTTTTTTTTACTCAACACCCCATAATGAGAAAGAGAAAAAAAGTTTAGAATTTTTTGCAAATTTATTAGAAATAAAAACAGAAATACCTTCATTACATAAGTATTCAGACCCTTTGCTATGAGACTCGAAATTGAGCTCAGATGCATTCTGTTTCAACAACTTGATTGGAGTCGACCTGTGGTAAATTCCATTGATTGGATACAATTTGGAAAGGTACACACCTTTCTATATAAGGTCCCACAGATGACAGTGCATGGCAGAGTAAAAACCAAGACATTGGGTCGAAACAATTGTCCGTAGAGCTCCGAGACAGGATTGTGTCGAGGGACAGATCTGGGGAAGGGTACAATAAACCTTCTGCAGCATTGAAGGTCCCCAAAAAAACAGTGGCCTCCATCATTCTTAAATGGAAGAAGTTTCGAACGACCAAGACTCTTCCTAGAGCTGGCCCGCCCGGCCAAACTGAGCAATCAGGGGAGATGGGCATTAGTCATGGAGGTGACCAAGAACCCGACAGTCACTCTGATAGAGGTCTAGAGTTCCTCTGTGGAGATGGGAAAACCTTCCAAAAGGACAACCATCACTGCAACACTCCACCAAATCAGGCCTTTTCGGTAGAGCGGCCAGACGAAAGCCACATCTCATTAAAAGGCACATGACAGCCCTCTTGGAGTTTGCCAAAAGGCACCTAAAGACTCTCAGACCATGAGAAACAAGATTCTCTGGTCTGATGAAACCAAGATTGACTGCCAAACGTCACATCTGGAGGAAACCAGGCACCATCCCTATGGGGATGCATGATGATGTCAGAATCATGCTGTGGGGATGTTTTTCAGTGGCACGCACTGGGAGACTAGTCAGGATTGAGACAAAGATGAATGGAGCAAAGTACAGAGATCCTTGACAAAAACCTGCTCCAAAGTGCTCAGGACCTCAGACTGGGGCGAAGGTTCCCCTTCCAACAGGACAACGACCCTAAGTACACAGCCAAGACAATGCAGGAGAGGCTTCGTGACAAGTCTCTGAACGTCCTTAAGTGGCCCAGCCAGAGGCCGGACTTGAACCCGATCGAAGATCTCTGGAGAAACCTGAAAATACCTGTGCAGCAACGCTCTCCATCCAACCTGACAGAGCTTGAGAGGATCTCCAGAGAAGAATGGGAGAAACTCCCCAAATACAGGTTTGCCAAGCTTGTAGCGTCATACCCAAGAAGACTCAAGGCTGTAATCACAGCGAAAAGGTGCTTCAACAAAGTACTGAGTAAAGGGTTGGAATATATACACTTACAAGAAAAAGTTTGTGAACCCTTTGCAATTACCTGGATTTCTGCATTGATTACTCATAAAATGTGGTCTGATCTTCATCTAAGTCACAATAATAGACAAACATAATCTGACTAAACTAACACAAACAGTTTAACTTTTCACATTTTTATTGAAGACATTCCGAAATCATTCAAAGTGCAGGCTGGAAAAGGTAAGTGAACCCTTGAATTTAGTAACTTGTAAATATTCTAGCAGCAACAACCTCCACCAAACATTTCCTGTAGCTGCTTATAAGACTTGCACAATGTTGAGGAGGAATTTTGAACCATTCCTCCCTACAAACCTGTTTCAGTTCATCAATATTTCTGGGTTGTCTTGATTGCACAGCGCTCCTCAGGTCATGCCACAGCATCTCAATTGGGTTAAGGTCAGGATTCTGACTTGGCCTTTCCAAAACACTAATCTTCTTTCTTTTCAGCCATTCTTTAGTTGATTTACTTGTGTGCTTTGGGTCATCGTCTTGTTGCATCACTCAACCTCTCTTAAGCTTGATGTCTTGTACTGCTGCCCTGACATCCTCCTGTAAAATGTCTTGATACACTTTTGAATTCATTGTTCCCTCAATGATTGCAAGGTGTCCAGGCCCTGAAGCAGCAGAGCAGCCCCAAACCATGATGCTCCCTCCACCATGCTTCACAGCTTGGATGAGGTTTTGGTGTGCAGTGCCATTTTTCCTCCACACATAGCATTGTGCCTTTTTCCCAAAAAGTTCAACTTTTGTCTCGTCTGTCCACAGCACATTTTCCCAGAAGCGTTGTGGAACATCCAGGTGGTCTCGTGCAAACTTGAGACGTCCCACAATGTTTTTTAGACATCACTGGTTTCCTTCGTGGTGTCCTTCCATGAACATCATTGTTGTTCAGTGTTTTTCTGATAGTGGACACATGAACACAGACTTTTGTTGTTTGTAGAGTTTTCTGGAGGTCTTTGCTGTTACCCTTGGGTTCTTTCTCACCTCTTTCAGGATTGCCCTTTGTGCTCTTGGAGTGATCTTCGCAGTACAACTGTTCGTGTGTTATTATTTTAGTCAGATTGTGTTTGTCTATTATTGTGACTTAGATGAAGATCAGACCTCATTTTATGAATAATCAATGCAGAAATCCAGGTAATTGCAAAGGGTTCACAAACTTTCTTGCAACTGTATGTAAATGTGATATTTCATTATAAAAAAAAAAGTTTTTGCTTAGTCATTGTGGGAAAAGAACAATTTAATACATTTTAGAATAAGGCTGTAACCTAACAAATGTGGAAAAAGGTCAAGGGGTCTGAATACCTTCCAAAGGCACTGTAGACAATTGTGGCACTGGTTTCTACACTAAATGTGTTAGTGTTAAAAAAAAATACACATTTCATGGTATAAAGGAAATAGAGCCGGGAATCGCTTTTGAACCTTTTCTTTTTCATTTTGTCTCACTTGCAGGTCCAAGGTTGTTAGCTCCTTTGACAATAGCATGGTCTGCACAGGAGCTGCACTCAAGCAAGCAGCTACTTCATAACAATTTGGGGTGCCCCCTTTAAGCTTGCATTCACATTTAAGCACATTCACATTGCTTTTTTGACTCCTCGGGGGACACATTAAAAGTAAACGCCATGGCCAAGGTAAAAGCCAATGCAGGCAGGTCCGTCAGTATCATCTCCTCAAGGGGTTAAGTGTGATGATCTTTTGATCTGTTGTGGAACTATTAGCCTTCCTCTCCTCCAGCTTCTCTAGTTGCACAGATGGCACTGTGCACTTAATTCTCATTCTGCCCCTGAGATGCAGGCGGGCAGGTGGGCAGGCGGGCGGGTGAGCAGACAAGGCAGGGACTTAGAGACATGAAAGGAGAGGAGGCGGTGGAGTGAGCTATGCCCTGGCTGTGTGTGCTTAACAAGTGATTCCTCCTCTGCTCTAATAAGAGAGAGACTCCAACTGGAGGCAGTCGTGTGTCATTTACAGGTGGGTTCGAAGAGTACTTCAACCTCCCGATGTCTGCATTCAATGAATTTCTTTCCAACTCTCTTTCCCCACTTTGCCTCTTTTGACCTCACCCTTTCCCAATCCCCTCCAACTCACAAGGCAGGCAATACGCTTGACCTCATCTTTACTACTTTGTTTCCTTTTCTGTCTCCCTTTCCTCCAACCCTAACCACTCAGCCCCTACCCAAATGGTCATGCACCATCACAATCTTTGCTCTCTCTCTCTCCCAGTACTCCCTTCTCTTGAGGAAAACTAAACTTCCGGAGGACCTATCATCCTTTCACTCCCTCCTCTCTACCTTCTCTTCCTCTGTATCCGCTGCTAAGCCACTTTCTACCACTAAATTTCAAGCTTCTGCCTCTAACCCTAGGAAACATTTCCATCTTCTCTTCCCTGCTAAAAACTTCTTACGACACCAATCCCGTTAGCGGGATTGATTTTGACAATAGCCAGTGAAAAATCAGAGCGCCAAATTCAAAACCACAAATTTAATAATTTCAATTTCTCAAACATACGATTATTTTACACAATTTTAAAGATTCACTTCTCCTGAATCCAACCACGTTGTCTGATTTCAAAAAGGCTTTACAGCGAAAGCAAAACATTAGATTATGTTAGGACAGAACATATACAAAAATAACCACACAGCCATTTTCCAAGCAAGGAGATGTGTCACAAAAACCAGAAAACCAGCTAGAATTAAGCACTAACCTTTGACGATCTTCATCAGATGACACTCCTAGGACATCATGTTACACAATACATGCATTTTTTGTTCGATTATGTTGATATTTATATCCAAAAAACAGCATTTTACATTGGCGCATGATGTTCAGAAAATATTTTGCCTCCAATACTGCTGGTGGATCAGCACAACAATTTATAAAAATAATCATCATAAACGTTGATAAAATATTAAACTGTTATTCAAAGAATTATAGATGAACATCTCCTTTATGCAACCGCTATGACAGATTTCAAAAAAGCTTCACGGGGAAAGCACACTTTGCAATAATCTGAGTACTGCGCTCAGAAAAATACACCAGATACCCGCCATTTTGGAGTCATCTAAAATCATAAATAGCATTAGAAATATTCACTTACCTTTGATGATCTTCATCAGAAGCCACTTCCAGGATTCCCAGGTCCACAATAAATGTTGCTTTGTTCGATAAAGTCCATAATTTATGTCCAAATACCTCCTTGTTGTTTGCACGTTCAGTAAGCTACTCCAAATGTAGGAAGCGCACGGAAAATGTCACGACGAAAAGTCAAAAAAAGTTATATTTACGTTCTTTGAAACATGTCAAATGTTGTAAAGCATCAATCTTTAGGGCCTTTTTAACGTAAAACTTGAATAATATTCCAACCGGACGATTCCAATGTCTTGAAAAACGTTATGGAACACAGCTACCTCCTCACATGAATGCGTGCCAATGAACTCATGTAATTTTCTGGGTCACCAACTTCCCGGCCTTCTTGTTTGCTCTCTGTTCACTGCAAAAGGCTGAAAGAAGGTTCTAAAGACGGTTGACATCTAGTGGAAGCCTTCTAAGTCACTGTGTGTTAGATAGGCAATGACTTGGAAAGATTCCAAGCATCAGATTTCCACTTCCTGGTTGGATTTCTCTCAGGTTTTTGCCTGCCATATGAGTTCTGTTATACTCACAGACATCATTCAAACAGTTTTAGAAACTTCAGAGTGTTTTCTATCCTAGCTTCTGAGTTTGAGTAGGAGGCAGTTTAATATGGGCACGTATTTCATCCGAAAGTGAAAATACTGCCCCCTACACGTAAGAAGTTAACCTGTTATGGCTAGGGAGGAGTATTTTCACGGCCATATAAAAAACGTACCCGATTTAATCTGATTATTACTCCTGCCCAGAAACTAGAATATGCATATAATTATTGGCTTTGGATAGAAAACACCCTAAAGTTTCTAAAACTGTTTGAATGGTGTCTGTGAGTATAACAGAACTCATATGGCAGGCAAAAACCTGAGAAGATTCCAAACAGGAAGTACCCTCTCTGACCATTCCTTGAGCTTCTTGGCTCTGTTTAAAGAAAATGTAGGATCTTTGCTGTAACGTGACACTTCCTACGGCTCCCATAGGCTCTCAGAACCCGGGAAAAAGCTGAATGATGTAATTCCAGCCGCTGGCTGAAAAACTTTAGCGCGTTTGGATGGTGGTCGATCAGAGGGCCATCAGACTGAGGCTCGTGCATGAGGGGATCCCATGCTTTTACTTTCTCTCTCTCTGTACTAAAAAACGATTTCCCGGCCGGAATATTATCGCTTTTTTACGAGAAAAATTGCATAAAAATTGATTTTAAACAGCGGTTGACATGCTTCGAAGTACGGTAATGGAATATTTAGAATTTTTTTGTCACGAAATGCGTCGTGCTCGTCACCCTTCTTTACCATTCGGATAGTGTCTTGAACGCACAAACAAAACAGAGGATATTTGAACATAACTATGGATTATTTTGAACCAAACCAACATTTGTTATTGAAGTAGAAGTCCTGGGAGTGCATTCTGACGAAGACAGCAAAGGTAATAACATTTTTACATTTTTCTTATAGTAAATCTGACTTTGGTCAGGGCTAAACTTGGTCGGTGTCTAAATGGCTAGCCCTGTGATGCCGGGCTATCTACTGAGAATATTGCAAAATGTGCTTTCACCGAAAAGCTATTTTAAAATCGGACATAGCGAGTGCAGAGGAGTTCTGTATCTATAATTCTTAAAATAATTGTTATGTTTTTTGTGACCGTTTATCGTGAGTAATTTAGTAAATTCACCGGAAGTTTGCGGGGGGTATGCTAGTTCTGAACGTCACATGCTAATGTAAAAAGCTGGTTTTTGAAATAAATATGAACTTGATTGAACAAAACATGCATGTATTGTATAACATAATGTCCTAGGGGTGTCATCTGATGAAGATCATCAAAGGTTAGTGCTGCATTTAGCTGTGGTTTGGATTTATGTGACATTGTATGCTAGCTTGAAAAAATGGGTGTCTGATTATTTCTGGCTGGGTACTCTGCTGACATAATCTAATGTTTTGCTTTCGTTGTAAAGCCTTTTTGAAATCGGACAGTGTGGTTAGATAAAGGAGAGTCTTGTCTTTAAAATGGTGTAAAATAGTCATATGTTTGAAAAATTGAAGTTTTTGTATTTTTGAGGAATTTGTCATTCGCGCCACGCCCATCATTGGCTATTGGAGCAGGTGTTCTGCTAGCGGAACGTCTAGATGTAAGAGGTTAATCCTCCACCCCCTCCTCCCTCTCCGCGGACAACTTTGTCAACCACTTAGAAAAAAAGGTTGACGACATCCGCTACTCATTCACTCAGCCTATTGAGTCCACTGGTCTCAATCACACAGAACTACCCTACGCCATGACCTCTTTTTCCCCTCTCTCTCCAGATAACATCCTGCGACAACCTGTCCACTTGACCCCATCCCCTCATCCCTTATCCAGACCCTCACTGGAAACCTTCTCCCATTCCTCACTTCCCTCATCAACTCATCCCTGACCACTGGCTGCATGGCCCGAGTTGCTCCGCTCCTCAAGACACCAACACTTGACTCATCGGATGTCAAAAACTATAGACCTGTATCCCTTCTTTCTTTTCTTTCCAAAACACTTGAGCATGCTCTCTCTGATCAACTTTCTCGTTATCTCTCGCCGAGTGATCTTCTTGATCCTAACCAGACAGGCTTCAAGATAGTTCACTCAAACGAGAGTGCTCTTCTCTGTGTCACAGAGGCTCTCCGCACAGCCAAAGCTGACTCTCTCTCCTCTGTTCCCATCCTCCTAGATCTATCTGTGCCTTCAACACTGCGAATCATCAGATCCTCCTCTCCACCCTCTCAGGGCTGGGCGTCTCAGGCTCTGAACACTCTTGTATTGCATCCTACCTGGCAGGCCACCAGGTGACGTGGAGAGGATCTGTGTTTGCACCACGTACTCTCACTAATGGTGTCCCCCAGGGCTCGGTTCTAGGCCCTCTCCTCTTCTCTCTATACACCAAGTCCCTAAGCTCCATTATATCCTCACATGGTCTCTCCTATTATAGTTATGTGGATGACACTCAACTACTTTTCTCCTTATCCCCTTCTGACACCCAGGTGGCAACACACATCTCTGCATGCCTGGCAGATATCTCAACCTGGATGCCGGCCCACCACCTCAAGCTCAACATCAACAAGACGGAATTGCTCTACCTCCCAGGGAAGGCCTGCCCAATCAAAGACCTCTCCATCACGGTTGGCAACTCCACAGTGTCGTCCTCCCAGAGTGCAAAGAACCTTGCCGTGACCCTGCACAACACCACTGTTGTTCTCTGCAAACATCAAAGCAGTGACCCGTAGAGTACGGCCCTAACTAAGACAGGAAGCTGCACAGGTCCTAATCCAGGAACTTGTCCTCTCTCGTCTGGACTACTGCAACTCGCTGTTGGCTGGGCTCCCAGCTTGTGCCATCAAACCTATGCAACTTAACCAGAACGCTGCAGCTCACCTGGTTTTCAACCTTCCCAAGTTCTTTCATGTCACCCAGCTCCTCTACACACTCCACTGGCTTCCAGTCGAAGCTTGCATCCACAACAAGACTGTGGTGCTTACTTACGGAACAACAAGAGGAACGTCCCATCCCTACCTTCAGGTTATGCTCAAACCAAACATACCAACCCAGGCACTCCGTTCTGCCAAATCAGGTCTCTTGGAAACCCCACCACTTCTAGCTCAGACTCTACTGATAGCTACGTTATATGTGGTTGTCCCACATAGCTATTTTAAGATTAACTGTCAGTCGCTCTGGACTAAAATGTAAAAATGTAAAATATACTGCTCTAAAGAGGCTCTCTAAACAAGCTGCCCAGGACATGGTGCTTCTAGCTTTTTGGCCAAGTCTGTCACATTCTGTGGAGGGTTTTTAACTGGGTTGTCAGTTAGCTTGGTTTTACATTTAGTTGTAGTGACTTGAATAATCCACATTCTACTTTGTGTTGAATTGACAAGCTATATGTTGATGTAATGAGATAGTGCCTTCGGAAAGTATTCAGACCCCTTGACTTTTTCCACATTTTGTTAGTTTACAGCCTTATTCCAAAATAGATTTTTTTTTAAATCCCCTCATTAATCTACACACAATACCCGTTAATGACAAAGCATTTTAGCAAATTATAAAAAAAAATAAAAAAAGGAAATATCACATTTACATATGTATTCAGACCCTTTACTCAGTACTTTCTTGAAGCACCTTTGGCAGCAAATACAGCCTCGAGTTTTATTGGGTATGACGCTACAAGCTTGGCACGCCTGCATTTGGGGAGTTTCTCCCATTCTTCTCTGCAGATCCTCTCAAGCTTTGTCAGGTTGGATGGGGAGCATTGCTGCACAGCTATTTTCAGGTCTCTCTAGAGATTTTACATTTTTTTACATTTTAGTCATTTAGCAGACGTTCTTATCCAGAGAGACTTACTGTAGTGAATGCATGTCATGCATTTTTTTATTTTTTGTACTGGCCCCCCGTGGGAATTGAACCCACAACCCTGGCGTTGCACACATCATGCTGGTGTTGCAAACACCATGCTCTACCAACAAAGCCACAGGGAAGGCTAGAGATGTTCGATTGGGTTCAAGTCTGGGCTCTGGCTGGGCCCCTCAAGGACATTCAGAGACTTATCCCGCAGCCACTTCTGGTTTGTCTTGGCTGTGTGCTTAGGGTCGTTGTCCTGTTGGAAGGCGAACCTTCACCCCAGTCTGAGGTCCTGAGTGCTCTGGAGCAGGTTTTCATCAAGGATCTCTTTGTACTTTGCTCCGTTCATCTTTGCCTCAATCCTGACTAGTCTCCTAGTCCCTGTAGCTGAAAAACATCCCCACAGCATGATGCTGCCACCATCATGCTTCACCGTAGGGATGGTGCCAGGTTTCCTCCAGACGTGACACTTGGCATTCAGGCCAAAGAGTTCAATCTTTGTTTCATCAGACCAGATAACCTTGTTTCTCATGGTCTGAGAGTTCTTTAGTTGCCTTTTGGCAAACTCCAAGCAGGCTGTTGTATCTTTTACTGAGGAATGGCTTCCATCTGGCCACTCTACCATAAAGGCCTATTTGGTGGAGTGCTGCAGAGATGATTGTCCTTCTGGAAGGTTCTCCCATCGCCACAGAAAAACTGTGGACCTCTGACAGATTTCCCTTCGGGTTCTTGGTCACCTGCCTGGCAAAGACCCTTCTCCCCCGATTGCTCAGTTTGGCCGGGCGGCCAGCTCTAGGAAGAGTCTTGGGGGTTTCAAACTTCTTCCATTTAAGAATGATGGAGTCCACTGTATTCCTGGGGACCTTCAATGCTGCAGAAATGTTTTGGTACCCTTCCCCAGATCTGTCCCTCGACACAATCCGGTCTCGGAGCTCTACTGTCAATTGTTTCGACCTCATGGCTTGGTTTTTGCTCTGACATGCACAGTCAACTATGGGACCTTATATAGACAGGTGTGTGTCTTTCCAAATCATGTCCAATCAATGGAATTTACCACGTCGACTCTAATCAAGTTGTAGAAACATCTCAAGGATGATCAATGGAAACAGGATGTGCCGGAGCTCAATTTCGAGTCTCACAGCAATAAATTTGCAAACATTTCTAAAAACCTGTTTCCATTTTGTCATTATGGGGTATGAACTTCTGTAAGTTTCTCACTCATCATTATTCCCGATTTATTCAGGATTATCCGTAATCACGTTAGCATCCACATTATTGTAGAAGTGTTTAGAAACATATAGTATTCTTTTCTGATTTAAAATAAATGTCACTCCAAAATGACAATACATTATTACCATTCATTTCTGTTTGGCGCAATATAATATGCAACACAACCAAAAACCAAAAGTTTATAGAGTCACAAGCTTGATGTAGTCTTTGCATGCTAGAAATAGGGAACCAAATACTAAACTTTTGACTACTTAATTTATAAGAATCTTTGAGGGGTCAATAATTTTGACCTTTTTGAAGATTTTTTTTAAATTTATTGTTAAAGAAAATCTATTACTCTGAGCAATTGAATACTATTAGTATAAAATCATTTACCCCCAAAATGTAATATAGCGTAGTATTTGAATTATTTTATACAATCATTATTACTCATCTTTATCAAGGGTGTCAATAATTTTAGACCCCACTGTATCTACTGATTGGATAGTTCCATCTGAGCCACTGGATTAATCCAATTCTTTAACTTGTATTTTTATTTGGATTGGAGACTTGAATCGAACAAATAATTTGTAGACAAACTGGAATTAAAAAGACAGACTAAGTCAGTGGCACAGACTTGTCTTTGTTGACATTTTGTTACCATGATTACATAATACTGGGGTCGAAATTTCACCCTCCAAACAACATTTTACGGTTGATGACTTTTTTCAAATCCAGTGTATTTTCCACATAGATTCCACGTGACAATACATTGGCAAATTATGTTGAAACAATGTTGATTCAACTAGTGTGTGTCCAGTGGGAACTCCAACATGATAAGGAATCAAATGTAGTGTGTTATCACTAACACTTCAAATACCATGGAACTGTTTCCTTTGTTGATGACTGGAAAGGGAAAGGGGGATATCTAGTCAGTTGTACAGCTCTCTCTAATTCTCTCTTTCCCTCTTTCTTTCTTTCTCTTGGAGGACCTGAGCCCTAGGATCATGCCTCAGGACTACCTGGCATGATGACTCCTTGCTGTCCCCAGTCCACCTGGCCGTGCTGCTGCTCCAGTTTCAACTGTTCTGCCTGCGGCTATGGAACCCTGACCTGTTCACCGGACGTGCTTGTTGCACCCTCGACAACTACTATGATTATTATTATTTGACCATGCTGGTCATTTATGAACATTTTCACATCTTGACCATGTTCTGTTATAATATCCACCCGGCACAGCCAGAAGAGGACTGGCCACCCCTCATAGCCTGGTTCCTCTCTAGGTTTCTTCCTAGGTTTTTGGCCTTTCTAGGGAGTTTTTCCTAGGGAGTTTTTCCTAGCCACCGTGCTTCTTTCACATGCATTACTTGCTGTTTGGGGTTTTAGGCTGGGTTTCTGTACAGCACTTTGAGATATCAGCTGATGTACGAAGGGCTATATAAATACATTTGATTTGATTTGATTTGAATGCATTCAACTGAAATGTGTCTTCCACATTAAACCCAACCCCTCTGAATCAGAGGTGCAGGGGGCTGCCTTAATCGACATTCACGTCATCGGCACCCTGGGAAAAGTGAAGTTGCATGTGCCATGACAGTGGTTATTGTGTAATGTTGCATAGTTGTCACCACCTATAACAGGAATATTCACACTCTATTGCAGTTTTTTTTCAATGTAGTTAATTAATTGTTTAATGTCACCAATTGGCCATGGATTCCTCTGACCTGGTGTCCCAGGTCTGACTCCGACTAGATGGTAATCAAAGCACTAAGATGACAAACAAGCAACGTTTCACTTCCACAGAGAGAGCCTTATACCTTTTAGTTTTGGCAGGAGAGCAACAACCCCATTGTTAGCCGACTGGTCTCAGCTGGGGCTTGTTTTCCAGTGAGAGGTCCTCAGGCAGGCTAAGTCTGTAATAATGGAGTGGCATAGAGGTCACTGCACCACACCACCACCCGTTACAGATTTGCTTGATAAAAATAATCTTGTCAGAAGTAAAACCACTCAGATGAAAAACCCTGCCTTACTCAAGTTTACCCAATCTTTAGAGACTTCGTAGGTCTTTTCATTGAATGAAATATAAAATGGCTGCCTTCCAGCACTGCATGAAAAAGAGAATCGATAAACCAAAAAGTTAACTAAACTATTTTATACCAAGTCTCCTCCCTTTGTACATCAAGATCTCTATCAATGCTCTAAGGGTGAATGTCAAAATATTATTGACCAGCATAATGCCTAATCATGTTTTCCATTTTATGCAGTCGCACCAAAGGTATTACTCTTTAGCAGAAACATCAATACTATGATATTGCTTTAGGTGCTCAGTGTTTTTACTGCTACTTCAACACAAATCCCTTTGAAAATCTTAAACTGAATGAAGTAACACCACAGGACTAATACAGGGTTTGCAAAAACACCTCTATTTTCAACAGTTTGTGACACCTGGAGCACTTGCATGAGATAACAGACATACTTGCATCGATCTCACAGAAAGTTATGAATGTGTTTTGCATCAGCCACAAAAATGTCAAAGCGTAACTTTACCACCATTCATTACTATAGCCTTGAAGTCATTGCACCACGTAATGGAACATACTATAAAATGCACTAATAAATCTAAATCTTTATGGGGAATATGCAGAAAATACGGCATTACATATACTGAAGTGCGTCCGAGACGGTCCTTACATAATTTGCTCGAGCTAGTTTGGCCAATGAATGGTTTATGCAAAACCACAACTAGCCATTATTAATTAGGCCTCAGAAAGGGAGGCAGATGGAGCGAGAAATTGTAAAGTCAGTGACTTGGAAGGCTCAATAGAATGTTTAAGGATTTAAAATCTGATTTATTCCCATTGCCAATTAATCTTATTTGGACACCCCATAATATCCCTTTCTTCCTTAATTCTAATTGTTGTCAGTTTGCTAGTTCCAGAATGATTACAGGGATGCATACAGGTAACGGCCAAAATAATGGAAACACTTGAATAAATAAGGGATACAAAGTATATTGAAAGCTGGTGCTTCTACACAGGTGTGGTTCCTGAGTTAATTAAGCAAGTATCATCCCATCATGCTTTGGGGCATGTATAAAATGCTGGTCAGGCCATTATTTTGTAAAGAACGGGAAAGCCTGCACAGTGTTTATACTCCCAATTCACCTTTTTATTGATAATAATGTTTAGATCCAAAACTGATCTTCATCAGGTCAAACAGACTGAGTGCTCATGTAAAGGACGTCACTGCTTGCTTAGCGAGTACCACTTCCTCCCAATTCGGCCCAAAGGCGCGCGGTGACCCTTTTCAAAAACAACTTGTGTACCTATAATAATGTGATATCAATGAGATGGGCATATGTAGAAGTTACAGAAAATGTAATACATACATATGTACAAAATGACCAAGTGCAGACCTGGATGGCAAGACAAATCAATGTAATGTATTCATGTAAGAAATGGTCTGATATCAAACTCTTGGTTCAGACCTTTAGAAGACATGGTGGACAAACGGTGAATCCAATACAATTATCTCCTCAGTAATAGATTATCAGTATCTGTTCAATACCAATGTATCTCAGAGAGCTGATGTTGTTCCACCCCCCTGCCAAACCCCCCGCATCTCCACCAACCACAAGGATGTATTCCTGTGGTTGGCAGGTTGACTGGCATGTCAGACCCCGTGAACACCGGATACTGGTAAGTACAACACAACAAACAAACAGTATAACTCATAACACACAGCTGTCTGAGCGGGTTGCTACACAGCCCCCCCACTACAAAGTCCCTCGTCCCCGAGGGAACAAACAAAGTCTCTGAAGCGACCCGGATGTCTCCTTTGTCTGTGTCGGCGTGATGGGTGCAGAGTGTCCAGATGTGGAACAGGGGGCTTAGTCCGTGGTAGCAGGCTGCCCCTCTGGGGCCCAGCGGATGAAGGCAGAGACATGGGGGGGACAAGGATGAGGGGATACAGTCCGTGGGTCCGGGGAACCACTCGGTGACACAGAGAGGAAAACTGGGTGAGTGGGCTGTCTGGAGCCTTGGGGAATGTTATTGCCAGAGGGGGGGATTGTGGGGGTCCCTGGGATTTGGGGAGAAGAGGCCCCTCTGTATGGGGCTAACCTGTCCCGGTGCAGTGCCACCTTTCTCCCCCTGGGAGGAAGCTGCACCCGGTACGCAACCTCCCCTACTCTCTCCAGGATGCTGCAGGGCCCCACCCAGTGGCTGTCCAACTTGGGGCATCTGCCCTTCTTTCTCAGGGGGCTGTAGACCCAGACCAGTTCCCCAGCCACAAAGCACTTTCCCCGGATGTGCACATCATAGTTCCTCTTCTGCCTCAGACCTGCATTCACCAGCTGCTCTCTGGTGAAGGTGTGGACTGTCACCAGATGGTCCTGGAGTCTCCGGGCATACTCCAGTCCCAGGGAAACAGGAGGGCTATCCAGGGGCCGACCAAATGCCATCTCTGCAGGGGTGCGGATCTCTCTCCCCAGCATGAGGGCAGGCATGTAGGAGGTGTAGTCTTGGACAGTGAAGCGGCATCCCATGAGGACCATGGGCAGGTGCTTGTCCCAGTCACGCTGGTGTTTGGCTTGGACAATGGCCATCCGCTGTCCAAGCGTTTTGTTGAAGCACTCCAAAAGGCAATCACTTTGAGGATGGAGAGGAGTAGTGTGGGTCTTGTGCATACCCAGCCTCTCACACATGGTGGCGAACACACAGGACTCAAAGTTTCTGCCTTGGTCACCGTGGATGGACTCTGCAGCTCCAAACCTGCTGAACATCCCCACTGTCAGGGCATCGATGATGGTCTCTGCCTCCTGGTCAGGCAGAGCATAGGCCTTGGGCCATTTTGTGAAATAGTGGCCGCGAGCACCCAGCGGTTTCAACCTGGCACAATATCTGGGCTCACCAGGATTACTGTGGACAGTGTCCACCAGGGCAGAGCAGGGCACCCCCTCCACAGTGACATGACAAAAGTGCCCAACATAGGTCCGGCCCACCACAACAACAGGCTCCATCTGCTTGCACTCATCTGCTTCCAGGGGAAGTGGAGCCTTGCTCCCCCGTCCGTGCCGGTGGGCTCCACCTGGCGATGGTGATCGTTGGGAAAGAGACGTTTCCCTGAGCTCTGGGGGACATGGGGTAATTCTAGCACAGATGGCCTGGCTGGCAACACCCCCAGCAGACCATGGGACCAGGGTGTGTGTTGTGTGCCACCTGTAGAGACACAGCACAAATTAGTTCAGTCATTTTAGCCACCCATGCAGGCTTTACCGGCTCTGGGCTGCTCTGCACCACAGCCCGCACAGTGGGTGTGTCTCCATGCACCCCCACCAAAGCCCCTGCTGAAGCCCCAGCCCACACAAGCTCCCTTTCCAAAGCCATCTCCAAGGCTTTCTGCAATGACTCAGGATGAGCCAGCTGGGTCTGTATGCGCAGCTCCGTAAGAGCGAGCACCTGCATGAACTGGTCCCGTGCTAGCTCGCTCTGAACGGAGGGTGGCATGTGAGCATACATTATCTCACAAAAGTGAGTACACCCCTCACATTTTTGTAAATATTTGAGTATATCTTTTCATGTGACAACACTGAAGAAATTACACTTTGCTACAATGTAAAGTAGTGAGTGTACAGCTTGTATAAGTGTAACTTTGCAATAACACAACACACAGCCATTAGTGTCTAAACCGCTGGCAACAAAAGTGAGTACACCCAAAAGTTAGCCCCACCCAAAAAAATGTGTTTCTCCTAAATTTGTATTTTTGTGGGGGTTGGAGGGACTTCCATTTGTCTTTCCACTTATTGTATGTTTTCAAAATACCCCTTCATATAACCCTCAAAATAACCCTCAAGAGAGGCATGATAAGTCATGTCAAACTGTGTAGAATTGCAGGAAATTAGTCTTAAAATGTAAAATAAAAAATTCAGGGGGAGGCACCCCTCAACTGGCACCCCACACCACAATTTTGCTCTTGCTACAGATCCTGCATTTGCGACTGTATTGGCTGATAGGGAAGCTCTATTTCAGGGGTGCAGGGTGTAAGCTCCGTGTAAAAAGGAATTCCTGTCTGTAGGCTTTCAGTGTTATCTCCATCTCTACATTCAAAGACTCAATCATGTATTGTTTTCTATACCTTTTTGCCTTGGTGCTGTTGCCTGTGCCAAACAATGTTTTGTACCATGTTTGTGCAGCTATCATGTTGTGCTGCTGCCATGTTGTGTTGCTACCATGTTGTTACCGTGTTGTTGTCATGTTGTGTTACTATCATGCTGTGTTGTCTTAGGTCTCTCTTTATGTAGTATTGTGGTCTCTTGTCGTAATGTGTGTTTTTTCCTACATTTTGAATCCCAGCCTCCGTCCCTGCAGGAGGCCTTTTGTCTCTTGGAAGGCTGTCATTGTAAATAAGAATTTGTTCTTAATTGACTTGCCAAGTTAAATAAAAAATGTATAGGTCCGTGCTAAAGCCACCTCCTTCCTCTTTATCAAAATGTCCAGAAAACTTGTTTCATGTGCATCAAAGGTGAGTGGGAATTTCAAATGTTCACTGCTTGTATTGATGAAGTCGAATTGATAAAGTTATTTCTCTGTGTCCTGGAATAGAAGGAATATGTAATCAATAAAGCGTTTCCAGAGCTTGATATGGAGAAAAAATGTATTGTAGGGCTGAAAATCACATTCTTCTTATACAACCTTACGTGGCTCCCGAGTGGTGTAGGGGTCTAAGGCACTGCATCTCAGTGCAAGAAGTGTCACTACAGTTCCTGGTTCGAATTCAGGCTGTATCACATCCGGCTGTGATTGGGAGTCCGATAGGGCGGCGCACAATTGGCCCAGTGTCGTCCGGGTTTGGTCGTAATTGTAAATAACAATTTGTTCTTAACTGACTTGCCTAGTTAAATAAACGTTACATACAGATTGGCATAATCCAGTGCCATTTTACTACCCATAGCAGTTCCCTTCTGTTTGAATGAACATGTCATTTCTATACTCCCTACTTCGCAAACAGTTCGACCATATCATTGAAAAACACTGGTACATCTTGAGCACTGGCTCACAACTGGAAAAGATCTTTAAAGAACTCCCACTGGTAGTGTTCAGACGCACCCCCAACATCAGTCAAATTGTGGGGAGGTCTGATTTCCCACCGATGCCATGTAGCACCTTCCTGAACAATGTGCCGGACTGTAATTATAGATGTGGCCGATGTACCCAGTGTAACATTACGAACAAATGCACAAATGTTCAATCACCCCATCACGGGCAAGTCCATTAAGATTATGGATATCATTAAGTGTTCTGCAAAAAAAATGTGGTACACCTGATCGAGTGTATTTGCGGTCTATGTAGGAAAAACTAAACGAGCTCTGAAAATAAGGTTAGCAAAACACAGTAATAATAACAGGACTCTTGATCAGAGAAACCCTGTTTTCTTTGGAGGCTCGTCACAACATCAGCTCTCTGAGATACATTGGTACTGAACATGTTAATGCTCCTAGGAGGTGGGGAGATACTGAGAAGAGAATTGTATTAGATTCACCATGGGTCCACCATGTCTCCTAAAGGTCTGAACCAAGAGTTTGATATGAGACCGCATCTTACATGAATATGTTACATTGATTAGTCTTGCCATCCAGGTCTCCACATGGTCATTTTGTACATACAGTACAGTCGTGGCCAAAATATGAAAATGACACAAATATTAATTTACACAAAGTTTGCTGCTTCAGTGTCTTTAGATATTTTTGTCAGATGTTACCATGGAAAACTGAAGTATAATTACAAGCATTTCATAAGTGTCAAAGGCTTTTATTGACAATTACATGAAGTTGATGCAAAGAGTCAATATTTGCAGTGTTGACCCTTCTTTTTCAAGACTTCTGCAATCCGCCCTGGCATGCTGTCAATTAACTTCTGGGCCACATCCTGACTGATGGCAGCCCATTCTTGCATAATCAATGCTTGGAGTTTCTCAGAATATGTGGGTTTTTGTTTGTCCACCTGCCGCTTGAGGATTGACCACAATTTCTCAATGGGATTAAGGTCTGGGGAGTTTCCTGGCCATGGACCCAAAATATCAATGTTTTGTTCACCGAGCTACTTAGTTATCACTTTTGCCTTATGGCAAGGTTTTCCATCATGCTGGAAAAGGCATTGTTTGTCATCAAACTGTTCCTGGATGGTTGGGAGAAGTTGCTCTCAGAGGATGTGTTGGTACCATTCTTTATTCATGGCTGTGTTCTTAGGCAAAATTGTGAGTGAGCCCACTTCCTTGGCTGAGAAGCAACCCCACACATGAATGGTTTCAGGATGCTTTACTGTTGGCATGACACAGGACTGATGGTAGCACTCACGTTGCCTTCTCCGGACAAGCTTTTTTCCGGATGCCCCAAACAATCGGAAAGGGGATTCATCAGAAAAAATGACTTTACCCCAGTCCTCAGCAGTCCAATCCCTGTACCTTTTGTAGAATATCAGTCTGTCCCTGATGTTTTTCTTGGAGAGAAGTGGCTTCTTTGCTGCCCTTCTTTACTCCAGGCCATCCTCCAAAAGTCTTTGCCTCACTGTGTGTGCAGATGCACTCACACCTGCCTGCTGCCATTCCTGAGCAAGCTCTGTACTGGTGGTGCCCCGATCCCGCAGCTGAATCAACTTTAGGAGATGGTCCTGGTGCTTGCTGGACTTTCTTGGGCACCCTGAAGGCTTCTTCACAACAATTGAACCGCTCTCCTTGAAGTTCTTGATGATCCGATGGTTGATTTAGGTGCAATCGTACTGGCAGCAATATCCTTGCCTGTGAAGCCCTTTTTGCGCAAAGCAATGATGATGGCACGTGTTTCCTTGCAGGTAACCATGATTGACAGAGGAAGAACAATGATTCCAAGCACCACCCTCCTTTTGAAGCTTCCAGTCTGTTATTCAATCTCAATCAGCATGACAGAGTGATCTCCAGCCTTGTCCTCATCAACACCCACACCTGTGTTAACGAAAGAATCACTGACATGATGTCAGCTGGTCTTTTTGTGGCAGGGCTGAAATGCAGTGGTAATGTTTTGGGGGGATTCAGTTCATGTTAATGGCAAAGAGGGACTTTGTAATTAAACATCTTTTCACTCTTCATAACATTCTGGAGTATATGCAAATTGCCATCATACAAACTGAGGCAGCAGACTGTGAAAATTAATGTTTGTGTCATTCTCAAAACTTTTGGCCACGACTGTACAGTAAGTATACATTTTCTGTAACTACTACATGTGCCCATCTTATTGATATCAAATTATTAGAGGTAAGCAAGTTGTGGCCACTGTAATTATATCTATAGGTCACTGTAATTATATCTATGGCCAGCGCGCGTCCTGAGCGTAACGGTGGTATGGGCGGGTATTCCAAACGTTTCCAATTTACAGTAATCCTTTTCTACTGTTGCCTACTGATTTGTATGTATATAATCCTTTATGATCATATGTACCTCTGATTAATTATTATTGACTATGCGCAAAAGTGAATTGAATTGTTTCCACACCCACCATGTGTCATGTGCGTAATGGTCATGTGAGGTGAAATGTGTATATTTTGGGATGTGTGTGTAGCACCTGCAGAGTGTGAAACTTACTCCTCAGCCTGAAGTGTCCAAACCTGCGCCAGCGAATTGGATTGAAATGTCAATAAAGATGTGAATTGGCAGCATAAACAGTGTGCAGTCCTTCCTGTTCTTCACAAGTAATCTTTATTAGCCCAGCACCTATACAACCGGTCAAAAGTTTAAGAACACCTACTCATTCAAGGGTTTTATTTTATTTTTTTATATTTTCGAAATTGTAGAATAATAGTGAATACATCAAAACTATGAAATAACACATATAGATTCATGTAGTAACCAATTTTTTAAACATTTAAATGTCAAGGGTACTCAAGGAAGCAGGAGGGGTGAAGTCAGGCGCAGGAGACAAATGTCCGTGAACACACGTTTAATAGGCACAATCCACAACTGCCAAAAAACAGGTAAGGCAGGGCAACAATACAAAACAACGGAATGAGCCCGAAAACAGAGTAGGGGCGCAGCCCAAAACTCGCAGCCTTACTAACACACAGGCAGAGGGAAAAACACCTAACCCCAGCCTAACAAACCTGACGAAAACAATCACGCACAAGCCCAAACCTAAACAGAAAGACTAAATAACCCCCCCCACTAATGAACTAACACAATACAGGTGCAAACCTAAACAAGACCTAACCAAAAGAAAATGAACAGAGGATCGGTGGCAGCTAGTAGGCCGGCGACGACGACCGCCGAGCGCCGCCCGAATGGGGGGAGGCGCCACCTTCAGTCAACGTTGTGACACTAAGTATATTTTTATTTGAGATTCTTCAAATAGCCACCCTTTGCCTTGATGACAGGTTTGCAAACTCTTGGCATTCTCACAACCAGCTCACCTGGAATGCTTTTCCAACAGTCTTGAAGGAGTTTCCACATAAGCTGAGCACTTGTTGGCTGCTTTTCCTTCACTCTGCGGTCCAACTCATCCCAAATCATCTCCACATGGTTGAGGTCGGGGGATTGTGGAGACCAGGTCATCTGATGCAGCCCTCCATCACTCTCCTTGGTAAAATAGCCCTTACACAGCTATGGAGGTGTGTTGGGTAATAGTCCTGTTGAAAAACAAATGATAGTCCCACTAAGCCCCAACCAGATGTGTTGGTGTATCGCTGCAGAATGCTGTGATAATCATGCTGGTTAAGTGTGCCATGAATTCGAAATAAATCACAGACAGTGTCACTCGCAAAGCACCCCCACACCATAACACCTCGTCCTTGCTTTATGGTGGGAAAGACACATCATCCGTTCACCCAGACCGCGTCTTTCAAAGACACGGCGGTTGGAACCAAAAATCTAAAATTTGGACTCAGAACAAAGGACAGATTTCCACTGGTCTAATGTCCATTGTTTGTGTTTCTTGGCCCAAGCAAGTCTCTTCTTATAATTGGTGTCCTTTAGTTGTGGTTTCTTTGCAGAAATTCGACCAAGAAGGACTAATTCACGCAGTCTCCTCTGAACAATTTCTGAGGTTGGTACCACTAATGAACTTCTCTCCAGCAGAGGTAACTCTGGGTCTTCCTTTCCTGTGGCGGTCGTCATGAGAGCCAGTTTCATCATAGCGCTTGATTGTTTTTGCGACTGCACTTGAAGAAACTTTCAAAGTTCTTGAAATTGACTGACCATGTCTTAAAGAAATGATGGACTGTCATTTCTCTTTGCTTATTTGAGCTGTTCTTGCCATAATATGGACTTGGCCTATTACCAAATAGGGCTATCTTCTGTATACCACCCCTACCTTGTCACAACACAACTGATTGGCTCAAACACAATAAGGGAAGAAATTCCACTATTTAACTTTTAACAAGGCACACCTGTTAATCGAAATGCATTTTGGCACTGTATAACATACATACAGTACCAGTCAAAGTGTATGCACACATACTGAGTACATCTATTTTGTGTGTGGTAAACCACTGACTGAGATATACTGTACATTGATTTATGTTTTTCAACACTTGATGTATTTCGGAAATAAATAGCCTTGACTGGCACTTAGTGGAGCAGTCAATGGAGTGGCAGGTTATTGACTAGTCATTTCAGCACTCGACACACGAGTCAATGATGCACAGACTCATGAGTCCAGACGTATCTGCTGCCGATGGATAAGCAGCGTGTCCAAGTTCTGAAAGGATTTATTCTGTTGTTTTATAAATTGGTGATATCCTTTAGCTGGTTGAGAATATTCCATTTTTTGTAGCACACTGTATCTATTGCAAAAATAAAAGTAGGGAGATTTCTATGGAGATGTGCAAAACATGTGGCATACATTTTAGAGTGCTATGGAAGTCAACAAAGCAATACTCTTCAAGGCAATCACTCAGACTCATCATCAACAACCTGCCCATACAAAACTCATTATTATAATAATTTGGAGATAACTTTGCAATATAGCTCTACTTTCACTTTAGCACTTACAGGAGGGATGCTATGACAAAGCGATGTCAGCCCAAGTGTGATTAAATGAGTATTGCAGATTTTTCAGCTGTGCAGTTCTTAAATCGTCTCTTTTAGAGAATAATGAATTAAGGGGATTTGCCAGCTAGGAATGGTACAGACGTCTACCTAACACATTTCAAGTTTGCAGACGACACTACAGTGGTATACTTGATTACCAACAACGACGAGACAGCTTACAGGGAGGAGGTGAGGGTCCCCAGAGTGTGGTGTCAGGAAAATAACCTCACACTCAATGTCAACAAAACAAAGGAGATGATTGTGGACTTCAGGAAACCGCAGAGGGAGCAGCCCCCTATCCACATTGACGGGACAGTAGTGGAGAAGGTGGAAAGTTAAGTTCCTCAGCGTACACATCACGGACAAACTGAAATGGTCCACCCACACAGACAGCGTGGTGAAGAAGGCGCAGTAGCACCTCTTCAACCTCAGGAGGCTGAAGAAATTTGGCTTGTCACCAAAAACACTCAAACTTTTACAGATGCACAATCGAGAGCATCCTGTAGGGCTGTATCGCCGCCTGGTACGGCAACTGCTCCACCCAGAACAGTAAGGCTCTCCAGAGGGTAGTGAGGTCTGCACAATGCATCACTGGTGGCAAACTACCTGCCCTCCAGGACACCTACACCACCCGATGTCACAGGAAGGCCAAAAAGATCATCAAGGACAACAACCACCCGAGCCACTGCCTGTTCACCCCGCTATCATCCAGAAGACGAGGTCAGTACAAGTGCATCAAAGCTGGGACCGAGAGACTGAAAAACAGCTTCTATCTCAAGGCCATCAGACTGTTAAACAGCCATCACTAACATTGAGTGGCTGCTGCCAACTTTACTGACTCATCTCTAGCCACTTTAATAATGAAAAAATGTATGTAATAAATGTATCACTAGCCACTTTAAAACAATGCCACTATATAATGTTTACATACCCTACATTACTCATCTCATGTGTATATACTGTACTCTATACCATCTACTGCATCTTGCCTATGCCGTTCGGCCATCGCTCATTCATATATTTGATGTACATATTCTTATTCATTCCTTTACACTTGTGTGTATATAAGGTAGTTGTTGTGAAATTGTTAGGTTAGATATTACTGCATGGTCAGAACTAGAAGCACAAGCATTTCGCTACACTTGCATTAGCATCTGCATGTGACAAATAAAATTTGATTTGATTTGATTTCACATGGCCCTAAAGCAATGTCAGCCCAAGTGTGATTGAATGAGCATTGCAGATGTAATTATTTTTCAGCTGTGCAGTTCATAAGTCGTGTCTTCTAGAGAATAATGAATTAAGAGGATTTGCCAGCTAGGAATGGTACAGACCTACCACATTTCACATGGCCCTAAGGTAGACATTGTGCAATTGAAATGCGACAGGAGCAGGAAAATAAACATTCAACGTTTTCTTTTTTAATGGGGTTCCTTTTTTCATGAACTTCCCACAACAAGTGCATACATCTCTCAAAACGGTTGGATTGGGGCTAGACTAGTTCTGTTGTTTTTTAAAAACCAAGACAGTCAGTGATCACAGCAGTCCCAAAATAAGTATTTTAGTCTAAGCAGCCTAAACCATCTCCAGTTGCACTTCTGAATGAAAGGTTCTCAACTGATTGTGATTGTCGGTCACAGGAGTGCCAATCTGAAAGTTGGATTCATCTCAACACAACAAATGCTGAACGACATTGACATACTGTAATGCGATAATAAACTATTTTCACTTTGAAGAGGGGAAAATAATGATGGTTCCAGGCCAGCCATTGGATAAACAAAAGGCAAACAAATCCAATTATGTGGGCCTTTTATGAAAGAAGAAAGGCACTCAATGAAATGATTTGTTAATTACTCACAGAACAGCCTCTCACACAACAAACCCTAATTAAGGCAGACAGTTGGGATATGACCCATTTATCTTAAACATCTGCAACCGCTCGGAATCGCTCCTATTCAACTGCCGTTTGAAAGCCCAAATTGTGACAGACAAGAAGATAGAATAAGCGAGGCGGTTAGATTACTGAGTGCTTGGCTTTGTGGAGGAAAGAACTGTTGGTAGCTACAGTGTGGGTGGACACGAGCGCCTGGATTCCTGTCTGCCTGCCAGGGTCATGCTCATGAAGATTCTTTTTTTTAAATGCTCTCCCTCGCAAACACATGTCAGCTGCCCATTAAATGAAGATTGTAATTAGTAGGCGTATGGAATGACAGACTGCCTATAATCACAAACATTCCCTGGCAAGGCCCTCTGGGGAAACGGCAGGGCAGGCAATCCAGTAAAAGAAAGAGGGTTTGGGAAACTAAACTCATCTTTGAAATGGTGCCCTCATAGTCTGAATCGATATTTCTCGCAGACATTTGCATAATTTGGTCGAACTTCGCATTCCCGCCTCTTAATACGAAATGTGTTATGATTGTGTCGGCTGCAGTCTGGGATGGTGATGATGCACACTGAAGCATTACTCAAACACTGTCAGTATTACTAATAGCATAAGAGACTAGACTAGAGATGTAGGACGTTAATTTGATCACCCTGTTGCAGGATAACTTTTCTGCAGGACATTTTTTACTTATAGTATATTTTGAGGTTTAAAAAGACTTTTGAACTTCCACTTTGACAATTCAGACTTGATTTTCCCTGAAGAAAAATATCAACCCTATCAAAAATGCCACCTGATCTTTCCATGACATAGACTGACCAGGAAAATCCAGGCGAAAGCTATGCTCACTTATTGTCTGATCGACCCACAGCATTGGGTTTTTAAAGCCATAACAATTTACGTAAAAATACTTAGATGTTGACTTATATCAATTACAAGCAATATAACCAGCATACATGGTTAATATTTGCCATTTACCTCTGCAAGATCACATTTATCAATAAAAGCGCTATTCATTTTGTTGTAAACAAAAATCAATTATAATCAAGACATGGGTGGAATAAATAATGTTTATCTTGAACAAATATAAATGTAACAAGGTTATCACTTTTGATGTTCATTGCTATGAACTGAACAAATTGGAAGGACACATTTTACATACAGTATTTTATGTAAATGATAAATGAACACAAATGAAGGCCTGTCTACACACCACATGAAGAACAGTTTTACTGTGTGTGTTGTAAATGTATTTCTTGCACTTGATACATGTGTACTGTATCTTCCTGTCCTTCTTGTGTCCACACACATCACAGCGCTTCTTCTGATTGCTACCGGCTGCAATCTAGAATGATGAAAACACTTAGTTCAGGAATTTTAACATCTGACACACACACACAAACACTACCGTTCAAAAGTTTGGGGTCACTTAGAAATGTCCTTGTTTTTGAAAGAAAAGCACATTTTTTGGTCCATTAACATAACATCAAATTGATCAGAAATACAGTGTAGACATTGTTAATGTTGTAAGTTACTATTGTAGCTGGAAACAGCAGATTTTTTTATGGAATATCTATGCGTACAGAGGACATTATCAGCAACCATCATTCCTGTGTTTCAATGGCACGTTGTGTTAGCAATCCAAGTTTATCATTTTAAAAAGGTGAATTGATCATTAGAAAACCCTTTTGCAATTACGTTAGCACAGCTGAAAACTGTTGTGCTGATTTAAAGAAGCAATTAAACTGGCTTTCTTTAGACTAGTTACATATCTGGAGCATGAGCATTTTTGGGTTCGATTACAGGCTCAAAATGGCCAGAAACAAAGACTTTTCTTCTGAAACTCGTCAGTCTATTCATGTTCTGAGAAATTAAGGCTATTCCATGCAAGAAATTGGCAAGAAACTAAAGATCTCGTACAACACTGTGTGCTACTCCCTTCACAGAACAGCGCAAACTGGCTCTAACAGAATGGAGTGGGAGGCCAAAGAGTGGGAGGCCCTGGTGCACAACTGAGCAAGAGGACAAGTACATTAGTGTCTAGTTTGAGAAACAAATGCCTCACAAATCCTCAACTGGCAGCTTCATTAAATAGTACCTGCAAAACACCAGTCTCAACATCAGTGAAGAGGTGACTCCGAGATGCTGGTCTTCTAGGCAGAGTTGCAAAGAAAAAGCCTTCTCAGACTGGCCAATAAAAATAAAAATTAAGATGGGCAAAAGAACACACACACACACACACACACACTGGACAGAGGAACTCTGCCTGGAAGGCCAGCATCCCGGAATCGCCTATTCACTGTTGACATTCAGACTGGTGTTTTGCGGGTGCACTCAATGAAAATGTGTTATTTTACATGTTCTTCACAGAAAATTAGCCTCAGGTTGAAAAAATTATTCATTGTATCATTTTGCTTTTAGTAAACATTGAAAATGTGTCCCACAGTCCCGAACACCACACAAGGGTTAAACTAGTGATATCTGCATGGGCTGCGTCTCAATCCACCACACCCGCCTATGTCGGCCTTCCGCATCTGCGGTGGAAGGTGGCCGAGCTACAGCGGTGTTTGTCAGACCATGAGACATCCCGAAAATCGGTCTTCTCACGAAAACATCTGAAGCGTCCGAACAGTTTGGCCTACCAACTAATATGACCACTCTGGGAAGATGAGTCCCACAAATACGATGGTGTTCTCCACAAGTGTCACTGGACTGTGTCATGGGACTCATCTGAAAGTAAAAAATAAGGGTTAAATGTGTGTCAAAAAAATGTATAATACTGAGCTGTCCTAGATATAGGACAGACACTTAATCTTATTCCTGATTATTTATATTCCAAATCAAATGATCCATGGTGTGACCATCTTAAAACAATTCCATATGCTAGCTTTGTAGAACCCTCAACTTTTTCCTCAACTTCAGACAAAGGAGTGAGTGCTTAGGGTTATCAAGATGGTGAGTATACGACAGTCGACAGAAAGGTGGTTGGTGGCAGGAAGGTGTAGAACACTCTGAACCCTCCTGTCAGTTGATGTAAAATGGACCCCCCTGTTCCAGAGGACATTTAATAAAGGAACAGTCCAGAAGCAATATGTTTGATGTCTTTAAGTGTCCACTGTGACAGCTTAATTCAGGAAATGGAGAGCGGCCTCAGGTTCCTCACTTATCCTGTGGCAAGGTCAGGATATTGAATGGTCACGCAATGAGAGGATATGTATCACCAGGTGCTTAATTTGAATAGCATAATATGCTTACATTGCATGGATGCAAAATTAGGTAATATGACAATGTACAAATTAGATGTTGGTAAATGTTCGGAGGACCTAGTGTTGGCTCATGGAAGATGAATGGTTAGACTTTCTAGAGGTGTATAAATACTTACAAATTAAATACTGTGATTTATCGATAGTACGTTCCAGAAAGTTATTATAAAGTGTTACCAGATTAAGTATCAAAACAGATGCTGTGGCAGGATTAGATTCCCTGGCTTGAAATCAACAGTTCCCCACAATCAAATAATTTTGTGTTACATCACTTACACTGTCACCATTTGGCAAAGAGACCAAACGGGGAAAATGACAAAGTAAACAGAGCAGAACCACTGAAAAAATGTTTTGAGGATGCTAGCAAGGAGGCAAGGTTGTTTTAAGCAGGTTTGAATAACCCACTAGACATTGAATCTACCTTGTCAGCCCAGACCGTGTACTTAAACCTAGGGATTTGCTCTAGCTGAGAGGCAACAGCTGTCCTTGGGTGTTGAATATGGTGATGGGAATGCAACAGCTAACATCAACGTTGTCATGTCCTGACCAGTAAAGGGGTTATTTGTTATTGTAGTTTGGTCAGGACTTGTTTGTTTTATGCGTTTCTGGGTTTTTGGTTAATGGTCTATGTTAGTTATTTCTATGTTCGTTCTAGTCTTTCTATTTCTATGTTTAGTTTATTGGGTTGACCTTCAATTGGAGGAAGCTGTTCCTCGTTGCCTCTAATTGAAGGTCCTATTTAGTAGGGGTGTTTTTTCATGGGTTTTTGTGGGTAGTTGTTCCATGTGAAGCTGTTCTCCTTACAGGACTGTTTCTTGTCGTTGTTTTGTATTCAGTGTTTATTTTGGTTTTCATCTCAATAAAGAAGATGAGCATACACATTCCCGCTGCGCCTTGGTCCCATCTTTACGACGAGCGTGACAAACGTAGCAATAGGTTTTTTTTCCTTAAAACTCCTAGAGGTGTACTTTAATAGGACATCTACAGTAGTCTTAGTTAATAGATTAGTGAGATGCTTTCTACCAGCTGCTGACCTTTTCCATGTATCCTAAATAGATTCCACTGTAACTCACATTAGGGACATTCCATATTAAAATCAATCAGCCCTTTTTTGATTGATTTCATATGGAAAGACCCATTAGTCATTGCCAAGAGTGTAATTGGGAAAAAATATAATCACTGGGAATTGATCAAAACACAAGGTGTCTAACAAATGGACTGTATGTTATACCCTGTCCTCCTCCCTTCAGGTTCATACCGATTAATCTAAATGAGAGAACGATATGGCTGCTTAAATCTGCATGAATTGGACCGTCGTGGTCGAATTGCTGCAAAGAAACCACTACTAAAAAGGACAGCAATACGAAGAAGAGACTTGCTTGGGACAAGGAACACAAGCAATGGACAGTAGACCGGTGGAAATCTGTCCTTTGGTCTGATGAGTCCAAATTTGAGATTTGGACTTGGTGAAACGCAGAGTAGGTAAACAAATTATCTCTGCATATGTGGTTCCCACTGTGAAGCATGGAGGTTGTGTGATGATGCTTTGCTGGTGACACTGTCAGTGATTTATTTAGAATTCAAGGCACACTTAACCAGCATGGCTACCACAACATTCTGCAGCGATTCATCAAACCAGATGGGATGGCGTATCATTCATATTTTATTTTCTTAGTGCTTTGAATCACACCTACAGTACCATTCAATGTGGACACCTACTCATTCAAGGATTTCTATTTTGACACTTTTGTACATTGTAGAATAATAGTGAAGACATCAAAACTATGAAATAACACATATGGAATCAGGTAGTAACCAAATCAGAATATTTTTTATATTCGAGTTTCTTCAAATAGCCATCCTTTGCATTCTCTCAACCAGCTTCACCTGCAATGCTTTTCCAACAGTCTTGAAGGAGTTCCCACATATGCTGAGCACTTGGTGGCTGCTTTTTTTTCACTCTGCGGTCCAACTCATCCCAAACCATCTCAATTGGGTTGAAGTCAGGTGACTGTGGAGGCCAGCTGATCTGATGCAGCACTCCATCACTCTCCTTCTTGGTAAAATAACCCTGCCACAGCCTGGAGGTGTGTTGGGTCATTGTCCTGTTGAAAAAATAAATAAATGATAGTCCCACTAAGCGCAAACCAGTTGGGATGGCGTATCACTGCAGAATGCTGTGGTAGCTAAGCTGGTTAAGTGTGCCTTGAAATCTAAATAAAATCACTGACAGTGTCACCAGTAAATCACCCCCACGCTTTACGGTGGGAAATACGCATGCAGAGATCATCCATTCACCCACACCGCGTCTCACAAAACAATTCGAAACGAAAATGTCAGAAATGTCAGAACAGAAGGATAGATTTCCACGGTCCAATGTCCATTGCTCATGTTTCTTGGCCCAAGCAAGTCTGATCTTAGTGTCCTTCAGTAGTGGTATCTTTACAGCAATTCGACCATGAAGACCTGATTCACGCAGTCTCCTCTGAACAGTTGATCAAATCAAATGTATTTATATAGCCCTTCGTACATCAGCTGATATCTCAAAGTGCTGTACAGAAACCCAGCCTTAAAACCCCAAACAGCAAGCAATGCATGTGAAAGAAGCATGGTGGCTAGGAAAAACTCCCTAGGAAAAACTCCCTAGAAAGGCCAAAACCTAGGAAGAAACCTAGAGAGTAACCAGGCTATGAGGGGTGGCCAGTCCTCTTCTGGCTGTGCCGGGTGGAGATTATAACAGAACATGGCCAAGATGTTCAAATGTTCATAAATGACCGGCAGGGTCAAATAATAATCAGTGGTTGTCTAGGGTGCAACAGGTCAACACCTCAGAAGTAAATGTCAGTTGGCTTTTCATAGCCGATCATTCAGAGTATCTCTACCGATCCTGCTGTCTCTAGAGAGTTGAAAACAGCAGGTCTGGGACAGGTAGCACGTCCGGTGAACAGGTCAGTGTTCCATGGCCGCAGGCAGAACAGTTGAAACTGGAGCAGCAGCACAGCCAGGTGGACTGGGGACAGCAAGGAGTCATCAGGCCAGGTAGTCTTGAGGCATGGCCCACAAAGATCGCATTTATTATGTTATGTTCAACATAGGAGGGCCAAGCACAGGAAGCAGCTCTTCAGTAGTTTAGTTGGAATAGGGTCCAGTATGCAGCTTGAAGGTTTAAAGGCCATGATTATTTTCATCATTGTGTCAAGAGATATAGTACTAAAACACTTGAGTGTCTCCCTTGATCCTAGGACTTGGCAGAGTTGTGCAGACTCAGGACAACTGAGCTTTGGAGGAATACGCAGATTTAAAGAGGAGTCCGTAATTTGCTTTCTAATGATCATGATCTTTTCCTCAAAGAAGTTCATGAATTTATCACTGCTGAAGTGAAAGCCATCTTCTCTTGGGGAATGCTGCTTTTTAGTTAGCTTTGCGACAGTATCAAAAATACATTTTGGATTGTTCTTATTTTCCTTAATTAAGGTGTAAAAATAGGATGATCGAGCAGCAGTGAGGGCTCTTCGATACTGCACGGTACTGTCTTTCCAAGCTAGTCGGAAAACTTCCAGTTTGGTGTGGCACCATTTCCGTTCCAATTTGCTGGAAGCTTGCGTCAGAGCTCAGGTATTTTCTGTATACCAGGGAGCTAGTTTCTTATGAATAATGATATTTTGTTTTTAGGGGTACGACTGCATCTAGGGTATTGTGCAAGGTTATATTGATTTCCTCAGTTAGGTGGTTAACCGATGTTTGTACTCTGACGTCCTTGGGTTGGCAGAGGGAGTCTGGAAGGGCATCTAGGAATCTTTGGGTTGTCCGAGAATTTATAGCATGACTTCTGATGATTCTTGGTTGGAGTCTGAGCAGATTATTTGTTGTGATTGCAAACGTAATGAAATGGTGGTCCGGATTATGAGGAAAACACTAAGATCCACAACATTTATTCCACATGACAAAACTAAGTCCAGAGTATGACTGTGGCAGTGAGTAGGTCCGGAGACATGTTGGACAAAACCCACTGAATCGGATGATTGCGCCGAAAGCCTTTTGGAGTGGGCCCGTTTACTTTTCCATGTGAATATTAAAGTCACCAAAAATTAGAATATTTTCTGCCATGACTACAACGTCCGATAGGAATTCAGGGAACTCGGTGAGGAATGCTGTATATGGCCCAGGAAGCCTGTAAACAGTAGCTATAAAAAGTGATTGAGTGGGCTGCATAGATTTCATGACTAGAAGCTCAAAAGACAAAAATGTAGTTTTTTTTGTCAATTGAAATCTGCTATCATAAATGTTAGCAACACCTTCGCTTTTGTGGGATGCGCGGGGGATACGGTCACTATGTAACCAGGAGGTGAGGCCTCATTTAACACAGCATATTCATCAGGCTTAAGCCATGTTTCAGTCAGGCCAATCACATCAAGATTATGATCAGTGATTAGTTAATTGACTATAACTGCCTTGGAAATGAGGGATCTAACAATAAGTAGCCCTATTTTGAGATGTGAGGTATCACAATCTTTCAATAATGGTAGAAATGGAGGAGGTCTTTATTCCAGTGAGATTGCTAAGGCAAACACCGCCATGTTTAGTTTTACCCAACACTTCTGATTGGCTCAAACGCATTTAAGCAAAGAAATTCCACAACTTAAGACACACCTGTTAATTGAAATTCATTCCAGGTGACTACCTCATGAAGCTGGTTGAGAGAATGCCAAGTGTGCAAAGCTGTCATCAAGGCTAAGGGTGCTATTTGAAGAATCTCAAATATATTTTGATTTGTTTTACAACTTTTTTGGTTACTACATGATTCCATGTGTTATTTCATCATTTTGATGTCATCAATATTATACAATGTAGAAAATAGTAAAAATACAGAAAAACCCTAGAATTAATAGATGTTTTAAAATGTTTGACCGGTAGCGTATGGTTGGAACAGAATCACTGTTATAGTCATAGGCCAGTATGGAAAATTAAGTAAAGCCATATGTCCAAATCCCTATCTCCATCCATGGCTAATTTAGGAACGGGACAATTTTAGCTATCTAGCCAGCCACCAGAGGACAATAACACAATGAGCAGCAACAAGTCAAGTTTTTTCTATAAATGAGGTTGCTTTTGATGTGCTGTGCTTGGGATAAAGCCAAATCCAAACTGGCTTCCCATCACACTTTTTTGGTGTGACAGGATCATTCACAGTTTAGCTCAATGCTGACTGGCTATTATTTTTACATATTTTTGTGTCATCAAGGCAGGCCAAATGCTCACTGACTTCCTTTGCATTCAATGCTAAAGGCAGCAACAATGTCATACTCTTTTTGACCAGACAGCATCAGATAGATGGGCTACAAATAAACTCAGCAAAAAAAGAAATGTCCTCTCACTGTCAACTGCGTTTATTTTCAGCAAACTTAACGTGTGTAAATATTTGTATTAACATAAGATTCAACAGACAAACTGAACAAGTTCCACAGACATGTGACTAACAGAAATGGAATAAGGTGACCCTGAATAAATGGGGGGTATCAAAATCAAAAGTAACAGTCAGTATCTAATGTGGCCACCAGCTGCAATAAGTACTGCAGTGCATCTCCTCATGGACTGCACCAGATTTGCCAGTTCTTACTGTGAGATGTTACCCCACTCTTGCACCAAGGCATCGGCAAGTTCCTGGACATTTCTGGATGGTTTGTCTTAATAGTTAAGCCTTGTGTTGTCTTAGTAAGGGTCAAAAATGACCCACCACTATATTTTTTAAACTTGAAATTTTATGACTTTTCCTAGAGTGACCACAACATTAGAAAAAGTGAAACGTCGCCTTTGTTCATATTTCAATGAAAGCTGTACACCACCAGTGTACAAAGATTGCCTTAGGGTCATTTTTGACCCGGCAGTTACTCATTTACACACCACAACAAAAAAACTGAGATAATGTGTGCTACGGATTGAACTCTTTGGTTGGCACAGTTCGAACAAGCCTGAGCTCCCCCCTGCACTCCTCGCAACAAGGGGGAGAGAGGCCTTCAAAGTTTGCCTTCACCCTCACTCTAGTTTCTTATCTCCCAAAGAGGAACAAGAATGTGGTCCTCCTGAGCACACTGCACAAAACGGCTGAGATCAGTGATCGTGAGGACAGGAAGCCAGTCATCATCCTGGACTACATCGGAGGTGTGGGCAACCTGGACAAGGTGATTGGAACTTACAGCTGCATGAGGATGACTGCCCACTGGCCCCTGGTCATCTTCCATAACATCATTGATGTGTCCTCATACAATGCCTTCATGATGTGGAACAAGATCAACCCTACCTAAATGCTTGATAAGCGGAACAAGAGGAGGGTGTTCCAAGAGCAGCTGGGAAAGGCACTTGTAACCCCACACATTCAAAGAAGGGAGCGCCTCCTCCACACAGGAGCCTCTGCAGCACTTGTAAAAGCTGTTGAGGGGGCAGAATCTTGTCCTGATCCACCTGTGGCTGCAGCAGGCAAGAGGAGGAGATGCCAATTCTGCCCCCAAAGGACTGTAAAACAAATACTATGTGCTGCACATGTGAGAAATACATCTGTAAAGTCCATGCACACACACACACACATACTGTCCTACATGTGCCAATTAGAGTTGATTGATTTATGTTTTTCACATTTTTGTTTTATATCTATTTTATTATTGTTGTAGTTTATAAATCTACGAAAAATGGGAGAAGACTAGTATTTTGTAGTGGAATTCTTCATTGTACATTATATAAGAATATATCACTATGTTGCCAAAAAAAGTTAGACTTGTTTCCCTTCAATAAAATGCATTCAAAACTACTTTCTGCACATTTCTGCTACTTTCTTAGGCTCTCCTGCTAAAATAATGAATGTTTACACCTATACAGTACCTTCAGCAATAATAATAAACCTCTACTTTAGTCAAGAAAACAATTATGACAGGTGAGTTGTAATAAAAACGAGTGGTGTCCACTGATTAAATGCAGTCTTAGTTTGTGGGTGTCAAGGAATACGTTAGCACCAAATATTTCTAAAACTAAAAGCATTGTATTTGGGACAAAACATTCACCTAAACCTCAACAAAAAAATGTGTAAATTGAGATGACTAAACTGCTCGGAGTGACCCTAGATTGTAAACTGTCATGGTCAAAACATATTGATACTGTAGTAGCTAAGATGGGGAGAAGACTGTCCATAATAAAGCAATACTCTGCCTTAACAACACTATCAACAAGGCAGGTCCTACAGGCCCTAGTTTTGTCGCACCCTGACTACTATTCAGTAGTGTGGTCAAGTGCCACAAAAAAAAGAAAATTGCAATTGGCTCAGAACGTCTGGCCCTTGGATGTACACAGAGAGCTAATATGAATGTCAATCTCTCCTGGCTCAAAGTGGAGAGATTGACTTCATCACTACTTGTTTTTATGAGAGGTATTGACATGTTGAATGCACCGAGCTGTCTGTCTAAACTACTGGCACACAGCTTGGACACCCATGCATACCCCACAAGAGGTCTCTTCACAGTCCCCAAGTCCAGAACAGACTATGGGAGGCGTGCTGTACTACAAAGAGCCATGACTACATGGAACTCTATTCCACATAATTTTTTTAAACACCTTATGAAACAGCGGGTACTTTTAAGTAACAAACATTGGCACAGACGCATGCACACACGATTTAGTACTGAAGATGTGGTAGCGGTGGAGTAAGGGCCTGAGGGCACACCGTGTGTTGTGAAATCTGTGAATGTATTTAAATGTTTTTAAAAATGGTATAAACTGCCTTGGCAGCAGCTAACGGGGTTCCATAATAAATACAAGCCACAACTAAAATTGCATTACAGCTGCTTTGTGTTACCCAAGCCTAAGACCAACACCATCATAGAGAATATTGAAACCATAACAGCTTCAGATACTGGTATAAAGCAACCCAAAAGGTGTTCTGCTTGAGTGTGTGGTTTGCAGTAACGCTGAATTAGACTTGTATTATTATAATAATAAACAACCAACCCCATCGGTCTGATGTGACAAGCACACTCAGAAATAGAGGAGCACTTCCCTTGTGCTGTACCATCCACAGACTAGATTTAATTTCACCGTGACCAGTAAGGGATGTTTTGCTGGGATGGGAATACATGTGTTCATTACACATGCAATAATTTTCATTAAATTAAAGTCCTGAATTATCTGTGATTAGATATGCTAATTAAGTATGTTTAGGGAGACAATTAAAAATGTATATAATAAAAGGTGGACTTACTGAGTTGTATGGGGGCTTTGAAGCAACCATTCATATAATGTTTTCGATCTTTGAACAAATAAACCATAGAGGGCCTCCCATGGTACTTGATACAGGAAATTGTCATAGAAAAAATAAAATAAAAAAAAGTCTCAAGTTGACTTTGTCCAAAATAATTATGTCTACAAGTTACTGTAGAAAACATTTGATCATACTGTATTTTATGGTCCTGTTTTCTGATTACCTGGTCTTTACTAGGAAATAGTATGGCCGCAATGATTTAATTCAGCATTCTGTTACTTACATCAAAGAGCTCAACACAAAGGTGCTTGTTTCAATTAATCCTAAAGCAACAAAACAAGTAATCTATACATTATTACTATGTAAATACCATGTTACCAACTAAATACCAGGTGAATGGACCCTAACAAAGTGAAACCAAATTATTTCCCCTCTCATTTCTTAGAAAGCTTTCAAATCACACCAGCTACACTCTTGTGTTCACTATAACATCACTAAAAGATGGTATTGGCAGAGATAGTGTTATCTGATTACATTGCAGTGGGGAGCTGCTACAAGGAAGTGCCTGGGAAGTCCAGGCTCCAGCCTAGTTCAGCACTCTATAGCTGGCTCGGTCCAGGGAAGCTCTGACACTCTCACTACTAAAACGGATATGTGTCCCCCAGCAATGTGAAATTCAACAATAATCCCTCAATAGGGACATCTGACCTTCAGCGGAGGAACAAACATTATTACAAGGTCTACTCCGGAGACTGTACAGAGGCTTCTCACTCTCAGAATAATAGAAAGTGTAGCTCTACTATATATCAATTACCCTCTCCACGCTTTTTCATTTAAATGTGGGGGAGTTGGAGAAGAAAGTGTACAAAGAGATGGTACAATGGAGCTGCGAATTTCTTTGGTCGAGCTAATGTCAATGATTCATGCTTGGGGATAGTTGAATAGACAAAACTATTTACAACAGGTCAGGGGAAAGCAGAGGACCAAGTAAAAATATACTGTAATGTATACAGTGCTGAACAACTGTTGTTTGAATATAACAGAGCGACCTTCTCCCCCCTAAAAAAATATTTGTTCTGCCCTCAGAGAAAAATAGATTTGTGCAGAGTAACTACTTATTTAAAAACTTTTTTTTAAACTAATTTTGTGAAATTCCAAGGACTGAACTTGACAATAGCTGAATGACACTAAACACATACAATTCCATGTCAGTTAATGTGAAAATGTATGATTTCTAAGAGGATCCTATTATAGAAAAATAGCTGGAGTATAATTCCTCAGCTGGTACAGAAAATATGAATATTATAGGAAACAATACAAGTGCCAGCTTTCAAAGTAAGCTTCTTAGCTAACACACTCAATTAGAATGGCTCAGGGATTAAATTGCCTTTGTGTTCTTCTTATGCATAGGGATCGTGCCCATAAGGGACACGTGCCCCCTCACATTTGTCCTGTAAAAAAAAAAAAATTGAACAAAAAGAAAGTTGTTTCTCTGTAATACTACTACTTTATGAAGTTGGCTTAAGCTAGCCCAGATACCAGTTTCCCAACCTCATAAGTACCTACCAAGAAAACATTTCAGGCTAGCAAGTTAGAGTAGGTAGCTTGTCTAACTGCAGGTAACTGCCAAAATAAAAGGAAACTCGAAGAAAGTGTCTTAATAGTGCATTGGGCCACCACGAGCCCCCAGAGCAGATTCAGTGCACCTTGACAGAGTTCCAGACACTTGCAGAATCTATTGGAGGGATGTGACCACCATTCTTTCATGAGAAATACAATAATTTGGCATTTTGATGGTGGAGGAAAACAATGTCTCGAGTACTGCATAATTCTGCAACTTACCACCCACCGGACCACACCCCAGCCATCCTCATGAACATTGTGCCACCTCAGATTTTTAGGTTGCATGATGCCCCTATTCTTACAGTATGTAATGGCTGTAAATTAGCTTACGTCAGGTCTCCTTGCCAGGGAATTAATTCATTAGGCCCTAGTCTATGGATTTCACATATGCATCTGTTGGTCACAGATACACTATAAATACACACACGAAAGTACATGGACACCCCTTCAAATTAGTGGATTTGGCTATTTCAGCCAAACCCATTGCTGACAGGTATATAAAAATTGAGCACACAGCCATGCAATCTCCAGAGATGAACATTGGCAGTAGAATGGCCTTACTGAAGAGTTCAGCGACTTTCAACTTGACACTGTCATAGGATGCCACCTTTCCAACAAGTCAGTGCGTCAAATGTCTGCCATGCTAGAGCTGCCCCGGTCAACTGTAAGTGCTGTTATTGTGAAGTGGAAAAGTCAAGGCGCATCAATAACTTGGACGAAGTGGTAGGCCACACAAGCTCACAGAATGGGACCAAATAGTCTGGAGCTGTTTTTCATGGTTTGGGCTAGGCCCCTTAGTTCCAGTGAAGGGAAATCTTAACGCTAGAGCATACAATGACATTTCACACGATTCTGTGCTTCCAACTTTGTGGCAACAGTTTTGGGAAGGCGCTTTCCTGTTTCAGCATGACAATGCCTCCATGCACAAAGCGAGGTCCATTCACAAATGGTTTGTTGAGATCAGTGTGGTAGAACTTGACTGGCCTACACAGAGCCCTGACGAACACCTTTGGGATGAATTGGAACTGACTGCGAGCCAGGCCTAATCGCCACAACATCAGTGGCTGAACTCATTAATACTCGTGGCTGAAAGACCCCGCAGCAATGTTCCAACATCGAGTGGAAAGCCTTCCCAGAAGAGAGGAAGCTGTTACAGCATCAAAAAGGGGGACCAACTCCATATTAATGCCTATGATTTTGGAATGAGATGTCCACATACTTTTGGTCATGTAGTGTACCTTAAAGTATGGGCATGGATAAGAAAACCAGTCACTATCTGATGTGACCACCATTTGCCTCAAGTAGCACGACATCTCCTTTGCATAGAGTTGATCAGGCTGTTGAATGTGGTCTGTGGAATGTTGTCTCACTCCTCGTCAATGAATGTGCAAAGTTGCTGGATCTTGGCTGGAACTGGAACACGCTGTCGTACACGTCGATCCAGAGCATCCAAAACATGCTCAATGAGTGACATGTCTGGGGAGTATGCAGGTCCTGGAAGAACTGGGACGTTTCGCTTCCAGGGATTGTGTACAGAACCTTGTGTCATGGGACCGTGCATGATCATGCTGAAACTTGACTAGGCAAGTCAGTTGAGAACAAATTCTTATTTACAATGACGGCCTACCCCTGCCAAACCCAGACAACGCTAGGGCAATTGTGCGCAGCCGTATGGGACTCCCAATCACGGCCGGATGTGATACAGCCTGGATTCAAACCAGGGACTGTAGTGACGCTGCTAGCACTGAGATGCAGTGCCTTAGACCGCTGCGCCACTCGGGAGCCCATGAGGTGATGGCAGCGTATGAATGGCACGACAATGGGCTTCAGGATCTCGCTACGGTATCTCTGTATATTCAAATTGCCATCGATAAAATGCAATTGTGTTCGTTGTCCATAGCTTATACCGGCCCATACCATAACCCCACCATAGGGCACTCTTCACAACGATGACATCAGCAAACTGCTCGCCCACACGAGCCATCTACCTGGGACAGTTGAAACTGGGATCAATCCGTGAAGAGCACACTTCTCCAGCATGCCAGTTGCCATTGAAGGTGAGCATTTGCACACTGAAGTCAGTTATGATGCCGAAATGCAGTCAGGTCAAGACCCTTGTGAGGATAACGAGCATGCAGAAGAGCTTCCTTGAGACAGAATTTCTGCACAAACTGTCAGAAACTTCGGTTGTGCAAACCCACAGTTTCATCAGCTCTCCGGGTGGCTGGTCTCAGACGATCCCGCAGGTGAAGAAACCGGATGTGGAGGTCCTTTGCATGTGTGGTTACACATGGTCTGCGGTTGTGAGGCCAGTTGGACATACTGCCAAATTCTCTAAAACGACATTGGTAGAGAAATTAACATTCAAGTCTCTGGCAAAAGCTCTGGTGGACATTCCTGCAGTCAGCATAACATTTGCACACTCTCAAAACTTAAGAAATCTGTGGCATTGTGTTGTGTGACAAAACTACACATTTTAGCATGGCCTTTTGTCCCCAGCACAGGGTGCACCTGTGTAATGATTGTGCTCTTTAATCATCTCCTTGATATGCCACACCTATCAGGTACATGGATTATTTTGGCAAATGAGAAATACTCACTAACAGGGATGTAAACAAATTTGTGCACAAAATGTAAAAAAAATACGCTTTGTGAGTACGGAAAATATCTGGGATCTTTTATTTCAGCTCATGAAACATGGGACAAACCCTTTACATGTTGCATTTATATTTTTGTTCAGTGTAGATTGGCCAATCTTATGAAACTCAGCAGCCTATATTGTTGTGTGTGTCGATGACTTGACACACTCCTTTCCATGTATGCAGTATTGGTGAATCTCTGCTTGGCCAGTAGATCGTTGATAGTAAAAATGAGGAGAGAATTATTTTATATATTTTTTTTTAATCACAAATTTATTTGGGCTATGGCCTATGAGGCCAAATAGTGGGGTAGATATTTCTCATGACGCTAAAGTTCAGATACAGTATGTATGATCAGTATGACTGAAATGCACTTCCAGGGAAACTGAATCGACTTAATGACATCTTTGATAGTGCCATATTTCATAGCGTTATACCGCTCCCTTGCATCACATTCAAAACATGCATTTGCTCATTCAGGAAACACCATAATTTTTGGTGAGACAAGTAGCCTATAAAGCATTCAGCTCATTTTCCCGAGCTGACCCTTGTGAGCGCTATTGATACCATCAATAGCGCAAACGCCAGAATTCCTCATTCATACGCAATCCCCCACTCAGTCAAGGCATGTCTCACCCTAGGATTTCCACGTTAGGATCCCCGGCATTGAAGAAGCTTATTGGGATGCAGGTTTTGGATGGTTCAAGTAGAGATGGAGGAGAGGAGAGTTCTTTCAACTTACATGGACGAGATTAGAAGCTCTCATTGCTGATGAGATGAGGCAATTCACAACACCATAGTACATGTTACCACTTGAACACTTGTGTATCAGTTCAATTTCTGTTTCGCCATCTTGTGTTCCACTTAAACACATCAGGCCTGCTCAGAAAAAGCCGGGCTTGCATAAGTCTCAACTCCTTCGCTTGATTAGGACCTCTTATTCAGAGCATAGTGGTATTTTGAAACTTGCGAACTGAAGCAACGCCCGGAAGTTCTTCTTTCACAGAGATTCACGGTTTCAGTATCCTCCATGCTCGAACTTCTGGAGCTGGAAAGCCAACTGTGAAACTAATTGTTGCTCTGACGTGAATTACATGACTAAGACCAACTGATTTCAGATGAAGGTACAATGAAGGTGCAACGCTATCATGCCACCACAGAAGGACTCTCTGTGGCGCGACAGAAGTGTAATCAATACAGCCATGTTACGTACCTACCAATTTAACATACAAAATAAGGAGTTGGCAGTGGTGCTGTCTTGTAGGGGGATTTCCTCAGAGACTCAAAGAGGACTGGGTAATCGTGCATTCTGTGTCCAATGGCAGGGAAGACCATGAGAGAGAAAAGCTGTTATTTGTTCACGCCGGAGCTCCCTCTGTATAAATCAGCATTGCTAATATATTTTTTTTACCCAGTGTTCTGTAGAAATGTCCTGCCATGCAGAGCCTAATGTACCATATCTGACACGGTCTCCGGCTCTCTGCACTCGCACCCCCATATCGCTGCTCGGGAATGGCAAATTGCATTAGTGTTTTTGGAGAGGAGCTTTTGTAAGAAATGCAGTTATGTGCCTGTTGTAGGTACTTCCTGCTTAAAATCTGATTGTATGGCAACATAAGGGAATCGAAATTGTACTAATTAGACACAACCAACTCAAGATTGTGTATACAGCATATACAACCTGATCTGAAATCCCTTGTCAAGTGAAATCAATCTGGTGGAAGGCTACACGTATAGGCTGGGTGGAGTTGCCACCATATTGTCTGTTCCTCATCATTTTGTTTTTGAGTTAGAGGAAACCAGTCATTTGAATTGTCCCCAGTTCACGATATCAGTCTGCTCTTGGTGACACTTTACTCAGTTGTAGTACCTCAGGCATTATCAATCAAACCCTGCTTTAGTTCAATGGGTAGGATTTCAAAAGCCATCTGCAGAAGTAATTCATATGTTTAATTATTCCTTCTTGTGTTTTGTTTACATAATCTCCCCCTGGCACTATTGGTTCTGTGAACAAAGTTTGGCACAGCCCAAAGTCTCACAATATGTGTGGCCATTTCTTGTCAAGCACGTCGTTGAGGACATCCAACGAGATTGAGAAATAATCATTTTCTTCGGGACTTTAGATAACCGGCAGCTATTTTAGATAAAGTAAATGAACATACAGTATTTGACTAGAGGAACTGGGTTGAAATGTCAACGAAGTGGTTTGTTAGTTAAATTGGAACACGAGTGAACGGCGGCTTCTCAATATTTGCTCTCAGAAGTGAGGCCATTGTTCCACTAGAGTTATCAAAGCCGAAAGAAGGGGACATTAGCATAGTAGTTAATAAAAGGCACATAATTTATGTAAGTCATGCTGATGGACTATTGATTTAAATGAATGCCTATGCTTTTTGGAATGAGCCATAAAACAACCTATTACGTCGGGTAATTGATCATTTAAAAAAATCTATTACATTTCTAGGCCAGAATTAATTACTCTAATATTTATCAGGACTCTGGACAATTATTTATTCACTGGTACAGTAGTTGAAGTTCGTCCAGGGCGAAAAGGAAAGTTAGGAGGCTGTGGAGTAAAATTGCCATTTGTTTTTAGTACACATCCACAAGCCCTCCACATTCATTTTGGATGAGTATAATCAACAAGAGCTCTTGAGTTGTTAGGGTTGGAGCATTAGGTTTACATTTACATTTTGGAGGTTAGGTTTAGGAATGCTAGTGAATGGTTAGGGTTGAATTATAGGTTAAGTTGAGGAATACTAGTGAGGTGGTTAAAATTCATCTACTTGGCTTGAAAACTACTTTATTTTTAAAACTACTTTAAATTTGTTGTCCTTCTGTACTAAGACCCCTTAACAAAATGTGGAAAAAGTTACAGCCTTATTCTAAAAGGGATTCAATATCATTTTTTTAAGCAAACATTTATTTAGAAATGTTTGCAAATTAAAACAAACACCTTATTTACTTAAGTATTCAGACCATTTGCTAGGAGACTCGAAATGTAGCTCAGGTGCATCCTGTTTCCATGGATCATCCTTGAGATGTTTCTACAACTTGATTAGAGTCCACGTGGTAAATTCAATTGATTGGACATGATTTGGAAAGGCACACACCTGTCTATATAAGGTCTCAGTTGACAGTGCATGTCAGAGCAAAATCCAAACCATGAGGTCAAAGCAATTGTACGTAAAGCTCCGATACAGGATTGTTTCGAGGCACCGAGCTGGTGAAGGGTACCAAAAATAAAAATTCTGCAGCATTGAAGGTCCAAGAACATCGTGGCCTCCATTCTTAAATGGAATACATTTGGAACCACCAAGACTCTTCCTAGAGCTGGCTGCTCGGCCAAACTGAGCAATCGGGGGAGAAGGATCTTGGTCAGGGAGGTGAGCAAGAACCCGATGGGAACTCTGACAGAGCTCTAGAGTTCTTCTGTGGAGATGGGAGAACCTTCCAGAAGGACAACCATCTCTGCAGAACTCCACCAAGCAGGCCTTTATAGTAGAGTGGCCGGATGGAAGCCACTCCTCAGTAAAAGGCATAGGACAGCCCGCTTGGAGTTTGCCAAAAGGCACCTAAAGGACTCAGACCATGAGAAACAAGATTCTCTGGTCTGATGAAACCAAGATTGAACTCTTTGGCCTTGGGCGAAGGTTCACCGTCCAACGGGACAACGACCCTAGACACACAGCCAAGGCAACGCAGCAGTGGCTTTGGGATAAGTCTCTGAATGTCCTTGAGTGGCCCAGCCAGTGGACTTGAACCTGATCAAACATCTCTGGAGAGCCATGAAAATAGCTGTGCAGTTAAGTTCAAATCAAATTTTATTTGTCACATGCGCTGAATACAACAGGTGTACACCTTACAGTGAAAGGCTTACCTACAAGCCCTTAACTTCTTAAAGTGTTGTTGGTTAAGACGAAAAACGTGTTAATAAAACAACAAAAAAATTAAATAACAGTAGCAAATAATTAAACAGCAGCAGCAAAATAACTATAGCGAGGCTATATACAGAGGGTACCAGTACAGAATGTGCGGGGGCACCGGTTAGTTGAGGTAATATGTACATGTAAGTAGAGTTAAAGTGACCATGCATAGATAAACAGAGAGAAGCAGCAGTGTAAAATAGGGGTCTGGGTAGCCCTTTGATTAGCTGTTCAGAAGACTTATGGCTTGGGGGTAGAAGCTGTTAAGATTACTTTTGGACCTAGACTTGGCACTCCGGTACCGCTTGCCGCGCGGTAGCAGAGACAGTCTATGACTAGGGTGACTGGGGTCTGACAATTTTTATGGCCTTCCTTTGACACCGCCTGGTATAGAGGTCCTGGATGGCGGGAAGCTTGGCCCCAGTGATGTACTGGGCCGTACGCACTACCCTCTGTAGTGCTTTGCAGTCGGAGGCCGAGCAGTTGCCATACCAGGGAGTGATGCAACCAGTCAGGATGCTCTCGATGGTGCAGCTGTAGAACTTTGGGGATCTGAGGACCCATGCCAAATCTTTTTAGTCTCCTGAGAAAGAATAGGCTTTGTCATTCCCGCTTGACGACTGTCTTCGTGTGTTTGAAACATGTTTGTTTGTTTGTGATGTGGACACCAAGGAACTTGAAGAGCTCAACCTGCTCCACTGCAGCCCCGTTGATGAGAATGGGGGCATGCTCGGCCCTCCATTTCCTGTCGTCCACAATCATCTCCTTTGTCTCACTTTGAGGGAGAGGTTGTTGTCCTGGCACCACATGGCCAGATCGCGGACCTCCCTATAATAGGCTGTCTCATCGTTGTTGGTGATCAGGCCTACCACTGTTGTGTCATTAGCAAACTTGGAGTTGCAGTCGTGCCTGGCCATGGAATCATGAGTGAACAGGGAGTACAGGAGGGGACTGAGCTCGCACCCCTGAGGGGCACCCCTGTGTTCAGGATCAGCTTGGCGGATGTGTTGTTACCTACCCATCCAACCATGACAGAGCTTGAGAGGATCTGCAGAGAAGAATGGGAGAAACTCCCCAAATACAGGTGTGCCAAGCTTGTAGCGTCATACCCAAGAAGACTTGAGGCTGCAATCGCTGCTAAGGCGCTTCAAAGTAAAGGGTCTTAAAACGTATGTAAACGTGACAATTTTTTGCTTTGTCATTATGGGGTATTCTGTGTAGATTGATGAGGGGGAAAAAATGATTTAATCCATTTTAGAATAAATCTGTAATGTAACAAAATGTGGGAAAAGTGAAGGGGTCTGAATACTTTCCGAACGCACTGTACATGCATATTAAACCATCTGCAGTCTGGTTCCAACCAAGGAAGTCAGAGAATCCTTACATTCTAACCTGGCATCACTTGGTGTCTTAGACCTGCACGCTCGTTCCTGTCATGTAGTGAATGTACTCTGAAGCAAGAGGGATCCCCTGCCTGCATGCACATTCATTATTTTGATAACCAAACTATAGGGAATACATTGATCAAATACACACATCTTATGTTAGAAAGCATCCGAAATTGTTTGATCTATTAGACTTCGGTAGTAGTTTAATTTCTCTCAATCAGAAAAGTATGTGCACTAAAGATGGCCTTGTAGCCAGACATATACAGATAACTGCCAAAGGTAACTGGTGTATATTGTTTAAATTTCTGAATAATTTACGCGTAATTTACGCAATAGGCTAAAATGTTTTTACCAGATCCATCCATGTATCCCATTTGTGAATTGTGATATACAATAAATATTACTTTCATGCGCTTGAGAAATTTAGACTGCCAACTATCCTGCCTAGAAGGCCAGCATTCCGGAGTCGCGTCTTCACTGTTGACGTTGAGACTGGTGTTTTGCGGGTACTATTTAATGAATCTGCCAGTTGAGGACTTGTTCCTCAAACTAGAGACTAATGGACTTGTACTCTTGCTCAGTTGTGCACCTCCCACTCTTTCCATTCTTGTTAGAGCCAGTTTGCGATTTAACCTTTAAAATGAGAGAATTGTCTTACCTGTAAAGTTTAAGTCAGTAGCCACACCCAAGTGAATAGACATTCTTTTTACATTTCTATAAAAGCCCCGTGACCCAAAGTCACCTCAGCTCCAAATATCGGGATAATTTCAACTCTACAGGCCAGGAAATGTGAGAACTTGCTCCACACATGAAATAGTATGAACGCTGAACTATTGATCACCTAAAGAAGTAGTGCATACAGTGAGGGGAAAAAGTATTTGATCCCCTGCTGATTATGTACGTTTGCCCACTGACAAAGAAATGATCAGTCTATAATTTTAAATGGTAGGTTTATTTGAACAGTGAGACAGAATAACAACAACCAAAAAATCCAGAAAAATGAATGTCAAAAATGTTATAAATTCATTTGCATTTTAATGAGGGAAATAAGTATTTGACCCCTCTGCAAAACATTACTTAGTGGCAAAACCCTTGTTGGCAATTACAGAGGTCAGACGTTTCTTGTAGTTGGCCACCAGGTTTGCACACATCTCAGGAGGGATTTTGTCCCACTCCTCTTTGCTGATCTTCTCCAAGTCATTAAGGTTGAGGCTGACATTTGGCAACTCGAACCTTCAGCTCCCTCCACAGATTCTCTATGGGATTAAGGTCTGGAGACTGGCTAGGCCACTCCAGGACCTTAATGTGCTTCTTCTTGAGCCACTCCTTTGTTGCCTTGGCCGTGTGTTTTGGGTCATTGTCATGCTGGAATACCCATTTTCAATGCCCTGACTGAGGGAAGGAGGTTCTCACCCAAGATTTGACGGTGCATGGCCCCGTCCATCGTCCCTTTGATGTGGTGAAGTTGTCCTGTCCCCTTAGCAGAAAAACACCCCCAAAGCATAATGTTTCCACCTCCATGTTTGACGGTGGGGATGGTGTTCTTGGGGTCATAGGCAGCATTCCTCCTCCTCCAAACACGGCGAGTTGAGTTGATGCCAAAGAGCTCAATTTTGGTCTCATCTGACCACAACACTTTCACCCAGTTGTCCTCTGAATCATTCAGATGTTCATTGGCAAACTTCAGACGGGCATGTATATGTGCTTTCTTGAGCAGGGGGACCTTGCGGGCGCTGCAGGATTTCAGTTCTTCACGGCGTAGTGTGTTACCAATTGTTTTCTTGGTGACTATGGTCCCAGCTGCCTTGAGATCATTGACAAGATCCTCCTATGTAGTTCTGGGCTGATTCCTCACCGTTCTCATGATCATTGCAACTCCACGAGGTGAGATCTTGCATGGAGCCCCAGGCCGAGGGAGATTGACAGTTATTTTGTGTTTCTTCCATTTGCGAATAATCGCACCAACTGTTGTCACCTTCACCGCCAAGCAACTTGGTGAGGTCTTGTAGCCCATTCCAGCCTTGTGTAGGTCTACAATCTTGTCCCTGACATCCTTGGAGAGCTCTTTGGTCTTGGCCATGGTGGAGAGTTTGGAATCTGATTGATTGATTGCTTGCTTCTGTGGACAGGTGTCTTTTATACAGGTAACAAACTAAGATTAGGAGCACTCCCTTTAACCTGTTATGGCTAGGGGGCAGTATTTTCACGGCCGGATAAAAAACGTACCCGATTTAATCTGATTATTACTCCTGCCCAGAAACTAGAATATGCATATAATTATTGGCTTTGGATAGAAAACACCCTAAAGTTTCTAAAACTGTTTGAATGGTGTCTGTGAGTATAACAGAACTCATATGGCAGGCAAAAACCTGAGAAGATTCCAAACAGGAAGTACCCTCTCTGACCATTCCTTGGGCTTCTTGGCTCTGTTTAAAGAAAATGTAGGATCTTTGCTGTAACGTGGCACTTCCTACGGCTCCCATAGGCTCTCAGAACCCGGGAAAAAGCTGAATAATGTAATTCCAGCCGCTGGCTGAAAAACTTTAGCGCGTTTGGATGGTGGTCGGTCAGAGGGCCATCAGACTGAGGCTCGTGCACGAGGGGATCCCATGTTTTAACTTTCTCCCTTTGAACGTAAACACGCTTTCCCGGTCGGAATATTATCGCTTTTTTACGAGAAAAATTGCATAAAAATTGATTTTAAACAGCGGTTGACATGCTTCAAAGTACGGTAATGGAATATTTAGAATTTTTTTGTCACGAAACGCGTCGGGTGCGTAACCCTTATTTACCCTTTCGGATAGTATCTTGAACGCACGAACAAAACGCCGCTATTTGGATATAACCATGGATTATTTTGAACCAAACCAACATTTGTTATTGAAGTAGAAGTCCTGGGAGTGCATTCTGACGAAGACAGCAAAGGTAATAACATTTTTCTTATAGTAAATCTGACTTTGGTCAGGGCTAAACTTGGTCGGTGTCTAAATGGCTAGCCCTGTGATGCCGGGCTATCTACTGAGAATATTGCAAAATGTGCTTTCACCGAAAAGCTATTTTAAAATCGGACATAGTGAGTGCATAGAGGAGTTCTGTATCTATAATTCTGAAAATAATTGTTATGTTTTTTGTGAACGTTTATCGTGAGTAATTTAGTAAATTCACCGGAAGTTTGCGGGGGTATGCTAGTTCTGAACGTCACATGCTAATGTAAAAAGCTGGTTATTGATATAAATATGAACTTGATTGAACAAAACATGCATGTATTGTATAACATAATGTCCTTGGGGTGTCATCTGATGAAGATCAAAGGTTAGTGCTGCATTTAGCTGTGGTTTGGATTTATGTGACATTATATGCTAGCTTGAAAAATGGGTGTCTGATTATTTCTGGCTGGGTACTCTGCTGACATAATCTAATGTTTTGCTTTCGTTGTAAAGCCTTTTTGAAATCGGACAGTGTGGTTAGATAAAGGAGAGTCTTGTCTTTAAAATGGTGTAAAATAGTCATATGTTTGAAAAATGGAAGTTTTTGTATTTTTGAGGAATTTGTCATTCGCGGCACGCCCATCATTGGCTATTGGAGCAGGTGTTCCGCTAGCGGAACGTCTAGATGTAAGAGTGTGCTCCTAATCTCAGCTCGTTACCTGTATGAAAGACACCTGGGAGCCAGAAATCTTTCTGATTGAGAGGGGGTCAAATATTTATTTCCCTCATTAAAATGCAAATTTATAAAAAAATTTACATGCGTTTTTCTGGATTTCTTTGTGGTTATTCTTTCTCTCACTGTTCAAATAAACCTACCATTAAAATTATAGACTGATCATTTCTTTGTCAGTGGGCAAACGTACAAAATCAGCAGCGGATCAAATACTTTTTTCCCCCCTCACTGTACTAAACTAGCATATATCAGACTGCAGCTGAACATTTGCGCAAATCAAGTACAAGAACACTGACCAACGAGAAAGCATCTCCAGAGTGAGATGAACCCTTCAGACCACGTGAACCTCACACGACGACCCGGAAGAATATACAAAGGACAATGGCGACCTCAACTGGGCAAGCCTGAGTCTCACAACCAGCTCAACTCTCGAAGCCAGCTTCACGTAAATACAATGCAATGCGAAGCTTTTGTCCGGTTGAAATATTATTATTTATGACAACAACAACCTGAGGATTGATTTTAATCATCGTTTGACATGTTTCTACGAACTTTTATTGTACTTTTTTGATTTTTCGTCTGTCTGTTGTGACCGCGCTTTGTTCCAATGGATTGCTGAACAAAACAGAGGTTTTTGGACATAAAGATGGACATTATCGAACAAAACGAACATTTATTGTGTAACATGGAGTCTTCGGAGTGCAACCATATGAAGATCAAAGGTAAGTGATACATTTTATCGCTATTTCTGACTTTTGTTACTCCTCTTCTTGGCTGCTAACTGTTTGAAATGATTTGTCTGCTGGTCGCTGTTCTCAGATAATTGCATGGTTTGCTTTCGCCGTAAAGCCTTTTTGAAATCTGACACAACGGTTGGATTAACAAGCATCCCACACCCCCTATGGAGGTTAATTAAAGTTTACATGATTAGTTTAATCACGTAATAATTACATATAAAGAATTGATTTGATAGTCTTTACATTTAATGACAAGTCAGAGACACGACAGCAGTGTCAGAGTAAGGCCCCAAAATTTGTCAAAGACTAGTCTTCCAAGTCAGCTTCTACCCCAAGCCATAAGACTGCTGAACAATTAATCAAATGGCCACCCGGACTATTTAAATTGACGACCCCCCCCCCTTCCTTTGTTTTTACAGTGCTGCTACTCGCTGTTTAGAATCTATGTATAGTCACTTACCCCTACCTACATGTACAAATTACCTCGACTAACCTGTACCCCGCACATTGACTCAGTACCGGTACCCCCTGTGTATAGCCTCGTTATTGTTATTTTACGGTGTTTTTTATTTTATACTTTAGTTTATTTTGTAAATTTATTTTGTAAATAATTATTTCTTAAACTGCATTGTTGGTTAAGGACGATGCATTTCACGGTAAGGTCTACCCCTGTTGTATTCAGCGCATGTGACAAATACATTTGATTTTCAGGGACCCTTTCAGGTTCGAGCACTACTATCAGAACTACTGGCTTAGAAGTACACAAAACTTCTGTTCAATCTCTGAGGTTAGGGTACATTTTAGAAATCAAAACAAATAAAAAAAATGCAGCTTAGATTTAAGTCCTGCATGATTTTCCACCTCACATTTAAAATCCTCACGACTATTTCATAGACATGAAGGACTATTTAAAATGTATGTATACTACAGATTACACTTTCAAGTTTCCTTTTTGGCCCATTTCCCTATTCGTTCAACTGTATGCAGGTTTTCTATCGCTTACCTTTAAGTGCCCCACACAAGTACAACAATTCATGTGACAGTTTAACAAATTACGTGACCTGGCAAGGTCGTGCCTCTGATGCAACATGAACATAATCTTGGGTCACTGTGACCATGTTTTGCCCTGGCAGTGATGCGGCATTTACATGATGCACTGCCCTTAGATGTTACTAGCTTAAAATATTTCCTCACAATAATATATTGGATAGTGCTTTCCCAGGTGCTCAAAGCACTTTACATTTTCACATTATGGGGAAAAACCTCCTCATCCACTATCTCCGGTTTTTCATACAGGTTATGTTGATGCTGGCGATATTATGACACGTCTGTTTGAAGGCCTGCACGTAGGGAGTTCAATATTCATTATGCATAAGTGGAGGGGAAAAATTCCATTCATAGCTTAGTCAGTGATTCATTTAGCTGGCCAGATAAACAGTATAATTGGGCTGGGGAGTCCAAACCAGTGTAATGTGTATATATATATATATATATATATATTAATTAGACTATCCAGGGGTGAATATTACCTAATTAGGAGTAAACCGAGCTAACACTTAATTGTTCCACGTGAATAGATTAATGGAACATTGTGTGGCTATCAGGGATTGAGCCCAGGTCAATAGCACAATCAAGACCATGTTAGACACTGAGCTAAAGCCTAAGATTTGGCTCTGGAAGCTAATGTGTTTTTCGGTCGAAGGCAAGGTCACTTATGTGAGGCTGGCTCTGTGAACTACCTCTCCTACACTTGCCTTGGTTCAGTTATTTACTACAGGATCTTTGTTTATTGAATAAAATGTAAAAAGCAGCCTTCATTTACCGTTAAATAAATCACAGCTTTAAACTCCTCTCTGCCGATCATAATGCACTGCAGGAATTTTCAGTTTTATACATTATATATAGTTCACAATTGATTTGAAAGTGACTGATGATTCATAATGCGTGGTTGAGATGTATTATACTGAATAAAGTCCTACATTCCCCTTAAAGGCCCAGTTCAGTCAAAAACTTGAATTCCTCTGTTTTAGATCACCTACTACCACAACCTGTTCAAAGGCACTTAAATATTTTGTCTTGACCATTCACCCTCTGAATGGCACACATACACAATCTAGGTCCCAATTGTCTCAATGCTTAAAAATCATTTATTAATCTGTCTCCTTTCCTTCATTCAACCTGATTTGAAGTGGATTTAACAAGTGACATCAATAAGGGATCATATCTTTCACCTGGATTAACCTGGTCAGTCCATGTCATGGAAAGAGCAGCTGTTCATAATATTCTGTACACTCAGTGTATCGTTCCACGCTATTAGGTTGAAATACTACTGTGAAAATTATGATAATGTCATTTTAGTGTAAGAGCTGTTGGAAAAGACCACCTGAAATTTCAGCCCGTTTTGGTGGGATGGAGTTTTGGACTTCCATGGTGACCATACCATGAGGTAAATTAGTTAATGGACCAATAGAGTTCCAAACCTTTTATCCTGGTCTGCTGGCTCAGTAGCCCACATTTTCATCAGGAAGTATTCCAAAGCATGGAAATCCGCATATGTGGTACCACTCCATAAAGGTCGCGATAATCATTTCAAGATTACCTTGTTTAGGTAAGATACTTGAATCCTTGGTTAAGGTACAACTTTGTTCCTTTTCTCTGAAAATTGTATTTTTAATTTAAACCAATCAGGGTTTAGGCCTGGGCATAGTACTACCACAGCAACCACGCTAGATGTTAATGCCTAGGATGCCTAAAAGACTTGTGCTGCCTTGTTTATACTTGTATTAAAACACTAATTTAACCTGTTGTGGTATAAGGGACAGTATTTTCATGGCCGGATAAAAAAACGTACCCGATTTAATCTGGTTACTACTCCTGCCCAGAAACTAGAATATGCATATAATTAGTAGATTTGGAAAGAAAACTCTAAAGTTTCTAAAACTGTTTGAATGGTGTCTGAGTATAACAGAACTCATATGGCAGGCCAAAACCTGAGAAGATTCCATACAGGAAGTGCCCTGTCTGACAATTTGTTGTCTTTCTGTTGCATCTCTATCGAAAATACAGCATCTGTGCTGTAACGTGACATTTTCTGAGGCTTCCAGTGGCTCTCTAAAGCCACCAGAAAGTGGAATGGAGTGTCTGCTGTCTCTGGGCAAAGTACAACAGCTCTGTTTGTAAGTGGTCAGCCTGGGGACAGTGAGACTGAGATGCGTGTTCACGAGACTGCTCCATTTTTTTTCTTTCAGCCTTTGAATGAATACAATGTTGCCCGGTTGGAATATTATCGCTATTTCACGAGAAAAGTAGCATAAAAATAGATTTTAAACAGTGTTTGACATGCTTCTAAGTACGGTAATGGAATATTTTGAAAACATTGTCACGAAATGTGCATCACTGTTTGGATAGTTACTTGAACAAAACGGCAGTATTTGGATATAACTATGGATTATTTGGAACCAAAACAACATTTGTTGTTGAAGTAGAAGTCCTGGGAGTGCATTCTGATGAAGAACAGCAAAGGTAATCCAATTTTTCTAATAGTAATTATGAGTTTAGTGAGCCCCAAACTTGGTGCGTGTCAAATTAGCTAGCCGTGATGGCCGAGCTATGTACTCAGAATATTGCAAAATGTGCTTTCGTCGAAAAGCTAATTTAAAATCTGACATAGCGATTGCATAAAGGAGTTCTGTATCTATAATTCTTAAAATAATTGTTATGTATTCTGTCAACGTTTATCGTGAGTAATTTAGTAAATTCACTGGAAGTTTGCGGTGGGTATGCTAGTTCTGAACATCACATGCTAATGTAAAAAGCTGTTTTTTGATATAAATATGAACTTGATTGAACAAAACATGCATGTATTGTATAACCTGTTAGGGCTAGGGAGCAGTATTTACACGGCCGGATAAAAAACGTACCCGATTTAATCTGGTTACTACTCCTGCCCAGTAACTAGAATATGCATATAATTATTGGCTTTGGATAGAAAACACCCTAAAGTTTCTAAAACTGTTTGAATGGTGTCTGTGAGTATAACAGAACTCATATGGCAGGCAAAAACCTGAATATTTCATGCAGGAAGTGGCCTGTCTGACAAGGTGTTGTTGTTCTTGCCTCTGTTTATTGAAGACTCAGGATCTTAGCTGTAACGTGACACTTCCTACGGCTCCCATAGGCTCTCAGGGCCCAGGATAAAGCTGAACGATATCGAGGCAGCCTCTGGCTGAAACACATTATCGCCTTTGCCAAGTGGCCGATCAGAGGACAAAGGGCTTAGGCGCATGCCCGAGTCGAGCCTGTGCTGTATTTTCTTTCGGCTGTTTACCTAATTGCAGATTCCTGGTCGGAATATTATCGCTTTTTTTACGAGAAAAATGGCATAAAAATTGATTTTAAACAGCGGTTGACATGCTTCGAAGTACGGTAATGAAATATTTAGAAATCTTTTGTCACGAAATGCGCCGTGCGCGTGACCCTTATTTACCATTCGGATAGTGTCTTGAACGCACGAACAAAACGCCGCTGTTGGAACATAACTATGGATTATTTGGGACCAAACCAACATTTGTTATTGAAGTAGAAGTCCTGGGAGTGCATTCTGACGAAGAACAGGAAAGGTAATCAAACTTTTCTAATAGTAAATCGGAGTTTGGTGAAGGCTAAACTTGCTGGGTGTCTAAATAGCTAGCCCTGTGATGCCGGGCTATCTACTTAGAATATTGCAAAATGTGCTTTCACCGAAAAGCTATTTTAAAATCGGACATATCGAGTGCATAGAGGAGTTCTGTATCTATAATTCTTAAAATAATTGTTATGCTTTTTGTGAACGTTTATCGTGAGTAATTTAGTAAATTGTTAGTAAATTCGCCAGAAGTTTGCGGGGGGTATGCTAGTTCTGAACGTCACATGCTAATGTAAAAAGCTGGGTTTTGATATAAATATGAACTTGATTGAACAAAACATGCATGTATTGTATAACAACAGGTGTGTCATCTGATGAAGATCATCAAAGGTTAGTGCTGCATTTAGCTGTCTTCTGGGTTTTTGTGACATTATATGCTAGCTTTAAAAATGGGTGTCTGATTATTTCTGGCTGGGTACTCTGCTGACATAATCTAATGTTTTGCTTTTGTTGTAAAGCCTTTTTGAAATCAGACAGTGTGGTTAGATTAACGAGAGTCTTGTCTTTAAAATGCTGTAAAATAGTCATATGTTTGAGAAATTGAAGTAATAGCATTTCTAAGGTATTTGAGTATCGCGCCACAGGATTCAACTGGCTGTTACGTAGGTGGGACGATTTGGTGCCACCTGCCCTAGAGAGGATAACATAATGTCCTACGAGTATCATCTGATGAAGATCAAAGGTTAGTGCTGCATTTAGCTGTGGTTTGGGTTTATGTGACATATATGCTTGCTTGGAAAATGGCTGTGTGATTATTTGTGTCTATGTACTCTCCTAACATAGTCTAATGTTTTGCTTTCGCTGTAAAGCCTTTTGGAAATCGGACAACGTGGTTCGATTCAGGAGAAGTGCATCTATAAAATGGTGTAAAATAGTCCTATGTTTGAGAACTTTGAATTATGACATTTTGTGGTTTTAAATTTGGCACTCTGATTTGTCACTGGCTGTTGAATAGTGTGGGACGATTTCGTCCCAACTCCCCTAGAGAGGATAAGTGATTTTTGAATTTAATCAGTCATGCTGAAGTTCACGAATGACCTTCTGCAACAAGGTGGCACAGGAATACAAAACTGTTATCTGCATAGAGATGAATGTTACAAGTATTAACACTGTTGTTTCCTATGTCATTAATTTACAAGGTGAACAATAATGGACCCAAAATCAAACCCTGAGGAACACCTTTTTGAATCTGAAGAAATTTAGAATTAAACTCTTCTGTCAAGATGGCCTGAGTTCTTTCACTAAGATAATTCTGAAACCATAAACAGGCTGTATATCCCAAGACTAATTCTTGATAACTTCAGCAAAACAAAATGATCAACACTGTCGAACGCCTTTGTCAAGTCAATGTGATTGTTTTTAATAAATGTTTATTTTGTTATTCGGTGCTAAATTATATTGTTTTATACACATACAGTACCAGTCAAGTTTATTTTGACTATTTTCTACATTGTAGCACCATAGTGAAGACCTCAACTATGAAATAACACATGGAATCACGTAGTAACAAAAAAAGTGTTAAAGAATTGAGATTCTTTAAAGTAGCCACCCTTTGCCTTGATGACAGCTTTGCACACTCTTGGCATTCTCTCAACCAGCTTCATGAGGGAGTCACCTGGAATGCATTTCAATTAACAGGTTTGCCTAGTTAAAAGTTAATTTGTGGAATTTATTTCCTTCATAATAAGTTTGAGCCAATCAGTTGTGTTGTGACAAGGTAGGGGTGGTATACAGAAGATAGCCCTATTTGGTGAAAGACCAAGTCCATATTATGGCAAAAACCAAGCGCTATGATGAAACTGTCTCAGGAAAGGAAGACCCAGAGTATTGCTGCAGAGGATAAATTCATTAGAGTTACCAGCATCAGAAATTGCAGCACAAATAAATGCTTTAGAGTTCAAGTAACAGACATCTCAACATCAGCTGTTTAGAGGAGACTGCATGAATCAGGCCTTCATGGTCGAATTGCTGCCAAGAAGCACAAGCAATGGAAATTAAACTGGTGGTAATCTGTCCTTTAGTCTGATGAGTCCAAATTTGAGATTGGTTCCAATCGCTGTGTCTTTGTGAGACGCAAAGCAGGTGAACAGATGATCTCCGCATGTGTGGTTCCCACTGTGAAGCATGGAGGAGGTGGTGTGATGGTGCTTTGCGGGTGACACCGTCAGTGCATTATTTAGAATTCAAGGCACACTTAACCAGCATGGCTACCACAGCCTTCTGCAGTGATATGCCATCCCATCTGGTTTGTGCTTAATGGGACTATTATTTGTTTTTCAACAGGACAATGACCCAACAGACCTCCAGGCTGTGTAAGGGCTATTTGACCAATAAGGAGAGTGATTGAGGGCTGCATCAGATGACCTGGCCTCCACAATCACCCGACCTCAACCCCATTGAGCTGGTTTGGGATGAGTTGGACTGCAGAGTGAAGGAAAAGCGGCCAACAAGTGCTCAGCATATGTGGGAACTCCTTCAAGACTGTTGGAAAAGCATTCCAGGTGAAGCTGGTTCAGAGAATGCTAAGAGTGTGCAAAGTTGTCAAGGCAAAGGGTGGTTACTTTGAAGAATCTAAAATATATTTAGATTTGTTTAACTCTTTTGGTCACTACATGGTGATATGTCATAGTTTTGATGTCTTCACTATTATTCTGCAATGTTGAAAACAGTCAAATAAATACAAAACCTTGAATGAGTAGGTGTGTCCAAAGATTTGACTGGTACTGTATATGCGTTTTATTATTCTGTTTTTATTGTAATGTACAGAGCTCTTATAAAATAGTTTTTAAACTCAATGAGACTCCCTGTTTAAATAAAAGGTTAAAAAACGTAACAGATAAATGGCTGCATTGGACCTTTAAAAGCAAATTAATTAGCATACACAGTATGACGAGCTGCGGAAATGATACTTAGTTATCTGACAGTTTACAGAGAATCAAAATGATTAATTTCATATACCTTTCATTATGATACTACTTTGACCAACCACAAGCATCTTGTTACCAAGGTGACCACCCGTGAGACACCTACACACAGTTCTATTTATGAAGACAATAACTAGGGCAAAACCCATTATTGCTCCATAAACATCAAATCATACTAGTCAGTTAGTATGAATAATTCAAATGTGCACCAGTGTTGTATTACAACGATCACCAATAGTTTATTGCACCCAGTCTACTTTTCCTCCCTCTCTGTACCTCACCACATCCCCTTCTCTTTAATCTGACTTTCTTGACATTTTCCAGATTCCTTCTGTCCAGACAAGGTCATAAATACATACATAATAGGACCTGACTGAAGATGAACATTTGAACATCCATCAAGTCCGGATGGTGTCAGCAGACAAATCCCTTTTGACAGATTGCACTAAGGACATGCCAGGGTGGTGCTTCGGTAGCACCAACCTGGCATGTCCTCAGTCAACAGTAGTGTAGTGGCATGGCAGTGTGTGCAAAAGTGATCTTTCTCCATGTGAAACACCACTCTCTGGTGGTCAGGAGTAGTAATTAATGCATTATCAAGAACTGAGCCATACAGTGTTTCCCACAGTTGTTGTAGGGAAAGTGTGAGTGAGTCAATATTATAAAAAGGAACTAAAAGTTACTATAAAACATTAATTGAGAGCAAATATGCTGTAAGGTGATCTGTATCCTAACTTGAGATTGACACCCCTAACTCAAGTTTCCATCCAACTCTTCCATTGACATCAATACATGATTTACGCAAACATCAAGGTTCAGCATGCACATAATATCAAGTTAAAATTCAGTCCCATAATGAGTGCATGCATTGCCCATTGCTCAAAACAAAAAGAGAACAATCTTAATTAAATTGGATACCCAATTATTTGGCCTTACACTGTGACATTAGTAAACCATTATTGTACATTGGACACACTCGACTTTGATGCAGTGTAGCCAATGTGACCCTCTAGTCTAACGTGTGCTATACCGAGAGCTTGCTTTAAACAGGGATTAAGTCCTGTCCCAAAACTCACATGTATGAACATCTGGCAGATAGCAATGGGGAGTATTTTAAATAGTTGAAAAGCCCAACAATGACAACCTTTAAAAATGTATAATTTCAGGCTTGAATAACTGAATATGAGCATGCCTCTCAGATGACAATATCAACACGATTACAGGCATACTGTCCCAAGCCACTAGCAACAAAGAACATCTTGCAAGAAAGCATTACCATTGGACTTAGGCAAAATCATTGCAGGACAAATGTGTTTTTTGGTGAACCAATGTAATTTAGCTTGAAGAGGACACAGTCCCTGAAGCTCATAGAGTATTTGGTGGACATAGTTCCAATTCTTGTACTAATGCACTATGCCATTGCCTTTGCTTCAGCAATGAGCTAAAATCACTTAAAGGGATAGTTTTCCAAAATGTTAAAACAATCTTAATAGTTTTCTTACCTTGAGAGGTGGTTATTTATTTTCAATTGTAATACAAGTTCCACAGGCCTCAAACTCAACTCTGGACCTCAAAACCAGTTCCACTGCATTTTTTTATTGTTCCCCTCTAATCAGGAACTGATTTAGACCTAGTATACCAGGTGGGTGCAATTCATTATCAGGAACAGGAAACCAGCAGGCTCTGGACCTTGTAGGGCAAGAGTTGAATACCGCAGCTCTAAAGAAAGCCAATGAACAATGAATGGAATGTTTGTAAAAACCCTTGGAATTCATTCATTTGTTTTTAGCCTGAATTTTATCTTTAGCCGGTATTCCAATTCAGACCATTCCAACTCACTACTACTACTAATAATAATAATACATGTAATTTGTTTCGTAGTTTTCATTACAGAGTTATCTCAAAGCTCTACTAAGAAAAACAACATACATTCACAATCAAGGCAGGTAAAATAGCAAAAGTGGGCTAGATGCTAAAAATATATTTAAGGAATAAGATGGTCTGAAGAAGTGTTTTTTAAGGCCTGTTTGAAAAGTTCTGAGTGATGTCGCTGCTCTCAGATGGTCAGGGAGCAAATTTCATAGGCGAGGGGCAAGGGAGCAGAAAGCTCGTTCCTCCATAGTTCAGAGACATGTCTTGGGGACTTGAAGCAGTAGTAGCAGTAGTGGCTGAAGCGGAGAGTGCGAGGTTGCTCACTGATTGAAATGAGGTCGCTGATGTAGGTGGGGTTTAATCCTTTTAAGGCTTTAAACACGAGCAGGAGGATTTTGAAGTGGTGTAGTTGACCAGTAGCCAGTGGAGTTGGGGTGATGTGGTCTGACTTCTTGGTCCTAGTCAGGACCTTGGGAGCACTATTCTGGATTGGTTGGAACCTCTGTAGTGATTTGGCTTGAAGGCCCCCGAACAGTATTGCCGTAGTCGATCCGAGAGAAGATGAAGGCTTGGATCAGTTTCTCATCGGGCTGGGAGAGTGATTGTACTGTATGCCCTGGGGAAAGTTTTTAGATGGAGAAATAATGGGGGAAAGAATTATGTTTTAAATGTGTTTTTATGTTTCATTAGCCTCTCCACAAACTGATTCAATCTTTACCTTAGTGTTACATCTACTATAAGTCACCAGTGCCTGTTCACAGCCGTTTACCTCATTGTCACACTAACTGTGTGCTTCAGGTGCCTGGTATGCAGGCTCGGTGGCAGCTGCTTGTTTCACGTACACACACACACACACACACACACACACACACACACACACACACACACACACACACACACACACACACACAGTGTCAGTTTCCACACTGACAGATGAAAGCAAGACAGACAAGCACACTCTACCATTTATATCCTCCCATCGCAGCTCTAACGCCTAAATCAAGACATCAATCTGGTCAGGAGTCTTCAGCTGCTGCAGACAGGAGGGCTCTGTGACTTTAATAAAGTAGTAGACCCTGCCTGCTCTCTGTTTTGCTCTGGGTGGGGTATTTATTTTAGCTTATTACCTGGTGCTCTTTTTATATGCCCATTCCGATAGCGTCACTGACGCTTATTCAGAAAGGATGGAGTGTGAGGGGTTTGGGGTAGGAAAAAGAGGATGCTACAGTCCAGGAGTGCATGAGAAGACTTCAAGAATTGACAGGTACAGTGTCTGTGCTATTGATCAAAATATATCCCTATTTGTCCATGAGTCAGTGAACTTGAACACAGCTGTTGCTTAACAAACCAACTCAGAGCATTACTTGTGTAAGTATGTTACTCTAGCAAGCCATGATTTTATATTCCTTGTAGAAGCAGCCAGGGCAGGATTAATGCAGGGGCTTGAAGCCCCTGGGCAGGAAATACACTGCTCAAAAAAATAAAGGGAACACTTAAACAACACAATGTAACTCCAAGTCAATCACACTTCTGTGAAATCAAACTGTCCACTTAGGAAGCAACACTGATTGACAATAAATGTCACATGCTGTTGTGCAAATGGAATAGAAAACAGGTGGAAATGATAGGCAATTAGCAAGACACCCCCAATAAAGGAGTGGTTCTGCAGGTGGGGACCACAGACCACTTCTCAGTTCCTATGCTTCCTGGCTGATGTTTTGGTCACTTTTGAATGCTGGCGGTGCTTTCACTCTAGTGGTAGCCTGAGACGGAGTCTACAACCCACACAAGTGGCTCAGGTAGTGCAGCTCATTCAGGATGGCACATCAATGCGAGCTGTGGCAAGATGGTTTGCTGTGTCTGTCAGCGTAGTGTCCAGAGCATGGAGGCGCTACCAGGAGACAGGCCAGTACATCAGGAGATGTGGAGGAGGCCGTAGGAGGGCAACAAGCCAGCAGCAGGACCGCTACCTCTGCCTTTGTGCAAGGAGGAGGAGGCGGAGCACTGCCAGAGCCCTGCAAAATGACCTCCAGCAGGCCACAAATGTGCATGTGTCTGCTCAAACGGTCAGAAACAGACTCCATGAGGGTGGTATGAGGGCCCGATGTCCACAGGTGGGGGTTGTGCTTACAGCCCAACACCGTGCAGGACGTTTGGCACTTGCCAGAGAACACCAAGATTGGCAAATTCGCCACTGGCGCCCTGTGCTCTTCACAGATGAAAGCAGGTTCACACTGAGCACATGACAGACGTGACAGAGTCTAGAGACACCGTGGAGAACGTTCTGCGGCCTGCAACATCCTCCAGCATGACCGGTTTGGCGGTGGGTCAGTCATGGTGTGGGGTGGCATTTCTTTGGGGGGCCGCACAGCCCTCCATGTGCTCGCCAGAGGTAGCCTGACTGCCATTAGGTACTGAGATGAGATCCTCAGACCCCTTGTGAGACCATATGCTGGTGCGGTTGGCCCTGGGTTCCTCCTAATGCAAGACAATGCTAGACCTCATGTGGCTGGAGTGTGTCAGCAGTTCCTGCAAGAGGAAGGTATTGATGCTATGGACTGGCCCGCCCGTTCCCCAGACCTGAATTCAATTGAGCACATCTGGGACATCATGTCTCGCTCCATCCACCAACGCCACGTTGCACCACAGACTGTCCAGGAGTTGGCGGATGCTTTCGTCCAGGTCTGGGAGGAGATCCATCCCTCAGGAGACCATCCGCCACCTCATCAGGAGCATGCCCAGGCGTTGTAGGGAGGTCATACAGGCACGTGGAGGCCACACACACTACTGAGCCTCATTTTGACTTGTTTTAAGGACAATACATCAAAGTTGGATCAGCCTGTAGTGTGGTTTTCCACTTTAATTTTGAGTGTGACTCCAAATCCAGACCTCCATGGGTTGATAAATTGGATTTCCATTGATTATTTTTGTGTGATTTTGTTGTCAGCACATTCAACTATGTAAAGAAAAAAGTATTTAATAAGATTATTTCTTTCATTCAGATCTAGGATGTGTTGTTTAAGTGTTCCCTTTATTTTTTTGAGCAGTATATATACTGTCTATATTATATATGTAGTATATATTTCTCACTGCAACCGCCAACCACAGGAAGACTCTGGAGCCCGCTCTCAATGAGTGAGTCAGGGGCTGGGCAAAAAAACAAAAAAAACATGTAAATACATGTTTTATATTGATTTATTTTTTGTTATACAACCACAGGAGCTCACTTTCAATATTGTGATTAAGTTTTATCACAAGCACATACAGGTATCTGACTAAATTAAGGAACATAAAGTGTCCTAAAAGGGTGTTGGGCCACCTTGAATTACCAGAAGAGTTTCAATTAAATTTGGCATATACTTTAAGACATGAAGGTCAGTCAATCCGGAAAATTTCAAGAACTTTTAAAGTTTCTTGAAGTGCAGTTGCAAAAACCATCAAGTGCTATGATGAAACTGGCTCTCATGAGTACCACCACAGGAAAGGAAGTCCCATAGGATGAATTTATTAGAGTTGCCAGCCTCAGAAATTGCAGCCAAAATAAATGCTTCACTGAGTTCAAGTAACAGACACACTCAACATCAACTGTTCAGAGGAGACTACATGAATCAGGCCTTCATGATCGAATTGCTGCAAAGAAACCACTATTAAAGGACACCAATATGTAGAAGAGGCTTGCTTGGGCCAAGAAACATTAGCAATGAACATCAGACCGGTGGAAATCTGTCCTTTTTGTTAAAATTTGAGATTTTTGTTCCAACTGCCAATACGGAAGTGGTCAGATTTATTTTATTTTTATTTCACCTTTATTTAACCGGGTAGGCCAGTTGAAAACAAGTTCTCATTTACAAATGCAACCTCACCAAGATAAAGCAAAGCAGTGCATCAAAAACAACAACACAGAGTTACACATTGTCACGTCCTGACCATAGTAAGTTGTTATTTTCTATGGTAGAGTAGGTCAGGATGTGAGGGGTGGGGTCAGGGGTTGGGTCAGGGGTGTTTGTTCTATGTTTTCTATTTCTATGCTTAGTTCTAGTTTTTCTAATTCTATGGTGGGATTGTTTTGGTTGATCTCTAATTGGAGGCAGCTGATCCTCGTTGCCTTCTGATTAGAGATCATATTTAGTAGGGTTTTTTCTCTTCCTGTTTTGTTGGTGATTATCTTTTGAGTAGTGTGTTGTCTTCTCTGCGTCACGGTTTGTTGTTTTTGTATTTTCAAGTATTTGGTGTTTTGCTACCGTTTCACAATAAATAAAAAATGTGGAACTACAAACCCGCTGTATTTTGGTCTGATCCGTCAGACAGCCGTGACACACACAAATGTACAGTCAATAACACAATATAAAAATCTATGTACAGTGTGTGCAAATGTAGAAGAGTAGGGAGGTAAAGCAATAAATAGGCCATAGAGGCGAAATAATTATAATTTAGCATTAACACTGGAGTGACAGATGTGCAGATGATGATGTGCAGGTAGAGATACTGGGGTGCAAAAAAGCAAGAGGGTAAGTAATAATATGGGGATGAGGTAGTTGGGTGTGCTATTTACAGATTGGCTGTGTACAGGTACAGTGATCGGTAAGCTGCTCTGACAGCTGATGTTTAAAGTTAGAGAGGGAGATATAAAACTCCAGCTTCAGAGATTTATGCAATTCGTTCCAGTCATTGGCAGCAGAAAACTGTAAGGAAAGGCAGCCAAAGGAAGTCTTAGCTTTGGGGATGACCAGTGAAATATACCTGCTGGTGTGCATGGTGGGTGTTGCTATGGTGACCAGTGAGCTGAGATAAGGCGGGGCTTTACATAGCAAAGACTTATAGATGACCTTGAGCCAGTGGGTTTGGCGATGAATATGTAGTGAGGGCCAGCCAATGAGAGCGTACAGGACGCAGTGGAGGGTAGTATATGGGGCTTTGGTGACAAAACGGATGGCACAGTGTGTGTTGGAGGCTATTTTGTAAATGACATCGCCGAAGTCAAAGATCAATAGAATAATTTTACGAAAGGTATGTTTGGCAGCATGAATGAAGGAGGCTTTCTTGCCAATTAGAAAGCTGATTCTAGATTTAATTCTGGATTCGAGATGCTTAATATGAGTCTGGAGGAGAGTTTACAGTCTAACCAGACACCTAAAGTCGGAAGTTTACATACACTTAGGTTGGAGTCATTAAAACTTGTTTTTCAACCACTCCACACATTTCTTCTTAACAAACTATAGTTTTAGCAAGTCGGTTAGGTCATCTACTTTGTGCATGACACAATTAATTTTTCCAACAATTGTTTACAGACAGATTATTTCACTTAAAATTCACTGTATCACAATTCCAGTGGGTCAAAACTTTACATACACTAAACTGATAGGGGGCAGAATTTTCACGTCCGGATGAAAATCGTGCCCAAAGTAAACTGCCTGTTACTCAGGCCCAGAAGCTAGGATATGCATATATATATAGGTAGATTTGGATAGAAAACACTCTAAAGTGTCTAAACTGTTAACATAGTGTCTGTGAGTATAACAGAACTGATTTGGCAGGCGAAACCCCAAGGACAAACCATCCAGGGAAGAAAAAATTGGATGTCATAGTATTTCCCAATTGTTTTCTATTGAAAGCCCTATTTAATAGGAACCTGGTTGCAGTTCCTATGGCTTCCACTAGATGTCAACAGTCTTTAGAAATTGGTTGATGTTTTTCTTTTGGATTTTTTACTGTTTGGTGGCCGTGAACTGGACTGCGCTTCACGTTGTTTTTATCCGGTATTGAACACAGTATATTCCGTCTTAAATTTTATCAATTATTTACGTTTTAGGATGCCTTAGGTTGGATTAGGAACGTTGTTTCAAATGTTTGGACCAAGTTTACAGGTAACTTATTAGATACTTTGTAGTCATGTTGGGCGAGTTGGAACTGGTGTATTTCTGAATCAAACGCGCCAAATAAATTGACATTTTGGGGATATAAAGAAGGACATTATTGAACAAAAGGACCATTTGTGATGTTTCTGGGAAATTTTGTAGTGCCAACAGAAGAATATCTTCAAAGGTAAGGCATTTATTATATCGATATTTCTGACTTTTGTGTCGCCACCTGCCTGGTTGAAAATTATTTTCATGTGTTTGTATGCGGGGCAAGGAGGCCTACAAACCTGACTCAGTTACACCAGTTCTGTCAGGAGGAATGGCCCAAAATTCACCCAACTTATTGTGGGAAGCTTGTCGAAGGCTACCCTATTTTTCCTCCTAATACTGTACAATCTATGTTTGTTTGAATTCAAGGCAAGATTGATCTCAGATTGTCAGTGTCAGAATAGCCAGTCATTTGTGTTGTATTAAAAAAGATTCAGCTAATGTCATCTGTCTTGTAAATTATGTAGAAGTGAATTAAATGCATTTTTAAAAGGCAGATTTTTTTCAGACCTCGCTAAAAATGAAAATCTCCATGAATAGAAATCCTAAAAACGCTTGTGCTCAGCTGTAGCCTATGCCACAGGCAAGGCAAACGTTATTATGGTTTCATTATAAAGGGGCTTTTTCTTCAACAGTAAAATGACCACACATCAAATTGCATCTTGGTGCAAGGACAAAACCCCAAGGCCTATGATTTTTTAATATGGCCCTGGAGGCAACCATGTCAAGATCATCTGTCAGGTTTGTTGACATGACCTTAACCAAGTCCTTGTGCTTACATGGCAGCAGCTACATTTCCTTTGGAGCTCTCGTGTTGTTATCAATCAATGGGGGTCAGGAGAACACCAAAACAGAGGGAAGAGGGGATAGGGAAACATTCTCACCTTTAAGAGACACGCTAAGCAGCTTGTGTTATCTGTGTCACGCCTGTCAATTGCTGATTTACTGCAAGGTCAGAGTATTTTCTTACACGCTAACCACTAACTGACGTCGGCCATCTTAGCAGCTTAGGCAGTGATAGTTGTGCGTTGCTTTGACACTTGAAGGTACTTCAGCCGCCGCAAGCTAATGGTAGAGTCACAAAGCGTCTGGTGTTCTGGCAGTTGAGATCAGATTGGGAGTAGAAGACGGTGACCAAATCTCACCTCAGGCTGATATTTTGAGGGGAGTTTTTACTTTGCCCCTGAGCCACCGTGAGTTGTTGGCAGATGTACAGCTCTTAAAAACTCCCCCCTGATACATTGAAGGGTTAACAAACGACAGTTTTCTGTACTCACTAAGTACTGAGTTAATATTGAAAGTGTTGTGTGTCGTCGGGTCTGTTTTGTGAGTATCCCAACTACTCCTTTAATTTGGGGATCTGTCTGCATTTAGCAGTTTCCTGGAAACAAGGTGAGTTGTATTGATTTGGTCAGAAGCTGGAGCTTGAAGTCCCTGCGGCTGTGGCTCCAGACTGCAGTACTTAACGTTTCACTACATCACCCACTGTTTCACCTCGCCATGCAGGCATTAAGCAGCAAAAGAAATGTTTTAGGATCTGTAGTGGACCTTGACTGTGGTTCCCCCATCCTCTTTCCCTTCCTCTCCCCAACTGTAATAATAGTGGATTAAGGGACCATTACAGAAATCTAGCCGTGCAACAGAAAACAGTGACAGAGTGCATTCGTCGTTTGAATCCTCACTCAACCTGAAGGCAGCATCCATCATTCCCATTGGCTTGTTATTAACCCTCCCTCACCGCCTGACCTAAAACATCAATCTTAATTGGACATTAGCGTGACCACTTGCGACGCTCGCCCCCAGAAAACATAGATCATTGCCACACACAAAAGCAACAAACAGACGATGAGAGAAAATATATGGCCAGTGTTATCCCCTCTCAGCGTTTGTGACACGATGGATTGCTTGCTCTGCGTTGAGAGAGGAAAGGTAGGCCAGTGAGATTTGGCCTAACATTGATTGTCTAATGGCACACATTCAATCAAAGACTTTTCGAGCAAGTGTTTGGTTCAATGTGATTGTGCTGGTATACTGCAAGCTATATTAGAGCTGGTATGGAATGATCATTTCTCTTTGTGCTCAGTGGGATCTAGCTCCATGTCAAAACAAGTTTATCCGTGATGCAAGTTGCTATCCTGGAGCTTTAGAAACCAACTTGCAATCATCCTCCCTATTCAACTCAACTGTGCCCCCCAGTGGTATGGTGTCAATCAAACAGCTGATGCCTTAAATCAGAATAACAGAAATACCCACAACAACTGTACAAACATATCTTTGTCCGTTTGTGTGAATACAAAAAGCCATATTATTATTCCAGGAAACATCAGATAGTCTTTATCTCTTCCTCTCCTGTAGCAATCTAAGACTCCACACCTGGTTTTTTGAAGAAGAAACTTCTAATGATCCATCTTTACATAGAAAAACTTCAGCAGAATGGAGGCCATCATTTATAATTGGACTTCCACAAGTGCACTTGTCCACGATTGATGTTGCATTAGTTATTTACCTGCTTACCTCCAAAAGACACCCATTGTGCCAAAAAGCCTCCAGGCAACCTGTCTTGCCTTTTGTCTTCCATCAAATGAATAGTGTTATTTGCTGTGCCGCCCCTACATGTGCTCGTTCATAGCTGTGTAACTGGCTTACAATTATGTGAAAAGGCCAACACATGGCATCTGATTGAGCCTAGCTTGCTTTGCCATCTTAAAGGCTGTGGATTGTGGTCCAAGAGCTTCAGAACCAGTTGGAATGTTAGATCAATTTTATGAATTTCTGTCTTTGTTTTCTGTCTTGCTCTCTCTACCTCAGCAGTTTATAACATCAGTCCTCCAAGGTTGTAATTCTGCATGGTTTGTTTTCCTTCCTGACACTTAATTGATTAATTAGAACACGGTTTGACCAGAGAATGACCACACCTGGTTTCCAATGTCTATACTGTATCAGTCGCTGATTATAAAAGTCTAGCACAAAATCCAGTGGACCCTGCGACTTTCAATAATGTTTAACCCATAAGAGTATATACCCTGTCTAAGCTGGGGGTGGGGTTCTACTAAGCTAAATGGAATTATTTTAAGAAGGTCATACCAAGGATAAGTTTTCTATTTGAATTTTAAGACCCCTTGAAGTATCAACAAATATATATAATAACATTATTTTTGGCCTATTAGCCCATGCAAACGCAATTAAGAACAGATTTTCTAGTACATGGAATAATAGATAGGTCCCCCAATTATCTAAAGGATGTTTGTTCTGAAGTCTCTGTCCTATATCTGAGAGATATACAGTACCAGTCAAAAGTTTGGACACATCTACTCATTCAAGGGTTTCTCTTTATTTTTACTATTTTCTACAATATTTAACCAGGCAAGTCAGTTAAGAACAAATTCTTATTTACAATGACGGCCCAAGCCCTAACCCGGACGATGCTGTGCCAATTGCCCTATGGGACTCCCAATCACAGCCAGTTGTGATACAGCCCGGAATCAAACCAGGGTTTGTAGTAATGCTTCTAGCACTGAGATGCAGTGCCTTAGACTGCTGCACCAGTCAGAAGCCCAAACATATGGAATCATGTAGTAACCAAAAAAGTGTTAAACAAATCGAAATGTATTTTTTTATTTGAGATTCTTCATAGTAGCCACCCTTTGCCTTGATGACAGCTTTGCACACTCTTGGTATTCTCTCAACCAGCTTCATGAGGTAGTCACCTGAAATGTATTTCAATTAACAGGTGTGCTTTGTTGATGTAAATTTGTGGAATTTCTTTCCTCCTTAATGCATTTGAGCCAATCAGCTGTGTTGTGACAAGTTAGGGGTGGTATACAGAAGAAAGCCCTATTTGGTAAAAGACCAAGTCCATATTATGGCAAGAACAGCTCAAATAAGCAAAGAGGAACCATCAAGTGCTATGATGAAATTGGCTCTCATGAGGACCGCCTCAGGAAAGGAACACTCAGAGTTACCTCTACTGCAGAGGATAAGTTCATTAGAGTTAACTGCACCACAGATTTCAGCCCAATAAATGCTTTGCAGAGTTTAAGTAACAGACACATCTCAACATCAACTGTTCAGAGGAGACTGCATGAATCAGGCGTTCACGGTCGAATTGCTGCAAAGAAACCCCTACTAAAGGACACCAATAAGAAGAAGAGACTTGTGTGGACCAAGAAACACGAGCAATGGACATTAAACCGTTGGAAATCTGTCCTTTGGTCTGATGAGTACAAATTTGACATTTTTGGTTCCAACTGCAGTGTCTTTGTGAGACGCAGAGTAGGTGAACGGATGATCTCCGCATGTGTGGTTCCCACTCTGAAGCATGGAGGAAGAGGTGTGATGGTGTGGGGGTGCTTTGCTAGTGACAAGGCATGCTTAACCAGCATGGCTAGCAAAGCATTCTGCAGCAATACGCCATCCCATCTGGTTTGCGCTTAATGGGACTATCATTTGTTTTTCAACAGGACAATGACCCAAAACACACCTCCAGTTGTGTGTTTTGGGTCATTGACACTAATTGGCATGCCATATGCCGCGCCAGGCCCCTAAAGCCAGCCCATTACGCCGGCCCTGTCCAATCTATGTGTGCAATCACGCAGTACAGTGTACAGCAAGAAGTTTAGCAACGACACCGGCGGGCCCCGAAAGCTTACCTTGACATGGAAGAGTTGCAGTGTTAGATAGCCTTAGCCAGCTAGCTAAGATAAATATGATTCCTCTCTGTTTGAATCAGGTTGTTGAGTAGGCTAAATTAGCTGCATTAGCTAAGTAAGTGAAAGGTGGACTAAGAAAACATTTGAATCAAATATATCTAGATATATTTTCCTTTATTTTTGAAGAAATTAATTTGTTCAAAACTGTTCAATTGTCTTTCGCTCTCTTGGAGTCAACTACTCACCACACTGTATTTTACTTTTTTTATTTTACCTTTATTTAACTAGGCAAGTCAGTTAAGAACAAATTCTTATTTTCAATGACAGCCTAGGAACAGTGGGTTAACTGCCTTGTTCAGGGGCAGAACGACAGATTTTTACCTTGTCAGCTCAGGAATTTGATCTTGCAACCTTTCGGTTATTAGCTCAATGCTCTAACCACTAGGCTACCTGCCGCCCCAAATGCGCTACTAGCTAGCTGCCGCTTATGCTTTCAGTACTAGATTAATTCTCTGATTGGAAGTCATCATTATTACTGCGTAAGTCTATGGAAGGGGTGAGAACCATGAGCCTCCTAGGTTTTGTATTGAAGTCAATGTACCCAGAGGAGGACGGAAAATAGCCTTCCTCCGGCTACACCACAGCACTACCCTAGAGGGTGCTGTTCAGGCTACTGTAGACCTTCAGTTATTAATCAGATATTTGGTGATGTGAATATATTCTGTATAGCATAACTTTTTAATGTTTCACGATTTATTCTGAAATTCACCGAAATTTTCTGAAATTCACTAAGTATGATGGTCCTCCCCTTCCTCCTCCGAGGAATTGATTGATTTTATTGTTAGACTGATAATTAATAATTACTACATTATTTGCTTTTCACATGTTGTCCACATTAGCTCTGTACTCAAGCCATTTATTGTAGCCAGATCAAATAAAATGTGAAATGCTTACTTACGGGTCCTTCCCAACAATGCAGAGAGAAAGTAGAGAAATAATAGAAAAGTAAAACATGTAAAAGTAATAATATATGGATATACAATGAGTAACGATACCTTGGTTATATACAAGGGGTACCAGTAACGAGTCGAAGTGCAGGGGTATGAGGTAATTGGGGTAGATATGTACATATAGTATGACTAGGAATAAAGTGACAGATAATAAACAGTAGCAGCAGCGTATGTGATGAGTAAAAAAAGTTAGTGCAAAAAGGGTCAATGCCGATAAGTCTGGTAGCTATTTGATTAATAATTTAACAAACTATTTAGCAGTTTTATGGCTTGGGGGTAGAAGCTGTTCAGGGTCCTGTTGGTTCCAGACCATGCCTATTCGTACAGATTTCAGAGCGTAATCCATTAAAAAGGTCAGATATGTCTTGTGCTGACAGTTCATGAACTTGGGCATCAAACCCAGTGGAACCCTGGGTGGTGATGGATAGTACTGTACAGGTCTCTAACTGGCTGTGAGTGATTATTCTCAATATTTCAGAGGCTTTCTGACAAGGACAAACTGATTGTATAAGCTACAGTGACACATATGCCTTAAGTTGAGAAGTAAACAAGTTTTCATCATGGAAAACTTTTGATGAATCCATTGCAGGTTGGTTGTTATATTGATTTATTGGCTGATTGATTGATTTGTTTTAATTTATTCATTTGTTTGTTCATTTGGAAATATGTAATCATAACATTCCAAAGATCATGTCTCTGGTTTAATTCTGTTTATCATTCCAAAAAGGATTTAGGGAGTTATGGACAGATACATTATGGAGAGTTTGTGAGGATTTTCATCAAGATGTGTGATATGAAACAATACAAATCTATACCAGCCCGAGTTGAAATAGACTAAAGTGAGCAGCTTTATTTACAGTGTCAATTCATGAGATATAATGAAGGTCTCTGGCTGTGTTATGGCATCTGATGTCTTTGCCAGGGCTAATGTGAGGAATTGTATTCAAACACAAAAAACAGAGCGGGGTGCTTGAGGGAGAGGATTCCGAAATTGTATCACTACACAGTAGACACACTAGGTAACTATTTTGAAACACACTACGTAGTTTCTTTTCATTACCTACGCATTTCAATAATCATTACCTACAGTTTGTCATGGTTGTCGTCGATGAAGGATTACCAAAACGCAGCAGGCATGCGGTTGTTCATTTTGAACATTTATTAAATCAAAAAAGAACACTCTTTTACCAAAACACCACCCTGAACCACATAAAACAAATACCCTCTGACACGTCCTGACCAAACTACAATACCAATTAACTCTTATACTGGCCAGGACGTGACACAGTTACCATGTACAGCTAAGGAATTATGGTTACTAAAGTAATGTAGAGTCTCACTCACCAGCATGTGTCTATAGTCTATACGCCTGGCATACACGGCTATATTATCTGAATCAGGGAAACATATTGTAGTTTCCACACTTTGAACTTAGTGGTGGATTTATGTGTGAGTAGGTCAGCAAGGATGTTTAGGTATGTGGCTTTGGCTGCACAACTAACATTATGTCCCAACACCCTATTCCCTACATAGTTTACTATTTTGGCAAGAGCCCTATGGGCCCCGGTCAAAAGTAGTCCGCTATGCTTTTTTTTTTTAAGAGTGTATATAGGGAGTAGGGTGCCATATGGGACAAGCCCTAAAGCAGAGTCTTTGCAGGACATCTGACATTGCAGCTCAAAATGCCATCTCAGCACTCCAAACCACATTGGGCAGTAAATATGTGAAACTTTCTTCAACCCCTACATTATCAACCCTGTTTTCCCAACCCAACCCTAGGTCATTTCTTAACCCACTAACTATAAATCAGTGAATTTTGGTGGCCCTTTCAGTCAGAACTGGGTGTAGGATAAGAATTTAATTGTATTACAATTTAGTAAAGAGGAGAATAAGAGTCTGTGTTTATCTTTCTAGTTAATAGCAGATGTGGGATGCGTAAGAGAAGAATAATCCAGTTTAGAGTTTAAAAGTGTAAGCGCTCAAAACATCAGTGAAGACAAGATACATATGTTTCTTATTTTAATTACAAAAGGTGCTCAAAGTGCAGCAAATGTTTCAGCGCAGAATGTTTAGATAAAAATAAGCATTTTTTGGAGAGTGAGCACTTTTAAAATGTATTTTATTCAATTAAATAATCACATATATTTTCCGAGGCAATTCATTTACAATGTGATTCACAAGTGGTGAGGGAAATGTTGCACTTGAGCCATTCAACACAACAGTAATAAAAATAACCTTATTCATTACATTGGTATCTGTTGACGTAAAACAAACAAAATGTTACTGGTTGACATTTAACACATACAACTTTCCTTGCTGACAAATCACAAAATCAAGTACAGTAAATAGCATAACCATAAAGAAAAGTTGGAAAACTGAGGTTGAAATTAAGTTGATTCACAACAACCCAGAAACTTAGTCATACATAAAGAAACTACATCGCTCAAGTTAACCACCAAGTTTTTAATTCTAATGGAGGCTTTTTGGAACAACTTCTCTGGATACAGAACCCCTTCCCTCGCTTCTCTCCCAGGTTGTCTTTTTGATCCCCCCTCCCCCTCAATTGGTGTCACATTGATGGTTCAGTCAATTGGTTGTTTAGTAACGATTACATGATGCAGTCTCCTTCAACTCATGGTACCCCTGGTGGTTTGGCTCTGTAAGGAGACAGAGAGGGGAGTTAGGAGTGGGAATGACCACTAATTGTATCTGCTCTCTTGCTGTAGTTCCTAATAAAAGCCTCTTTTAGAATTATAGGCTTTCCGGTCCTGAGAAAAAAACTAACACGTAATACTTATTTATATTAGGCCTACTGGTATAGTAGTACATGTATAAGAAAACCATTTGTGGACAGTTAATATTTGTGGAAAGCATTTTTGTATCACATTGTAGATGGAAAAGTTTGAATCAAAACTGCTATCTCAAGTAAAGTCCATTACTACTATTGCCTCCTCATCCAATATTCAGTAAGAGTAGAGTGGCTATTCAATGAAAACTGCTTACACCACCATTCGTTATTTAATTTGAACATCATCTGCAGTCTCGCAGAGAGAGCTCCCTCACTTTATAATTTTCTGAACATCCCAAACAATATAGGCGAACAATCCCACAAGCAGAATACGTTTGAGAGTGTAGATAAGAGTTACAGTACCCAGACTCATATTCTCCTCCACCAGAGGCCTGGAATCGGTGCAGTTGACCGCGTTTCCCCGGGCTGCTCCTAAAATGGTCATGATATCCACCAGGTTGAGCTTCCCTTCCTCCTGCAGCTCCTCCACTTCCTCCTCCAGCTCCTGTGCTGCCTCGGCCCTCTCCTCGATCTCCTCTGCCGTCAGCATCCCCGCGCCCTTCACGCCATTCCCCTTTCCGATCTGCGGGGATGCCAGCGAGCATACGGCCCTCAGCCTGCCATAAGACTGCAGATGCGCCACGTTAGCTCGCAAAAACAGCAGAAGAACGTTGAGGTCGTTGAGCGGGCAGCCCAGCTTGCGACCGCTGTTAAGTCCCAATGCGGGTAGAACCTCGTAGACCGACAATAGAGTCGTATCCCAACAGAAGAGGCGGACCAAGCTGAACAGCACAATAGGTACCAGAAGGACGTAGATAGCGCCGTTAGCCACGCTAATAACCTGGAAGACCAGTTGGCCGGTCATTTTGCACTGGACCAGTTCTGGGACCCAGTTTTGGTCGCGCAGCAAGCCGGTGCGGACAAAGCAGCTAAACTCATCCTGGAGAAAGGCGGATAGGTGGAAGTAGACGAGGTAGAGGCAGGCGGCAGACATGAAGGTGAGCAAGAGGAAGCCGCGCAGAAAGAGCATGCTGACCAGGAAGTAGGAGCCGTGCTTGCTCTGCATGTACCTCTCCAACAGGGGATACTCGAAGTAACGCTTCCGCTTGGCCCTGACAAGAGACCATGGAAGAGATGGGGTTAGAGGACAGTTGGCTCAAACACACTTTCATGTTATTGGCTCTGATGTTTGGTAATGGAGGTTGTGTGAGGATTTAAAGCATTTATCATGGTATTCAAGATTTAAATAGTCAGTCACCTAACTGAGTAAAGGGTCTGAATACTTATGTAAATGTGATATTTCAGTTTTTTTTTTATAATTAGAAAACATTTCTAAAAACCTGTTTTTGCTTTGTCATTATGGGGTAATGTGCTTTGTCATTATGGGGTAATAAGGCTGTAATGTAATAAAATGTGGAAAAAGTCAAGGTGTCTGAATACTTTCCGAAGGCACTATTTACATACTGTAGGTCTGTTTTGTACTGTCTTCCGGACTACCTCAAGCACTGCAACAGCTTCAACTCCTTCAAATGCAAAATGAAAAAATATCTACTGGACATTTCATTCATGGACTCATCCAAATAATCTGATGCCTGTATGTCACTCATGCTGATTATGCATTTTACTTGAATATCTTTGCTTTTTTTTTTTTTTTTACCTCTGATCCATCATGTTTCCTTTCTTTGTGTGAATCTCCACCTATTTGAATCTGCTGTGTGGTGCTAGGGAAAAAACAAAAGGTCCATTCAGGGGGGATCCCAGGCCCGAGTTTGGGAAACCCTGCCTTATATGATGGTTATGATGATATGATGATTTTTGAGTGGCAAACATGTTCCTGTTTGTAATTGCCATGGCTGTGGCCATTAAAAAATATATATTTGAGTTTCTATAAACAAAAGTAAGCTAATTACAGATAAAAGTATGTGAACTGGAAACAGAAAACAAGACCCTATTTAGGCTTTAACTACAGTACTGTGTTGAAGCACCTTTGGCAGCAATTACAGTCTCGAGTCTTCTTGGGTATGACGCTCCAAGCTTGGCACACCTCTATTTGGGGAGTTTCTCCCATTGTTCTCTGCAGATCCTCTCAAGCTCTGTCAGGTTGGCTGGGGAGCATCGCGGCACAGCTATTTTAGGTCGCTCCAGAGATGTTTGATCGGGTTCAAGTCCGGGCTCTGGCTGGGCCACTCAAGGACATTCACAGACTTGTCCCGAAGCCACTCCTGGGTTGTCTTGGCTGTGTGCTTAGGGTCGTTGTCCTGTTGGAAGGTGAACCTTCACCCCAGTTTAAGGTCCTGAGCGCTCTGAAGCATGTTTTCATTTAGGATCTCTCAGTTCTTTGCTCTGTTTATCTTTGCCTCGATCCTGACAAGTCTCCCAGTCCCTGCCGCTAAAAAACATCCCCACAGCATGATGTTGCCACCACCATGCTTCACCGTAGGGATGGTGCCAGTTTTCCTCCAGATGTGACACTTGGCATTCAGGCCAAAAAGTTCAATCTTGGTTTCATCAGACCAGAGAATCTTGTTTCTCATGTTCTAAGAGTCTTTAGATGCCTTTTGGCAAACTCCAAGCAGGTTGTCATGTGCCTTTTACTGAGGAGTGGCTTCCGTCTGGTCACTCTACCATAAAGGCCTGATTGGTGGAGTGCTGCAGAGATGGTTGTCCTTCTGGAAGGTTCTCCCATCTCCACAGAGGAACTCTAGAGCTCTGTCAGAGTGACCATCGGGTTCTTGGTCACCTCCCTGACCGAGACCCTTCTCCCCCGATTGCTCAGTTTGGGCGGGCAGCCAGTTCTAGGAAGAGTCTTCGGGGTTCCAAATTTCTTACAATTGAGAATGATGGAGGCCACTGTGTTCTTTGGGACCTTCAATGCTGCAGAAATGTTTTGGTACCCTTCTACAGATCTGTGCCTCAACACAATCCTGTCTCGGAGCTCTACGGACAATTCCTTCGACCTCATGGCTTGTTTTTTGCTCTGACATGCACTGTCAACTGTGGGACCTTATAGACAGGTGTGTACCTTTCCAAATCATGTCCAATCAATTGAATTTACCACATGTGGACTCCAATCAAGTTGTAGAAACCTCAAGGATGATCAATGGAAACAGGATGCACCGGAGCTCAATTTCGAGTATCATAGCAAAGTCTGAATACTTATGTAAATACAGTATTTCTGTTTTTAATTGTTAATACATTTGTAAAAAAGTCTAAAAACCTGTTTTTGTTTGTCATTGTGGGGTATTGGTTGATGAGAGAGAAAAAAACCCAATTTCATCCATTTTAGAATAAGGCTGTAACGTATCAAAATGTAGAAAAAGTCAAGGGGTCTGAATACTTTCCGAAGGCACTGTAAGCAATGGAAAATGTACCAAATTTTGTACGGAAAAAAGGGGTGTGGAGATCTGCGGCCATTCTTGTAGAATAATGATGAACCGGAGTATTGAATTTGAAATGAGTTTGAAAAGAAACAGGGATTACATTTATTTTGAACTGGAATTCAAATAATCAGACTTGAAGTTCATCGATATCATAAATATTGAGGATTTGAAGGTGATGAAAGAGTGGAGAGGAACTGGCACGACTGTTGGAGTGTGTTGCCATTCTCACAAAACGCTTTTGAAGAATTAAAATGTTATTGAGGTTGCTTATTTAAGTATTATATTGCAATATGACATGACTGGATAGATTAAGTTGTAGTATACATTCAAAATGATGTTACGATCATTGTAATTGGATATAAGGAAGATTGTTTCTTTTTTTAAATAATTTACGTTTAAGGACAATGTATTTGCTTTGAAGGAATTTTATCCGTTTTTTTTTTACCTCTCCTGAATATGGTCTCTTAATTTGTTTTTAAACGTCATCATATTGTTTAAAATTTTCCTGTGTGCAAATGAATAAAAATAGACATCAATTTTAAGCCTGCTTACTTTTCCCTCTTCCCCAGTCCAAAATTCCTGCCTCAACCAATCTGTCTGGATCTATCTCTGCCACAATCTTTGCCACACCCACTCTCACCTCTCAAGCTCGGCCTGGAAGGTGAAGGGATTCTGGGTGTTCTGGCGCATCTCCAGGATGCTCTGAGCCAATCGCACGGAGCGGTTGTAGGATTTGTCCAGCTCGTCAATGATGAAGAGCAGGTCGGAGCCCAACGACGGCATGACCAGGAAACGCCAGATGAGGGCAGGCAGGTACATCATCATGGCCATAGCCAACAGAGAGTACGGGAACATCTGAGAGGGAGGTAGGTAGAGAGGAAATAAAGAAGGGAAGGTGAGGAAGAAATGAAGAGGAAAGGAGGGGACAGAGAGAGAGAGAGAGAGAAAGAGAGAAAAGAGAAGAGAACAGAAAAAAGAGTGAGAGAAAGAGAAATTATAAGAGAGAAGAAGAGAAGGAGAGGGAGGTAGATAACAAGAGAGTGATTTACAGTCTACATTTTTAATCAGAAAGATTAATTACTTTTAATGGATGCTCCTCATTGAGACATTAAGGAAGCAAGAGGCACTTTTCATTCGAAATGAATGACGATTACTGTAAAAAACAAATGATACAAATCCAGCACTCTATATCTCTCTCCATTTCTACTCACAATCTCGCCTAATTTCCCATGTGGAACACCTAAAACTCCATAAATGTGTACTGTACAACTGAGAAACACACACACAGAAACACACATACAGACAAACACAGACACTCCGCAGAAGCTTGTGACACAGCTCCTTACCCTCATCTGAACAGACTGTCCACCAAATACACAAATGGAAACAGCACACGGTTAACCCCATCATTATACCCATGAGCATGAGATTCATGTCTTACTTAGACAGCCCAGTATTTATAGAAGTACTTATTACATATTTATAGAACCCATCTAAAGTGACACGTCTGAGCTTTGAAATGAATTGCTAATGCCCTCAGTAACAGAAACCTCCAGGTCTTGTCACAGTGTTTTTATTGTGTTACTTATATTATTTTAAACTTTAGTTTATTTGGTAAATATTCTTGAACTGCACTGTTGGTTAAGGGCCTGTAAGAAAGCATTTAACGGTAAGGTCAACACTTGTTGTATTCGGCGCACGTATCAAATAAAGTTTGATTTGATTTTAGTTTAATAATGTTATGTCTGGAGAAATCTTTAAACGTCCCTTTTAATAAGATATATATTTTCTCTTTTATTTTTCTATTTCACCTTTATTTAACCAGGCAGGCCAGTTGAGAACAAGTTCTCATTTACAACTGCAACCTGGCCAAGATAAAGCAAAGCGGTGCGACAAAAAACACGGAGTTACACATGGAATAAACAAAAGTACAGTCAATAACACAATAGTAAAATCTATATACAGTGTGTGCAAATGGAGTAAGTAGGTAAGGCAATAAATAGGCCAATAGTAGCGAAGTAATTACAATTTAGCAAATTAACACTGGAATGATAGATGGACAGATGATGTGCAAGTAGCTGCTCAGATAGCTGATGCTTAAAGTTGGTGACAGAGATATGTCTCCAACTTCAGCGATTTCTGCAATTCATTCCAGTCATTGGCAGCAGAGAACTGGAAGGAAAGGCTGGAGCCCGTGCTAGGGGTGGGTGTTGTTATCGTGACCAGTGAGCTGAGATAAGGCGGAGCTTTATCTAGCAAAGACTTATAGATGACCTGGAGCCAGTGGGTTTGGCGACGAATATGTAGCAAGGGCCAGCAGTCTCATGGGTTTCTATCTTAAGAATGTATTGTTAATGCTTGTTTTTAACTTGGGAATTTTCCAACAACACCGCCAAATACCAGTATAGCACACAAAATGCCTCCAGTATACCATTGACTCTTCATCCACTTCAGTCAATGCGGTTTAAGATGAGGGAGGACGATTTTGTTTTTTCATGAGCATGACCTTATTTCTATTACAGCATATTGGATGACTGTCATTCATATTCCATTCACCCAGTTCAATGCAACAGCGATAGGTTTAGGCTAGTACATGACACTCAAATTTTCACTGTACCCATCATGAGGTTGCTGCGGATTGAATACGCTCCTAATCAAGCCTAAACACTGTTCACTTTCATAACAGCCACGTTGTATTCCTTCTTGCATCTATGCACTCTCCTCTCACCATTTACCTTTGCTTGTAAGCTGTATGTGACCAGGCAAAAAAAACTTTCCAAGCTAAACATATCATAACTGCTAAACATTTGAAATTTGATTTTAAAGAACTGACTTTAGCAGTTCCAATAATTTCAGGGTCCAGTACCATCGTTGGGCCATGGGTGTGAAAGATTCAGCAGACTGCTGGCATTACACATCTGGTTAAAATACTACTGTAGCTCTGCTGGAGTCACTTTTATTGATAACTTTGACACCTCTAGAAACAAAACATACTCTACAGGAATGATGGAGTCCATCCAAATCATCTTGGCTCCTGGTCTCTGTCTACACATTTCAAGTCTGCGTTGAAACAATGACTGGTAAATGATCCAAGACCAGCTCAGTTTATCCCTACCATTGTGACAATGAGTCGTCATAGTGCTGCATCAAATGTACATGATCATAGGGGCATTGGCAAGCACAATGTAAGTAATTTAATTTATGTACCCCTAATTGCACCGAATACATCTGTTTATCCTACAGCTATTGTAAGTGGTAATCATGAGCCTATAAATCAGAGTTAGACTTTTAGCACTGAGGCGGTGTGCAATAGTAGGAAGACCACTTTATGCAGCTCACCCTGCACTATCAGCTCCAATGTAAATAAGATGAGTAAGTCTACCTCTGGTAAACTTCCCAGTAAAGCATTAAAAACAATCAAGCAACCCAGAAAAGTGGTAAAAAATAGCCCATATTAAAATATGTAGCCTAAGAAACAAGGTCCATGAAGTCAATAACTTGCTTGTAACAGATGGCATTCATATTCTGACTATCTCTGAAACTCACTTAGATAATACCTTTGATGATAACACAGTGGTAGCAATACATGGTTATAAAATCTACCGAAAAGACAGAAATGCCAACGCAGGTGATGTTGCGGTCTATATTCAGAACCACATTCATGTAAAGCTTAGAGACGATCTAATGTTAAATACTGTTGAAGTAATATGGCTTCAGGTTAATCTGCCTCACCTAAAGCCCATTCTTGTGGGAAGCTGCCATAGACCATCAAGTGCTAACGGTCAGTATCTGGATAATATGTGTGAAATGCTTGATAATGTATGTGATTTCAACAGAGAAGTATATTTTCTGGGTGATTTAAATATTGACTGGCTATCATCATCGACTCTTTTCTCTGTATATATCAGTGATGTCGCTCTTGCTGCGGGTGATTCTTTGATCCACCTCTACGCAGACGACACCATTCTGTATACATCTAGCCCTTTTTTGGACACTGTGTTAACAAACGTCCAAATGAGCTTCAACGCCATACAACACTCCTTCCATGGACTCCAACTGCTCTTAAATGCTAGTAAAACTAAATGCGACTAGCATCACTACTCTGGATGGTTCTGACTTAGAATATGTGGACAACTATAAATACCTAGGTGTCTGGCTAGACTGTAAACTCTCCTTCCAGACTCACATTAAGCATCTCCAATCCAAAGTTAAATCTAGAATCGGCTTCGTATTTCACAACAAAGCCTCCTTCACTCATGCTGCCAAACATACCCTCGTAAACTGATTATCCTTCCGATCCTTGACTTCGGCGATGTCATTTACAAAATAGCCTCCAACACTCTACTCAGCAAATTGGATGCAGTTTATCACATTGCCATCCATTTTGTCACCAAAGCCCCATATACAACCCACCACTGCGACCTGCATGCTCTAGTTGGCTGGCCCTCGCTACATATTCGTTGCCAAACCCACTGGCTCCAGGTCATCTACATTGCTAGGTAAAGCTCCGCCTTATCTTAGCTCACTGGTCACCATAGCAACACTCACCCATAGCACGCGCTCCAGCAGGTATATTTCACTGGTCATCCCCAAAGCCAACACCTCCTTTGGCCGCATTTCCTTCCAGTTCTCTGCTGCAAATGACTGGAACGAATTGCAAAAATCGAGTTGGAGACATATCTCCCTCACTAACTTTAAGCGTCAGCTGTCAGAGCAGCTTACCGATCGCTGCAGCTGTACACAGCCCATCTGTAAATATCCCATCCAACCAACTACCTACCTCATCCCCATATTTCTTTTTCTGCTCTTTTGCACAACAGTATTTCCTGCACATCTACACATCTGCACAATTGCTAAATTGTAATTACTTCGCCACTATTGGCCTATTTATTGCCTTACCTGTCACAAGCGTCGTTAAGGACAGACCAAGGTGCAGCGGGTATAGTGCTCATTCTTACTTGTTTATTCAAAGAGAACACGTAAACAAAGAAAAAACAAACGACAGCAAACAGTTCCGTAAGGTTCACAGACTATAACGGAAAGTAACCACCCACAAAACCCAAAGGAAAACAGGCTGCCTAAGTATGGCTTCCAATCAGAGACAACGAAAGACACCTGCCTCTGATTGGAAACCACACTCGGCCAAACCTGGAAACCGGAACATAGAAAATGAAAACTAGAACCAACATCCCCTAGACCAAAAACCCCAAAACACACAAAACAAACACCCCCTGCCACGCCCTGACCATACTACAATGACAAAAGACCCCTTTACCGGTCAGGATGTGACATTACCTCCTTACTTCATTTGCTCACACTGTATACAGATTTTTCTATTGTGTTATTGACTGTAAGTTGGTTTATCCCATGTGACAGAGTTACTGTGTTGTTGTTTTTGTCCTTCTGCTTTGCTTTATCTTGGCCAGGTCGCAGTTGTAAATGAGAACTTGTTCTCAACTAGCCTACCTGGTTAAATAAAGGTTAAATAAATTAAATAAATTAAATAAAACTGCCCACTCAGGAAAAAACTTCAAACTGTAACCAGTGCCTGCAACCTGGTTCGGGTTGTCAGTCAACCTACCAGGGTAGTTAAAAACAGCACAGAAATTAAATCATCAACATGTATTGATCACATCTTTACTAATGCTGCAGATATTTGCTTTAGGATGTAGTGATCCATAGGATGTAGTGATCACAATATAATAGCCATATCTAGGAAAACCAAAGTTCCAAAGGCTGGGCCTAATATAGTGTATAAGTGGTCATACAATAAGTTTTGTAGTGATTCATATGTTGATGCTGTAAAGAATATTTGCTTGTCTGTGTTGTGTAATGAGGAGCAACCAGATGCTGCACTTGACGCATTTATGAAACTACTTATACCAGTTACTAATAAGCACGCACCCATTAAGAAAATGATTGTAAAAACTGTTAAATCCCCTTGGGTTGATGAGGAATTATATTTTTTTCCTTTGTGTAATGAAGAAGTAGCCCTGTTCAGAATGAGGGTCGAGCGAAGTGTACTGTTGTGGTTGAGGCGCGTGACCTGAAAGCACGCTCCACTTTGTTTTCCTCCGGTATTGAACACAGTTTATCTCGTCTTAAATTTTAGCGATTATTTAAGTTAAAAAATACCTAAAGTTGTATTAGGAAAGTTGTTTGAAATGTTTGGACAAAGATTACAGGTAACTTATGAGATATTTTGTAGTCATGTTGCGCGAGTTGGAACCGGTGTTTTTCTGGATCAAATGCGCCAAATAAATGGACATTTTGGATATATAACGATGGAATTAATTGAACAAAAGGACCATTTGCGATGTTTATGGGATGTATTGGAGTGCCAACAGAAGAAGCTCGTCAAAGGTAAGGCATGAATTATATCTTTATTTCTGAGTTTTGTGTCGCGCATGGCGGGTTGAATTATGATTGTCTGTGTTTGTTTGGTGGGGTGCTATCCTCAGATAATCGCATGGTTTTCTTTCGCCGTGAAGCCGTTTTGAAATCTGACACATTGGCTGGATTAACAACAGGTGTAGCTTTAATTTGGTGTATTGCATGTGTGATTTCATGAAAGTTGAATATTTACAGTAATTTAATTTGTATTTGGCGCTCTGCCATTTCACCGGATGTTGTCAAATCGATCCCGTTAACGGGATTCGAGCCATAAGAAGTTAATGGAAGCCTCTCAACCATAGTCCAGTTAGAATCAGGAATTCACCAGGGAAGCTGTTTAGGCCCCTTGCTTTTTTCAATTTGAGAAAAGCCAGAGTGTCTATGTATGTGGATGACTCAACGCTATTCACATCAGCTACTACAGTGACTGAAATGACTGCAACACTCAACAGAGAGCTGCAGTTAGTTTCAGAGTGGGTGGCAAGGAATAAGTTATCCCTAAATATTTCTAAAACTAAAAGCATTGTATTTGGAACAAAACACCCACTAAACCCTAAGCCTCAACTAAATCTTGTAATAAATATTGTGGAAATTGAGCGAGTTGAGGTGACTAAACTGCTCGGAGTGACCCTAGATTGTAAACTGTCATGGTCAAAACATATTGATGCAGTAGTAGCTAAGATGGGGAGAAGTCTGTCTATAATAAAGCGATGTTCTGCCTTCTTAACAAGGCAGGTCCTACAGGCCCTAGTTTTGTTGCACCTTGACTACTGTTCAGTCGTGTGGTCAGGTGCCACAAAAAAAGGACGTAGGAGAATTTCAATTGGCTCAGAATAGGGCAGCACTGCTTGCCCTTGGATGTACACACAGCTAATATTAATAATATGCATGTCAATCTCTCCTGGCTGAAAGTGGAAGAGAGATTGACTTCATCACTACTTTTATTTATGAGAGGTATTGACATGTTGAATGCACCGAGCTGTCTGTCTAAACTACTGGCACACAGCTCAGACACCCATGCATACCCCACAAGACATGCCACAAGAGGTCTCTTCACAGTCCCCAAGTCCAGAACAGACTATGGAAGACACACTGTACTACATAGAGCCACTACATGGAACTCTATTCCACATCAAGTAACTGACGCAAGCAGTAAAATTTGATTTAAAAAACACCTTATGGAACAGCGGGGACTGTGAAGCAACACAAACATTGGCACAGACATATGCATACATACATACACACACATACACACACACATGATAAAATACGCACTATACATACACATGGATTTAGTACTGTAGGTATGTGGTAGTGGTGGAGTAGGGGCCTGAGGGCACACAGTGTGTTGTGAAATTTGTGAATGTATTGTAATGTTTTTAAAATTGTATAAACTGCAGCAGCTACTCAGGAAGAGTAGCTGCTGCTTTGGGGATCCATAATAAATACAAACACAAATACAGCCTACATCGTTGTCACCATATTAGCTAAAGTAACATCATAGTCAACATAGCTAACAGAACTAACGCGTTAGTAAACCCGCTACAATCATACAGTAACATTACAGTGTACAGTCAGTAAGCAGTTTAGCACTTACACAGGCGGGCCCAGTGGCAATAAATTAGTAAAACCAAAAGCTTACCTTGACTTGGAAGAGTTCCAGTGTTGTGTTGGATAGTCATAGCCAGGTAGTTATATCCCTCTGTTTGAGCAGGGTGTTTGAGTAAGCTAAAATAGGTAGCTGCATTTGTTAGCTAAGTAAGTGAAACTTAAAGTGAAAAAAAATGGCAATCTCTTTGTCTATATATATATTGCTTCTCCTTCATTTTGGAAGAAATCAATTTGTTAAAAACTGTTCAACTATTGTCTTTCTCTTTGAGTCGACTACTCACCACATGTTCTGCACTGCATTGCTAGCTAGCTGTAGCTTATGCTTTCAGTACTAAAGTCATTCTCTGATCCTTTGATTGGGAGGACAACATGTCAGTTCATGCTGCAAGAGCTGATAGGTTGGAGGACGTCCTCCAGAAGTTGTAATTACTGTGTAAGTCTATGGAAAGGGGTGAGAACCATGAACCTCCTAGGTTTTGTATTGAAGTCAAAGTACCCAGAGGAGGACGGAAGCTAGCTGTCCTCTGGCTACACCATGGTGCTACCTTACAGAGTGCTGTTGAGGCTACTGTAGATCTTTATTGCAAAACAGTGTGTTTTAATCAGTTATTTGGTGACGTGAATATATTTCGTATCATTTTATCTAAAAAGGATAACTTTTTAAATGTGTTACAACTTTTATTTTTATATAATTCACTGAGGAGGATGGTCCTCCCCTTCCTCCTCTGTGGAGCCTCCACTGATCCACTTACATTACACTGTTGTCATGGCAAAGACAGAAACAATGTTTCCATGGTCTTCATCCCTGACAAAGAGCAACCATTTACAGAAGTTGCATTACCTTCCTGTGCCACAGTGGAACTGACAGCGTTTTAGCAACATGACATCTTATAAACATCTGTTCATATACGCCCCCAGGAAGAATATGATACCTATTTTTTTACCACTTAGATATGGTCATTTTCATAGAATGTTTGGGAATGATGTATACTAAGGCATTTGTGATATTCCTATAGCAATATAGAGTGGGAAAGCGGCCATGCGTTTGGACAATTAATAGACACTGCAGTAAATAAAACCTAATAAAAACATTTCAGTCTTGTCCAGGAATGGACTCTAAACAGACCGGTGTGCCATAGACAATCAGAGCTAGAGTAGGCCAATATGCAAATAATCATTTGTCAAACGGGCTTGCCATCATTCACTTTAAACTGGACTGTGTGTTTACAGGCAGTAGCAACAGCGCGACTTCAGATCATTAGAAAGCATTCGCCAAAAGCCACAAATACACCTGAATGGATTTCTGCTATATGTAAATACCACGGGAGTCCTCTTACATTTGTGAACTTTACAGCGCTATTGATCAAACAACCATGAACAGGTATGCTCTTTCTCCCTCAGTTGCCTATGTACATCAACAACAAAAAGATAAACAACTAATGTTGGCTAGTACGAGATGAGCATAAATCTAACAAGGGAACAGTAGATAAATCTTCTCAAACTTTTTCAGCTTGTAGTTGGCCGTCAAAACTGCACTGATAAATGATGGGGAATAGTAGCCGGTTCGCCCTTCTGCAGCTTGCCTGCCAATGCATGCTTGTCCCAACCCATGTTTTAATAACTGAATGGGAACTTGCCTGCCTCCTCACCCATTTCATCAATGCCAAGTACATTTTATTGACAACTTAGAGATATGTTAGCAGCCATTCAAGTTCAGCATAGCTAGGTAACAAAGTGATTCACATTTCATGCTAGCAAACCAAATGACACCGCTCACCCACTGACCTAATAATATCATCCCAGAAGTGTTAGGCTCTGTGTTTTTAGCTCACTAAATAAATAGCTACATAAATAGACAAACTAGCCTATTAGCCACATTATGACTGAATTGTGATCATTGCCCTTGCTAGGTTGATTGTATTGACATTCCCAGCCTTAGTTACGTTCGTCTGTTTTTGTCCTAAATATTGACTCATTGAAACTGAATCCCGAATGGCTGGAGGCAGCAAACAATGTACCAGGCCAGCTGTGATTTACAACCTGATAGCAATATTTGTTGGACTACCAAGAAATGTATTGGTGAATTATATTGATAATGCATTGAACTGTATACATCTATTCTGTCAACAATGCCTTACTCCACATCATGAAATGTTGAGACAAATATAACCTGATTTTAAAAAATCTTATAAAGTTGGTTTAGTAGCATAAACTGGGAATTTGATATTTATGACTGATACTATGATCGTTTGTTTCATTTTATTATTTATAAAAAAATATATATTTAACCTTTATTTAACTAGGCAAGTCAGTTAAGAACAAATTCTTATTTACAATGATGGCCTACACTGGCCAAACCCAGACGACGCTGGGCCAATTGTGCGCCGCCCTATGAGCATATCTGCATATTCATATCTGCAAAGTAGTTAAAACGCTGTCAGCTCCCCTTTAAGGTGTGTACAATTGTCTCTCGTTCCATCATGACAGAACATCGCCTTACCTTGTGCACCCAGAGGGATTGCTCCTCAAAGTTTCCATCTGTGTCAAACTCATGGTGCATCAGGGAGTCCCAGCAGTACGTGTCCACGTAGGCTGCCTGCTTGGCTGTAAAGTTATTGGGGGGGAAACAGCTGATCTGTGGGCCTAGAGAAAAAACATTAACTATTTTGTAAAGGTATTACGATGACATAAAGATGCATGCATGTGCACACACATAACATACTTGCATGCATAGGCATAAACACATGAGAGTGAGAGAGAGTGAGAGAGAGTGAGAGAGAGTGAGAGAGAGTGAGAGAGAGTGAGAGAGAGTGAGAGAGAGTGAGAGAGTGTGAGAGAGAGAGAGAGTGAGAGAGAGAGAGAGAGATTCCTTTATGTGCAAGTGTCCTTTTTCCAGAAACAGAAATGTAAAAAAAAATCTAAATCATATGTTTCTAAATGGAAAACTGGGTTTTAAAACAGGGTGGTATTACTCTCCTAATGTGTGGGTGTTTTTCAGGACCGAGCCCAGCCCGCTCCACCATACAGATGGTTGAACCACAGAGCCAGGGGTCCACACCCTTCTCTTCAGTCTATCTCCCCTACAGCAGTGCTGGGAGGGCAGGGTAGGGCGACAGGCGTGCCCCTTGCACTTCAGAGGAAACCCTGAGTTAAACGCAGGACGTCCTATTTTTATAGACAGCCTCCACATCCGTGAGAGTCTCCTAAAAGAAGCTCACGCAACCATAAATTTACTGACAGGACATGCAGAAGGCTTATGCTGAACCCATACTGTTAGTATGATACTATGTCATTACTGTTCATGGACAGATTACATGTAACACAATGTAGATGTGAAACTGTGTGTGCGTGTATGTGCGTGTGTGCGTGTCTTTTAGTAAATTGAGATAGCTAGGGACATACTGTATCTGAAATGGACTATTTAACAAGACTGTCAGGTTACAAGGGAACACAGACAGCAACAAAGCATGTTCCTTCTACCACAGACAGTTTGACAAAGAACCCCTATTGCCATCCCTATCTTACTTGTTACACATTGTACAACAAGGGCTCCTTCTCACCCAGCTATTTGTAGCGGTGGCAGAATTCTTGTCTGCAGCCGCAGGTGCACACAACACACACAACACAGACACCAACCAGACAATCAACGAAAGATAAAGCAAAAAAACAAACCAGATAAGAAGGGCCAAGATCCATCAACTGTTCCTAGACGGTTTTCCATTTTGCTACATCTTCCAGTTAATTAACATATCCTATCATTTGACTTCGATAGAGAGCTGCAAAAACAGCAGGTTGCCTATAATTACCGAGCAATGCGGCGTCGGCGAACGCTGCTATCAATCATCCCCCTTCCTATAAGCATCTGTAGTGGCTGATTATAGGCCAGCTCCATAGGAAGACGATCGTTAGCTCAATGTCAATGAAACGAGGAAATAAGCTTGTCTGTACGTAGCCTGTTATGGCTGCCGCTACCACACACATTGTTGTGTGTTAGTGTTATTGCTGCAGTTGACCAAGGTTGGGGTCCAGTACATGTCAACTCAAATCAGGAAACAAATGTAAATGCTATGAATACATGTAAAGACTTCATTGAAAATAATAGGATACTGCTGCAATTCACGAGAGGCATTAGAATGAACTTAATTAATCGAATAGCCTAAACACAGGTTCTCACTCCCACACAGTAAAGGGAAAAGAATAGAGAAGAGACTAGAGAGAGAAACGTGAGGAAAAGGAAAAGATAATGAGGCAGATGACACAATGATACATGGGACAAAAGAGGCGTGAGAAAAGAGAAAATAACACAGAAAAGGGAAAGATAGACAAAAAGAGAGGAAAGAAAATGAATATCTCATAAAGGGCCAAATGTGCAGCAAAACAAGGGGAGGGAGAGAGAGAGAGAGACAGACTGACCGATGGAGATTTCACGAGCGAAGGCCATGGACACCAGCAGTAAGGGCAGCCCCACGGACACAAACTTGATGACCCTGTCAAGTGGCAGCTCCAGCTCCAGGTGACCGATGCGGTTGCCCCCAGCGCCGTCGCGTAGCAGGGCGTCTGACAGCATGGCCTGGGCAGCCGCATTAGCGATAGACATCTTGGGGCCTAGAAAGGGACAGGAAAATGTTGGATTTACTCCAACCTGAGTCCACTGAGACTTGATAGCACTAAGCCCTATAGTGCATGAAGAGTTTTTAGCCTGGGCAGGATCTAATCCCAACTGACAACCAAGAGTTTTTGGGTTAGCTAGAGAAAATAGATGTCCTACCCTGTAGTGTATTAGAAATTACTTTGTATTCAGTTGTGTTAATTTGTTTCTTTAATTATTGATACATATTTCCATGTAATGTTATTAAACACCTGCAATTATAGTTTTGATGTCCAATTTGAGAAATAAAACTGGTATTCTTTGTGTGACGGACTCATAACTGTATGCAAAACTATGGCTAAGGATGAGAAGAGAAAAATGGAATCAGATATTTCACTTCAGTTGACAATACTGTATTACCATAAGGTAAATACCAAACATACATCAGTCATTTAAACCATTGATATAAATACCACTTATTCTACACACCTCTAGCTCCCTAAATCAACAGCCTTTAAATCATGATTTTAAAAAAAGCCTCCACGTTACCTTCAATCTGCTTGCTCTTTCCAGTGACCGGTGACTGTAGGGTGGAAATCCAGAAATGAAATGCAGTGAGACAACTGAACCAAACGGACCTCTGAAGACCAGAGCTGTGTTGGCGAGGCCCTTAAGTAGTCCAGGAAGGCCCTGCTAAATGAGAGGCTGGGACTGGGCTGGACTGGGCCTGGCTCCTGGGTCGATGGGTCTAATTACAAGGGACCACTGTTGCTGTATGCTGGAGCCCAGATGGCAGTGGGGAGCGAGGGTGACTGTGTGTGTGTGTGTGTGTGTGTGTGTGTGTGTGTGTGTGTGTGTGTGTGTGTGTGTGTGTGTGTGTGTGTGTGTGTGTGTTTGGACTTATGTGTGCATGTGTGTGCCTATGAGACACTGCCCTTGCTATCCACTGATGTCCCAACCATGCTCTTGACTGCCATGGCAGCAGCCCACTTCAAACAAGACCCTAGCACCAGTGGCTTTTCCTGCCTCTGTCATTTCCCTTCCTATTTATACCTCAGGTTGGCTGCAGAGATGCTGCTTCTAGCACATAGTATGGAGGATGGCAGTTACAGTTAGGCTCTGCCTGCTACAGCTATTTCAGTACTGTTGATTGGACTGGTAACGTTATGCTCCTTTCAGACTGTAACACCCGTGTTACACTAATGCATACATCCCTATGTTATACTGTGGAACTTGTGTTTCCATAGCTAGGGCTGACAGTGAAGACTTGTGAAGAGCAGAATCAACAACATCTGCAGAATCAAAACAGTTACTTTGCTAGAAGCCATTAGCCTCTGTGTAAAAACAGAATAGTAAAAGTTCACAGTTAGTCATTGTTATGTAAATTCCAGCTAAAAAGTACCAATGGCCACGGGTTCGCTGGAGCCATAGCCCAGTGAGACACAGGTGCCAGCCCGCTTAGGTGAAAACAGAAAGTCTGAGCCTTTTGGGTAAGACACTGGGGTAAAAGTGTGTGTGTGTGTGTGTGTGTGTGTGTGTATGTGTGTGTGTGTGTGTGTGTGTGTGTGTGTGTGTGTGTGTGTGTGTGTGCGTGTGCGTGTGTATGGATATGGATGCAGTACCAGTCCAAAAATTGCACACACCTACTCATTCAAGGGTTTTTCTTTATTTTTACTATTTTCTACATTGTAGAATAATGCTGTGTCCAAACTTTTGACTGGTACTGTACGTGCGTCCAAGTTTGTGTGTGTGTGCATGTGTGTGTGTCCATACCAGTGATAAACTGCAGAATGTCTGAAATCAATGTATAATGGCGATCTACAGAAGATCTTAGATGTATCATATTCAGCAAATGTGAAGTGATAATCTGTATTTATATGGATCACACAAATGAAAAGCTGGGAAGACATCTGTGTGGTACTCCAGCAAGGCCAAATCATAGGCTTGATTAACAACCGGTGATTGAGATATAAGACAAAGAAAATGTAGGAGGTTTCTCTACATTGAGGCCGTTTGGTCTGAGAGTCATCTGTAATTTGGGTAGTTCGTTTACGGGAGGATTCAGTTAAAAACATGGAGAACTGTGATTATTCTCTAATACTTGGAAGTTGAACTCTTGTGGTCTTTCTTGTTTGCAAAGCAGAGGCTCAGCGTTGGGTTACTGTCAGCCTGCAACAGGTAGTGTGGCTGGGGTGAACTTTTCTGACAGGAGCAATAGAGCAAGACTTAACAATGAGCAACAGGCCCACATTCATGTGGGGTTATCGTTAGTGCGTTCACAGTGTGCTTCCTCTGAGTGATGTACATAGAACAACCACCACAACAGCTAAGGGTACTGAAATATCACATCATCATTCACAGCTATTTGGATGGTATTTCCTAATCTGGAGACAGGGAGGAGGGCTGGGGCTATTACACTGTCAAGATGCTGTCGTGATGTATAATGACACAAAACTTCACACATTCACTGTGTCACATTCATACAGTTTCTATAATAGGCTGAGACTAAGCCTGTCCTAATATGTACACTGTATGCTCAAGATGTGCGATCAATGTCATATGCACACAAATGGAACTGTACACATTTTTCTGCCTCAAAAGGATACTCAAACGAGTAGCTTTATATCTTTAATTATTAAAAATGGTCTATTGAAACAGAATAGATTATGACATTAATGTGTACAAACGAAAAAAAATGTTTCCCTATTGTCACTTGCGCTGGAAGAACCATTTAAAAAAATAAGCAATCAAGAAAATGAATAATGAAGAACATACTTCACAAAGACCAAGGAAAATTCAAGAACAGGTTTTTCTTTTCAAGACATCACATCAGAAATGGGTGACTCCATTTTGTGGATTTCATTTAGCACAAAAAGAGAGCTGAAATTCGTTTTCACAGTTTCTTCAAATCCTTCACGTAAAAGATATAGCTGGAACTTAACTATTCTCTTTAAATCTCCAGGCTTCCGCTTCAAATTGCATTTTTCTTGCAAAGGTTGTCAGTTAATATGAATTGAGGACATCACCTCTCTCCATGTTGGTGTGTTTTTCTTTAACTCATTGAGACACTGTTACCAGGGCAGTGTTTTGTTTGTCATGTGAATTCTCAATGTGAAATTTTTTACAGTCTAGAGATTTTGTCAGCTTGACTGGCCATCAGTAACTTCGATAACTCAGATTCACGCAATTGCAAGACCTCCAGAACGTCACAAAAGTAACTTTTTGCCTTCTACAAAGAAGGTTCCGCATGAACCGCCTTCTGAGAGCTCTAAGAAAGAACATAATAAATATGCAAGCCTTCAACAACATAACACAAATGTCAAAAATCGAATATACATACTTTGTGCTGTCAGGTTACTGAAAACGTTTTTGCTCATGGAGGCAAATAATTCAATGTTTTTTTTTTTACAGAGTGGCTGCGGATCCGACTTTTACTGGATTTTTTCTTCCTGGGGGTTTAAGGTCCCACAACTTCTCTATTTACGCACAATCTCTGCAGTCTGCTTTGCTTCTAGAGAACAGGCTACTCTGGCGAACGGTGCTCGTTTAATAAAGTTAAATCAAAGCTGAATCAATGTCCGCAAGATCACATAATGATAGTATTGTATATAACAGAATGGTTGCATTTTTCTCTAATGAACAGCGTGCGCCTCTAGGCAAAATATGTGCTTTATTTGAAACAAAACACAGATATGCTACAGTTTTAACTCCATCTGTTCTAAAATTCACTCACTGTACATAATTCGAAACAACACTGTACATAACTAAGAAGATCTAAATGCATATTCCCATGAAACTGATTGAGATCAAATGACTGGCATGCAGATGCTGCATGGACGTTTCACCGGTAAAATTTGAACAATTATCATTCACGACTGACTCATCAAGGGAGGATGACCACAAAAATGTGTGCGTAAATTAGAGATCAAGAAAAACATGCACAGAACATGATACAGATCTTTCCTGGGGATCCAGCGGGGCGGGGCAGGGCGGGGCAGGGCGGGGCGGGGGCGGTTACCTACGGATCCGCAGCCTCAGCCTTTTTTTATCATACCTGAAAACATCAATTTTGTTGCAGCAAATAATCGCTCATCATCAATGTCATGAAAACTTGTGTGGAAAACAGTATGACAACATCATGCTTATGGAGTCAATGGAGTCAACCTGAGAACCAAAGAGTCATTTAAACGGACTAAGGCATGGATGATACCAAAGCATGGAACCCAACGTGATGGCCAGGTATAGACCTACAGTACAGCTCACAATCAACTCACATACAGCAACTCATAGTTTTCTTCATTGTCATTGTCATCAATTTTGTCTGTAATAAAACATAAGAGGATTGGGGTGACCCACTAGTCCACATAGTATAGTGTCCATTTTAGGACACCTTCAGCCTCATATAGGCTCTTCAGTCTTAAGAGTTCTGATGGGACGGATCTGTAGTTTCTAGACAGACATCCATAGTAGAAAAAACAAAAGGCCCATTCGAGGTGTGTCTATGGCCTGAATCTAGGGGCTGGTCAAGGGGTGAGTTTGAATGGAGGTGTGGGTTGTAACGGGAGAGTACACTCTAAATAATGCTGGGTTAAAAACAACCCAATTTGGGTTATTTGGTAACCCAGCACTGGGTAAATATTTAACATATTTATTTTGACCCAGCCAGTTGGGTTGCGTGAATAACCAAACATGTTTGGTTGTTGGGATTACCCTAACATGGGTTAATTTTACCATAAATTTGGTTTTTATTCACTTTCATGCTGGGTTAACCCAGTAGCTGAGTCTTTTTTCTGGAGGTGGGGCTTATTAGGGGCGTGGCTTTCAGATAGTTATTTTTGGCCACCTATGAGAGTAACTTTATTACCTGTTCATCATGTTATGTTTGTACATTGCACATGTCTATTGACTATTTTTGCAAATTACATATTCTAAAATGTTATTTACATATTGTAACAAACTGGTAACTATCTTACCATTGGAATTTGCATAAGCTCTTAAGGAACTCATGCACTTTTGCAAGCCTCATTAAAGCTACAAAACTGTCCGTGTTCAACCTTAACATGTGATAACAGAACAGATGAACCAGAATGACATTTACTCTCATGGGTGCCCGAAAATAACTATATGAAAGCTACGCCTCCAGTCTTCTGATCTGACCCGCTGGGTCATATCTTAATAACCCAGCATCAACAACCCAATCTTGTTCTTTTCAAAGAAAACAACCAAACTATGTGACCCAATGCCTGCAACCCAGAGGTCGGGTCATCCAAACAACCCAGCATTTTATTTTGTGTATGGGCTGGGTTGTGTGCATTAGGGCAACAGAAATTGAAAATGACTGTTTCTTATTGGAGAAATCTGTCAAAATGTTCTTCCATTTGGTGACTAATGAACACAACCCAGGTGTCAAAAGGTCAAAAGGTCACGTAGTCCTCTAACATCTCTCATTACTCGAGTCCCTCTCTATGCTCCATGCCCAGATCTCTCCTTCCTCCCTCGCTCTCTTCCTCCTCCTCATCCTCCTCTTCCTCCTCCTCTTCCATCCCTTCCTCTTCTTCCTCCTCTTCCTCTTCCTCTGTGCCATCCATGGAGTCATCGGTTCCCCCGAGCATGGCTTGCTGCATGGACAGTGTGGCTGAGACAGAGGACAGGGGCTGGAGGCTGTCAAAGCCTAGGGGATCTGTATGAGAAGGAGGAGAAGCAGGCAACGCAGGGTTAACACACAATAACTGCCTTCGATTCTCTACCCTTCTCATCTAAGTGATGAGGTCATGTAATCCCCCTCATGGGTTTAAAAATAATGGACTGGTCTAATGTGGTGGAATCTATATAGCCCATGCCAATATTCACTGTATTTCGCTGATCCATTGCTATTGAGTGTGTATGTGCACACTAACTATGCCCATTGATGCAAAATGATTCCCTTGATAAAGTAGGTTGAAATAACGAGGAAACTATGTTGAAATTACAAGAGAACCCTGTTGACTCAACCAATCTTTGTCTAGAGTGTTGAAACAGACAAACAGACATGGACAGAACGTTTGAATGGTTTAGTGACGTACTGTCAGCGTTATTAGAGTGAGGTCCATGTGTCTGCAAGACTCCAGCCACAATGGAGTCCGGCCAGAAGCGCTGGGTTGGACGGTGTTGGGACTTCATCTTCTTAGCCTTGGGAGCTGGGTCTGGGTTACTGGCATCCAGCATGGGCTGGAGGATGCGCCTGCGAGCGTTGATAAACCTAGAGATTGTGTGTGAGAGAGAGAGAGAGAGAGAAAAAGAGAGAGGGACAGAGAGGGAGATGGAGAGGGGAGGGAGAGGGAAGGAAAATAGACAAATGAAAAGACAAAGAGACAAGTGTAAGAGAAACAGAGACAGACATTTTTTCTCTGTAAGCGTTTTGTACTCTATGATACTGAGAGCATTTTTACACCAGTAGATGGCGCCAATATGTTGTGAATCACCATTAGGTGGTAGAGCAAAGGACTGAAGTTTGAACTCATCATCATTCACTATTAATTTCATCCATACTTTTAGCCAGTTGATTTTCATGTCATATTGCATTGGCAGTAGTAGTATTACAATCTTACCAGTTGTTGACCTGTAATAAGGTGAGATTGGTTTGTCCTGCAATCTGTCTTTTCTCGTCCTCTGTTGGGTAGGGATGCTACAAAAGGGAAATATATAAGATATTTAGAGTGCCATCAGTAAAGTTGAATCAACTTCAATTAGAATTGTTGTGAATGAATAGTTCAAACCCTCCACTCACACCTCTCATCCCTAACCCTTACCATCTTCACGCTGACTTCTCAGTCTAACCTGTTTACCTATTTTCACACCTTCAAAAATCCTCATAGCCTATCAGACTGGGTGGAACTACCATCTTGCTTATACCTACTCAATTCATTCAGATCCCTAGTGCCTATTGGTGTAGAAGCTATAGGGGCTGTTTCTAGAAGGGCCCTCAGTCATACACAGCTATAATCCTAACATTTTCAGCTCTAAATCCTTCACCCCGCTTTTCCTCCATAGCTCGACTCTTCTCAATATCTTCCTCCATAGCTTAACCCATGGACTACAGATGAATATTGGCTCTGTTACCAGCTTCAGCACATCAGAAAAAAATGTGATGGTTCTGCACTCAAAAATATGTTGCAAAAAATTAATTTACTTTTCCATCAAATGTTATGCCTATCTGGATACAACAGTTTTACGCGCCAAAAACAAACTTTTTGAGAGTGTGATGGCCTTCTTTTGATTAACTCCAACACATTAACATTGATATGAACACTGAAATGTTGCTAGCTCACCATGAGGTGCTGGAAGAGCCAGGAACGCATGATGTTGGTGGCGTGCTTGGGCAGGACCCCTCTCTTGTTTTTGTGCTTCTTGTCATCACTGTCCAAGAGTGAAGCCAAGTCCAGGTTTACCTTGGATGGAAGGGAGGGATGGAGAGAGGGATGGGGTGTTATTGTTGCCATGGTAACAAAGGGAGAGTGCCAATTACTCGTCTCTTTGGCAAATGCAGAACCGCCCTCTTCACCATTGCCATAGCAACCCAATTTGAGTAATGATACTTAAAATAAAAGGCGAGGAAGGAATGTCGATTCGCAACACCCTTGACTCAGAGAAATCTGCGAGGCCGGTCTGATCTAAAAAAGAGAGCTCAGATGAGAAATCTGCCTCAAAAACCTGGCAACGTGTGGTGGGAAAACAAGAGAGTACAAGTAGAACGCTTGTAATTAAAACTTTGGCTTTGATAAGAGTTTTGTGCCAACTCAGTGGGTGGTTGAGAAAATCATGAAAAAGCATTTCTTCAATAAATCGCTGATTTCTGTTTTACAGTATAGATGGGTGGGGAGAACTCAATGGTAATTACCTGTTCCAGTGTCCTAGTTTAAACAGCAATGTGTTAGAGGCTTTCGTTTGCATGTCCCCACTGATATAGAAGCATTGTGTGTGTGTGTGTGTGTGTGTGTGTGTGTGTGTGTGTGTGTGTGTGTGTGTGTGTGTGTGTGTGTGTGTGTGTGTGTGTGTGTGTGTGTGTGTGTGTGTGTGTGTGTGTGTGTGTGTGTGTGTGTAAGAAAACACATCTATGCACGCACACGCACACACACCAAGGCATCTACAGTGGCATGAGATCACTATGCATGAAATCTCAAAATGTCCATCTCTGGTCCACACACAAAACAAATAGTTTCTGTGTCATTGGCGCAAACAGTATCAAAGTGGAGATCCTTCATTCATATTTAACAACCCATTTGAAATGACTAAACATACAAAAAATATGAACATTTTATCTGGACCATGAAAACATTGGCAGGACAAAATGCAAAAATAAATAAACAAATACATAAATGTTCTCAGCTAAAAATGCATGTGATTAATTTCATGCAGACACTGGCATTGTAAAGTCATTAAAAAGAAACGGCTCCCGACTGATTCTGATATAAATATATAAAACACACAAAACAAGCCTCATTACAGTTGCAGCTGGGGTATGGAAATCCCTCCCCCATCCCCCTCGGCCCAGGGAATGCGTGTTCCGGGAAAGCGGGGTTGAATTAATTGGCGGCACCAAGCCGGGGTATCATAACCGGGAGTTTGCCGGTGGTGTAGCTACAGGGATGCACTTTATTCCCAGCCCACGTGTAGAGCGCTGCCTCGTCTGGGTCTTGGGTATTCACAGAGGCCGCCGCTGTCTGTCAAACACAGAATTTCCTGCCTGGCTGATACAGCCGCAGAGTACCACACTAAACAGTCTACTCCATAGCCGAGCATACGGGTCGTCTGACAGTCTGACTCAGATATGGACCTCCTGTGTGAGGTTCTTCAGAACATGGGGAATGCATGGGTTTAAAGGGACATGCGCTCGCCCACTCGGACATCTAGAGCTTTCTTTGCAGGTGTGTTAGACTTCAAATAAAAATAAACAAGTGCACAAGTGCACATTTCATCAAGGAGAACATTTTAGCACATAGGCTAAAGGATGAAACGTTACCATAAAAAACAAGTGATACTTCGCAAACACAGTGTGCCGAATTTCTTAGGTTTACCAATGACACGTTAGCTATTATGCTATTACTCTAATATTCATATTTCATGCTAGTACTGTCGTCACATGTTCATAACAGATAGGCCTGCCCTCTGGTGACAGCTAATGGCAAGAAAAAATGAATATACTGCATGACATTGAGAGTACCGTAATTTCTGGACTATAAGCCGCAACTTTTTTCCCACGTTTTGAACCTCGCGGCTTAAACAATGACGCGGCTAATATATGGATATTTCCCGCTTTCATTTTTTTGAAAGGCAATGACTTCAGTGGTTTCAGTGCACAGGAGGATAGTGACCAATGACTTTCTTGGTCGGCTACTGTTTACTGCAAATGTTTTCTTTTTTGTTACAAGCCGTGTTTCGTTAAAGCCTATTTATTTTTGTTACAAGCCGTGTTTCGTTAAAGCCTATTTATTTTTGTTACAAGCCGTGTTTCGTTAAAGCCTATTTATTTTTGATACAAGCCGTGTTTCGTTAAAGCCTGTGTAAAGTTAATTTGTTTCAATGTACTGGTAGGCACCTGCGGCTTATAGACATGTGCGGCTTATTTATGTTCAAAATAATATATTTTTTTAATTCAGTGGGTGCGGCTTATATTCAGGTGCGCTCAATAGTCCGGAAATTACGGTATTTGGAGTTTGTCAGTCATTATCTTAAACAGGATATATTTGATTCTTATGACAGTGATACGATATGATAAAGACTATCTCAAATAAAGTGTTATCAATTAACTAAATATATTTTACTACTGTTCCTCTAACTGGGTCAAGAGCTTCAAGTTCCTCGGTGTCCACATTACTAAGGAATTAACATGGTCCAAGCACACACCAACACAGTGGTGAAGAAGGCACGACAACGCCTCTTCCCCCTCAGGAGGCTGAAAAGATTTGACATGGGCCCACAGATCCTCAAAAAGATCTACAGCTGCACCATTGAGAGCATCTTGACAGGCTGCATCACCGCTTGGTATGGCAATTGCTTGGCATCCGACTGCAAGGCGCTGCAGTGGGTAGTATGTATGGCTCAGTACATCACTGGGACAGAGCTCCCTGCCATCCAGGACTTCTATACCAGGCAGTGTCAGAGGAAGGCCCTACAAATTGTTAAAGACTCCATCCACGCAAGTCATAGACTGTTGTCTCTACTACCACATGGCAAGTGGTATCGATGCACCAAGTCTGGAACCAACAGGACCCTGAACAGCTTCTACCTCCGAACCCATAACCCTGCTAAATACAGTGCATTCGGAAAGTATTCAAACCCCTTGACTTTTTCCACATTTTGTTACGCTTCAGCCTTATTTTAAAATGGATTAAATTGTTTTGTTCCCCCTCATCAAACTACACACAATACCCCATAATGACAAAGGAAAAACAGATGTATTTTTCTTCACAAATGTATTAAAAATACAAAACTTAAATATCACATTTTCATAAGTATTCAGACCCTTTACTCAGTACTTTGTTGAAGCACCTTTGGCAGCAATTACAGACTCAAGTCTTCATGGGTATGACGCTACAAGCTTAGCAGGCTTGTATTTGGGGAGTTTCTCCCATTCTTCTCTGCTGATCCTCTCAAGCTCTGTCAGGTTGGATGGGGGGTCTTGCTGCACAGCTATTTTCAGGTCTCTCCAGAGATATTTGATCGGGTTCAAGTCTGGGCTCTGGCTGGGTCACTCCTCTGTTGTCTTGGCTGTGTACTTAGGGTTGATGTCTTGTTGGAAGGTACCAACAAATGGTTCACCTTCCAACAGGACAATGACCCTAAGCACAGCCAAGACAACACAGGAGTGCCTTCGGGAAATGTCTCTGAATGTCCTTGAGTGGCCCAGCCAGAGCCTGGACTTGAACCCGATCAAACATCTCTGGAGAGAACTGAAAATAGCTATGCAGCAACTTATGTACATGTGATATGTATACTTATGTAAATGTGATATTTCCGTTTTTATTTGTAATAAATGTGCAAACATTTCTAAAAACCTTTGTCATTATGGGGTATTGTGTATAGATTGATGAGGGGAAAAACCTATTTAATCCATGTAATATTAAGGATGTAATGTAACAAAATGTGGAAAAAGTAAAAGGGTCTGAATACCTTCCGAATGCACTGTATGTACATATCTACCTCAATTACCTCGTAACCCTGTACATCGACTCGGCACTGGTACTCTATGTATATAGCCAAGTTATCATTACTCATTGTGTATTTATTCCTCGTGTTACTATCTTTCTATTATTAAAAAAAATGTCTCTCTGCAAAAAAGTTGATTTGACATGATTTTAATTGGTTTCTCACAAGCATTGAAATAAGTGTACCTATAACAACAATACGTTTTGGTGAGAAGAATGGTTTTGAATCTTGAATAAAGGGAACAGCAGGGATTCCAGGGACAAGATGGATTGTGGGGACAGCAGGGATTGTGGGGACAAGATCGATTGTGGGTACAGCAGGGATTGTGGGGACAGCAGGGATTGTGGGGACAAGATGGATTGTGGGTACAGCAGGGATTGTGGGGACAGCAGGGATTGTGGGGACAAGATGGATTGTGGGGACAGCAAGGATAGTGGGGACAGCAGGGATTGTGGGGCGACTGGATTGTGGGGACAGCAAGGATAGTGGGGACAGCAGGGATTGTGGGGCGACTGGATTGCGGGGACAGCAGAGAGGGATATGCTAGGAGAGCAGCTGGTGAACTCACCTGTGAATTCTGGATCTGGATGGTCCCCTGGGAGAGTCCCTGGGTTAACACCTGCCCTTGCGATGTCACCATGGCAACCGGCTGATACAAGGTTCCACCTGAGGGGATAATTTGCGGTTATGAAAGTCAAGTGGCTTCTTCTTCTGTGAAAAAGCAGTCGGCCTTGCGCAGTTTCAACTCGAGAGATATATTATCTCACCCTAAAACAACAATAACAACAACACGTAAACACGGACGCCGCGAATAAAGCACGAAACAAAAGGTGTATTCTTTCACCTCGGGGTCCTTGAGGAAGGAGTTGTTGTTTTGCTACTAATTACCACTAATTTAGATTCTCTGATTATGGGTGTTAAATTTGAGTTAATTTGAGTGTTGTGATCAAAGAGAAAGCTGGAATGAGATTGATTATTCTAGGTTGGAAGGGATTTCTGGAGGGTAGGGGTAACATTCCGCCGTACATAATAACAAGAAACCCATTGTCACACTCTTGAGTAATATAGAACACCTTCATTAACACAAAATGTTTATTCTTAATTATATGTCAACAGCCTCTGTTTTACATAGGATATGCTCTAACCTACCAGCACGCTGTTGCTGAAAGAAGCATTGATAAATACTTAGTGCATAACATGTATTGTGGCTAAACCTTCTCTCACCCTGTTGTTGTTTTAGATAATTCTGTTGTAAGTCCATTTTGTGCATGCAAGGTAGAACACTCTGTACAATTTGTACATAAACTGCAACTGTTCCTGCCTATGTATCTAAAATGTATAGGCAAAAGGGACAGTTGTTATAAAGTACAATGTAAAGATGTAATATTAGCAGGTTAGTGTTTTTCGTCATGAATCTTGTTATTGAGGCAGCTCTGCAGAGTGGTCACTAGCTGGCACAGCCACAAAGTCATAAAATCTGACTTTAAACCTAACATTAGCCTTAACTCTAACCTTAACCATACTGTTAACCCTAATGCCTAACGCTAACATTAAATTATGACCAAAAAGCTCATTTTTGTTTTCAATACATTTTACAAAATAGACAATTTTGACTTTCCCGTCTAGCTGAAATCTCTCAGTTCTGCTTCCAGGACAAGACTCATCCCAATAAATGATAACAAGCATAATATTAGGGAAGGTGAGGTACCCATACAACTGGCTTGTGGAAGGTGGAAAGGCTTCTCACCTGACACCACCTGGGAGTTGATGGTAGTCATGGCAATGTTGCCCTGTTGCAGGGTCCCGGTGGGCACCATGATTCCCGAGGAGTTGACGGAGCTGGAGACTGATGTCATGGACGGAGAGGACGTCTGGAGGAGGTCCTGGTGAGGTCAGAGGTCATAAGAAGAGAGGGAACCAGTGAGGGGTCTGAGAAGGGCAGTTGAGGACTTACTGAATGTTGCAGATAGAAATGCCATGAATAGAGCTGACATGACTCATTATTGCAACATGTAGGAGAGAAATGTCTGTTCTTCAAAATGTATTTGCATCAAAACATTCCACAATGTTGTACACAACTGAATATGACTCAGACGTTTGGACACAAGTATAATGGCCTTTCAGAAAAACAAAACAAACTTGGCAGTAAAGTCAGCAGATAAAATCATGTTTGAATGTAATTGTTCTAACTAATTGCAAAGTTTTATAAAGGATGTCCATTCCAAAAACCACCTGGCATCCAGGGTGTATAAATCCTTAAATGAAAATACAAGGGGACTACACCTTCCGTTAAGGAAAAAGATTTGAAGATGATTATACAAGAAATGTAATGGAACAAGGTGCAGATAGTTTTTTAAATGTACAGTCTTAAACACAAATGGTTCAGTATAATATAATGAATAGAACTTATTGGACTCCCTCTAAAATGTACAAGGCAAAAATGACAATCGACAGCAAATATTGGAGATTTAAATCAGATGATCATGTGCTTGTACATACAGTATGTTGGTCAAGTGTCCTAATAATAAATAAAAGCATTGCAAGTTAGAATTTTGTAAAGTTAGTGTGGGAGAAGTGGAAAAACTATTGTTGTCGATCAATAATGACAAACCTCCTGGCATTGGCAACTTAGATGGAAAGCTACTGAGAATGGTAGCTGACTCTATATCCACTCGTATCTGTCATACGTTTAATCTGATTGTAGAGGAAAGTGTTTGTCCTCAGATCTGGAGGGAAGCCAAAGTAATTCCGCTACTCAAAAGTGGTAAAGCAGACCTATCAGCTTGCTGCCAGCTCTTAGCAAACTGTTGGGAAAAATGTGGTTTGACCAAATACAATGCTATTTCTCTGTAAACAAATTAACAACAGACCTTTACATTTTTTTTATTTAACTAGGCAAGTCAGTTAAGAACATATTCTTATTTACAATGATGGCCTAGGAACAGTGGTTAACTGCCTTGTTCAGGGACAGAACGACAGATTTGTACCTTGTCAGCTCAGGGATTTGATCTAGAAACCTTTCGGTTACTGGCCCAATGCTCTAACCACTACCTGCCACCCCAGATATCCTAGTGAGCACTCAACATGATAAGAAGATTGTGGGAGCTGTACGGTTAGATTTCAGTGCAGCCTTTGATATTATTGACTATAACCTGTTGTTGAAAACGTATGTGTTATGGCTTTTCAATCGCTGCCATATCGTGGATTCAAAGCTATCTATGTAATGGAATCGTCTCTAATGTCAAACTTGTAAAGTGTAGTGTACCACAGGGAAGCTCTTAAAGCCCTCTACACTTTTCTATTTTTACCAATGACCTGCCACTGGCATTAAACAAAGCCTGTGTCCATGTATGCTGATGATTCAACCATATACGCATCAGCAACCACAGCTAATGAAGTCATTGAAACCCTTAACAAAGAGTTGCAGTCAGTTTTGGAATGGGTGGCCAGTAATAAACTGCTTCTGAACACACACGTTTTAGACCTCAGCTGAATCTGGTAATGAATTGTGTGGCTGTTGAACAAGTTGAGGAGACTAAATTGCTTGGATTTTACCTTAGATTGTAAACTGTTATGGACAAAACATATATATTCAATGGTTGTAAGATGGGGAAAGGTCTGTACATAATAAAGAGATGCTCTGCTTTTTTGAAACCACACTCAACAAAGCAAATCCTGTCCTGTTTTGTCTTATCTTGATATTGTCTACTCATAGGGATGTAAAGAAAGAACTAGTGAAGCTGCAGCTGGCCCAGAACAGAGCAGAACGTCTTGCCTTTCATTGAAATCAGAAGGCTAATATCAATAGTATGCATGTCAGTCTCTCTAGGCTAAGAGTTGAGGTAAGACTGACTGCATCACTTCTTGTTTTATAAGAAACATTGTGCTGGAAATTCAATTTTTTTTGCATAGTCAGCTTACACACAGCACTGACACACTTACCCCACCAAACATGCCACCAGGGGTCTTTTCACAGTCCCCAGGTCCAAAACAAATTCAAGGAAACGTACAGTATTATACATGCCCTTCGATCTCATATTTATTTTATTGTATTTATTTATTTCACCTTTATTTAACCAGGTAGGCAAGTTGAGAACAACTCGCACTCATATAGTGCAAGTGAACAGCAAACCTGGTTTCAAAAAACAAATAAAGCAACACCTCACTGCACAACGCCTCTCCCCCATCTGACCTACTTGTTGTTTGTATGTACCGATATTTAACTGATAGATGCACACACACGCACAGTACATGTTCATGTTTTTAAATGTACACTATCGTTCAAAAGTTTGGGGTCACTTAGAAATGTCCTTTTTTTTGAAAGAAAAGCTACATTTTTTGTCCATTAAAATAACATCAAATTGATCAGAAATACAGTGTAGACATTGTTAATGTTGTAAATGACTATTGTAGCTGGAAACGGCTGATTTTTTATGGAATATCTACATAGGCGTACAGAGGCCCATTATCAGCAACCATCACTCCTGTGTTCCTATGGCACATTGTGTTAGCTAGTCCAAGTGTATAATTTTAAGAGGCTATTTGATCATTAGAAAACTATTTTGCAATTAAGTTAGCACCGCTGAAAACTGTAGTTCTGATTAAAGAAGCAATGAAACTGGCCTTTTTAAACTAGTTGAGTATCTGGAGCATCAACATTTGTGGGTTCGATTACAGGCTCAAAATGGCCAGAAACAAAGAACTTTCTTCTGAAACTCGTCAGTCTATTCTTGTTCTGAGAAATGAAGGCTATTCCTTGCAAGAAATTGCCAAGAAACTGAAGATCTCGTACAACGCTGTGTACTACTCCCTTCACAGAACAGCGCAAACTGGCTCTAACCAGAATAGAAAGAGGAGTGGGAGGCCCCGGTGCATATCTGAGCAAGAGGACAAGTACATTAGAGTGTCTAGTTTGAGAAACAAGTCCTCAACTGGCAGCTTCATTAAATAGTACCTGCATAACACCAGTCTCAACATCAACAGTGAAGAGGCGACTCCGGGATATTGGCCTTCTAGGCAGAGTTGCAAAGAAAAAAACATATCTCAGACTGGCAAATAAAAAGAAAAGATTAAGATGGGCAAAAGAACACAGACAATGGACAGAGGAACTCTGCCTAGAAGGCCAGCATCCCGGAGTCGCCTCTTCACTGTTGACGTTGAGACTGGTGTTTTGCGGATACTATTTAATGAAGCTGCCAGTTGACGACTTGTGAGGCATCTGTTTTATATTTTTGTTCAGTATAAATTGTAAAGCATTTTGTCTGTAATATCTTTTTTGTTATGTGTCGGAACGCAGTAAGACTACCTGTCACCATTGGCATTGGCTAATTGGGCTCCTAATAAATCAAATCAAACCCTATTGGAAAATAATATTCTCTCAATTTCAAGGAGCAATAAAAATGTAATACACACAAATGCAGCCTTTATCTTGCTGGGAATTAACCTCCCGGAGAATACACCAAATGCTTCCATGCACAGGACACTAACTCTCATTGCTAAAAGGGATTGGAAAGAGGAGCAGCCGCCCTCGTTTGCAGAATGGCTCCAACTATCTCTGTCAAATTTGAGATAACTATTGCAAATATAAATGGAGATTCAAAAGAAAAAGTTATGGGTCATGCTTGAAGTTACTTCCTTAGAGTGAACGAAAACAGGGGGAAATGTATGTAATTTATATTAACATAAAAAATTAAAAGACGAAACAGATGAAACAGTTGGCTCTTTCTAAGTGCATACCAGAGACATTCTGTTTAGAGTGCATATGTGTATGCGTGTACCAGCGTGCATATCCCATGTCATTTCAAAGTCCAGTTTTGATTTAATTTTGGTTGACTTGTCAACTAACGTTAAACGTGAAATGAGCAACAAAAATTCACCATGTCATTGGATTTAGGTAAAAAATATTAAATAAAAATATGATGACTTGTTGCAAATCCATTCTGTTAATTCAATGTCATCACATAGATTTTCTGCAGTTGAAATGACATGGAAACAATGTTGATTCAATGAGTTTTTGTGTGTCTGTTTCTTACCTGCTGCAGGCTAAGTGAGGTGTGCGAGGGCGAGTAGGGCCCGCCCAGGTCATTGCGAAGCAGGTTGTCGCTGTGCATCTTGGTCTTGAGGCAGGTGATGTAGCGGTTGCAAAAGTCCTTGCAGAGCTCATTAACCTTCTCCAGTTCCAGCAGGTGGATCCTCAGCACCTGGATGGCCTTCACCATCTGAGGAGAGAGAGAGGAAAATAAGCAGGCTCAATGACTGGGAAAAGAAGGAGGCTATATGCTAGCCTTCATGTTAGTCTGAGCTAGCTCAACTTTAGCTAGCTCCATTGTTGCTTTCCCCAGCTTTAAAAAAGTGTAACATTAGTACCTGGATGGCCTTCACCATCTCAGGAGAGAGAGACAAAGCCAGCAGGCTCAATGACAGGAGGAGTAGGCTACCTGCTACATGCTAGCCTGAATGCTAGGCTGGCTCAACATTGACTAGCTCCATGGTTGCCTTCTCCAGTTTGAATCAAAGGTATATAACCCAGCAGGATCGATAATTGACAATGGACGCCACAAGAAATCCCCAGGGGCTAGGGGTTATTTCTGGACAGACCCCTTGTGTGCCTTATAGATGATGTGCTGGCCCTAGTCTGTCAGGCCCTGAACATTCTCATATAGCCCTTGACATAACACTTGCTAATCCATGACCCTCTCAAAATTCTTCACCATGATCCAATCCTTTTCCCAACCAGGCTTCCCATTCCTGTGCTCATGCTCTCAAAGTCACCGCTCAAGGGTACCAGACTGGGGTGGAAAAGTGCTTGGCCAAGGAGGAGATAAATCTGACTGTAATACCCTTGTTAAAACCAAGTTTTGAGTTTATTTGTTATAATTCATTGGTGTTAGATTTAAAAGATGATCAAATTGCTTCTGTATTGTAATGTCGTTAATGCATTTCTTTTGAAGAAATATTTATTTAATGTACAATTGAATAGGTTGGTTTACTTTTAAGTTTAGGATTTGACCAATTAGGTAGCTTGTTAAGCTGTGGTCAATGGGAGAGTTGACCTGGTTAACAGGAGGACTGGGAAAGAGACGTTGAAGAAAGAGGAAGAGACATTTAAAAAAATATATATTATTTCACCTTTATTTACCCCGGTAGGCCATTTGAGAACAAGTTCTCATTTACAACTGCTACCTGGCCAAGATAAAGGAAAGCAGTGCGACAAAAACAACAACACAGAGTTACACATAAACAAACGCATAGCCAATTACACACTAGAAACAGCTATGTACAGTGTGTGCAAATGTAGAAGAGTAGGGAGGTAAGGCGATAAATAGGCCATAGAGGCAAAATAATGACAATTTAGCATTAACACTGAAGTGATTGATGTGCAGATGATGATGTGCAAGTAGAGGTACTGGGGTGCAAAAGAGCAAGATGATAAAGAACAATATGGGGATGAGGTAGTCGGGTGTGCTATTTACAGATTGGCTGTGTACAGGTAGTGATCGGTAAGCTGCTCTGACAGCTGATGCTTAAAGTTAAAGAGGGACATATAAGACTCTAGCTTCAGTGATTTTTGCAATTCGTTCCAGTCATTGGCAGCAGAGAACTGGAAGGAAAGGCGGACAAAGTAAGTGTTGGCTTTGGTGATGACCAGTGAAATATACCTGCTGGAGCGCATGCTACGAGTGGGTGTTGCTATGGTGACCAGTGAGCTGAGATAAGGCGGGGCTTTACCGAGCAAAGACTTATAGATGCCCTGGAGCCAGTGGGTTTGGTGACGAATAAGTAGTAAGGACCAGCCAACGAGAGCATACAGGTTGCAGTGGTGGGTAGAATATGGGGCTTTGGTGACAAAACTAATGGCACTGTGATAGACTATATCCAGTTTGCTGAGTAGAGTGTTGGAGGCTATTTTGTAAATGACATCGCCGAAGTCAAGGATCGGTAGGATAGTCAGTTTACGAGGGTATGTTTGGCAGCATGAGTGAAGGAGGCTTTGTTGCGAAATATGAAGCTGATTCTAGATTTAATTTTGGATTGGAGATGCTTAATGTGAGTCTGGAAGGAGAGTTTACAATCTAACCAGACACATAGGTATTTGTAATTGTCCACATATTCTAAGTCAGAACTGTCCAGAGTAGTGATGCTAGGCGGGCGGGTGTGGGCAACAATCGGTTGAAGAGCATGCATTTAGTTTTACTAGCATTTAAAAGCAGTTGGAGGCCACGGAAGGAGTGTTGTATGGCATTGAAGCTTGTTTGGAGATTTGTTAACACAGTGTCCAAAGAAGGGCCAGAGGTATACAGAATGGTGTCGTCTGCGTAGAGGTGGATCTGTCACGACTTCCGCCGAAGTTGGTGCCTCTCCTTGTTCGGGCGGCGTTCGGCGGTCATCGTCACCGGCTTTCTAGCTACTACCGATCCACGTTTCTTTTTCCATTTGTTATGTCTTGATTGATCACACCTGGTTCCCATCTCACTATGATTATTTTCCCTATTTAACCCTCTGGTTCTCATTATGTTTTGTGTGTGATTGTTTGCTTGTCATCGTGTTAGTTGTTTTGTGTCAGGATTATTTATCCCTGCGTGGATTTTGATTTATGAGTTTCTTCGAGAGTAAAGTGCGTTATTTTACTCAGTTCTGTGTCCTGCACTTGACTCTATCCTCACCTCCACATAACTGACACTGACAGGATCAAAGAATCACCAGCAGCAAGATTTACATCATTGATATATACAGAGAAAAGAGTCAGCCTGAGAATTGAAGCCTGTGGCACCACCATAGAGACTGCCAGAGGTCCGGACAACAGGCCCTCCGATTTGACACACTGAACTCTATCTGAGAAGTAGTTGGTGAACCAGGCGAGGCAGTCATTTGAGAAACCAAGGCTATTGAGTCTGCCATTAAGAATGCGGTGATTGACAGAGTTGAAAACCTTGGCCAGGTCGATGAAGACGGCTGCACAGTACTCCCTTTTATTGATGCCAGTTATGATATCGTTTAGGACCTTGAGCGTGGCTGAGGTGCACCCATGACCAGCTCGTAAACCAGATTGCATAGTGGAGAAGGTACGGTGGGATTCGAAATGGTCGGTAATCTGTTTGTTAACTTGGCTTTCAAAGATTTTAGAAAGGCAGGGCAGGATGGATATAGGTCTATAGCAGTTTGGGTCTAGAGTGTCGGACCCTTTGAAAAGGGGGATGACCGCGGCAGCTTTCCAATCTTTGGTGATCTCAGTTTAGTGAGTAAACACAACGATGGGGTGCTTCGGGACTTCTTTTTTTTAGCTCCAACGTGCGCCAACGGGTTTAAGCAATCTGGCAAGTAATTTGGACACGGGTTGTGAAAAATCATTGGGGTTTATTATTTTCATTTCTTTGATGTGGTACAGTGAAAATGTGACAATATACATCTTGAACTTTATGTCTGTTGCATTGGTGGAGTCATTTACATTTACTGTTTAAATGCATGAAAGCATATCCTTATATAATAACAAATCTATAATCATTCTACCTGAAGTTAATACCCTAGTTATCATCACCCTAGCGAGTTTACAATAGGGATTCTTATTGGGGATGTCCTTCTCACCTAATATCCAATGCTGTTGAGATATTCTAAGTAAGGTAATATCGTAAGAGTCAAATTCGAGCCGGGTGAGACGTTACATGACAATTGCCGCTGCTTGTTTAATCGGGGCCTTGTGCCATCTCAGCCAGTCAGCTTCAGCTTACTGTCCTGTGGAAGAGTTAGTGTGTGCTGGGTCCAGCCCCCGACCAGCACCTCGTAAAGCACACAGATGCGGGGTAACTGACTGCCGCTCCACTTGTCGCCGAGCACCCACATAATGATTTCTCTCTCTCTAGCCACCCTCCCTATTTCTCCTAATTTCTAATTACTGCTAGCTGTCATAGAATGGTAGGAGGGAAAGATCATGAGGGGAAGAGTGGGAAAGGGGAAGAGAGAGAAAGGGTGAATAGAATAGAAATAGATATTGAGAGAGACAAAGGAGGAAAGTAAGAGGTACAAGAGGGAGGGGGTAGAGGTAGACGTGTGTGAGAGAGCAAGAGAGAGAGCTAATTGAAGAGAGAACTGTGTACATGAGAAAGGGTGAGAGAGAAAATAAGACAACTTTATTGTGGATGGGACCTGAAAGGGATATTTAACAGAGCTTCCTAACACTGAGGAGGCATCTCAGTAGTCTAGCGTGGCTTACTAACGTTGAGGAGAAATCTCAGTAGTCCAGCATGGCTTACTAATGTTGAGGATGATTTGCTCTCTCTACTGGTGGAGGAAGTCATTACAGTATGACTATTGCGATAACTGCTCAATATTAGGAAGCCATGTTAGACTTTGGGATGGATCAAATCCACGTTAAACTATTTAGATGGCCCCCAGGCAGGGTACTAACCAGGTTGTCCAGCTCAGGGTCCTCGCTGAAGAACGGCTTGTGGTCCTGCTCCTGCTGGTGGACAAAGTTTTCGATGTCCACATCGAAGCTGGCAGAGGTGATGCACTCGGAACCCTGGGTGGCCTGCTCACACTTCTCAAACAGCAGGGCCAGCAGTGGGAATAGAGGGTGTCTGGAAGGATAGAAGACAGGAAGTAGTTAAACTTCATAACTGCTCTAGCTGTATCTTGATTGCCATATAAGTAGTAGTTCTAGGTACAAAGAGGAAAAATAACTCTGTTTGAGAAGAAGTTGCATCGGTATTGGCGTATTTGAGGTATGTGTCATGTTAACAGACTGAGGCCGGTAATTCAATCCGATCGCGCTTTTTCGACAATGGTCCTTTTAAAGGCAATGTTTCCGGGGTTCACTGAGTTCACAGTAAACACTGCATATGTCGGCTCAATCGTAAATTACCTAAATGGAGCATTGTCCCAATGTGCGATCAGATTCAATCCCGGCCTTAGAGGGAAGTTTAGTTGTGCATTGTGTGTTAACTACAGCATGTTGTACTGCAACAATGCTCTATTTGACACGCAGGAACTGCATTAGCAAGATAACTTAAACGTTAACTCAAAAGACAAATGCAACAGACAAAGAAAACGGTAGACAATGAGATCCGACGGCACAAACTAGTTGTTTCAATGTAATTTGTCAACATATTGTGACGTTGAATCTATGTTTGAAACTCATTTGGATTTGCAAAAAGTAATCAACCAGTAGTGTTTTCATATGATTTCAACCAGCGTTGCAAACATTGAAATACAATTACTTAACCTAACTTCAGCATAATCATCAAAACGATGTACTGTATACGTTGAAATCCATGTAAAATTGCAAAGAATCTCACTTAGAATCTACGTGGGAATTGCAGCACAGTTTATGTCATGCAACATCAGATCCATTCTTTTTATGACCATGTTGTTCTTTCTGCTTGCATTTTGTATTTATATTGATGTGTGTATTTTCTGTAATGTATATAATTCAGGGCTCATCTGTAAAAGAGCCATTGGTTATAGTATGACTCCCTGATAAAATAAAGGTTTAAAAAATGATATATATATATAGTGTATATTGGATGGATTAAATTGTTGAATTTAAAATTTGATTACACATATTTTATTTGACCTTGTTTCAATGTCGATAGAAAAAGGTATGTTTGAATGAATGTCAATGTTTCAACATCATGCCATCAACCCAAATAAAGAGATTTCAATATTGAAATAAAATCTGAAGCCACAACGACTTCTGCCTGAACAGTGACTCCGTACTGGTATAATGAGGGGACATGTACCATCCAGATGACTACCTCTATGTACCTATGCTTAGCTTTGGAAACAAGTTGTGTTAGTTTCTGCTGAGCTATCATCTCAACACATATGGAGACCGATCAGCTTCCATACTCATTTGCATAGCTATGTTGTACCGTAATAACATTGAATAATTGAAAGTAACTCCTTTAACTTGTTTTACACAAGCTATGTGTGTCACATCCTGACCAATATTTAGGTATTATTTGTGTTATATTTTGGTCAGGACGTGGCAGAGGTATATTTGTTTTGTATTTTGGGGTTTTGTGTGTGGTGTAGTGGGGTGTTAGTTGTTGGTATAAGTTCTAGGTTTGTTTTTCTATGTATACTTAATTGGGGTTGGACTCCCAATTGAAGGCAGGTGTGTTGAGTTGCCTTTGATTGGGAGTCCTATATAATAGGGTGTGTTTGTCTTTGTGTTTTGTGGGTAGTTGTATTTTGCACTGCGTTTATTTATGCCTGTAAAACTGTCACTAGTCTTATTTCGTTTTCTTGTTTTTCCGTGGTCAACGTCCTTTAATAAATATGTTGTTGAACACGCAACCCGCTGCGCATTGGTCTACTTTCTCCAACGATGATTTCGCTATATCGTCTGACGACAAAGAAATCCGTGACAGAACTACCCACCACAACAGGACCAAGCAGCGGAGAAAGGAGCGGCAGGTGGAGTATATGGACTATGCTGACGAATGGACTTGGGAGGAGATTCTGGACGGGGCTGGACCTTGGCATCAGGCTGGGGAATACCGTCGCCCACGGGAGGAGATCGAGGAGGCTAAGGCTGAGAGGCGGCGTTATGAAGCAATGAACGCGCTGGTGAGGAAGCCGGAGAGGCACCCCCAAGAATATTTTTTTGGGGGGCACACGGGTAGTTTGGCTGGGCATAGGAAGAGCCATAAGCCAGCTACCCGTGAGTGCAGGAAGGGGCGGAGAAGGTGGAGAGCGCCGTGTTTCGCTGAGGTGCGCACTGTCGCGCTCATACGCACGCACAGCCCATTCCGCCCTGTACCAGCACCCCGCTTGTGCAGGGCTACCAGTTCCATCCAGCCAGGACGGGTTGTGCAGGCGGTGCGATCACGGCCACCTGTGCGCCTCCATGGCCCAATCTTTCCGGTTCCTGCCTCTCGGAGGATCCCGGAAGTGAGTATTCCCAGTCTAGCACGACCAGTACCAGCAACCCGGACCAAGCTTCCCAATAGTCAGCCTAGTCCTGTTCAGCCTGTTCCCGCTCCCCGCACTAGCCCTAAGGTGCGTGTGCCCAGACTGGCACATCCAGTACCAGCCCCACGCATCAGGCATCTAGTGCGTCAGCCCAGCCTCGCCAGTCTGGTGCCGCCAGAGCCGCCCGCCAGTCAGGAGTCGCCAGAGCCGCCCACTAGTCAGGAGCTGCCAGAGTGGCCCGTCTGCCTCTGAGATGCCAGAGTGGCCCGTCTGCCCGGATCAGCCAGAGTGGCCCGTCTGCCCGGATCAGCCAGAGTGGCCCGTCTGCCCGGATCAGCCAGAGTGGCAGTCTGCCCGGATCAGCCAGAGTGGCCCGTCTGCCCGTATCAGCCAGAGTGGCCCGTCTGCCCGGATCAGCCAGAGTGGCCCGTCTGCCCGGATCAGCCAGAGTGGCCCGTCTGCCCGGATCAGCCAGAGTGGCCCGTATGCCCGGATCAGCTAGAGTGGCCCGTCTGCCCAGATCAGCCAGAGTGGCCCGTCTGCCCGGTCAGCCAGAGTGGCCCGTCTGCCCGGATCAGCCAGAGTGGCCCGTCTGCCCGGATCAGCCAGAGTGGCCCGTCTGCCCGGATCAGCCAGAGTGGCCAGAGTGGCCCGTCTGCCCGGAGCTGCCAGAGTGGCCCGTCTGCCCGGAGCTGCCAGAGTGGCCCGTCTGCCCGGAGCTGCCAGAGTGGCCCGTCTGCCCGGATCAGCCAGAGTGGCCCGTCTGCCCGGATCAGCCAGAGTGGCCCGTCTGCCCGGATCAGCCAGAGTGGCCCGTCTGCCCGGATCAGCCAGAGTGGCCCGTCTGCCCGGATCAGCCAGAGTGGCCCGTCTGCCCGGAGCTGCCAGAGTGGCCCGTCTGCCCGGAGCTGCCAGAGTGGCCCATCTGCCCGGAGCTGCCAGAGTGGCCCTTTTGCCCGGAGGGGTCTGTTTGTGACCCAGAACCGAAGGGGTCTACCTGCGACCCGGAACCAAGGGGGTCGGCCTGCGACCCGGGACTGAGGGAATCTGCTTGTGACCCAGAACCGGGTGAGTCTGGCTACGATCCCAAATTTGAATTTATTAACTGTGACTGTAATGAGTCTGCCTACAGACCGGGACCGAAGGAGTCGGCCTACGACCTGGAACCGAAGGAGTCTGCCTACTGTCCAAAGTCAAGCAAGTCTGTCTACGGTCTGGAGGACAGTAGGCCAGAACCGGAGCCACCTCCAATATAGGTGGGTTGGGGAGGGGGGGTGTAGCACAGTGCCGTCGTTGACGGCAGCCACCCTCCCTTCCCTCCCTTTAGTTTAGGGGGTTTATTTTTGTATTGGGTTTTCTTTATGTTGGTGCATTCGGTGTATGCACCTTTAGGGGGGGGGGGGGTAATGTCACGTTCTGACCAATATTTAGGTATTATTTGTGTTATATTTTGGTCAGGACGTGGCAGAGGTATATTTGTTTTGTATTTTGGGGTTTTGTGTGTGGTGTAGTGGGGTGTTAGTTGTTGGTGTAGGTTCTAGGTTTGTTTTCTATGTATAGTTAATTGGGGTTGGACTCCCGATTGAAGGCAGATGTGTTGAGTTGCCTTTGATTGGGAGTCCTATATAATAGGGTGTGTTTGTCTTTGTGTTTTGTGGGTAGTTGTATTTTGCACTTATTTATGCGTTTATTTATGCCTGTAAAACTGTCACTAGTCTTATTTCGTTTTCTTGTTTTTCCGTGGTCAACGTCCTTTAATAAATATGTTGTTGAACACGCAACCCGCTGCGTATTGGTCTACTTTCTCCAACGATGATTTCGCTATATCGTCTGACGACAAAGAAATCCGTGACAATGTGAAAGTAAGTTCAGAATAAGATTGGGTTTATGTAGGCTACATTCAATGTAGTACATTGACATCTGATTTGCCCAAAGGACACCATCATTTCAATGAGTAGCTAGGTATACTATCATTAATTTATGATTGATTGATAGAAATGTAGAAGTATTTACTATTAGCCCTAGAAATAGGATGCCACATGAATTATATTAATAATACACTTTTACCTTTGGAAATTGTATTTGATAAATATGTTATTCATAATACTCTGAACAAAAATATAAACGCAACATGCAACAATTTCAACGATTTTAATGAGTTACAGTTCATATAAAGAAATCAGTCAATTTAAATAAATAAATTAAGCCATAATCTATAGATTTCACATGACTGGGTAGGGGCACACCCATTTGTGAGCCTGGGAGGGTATAGGCCCACCCACTTGGGAGACTGGTCCACCCACTGGGGAGCAAGTCAGAATTTGTTTTTACCCACAAAAGGGCTTTATTACAGACGGAAATACTCCTCAGTTTCATCAGCTGTCCGGGTGGCTAGTCTCAGACGATCCCGCAGGTGAAGAAGCCGGTTGTGGAGGTCCAAGGCTGGCGTGGTTACACGTGGTCTGCAGTTGAGGCCGATTGGACATACTGCCAAATTTTGTAAAATGACGCTGGTAGAGAAATTAACATTCAATTCTCTGGCAACAGCTCTGGTGGACTTTCTTGCAGTCAGCATGCCAATTGCACACTCCCTCAAAACTTGAGACATCTGTGGCATTGTGTTTTGTGACAGAGTTTATATTTTAGTTCAGTATATATATATATTGATAAGACTATTATTAATATGTATTAAAATCATGAATTTGGCATTCTATTTACAGGGCTAAATTGTCATACGATGTTTTGTGATTTACATTGCATGAAGTGTTGCCACACTATGAAAAAGGTACAGTATCTAGTCAACCTGTTTGTGATGCCGTCTGACACCTGCACCCAATTGACCTGATTGCCTTATTAGTATGAGAAGCCTACGATAATTAACACAAAGCACAACCAATTTCAAGCTAAACAAGCCCCGTGGAGAAGAAGACAATTGCTGAAGAGGTAAGACAATAATTTTATCACCTATAGACTTATTTTGATTGTTTGTTGGACTACTGCAATTGAGCTGTGTCATCAACATTGGCGTAAATGCCATGCAGCTGTTTTAGCTCTTGTAGAGTCTAGCAATAATGGAAAATCTGACATTTCTACTGAAACTAGTGTGGATGGTAACGTGAGTGACACCTCCAGTGTTACAACAAGTGATCGTACTGAAAGGTTGTTTGATAGGGATGAGATTAAGAGGTCGTCTGATTGTGTGAAGCAGGATCTTCTCAAACTACAACAAAGGGTGGTATATGTGTGAAGCTGGGTTCTTGGGCTAATGAAAATAACCTCACCAGTGGTGGAATAAATCGTTTCAGATTAAAGGCTCTTGGAACGGAAGGGTAGAGTTAAACTCCGAGGGGACACATCCAAAGAGAAATTATGAATTCAATAACTTGGCCTACATGGCTAGCCATCAAGTAGTCCTGTGTGGCTCAGTTGGTAGACCATGGTGTTTACAATGCCACGATTGTGGGTTCGATTCCCACGGGGGACCAGTAAGGAGAAAAAATGTATGAAATGTATGCATTCACTACTGTAAGTCGCTCTGGATAAGAGCATCTGCTAAATGACTAAAATGTAATGTAAATGTAAAATGTAAGTAGCTACATCTCCATTAGTAGACTCTGGAGTTTCTTGTATTTCATGGTTTCTATTGGATTATATGCATATGCTGTGCTTGGGTGTCATGATTTTCCTTAAATGAGGCCCTAAAACATGCACTGTCTTCCTGTCAGAAAATCAAGTTGTCAGAGGCTCTGATCTCCTTTCAAAGGCTTATTGCCAAAATAATTTGCCTGACAACCTGGCAGGACTTGACTGACGAAAGGCCACTGAGTACAGGCAGTTTTTGCTTTACACTGGTCCCATAGTATTGAAGGATGTTTCCAAAAAGGTCTAACCTGGACGACGCTGTCGCATCCGGCCACGACCGGGAGACCCATGAGGCTGCGTACAATTGGCCCAGCGTCGTTCGGGTTAGGGGAGGGTTTGGCCGGCCGGGATGTCCTTGTCCCATGCACACTGACTTCGGTTGCCAGCTGTATGGTGTAACTACCAATTGGACATCATGAAAAAGGGGTGAAAATAAATAAAAGTCCACATAATCCATTGGTACAAGAGACGAGGCGACTGTCTGAATCAAGCCAAGTGAAACATACTGCCAAGAACATCCAACCATCATCACCGTTGGTAGGATAATCATAATCGTAGGTCATCAATTTTATTTTCCAATGATTGCATGTTAGCAAGTAAAACGGATGGCAGTGGGACTTCACTCGCTCGCACAAGGATTCTCAGAAGGCAGCCCGATCTGTGCCCTCTTTTCCTCCATCTTTTCTTAACGCAAATGACGTCGATTTGGGCTAGTTCTCCCGGGTAGCAGCAACATTATGTACAAAATAAGTTAAAAAATAAGTTACAAACAATGCAAAAAAACTAACAAAATAGCAAAGTTGGTTAGGAGAATGTAAAACATCAGCCATCCTCTTCGACGCCATCTTATCTGGTAAATGGCAGATACTTGAAAATGCAATAAGTAAACATTGCTGGTTGTTACAATTGATTGTTAAATTGTTTTGAACCTTCACCCACCATTCAGAATGAAAACAGCAATGTGAAGATGTCAAAATCATCAAAGCCAGTGAAGTGGAGGAGCTCTCCAAGAGAAACCGAAAGAAAACTACATTCAAAGAATTTATAACTGGTATATTTCAACACATATTGGCAGTTTATGTACATTCAGTTTAATTGGCATGGTTTTTATTCTTTATACTGTCGTGTGTTTAGAATTGCATGAGGAATGTCATCTCCCACCTCCAGCCACTACTGCCTCCAAGTTATATAAGTATGGTAGTCTGCCATGCTGATTACTAATCGACCCATTTTCCCTAAACTTTAGACACCAAACAACCACATTGCCTGTTAATAGAGTGGTAGGACCTTTTACCGTATTACTTTAACTGATCCATTCAAATCTCCAAGCGTGTGGCTAGAGGGACGGTAGCCTCAACCCAGACAGAATCATTCCATGTTTCACCATTGTTAGTGTAGTGAAACTGAGCTGAAATCCATCCGGATGTCCAGGCTAGGGGGTAGGGCTTGGGAGGTTAACTTTTGCATGTTGTAGAATTTTGGTTTAAAATTGGTTATGTGTTTATGTTGACTATTTAGAAGTCTTCTTCCACTTGAATAAAACTAAAAAGGATGTTATTTTACACTTTATTTTCAGGCAAAGGTCTACCCAATCCCCCTCCAAAATTGACCCTGAAATCCAAGAAAACTTGTGCCACTGCTACCAAGAAGGCTCAAATGCAGCACAAGCCACTAAGTAATGACGACCCCTTTTTCTCCCCAATTTCGTGATATCCAATTACAGTCCCATCGCTGCAACTCCTGTACGGACTCGGGAGAGGCAAAGGTTGAGAGCCGTGCGTCCTCCAAAACATGACCCTGCCAAGCTCGCTTAACTCGGAAGCCAGCCGCACCGACGTGTCGGAGGAAACACCGTACAACTGGTGACTGAAGTCAGCTTGCAGACGCCCGGCCACCGCAAGGAGTCACTAGAGTGCAATGGGACAAGGAATCCCGGCTGGCCAAACCCTCCCCTAACCCAAACAACGCTGGGCCAATTGTGCGCTGCCTCATGGGTCTCCCGGTCACAGTCTGCTGTAATGCCTCAAGCACTGCGATGCAGTGCCTTAGACCGCTGCGCCACTCGGGAGGCCCCAACATCGTGAGGCCCCAACATCATTGTATTTAATAAAGGTATTCCATTTGTAAAAACCATTGGCATGATGTTGTCTAATCTATTATTTCAGAGAATCATCTTGGTCTCTCACATCGCTTAACCATGGAGCATAAGGTTGTATTTTAGGTTGCCTTTTTACACTTTTATGTGTTTTTTGGTGGGAGAGGGCCTAACCAAGCGCCATAACCTGTAGCACTGCCACTAAGACGTAAAAGGATAAAACGCCTTGCAAGCCACCAAGTATTGGTGGTGAGGCGAAATGGCAAACTAAAACACCATGCAAGCCACCAAGTGGGTGGATGGGGAAACGACAAACTAAAACGTTGCGCAAGTCCCCACCCAGCGATTTATAGTGCGGTGGACCCTTCACAACATAAGCCTACCCCTTATTCTCATTCTTGATCGATATTTGGGAAAGGTATTCTAATTTTACCAAGAATTGCCATGTGGTCCAATATTTTCCAGTAGAGAATCTTGAGCATTCATGCTCCAAGGATAGGTCATGTGGGAGATTGAGGTCTCCTTCTGCCTCTTCAGATGAGATCCCCCTCACCAAAGTTCTACAAAGGCTCAGACCCTTTCCTATAACGGAAGCAAGTATGACACATTTCTTTTGTGTGAGTGCAACCATATCCGTAGGCTAGTTGGATTTCCGAATAACAAGAAGTAATTAATATGTTTTTAATCTTCAGTTCTATTTCATTTGTTTCCTGTTATAGTCTTGTCCAGTCAATTCTACGCAAGTATCCATAAACTTTGCCAATCTCTGTATATTCTGACAAAACATTGATATATATTTTCTCCTTTACATTGACACCAAGAATAAAGATACTGCAGTGAACAGTCATTCTTACCTGAGTTGCAGAAGTTGAAACCACTATATTAAACAGAGGGGGCTTTGCAGATGGATCATTTCCATATCATTCCCACTTAACGTCTTCATATTGAGTCATACCATAGCTAAATGTCCTAGGCAACATGAGAAAACGATCCACACTAGGGTTGCACAACTTCTCCAAAATCCCCAATTTTTCATTATTCCTGGATTGAAGATTCACAGAATCAGAAGGGAATAAGTAGGGTGTCAGAAAGCCTTCAAAAAGGAGTTCTGGAAATGTTGGGAAAATTAACAGATTTTTAAAACCCTAGTCCAAACTATTGATAACACAGTGATACGGGGTTGCATCAAACAGTTTGTTCGTTATTTTGTTTACTTGTCAGGTGGTGAAAAAGGAATCTCTGAACACTTTAATCAGATGCAATTTGAGTTTTAATTGCTTCTGATTAAAGTGTGTGTAGGCTGCTTTTTCACTCGATCATATGCATTTACTCCTGCATCTTTACTTAGCCTGCCACTGGATGTGCGGCAGATAATTTCACTGGGCACGTCATTTCAACATGGAAATATGGGTAATATTTGGTTGAGACGATGATCAATAAGATTTCAACCTTTATTCACCCATTCAAAAGACAGGCAACAGTTATTTATTTTATTTTGGTACTATAGTTTGAAAACTATACTTAATTCATAATCAACTATTGGAGTGAAGTTGAGAATACATTGTGATCTGATTTGACCAAAACACACCATGAATTCAACAGGGATTGTCACCAATCCATGAAGTGTGTTGATTAGACGTTTAGAAGTAGTTGCCATTTTATGATGTAGGCTTCTTTACATAAGGATAAGAGCCTAAGATAAGAATATGAAAACAGACTATCAACCAGGATGTTGCACGCTCTTGAAAAGCACAATACAATTGTACTCTTGGTGCAAAATGTATCTTCCAGACTTAGGGTCTATAGTACTGTTGGCTATTTTCATTCTGTGTAACACAATTAGAGCAGTGACCTCGAACAGCATTGTGTAAACCTTTGTCCATGTAAAAACTTTTTGTCAGTCAAGAATGGTTGAAATGGGGAACAAGTGAGCAACTATGTACATACATTCTGGTCATGTCCAAAGTTGAAAGTGTATTGGGATGATGTTTATACAGCTTTAAATGAGGTGTACCATGTAGAAACACCACCACTCCTTGGTGGCTATCCTGGGGGTGATTCCAGAGTGCATAGATGGAAGGGGTCAGAACTGTCTTTTGCAGATTTTGCTCACAGCAATCCAATTAAATGGTTAAAACCCAACCCTCCAACATATAACTTGTGGCTGCAAAAGGTTTGGGAGCTGTATGAGATGGAATAAATAACACATTCACTTAGATTAAAAAGACCTACATTAATTAACATGGAGCCCAGTAATGAGACCTCTCTGGGATAGGGGGCGGTATTTTCACGTCCGGATGAAAAGCATGCCCAGAGTAAACTGCCTGCTACTCAGGCCCAGAAGCTAGGATATGCATATTGTAGATTTGGATAGAAAACACTCTGAAGTTTCTAAAACTATTTGAATGATGTCTGTGAGTATAACAGAACTTATTTGGCAGGCGAAACCCCGAGGACAAACCAACCAGGATTTTTTTTTGAGGTCACTCTCTTTTCAATGGGTTTTCTATGTGTATCTAGATTTATAAGGCACTTGCTTGAAGTTCCTATCGTTTCCACTGGATGTCAACAGTCTTTAGAAACTGGTTGATGTTTTTCCGTTGTGTAATGAAGAAGTAGCCCTGTTCAGAACGAGGGTCGAGTGAAGTGTACTGTTGTGGTTGAGGCGCGTGACCTGAAAGCACGCTCCACTTTGTTTTCCTCTGGTATTGAACACAGTTTATCCCGTCTTAAATTTTATCGATTATTTACGTAAAAAAATACCTAAAGTTGTATTAGGAAAGTTGTTTGGACAAAGATTACAGGTAACTTATGAGATATTTTGTAGTCATGTTGCGCGAGTTGGAACCAGTGTTTTTCTGGATCAAACGCGCCAAATAAATGGACATTTTGGAGATGTTTATGGGACATATTGGAGTGCCAACAAAAGAAGGTCTTCAAAGGTAAGGCATGAATTACCATAAATTCTGGACTATAAGCCGCAACTTTTTTCCCACGCTTTGAACCCCACGGCTTAAACAATGACGCGGCTAATATATGGATTTTTCCCTCTTTCAAAAATTTTTTCTCCAAAAAAACACATTCTGTGACGTGCTCAGTTTTTTGCCGGCATGAAGCTTTCATTAGACCAATGAAATTGCCGAACGGGTTAAGGTCAAACAACTTTTTTGTTTACTGTTTAGATTAAATCGAGCGCTCTCACTCTTCCAATCATTCTGATTATGGTAGCCATTTTGTCACCCTCATCATGGCAAAGATACGGAGAAATGTATTTGATGCAGCTTTCAAGTTGAAGGCGATTGATCTGGCTGTTGGAAAAGGAAATAGAGCTGCTGCACGGGAGCTTGGTCTTAATGAGTCGATGATAAGACGTTGGAAACAGCAGCATGAGGAATTGACTCAGTGCAAAACTAAAGCTTATTGCTAATTTTACATTTTTTGTTTCAAGCCGTGTTTCGTTAAAGCCTATTTATTTTTGTTACAAGCCGTGTTTCGTTAAAGCCTGTGTAAAGTTTATTTGTTTCAATGTACCGGTAGGCACCTGCGGCTTATAGACGTGCGGCTTATTTATGTTCAAAATATTATTTATTTTTTAATTCAGTGGGTGCGGCTTATATTCAGGTGCGCTTAATAGTCCGGAAATTACGGTATATCGTTATTTCTGAGTTTTGTGTCGCGCCTGGCGGGATGAAATATGATTGTCTGTGTTTGTTTGATGGGGTGCTGTCCTCAGATAATCGCATGGTGTGCTTTTAAAGGCCGTAAAGCCTTTTTGAAATCGGACACTGTGGTTGGATTAACAAGAAGTTTATCTTTAAAATGGTGTATAATATTTGTATGTTTGAGGTTTTTTAATTATGAGATTTCTGTCGTTTGAATTTGGCGCCCTGCAATTTCACTGGCTGTTATCGAGGTGGGACGCTAGCGTCCCACAAATCCCAGAAAGGTTTTAACATTTTATTTGTGCTATTTTGTGTGTGGGTTTGGATGTCTTTTTCTATTGCTCTTTTGGTTCATAATAATTATTATCTCTGGCTGGAAATGTGTCACCTTACATATTCACTTATTTTACCATGTAGCATGAACTGTACCAATCTGTATTAATATTTGTTTATATTTATCTGCTTTTTAAAATTGTTAAAAAAAAGTACAGTTGAAATAATGTATTGCACCCCAAAATAGATGTACAAATCTGGCACAGGCTTCTGGAAACACAGATAAGATATACAATAAACAAAAAATAACTCTCTCATCCACTTACTTATTGGCCCTTGTGGTCAGGTGCATATTTCAGGCAGGTTGACACCGCCTGTAGTATTTCTGCCTCTGTAGCCTTTGGTTTTGCCACGTGCATGTGTCGGTCTGTGCCTACATGTTTGCATGCATGAATCCATCAGCGTATGTACGAACGTGTGTGTGTGTGTGGGTGGTGTGAGGGAGTAGGTAGTTAGGGGGAAAGCAGGCATGCAGCACACAGGAATACTGTAGGATGCTGGGAGAGTGGGCCTCTGCTCTGGCTCTAACCTATGGCTCTCATTTGCAGCCTTTAATAGCCCGCTATATTAGACTGTAATCTACCTGATCCCGATTTAATGTGACTCCCTCGGCCAGACGTGAGATGAATACTAAACAGGCAGCCATGCGCAGATCACCGAGCTGCAGTCCCCATGGCCTCGTCCAATGGGTGGGTGTGTGTGGGGGGGGGGGGGGGGGGGGGGAGATCAGTATAAGTGCCAACCACTTCCTCCCTCTGGCTGCAAAGGTGTATTATGTTCATTAGGGCCTGTTTTTCAGGTCCTATTCTATGGCAGGTGTTCAACTGGACTAGTTATTACTTAACTTGCTGCTGATCTAAGAAATCGAAGTGTTGTAGACAGTTATTTTCTTATGAGATAATAAAGCAATTTGTCATGTTGTTGATTCCAACAGCTGCCTTTCTCACAAGTGATGATTTTCAGCTTTGGAGTGGAATGTTTGTTTGCCTTTCGTCAGTGGTGTTCTCTGTAAACACACAGACACACACAAAAACTGGTGTAATGGAAATATGACACCATGTGACAGGGCTGGATTGGCCATCTGGCAATTCTGGCAGATGCCAGAAGGGCTGGACCATTTTTTTAGCTGGGTGGGCTGTTCAAAATTGACACACACAAATTAAAAAAGTGACATTGCCTGTGGAAACGGCTGGCCCCTCTACCAAGATTCTCTCCCGGATGAGGTGGCCCGAAAGCTACTTTGATTACGTCAAGAACCCCGTAGTGTGGCAGATTACGCGGTAGACTTTCACACGTTGGCAGCCGAGAATGCCTGGAACCCGGAGTCTCTGTTCGATACTTTTCTTCATGGACTATCGGAGGAGATTAAAGATGAGCTCGCAGCTCGGGAGTTACCCCTGGACCTTGATTCCATCATAGCCTTAACTATAAGGATCGATGGACGTCTACGGGAATGCAGGAGGGAGATGTCTGTTTTTGGCCCCGCTCGTTTGTCCACGGCTGCTTGCTCGCCCCCGAAGAACGCCGGAAGTCCCCGACGCCTGCATTTCCGAGAGGATTCGAAGTCACCTGAGTGCCCTCGAATCATCGGGAACGGGCGACTCGTTTTCTACTGTGCCTATGCAACAGGGCAGAGCTAGATTGTCGCCTCAGGAACGATTACATAGGCTTTACTCCAACAGTTGCCTGTATTGTGGTGCTATAGGGCAACACAAATCCACCTGTCCAGTGAAAGACCAGACTCATCAGTTAGGTACGAGTACTATGGTGGGCCATACTGGGAGTTTTCTAACTCCCATTACTCGTACTCCCTTCCATGATATCCTGCTGTGGGGTGACCAGTCTAAACTTTGGGGCTGATGAGAGTTTTATGGACCCTACTCTGGTATCGGAGCTGGGTATCTCCACACAACTTCTCTCCGTTCCCATGGACACCAGAGCACTGGAGGGACGCACTATTGGCAATGTCACTCATAATACGGTGCCCATTAACCTGCCTGTGTCGGGCAATCACAGAGTCCATACAGCTTCTTCTCATTGAATCTCCCTATGTTCCTGTTTTGGGATTTTCATGGCTACAGAGGCACAACCCCATTATTGACTGGACCACTGGTTCTATCCTGGGTTGGAGCCTGTTCTGCCACTCACATTGTCTTAAGGCGGCGCAGCCTGCCCCGGGATGTCCTCCTGCGGGCTCTGTTAAAGCCTCTGATTTCTCCGCCATTCCCGAGTACCAGGACCTCTTGGAGGTTTTCAGCAAGGCTCGTGCCACCTCCCTCCCTCTGCATCGTCCCTACGATTGTGCTATTGATCTCCTCCCGGGCACAACACCGCCTCATGGGCGGCTAGATTCCCTGTCTGGCCCTGAGACCAAGGCCATAGAAGAGTACATTGAGGACTCTCTGGCTGCTGGGAGCATTCGTCCTTCTTCCTCCCCTGCAAGCGCAGGGTTCCTCTTTGTGGAAAAAAAAGGACAAGACCCTGAGTCCATGTATCGACTACCGGGGCCTCAATGACATCACGGTTAAGAATTGTTAACCTCTACCACTCCTCTCCTCGGCTTTCGTACCTCTCCAGGGGGCAACCATCTTTTCCAAGTTGGACCTTCGGAATGCCTACCACCTAGTTCGGATACACAAAGAAGACGAGTGGAAGATGGCCTTCAACACAGCTAGTGGACACTATGAGTACCTGGTCATGCCATTTGGACTCACCAACGCTCCCGCAGTGTTCCAGGCCTTGGTCAACGATGTGCTCTGTGGCATGTTGAATTGATTTGTATTTGTATACCTCGACGACATCCTAGTTTTCTCCCGTTCCTGGGATTTGCTCATTTCTACCGCCAGCTTCATTTGGGGCTACAGCACCCTGGCGGCTCCCCTCTCTGCATTCACTTCTCCCAAGGTGCCGTTCACAACGTCCCCCAGCTGTTGACAAGGCGTTTTTGGCCCTTAAGCATCGGTTTACTACACCCCCATCCTCATCCATCCGGAGCCGTCCTGTCAGTTCGTGGTTGAGGTTGACGCTTCTGACGTTGGAGTGGGAGCCGTCCTGTCCCAGCAGTCTGCCCAGGACCAAAATCTGCATCCCTGTGCCTTTCTGTCCCATCGTCTCAACCCCGCTGAGAGAAACTATGATGTAGGAAATCGGGAACTCCTGGCGGTCAAGATGGCGTTGGAGTAGTGGAGGCACTGGTTGGAAGAGGCGGAAAATACATTTTTGGTGTGGACCGCCCATAAGAATTTAGAATATCTCCGCACAGCCAAGCGCCTTAACTCTAGGCAGGCCCATTAACTCTAGGCAGGCTCTGTTATTCACCAGGTTCAACTTCACCATCTCCTACCGCCCAGGGTCCAAGAATGTGAAGCCGGACGCTCTCTCTCGCATGTCTAGTTCCACTGCCACACCTTTTGACTCTGAGACCATCCTCCCTACCTCATGTCTTGCAGCTACAGTTGTCTGCGATATTGAGAGCCTGGTTCGCAAGGAACAACGTTCTCGCAAGGCACAACGACCCTGGGGGGGCCTGGCTAAACGGATGTTTGTCCCTGATTTGGTCCGATCTCAGGTCATGGAATGGGCTCATTCCTCCAAGCTCACCTGCCATCCCGGCTCTCGTCGAAACCTGGCCTTCCTGCGACAATGCTTCTGGTGGCCCATTATGGTTCCTGACCACTCAGCCTTTGTCGCCGCATGCACTATGTGTGCTCAGAATAAGACTCCACAGCAAGCTCCGGCTGGCCTCCTTCAGCCACTCCCTGTTCCTCATCACCCCTGGTTCCAAATATCCCTGGATGTTGGGCTTCCTCCGTCTGATAGCAACACCAATATCCTCAAAGTAGTGGATAGGTTCTCTAAAGATATGTTCTCATTCCTCTCCCCAAGTTACCTTCAGCCAAGAAGACGTCCCAGCTCATGGTGCAGCACGTCTTCCGAATCCATGGACTCCCTGTCGACATTGTCTCTGATCGTGGTCCTCAATTCTCGGCCCAATTCTGGAAGGCATTCTGCACCCTCATTGGGTCATCGGCCAGCCTGTCCTCCGGGTTTCATCCCCAGTCCAACGGCTAGTCGGAGTGTGCCAAAACCAACCCCACCACCTGGAGCCGGCAACTTTTGTGGGTGGAGTACGCCTAGAACACTCTTCCCTGCCCGGCCACTAGGCTCTCATGGTCCATGGGGTATCCACTCCTGCTCTTCCCAGAGCAAGAAGAAGATCTCAACATACCCTCGGCCCAGATGTTCGTCTGCCGCTGTCAGCATACCTGGAAAAGAGCTCGTCTGCTCTTCTCAAGACCACCTCCAGGTATCGTCAACAAGCGGACCGCTACCGGATTCCGGCCCCGTACCCTCCCTATATGTCCCACTTTTCATGTGTCCAGGATTAAGCCCTTGTCTCACAGCCCTTTGTCTCCTGTTTCCAGGTCCACCACTCCTCCCTGTTTCATTGACAGCCATCTGGCATACACAGTGAGACGCCTCCAGTGTGTTCGACCTCGGAGCATGAGTTTCCAGTACCTGGTTGACTGGAAGGGTTATGGCCTGGAGGAGAGGTGCTGGGTCACCGCTAAGGATATCCTGGACCCTGCCCTAATCGTCGACTTTCAATGCCAGCACCCCGGTCAACCAGGTATGCGCCCATGTAGGTGGGGGGGGGGGGGGGGGTACTGTCACACCCTGATCCTGTTCACCTGTCTTTCTGCTTATCCCCAGGGAATTTATACTTGTGTTCTCTGTTTATCTGTTGCCAGTTCGTCTTGTCTCATCAAGCCTACCAGGGTGTTTTTCCGTGCTCCTGTTTTTCCTAGTCTCTGTTTTCTAGCCCTCCCGCTTCCGTCCTTTTCTGCCTGCCCTGACATTGAGCCAGCCTGCCTGCCGACCTGTACCTTTCGGACTCTGACCTGGTTAATGAACTTCTGCCTTGCCTGCCCCTTGTATTTTAATAAATATCAGAGACTCTAATCATCTGCCTCCTGTGTCTGCATCTGGGTCTTGCCCTGTGTCGTTCTAAAGATATTTGAATAGTTAATGTGTTTTGATTAATTAGCCTCTGATATTAAGATAAAATGCCAGGGCCAAATTATTGTCCCAGTCCACCCCTGCCATGGAGCTTCTTCTAATAACCCTAGGCATATGGGTATGCACAGCAAGTTTTATTTGCCGACTGGCCCACACCTCCAACACCACAGTATGAGGACAAACAAGGGAGTAAATAATAAACAATAGCAGTAATTACCAGTGGCGTAAAGTAGTTAAGTAGTACTTTAAAGTATTTTTACTTAAGTAATATTTTGGGGTATCTGTACTTTACTATTTATATTTTTGTAAACTTTTACTTCACTACATTCCTAAAGAAAACAATCTACTTTGTATTACACACCTTTTTCTTGACACCCAAAAGTACTCGTGACATTTTGAATGCTTAGCAGGACAGGAAAATTGTCAAATTCACACACCTGTCAAGAGAACATCCCCGGTCATCCCTACTGCCTCTGATCTGGTGGACTCACTAACACAAATACTTTGTTTGTAAAGATGTCTGAGTGTTGGAATGTGCCCCTGGCTATCCGTAAATAAAAAAACATTTTAAAATTGGTGGCGTCTGGTTTGCTTACTATAAGGAATGTGAAATGATTTATACTTATATGTTTGATACTTAAGTATATTTAAAACCAAATACTTTTAGACTTTTAGTTAAGTAGTATTTTACTGGGTGAATTTCAATTTTACTTGAGTTATTTTAAGGTATCTTTACTTTTACCCAAGTATGACAATTGGATACTTTTTCCACCAGTGGTGAATACATGATTTCATCCATATTTTAGAGGGATTTATTAAACAGTACTGTAAGGTTCCAGGCATTGACCTTTTACCAGATTCGATTTTTCCCCCCTGGTTTTGGACCCTTTTTCCTGGTTTTGAACATTTTACCTGGTTTTACTTTCATTGAGCTGCTCAGCTCAGAGCATGTAAATGTAGCATGTTAATTAACATGAAAATGTTTCTCAGTTCTAGAATGTGTCACATTTATCTTCACTCGATTTAATGTTCACTATTTCAGTACTTCTGTATGCATATATCGCCCCATGCTTATGTAACAGACCGGAGATGTGCATGGTTAATCAAATATTCGGATAGCCGAATGGTCTGAATATGTTAGTTTTCAAATACTTGTCTGAGTATTCATTTTGGGCCCCACAAAAAATTCTAGGCCTAGTTTAACACAAAGGCTTTTTCGAAATGAAATATAAATATCCATGTGACATTTTTACATTCAACGATATACCATAACATTTTTTATTATTAATTTAATAAAAAGATTGGTAGCCTTCATGTGTGTAGCTTGTTGTTTACGTTGGCCAATCAATGCGGCAAAGAGGCTCAGTGTATAGCAAGTAGGGTGAGAGTTCCCTAATACAATGCAAATTGGAGTAAAATAACAGAATTAAAAGTGAGAGAAATGAGAAGACGTAAGCTACAACAAGCAACCAAAAGGTAGGCTGTTGTTTTATCTGAATGGGATTTGGGTGAAAACACAGCATGTGGCCTCAATTAGCCTAGCTAGAGAGGCACTGATATGAGATGATAAATAACACTGTGGCTGCTACAAGTTAGTTAGTCTTGGCTGTAGCCCGAGTTGCCTTGGTGTCTCTCTCTCTCTCCCTCTGTCTGCTCAGCTCACTCATCTCATACACACCGCCCCCTCCGCAGCTGCAGTAATAGAGCGACAGTCTCTCCCTCGCGCAGCAGTACTTAGGTTAGAAACTTAAGTTTAAAAAAGCACATGTATTTCGAATATCTGCATATCTGACAAAAATGTATGATACTATTCAAATAGTGAAATTATTTCAAACCCTTATTCCTAGAACAGACCATGGTAAATCAGAGAGTGGATCGGACTGAGGAGAATGCACCCTTTACCTGTACAAGTCCTGCTGAGTCTAAGGCTGCCTTAATATGGACACTGTTTACCTGGACAGCCTAAGGTGTGTGGGGGAAGTCAGATGTGTGTGTCCATGCCTGCCTGCACTGCATTAGAGTGGGACCTCCCAACCCACCACCATCACATTGAGCGCCAAAAAACAGCCAGGCTCTATCTGCAGTGCGACAGCGTGGAGACGGCCGACAGGGGGATCGTTACTCAGGCCATAAAAGAGCCATTTACAGGATGGAGAAGCGAGCGGGGAGTCAGTAAGCACAAAGTCTCTCCTCCTGCACCATCCGGGCCACCACAACACACCACAATGAAACGTTCCTCCATGAATCACAGGTGCAGGATACGTGATGACTTAAACATGAAGGATGGGGAATGATTATAAAAAACAGACTATTTTTCTGCAGTTTAGTAGGTAAATCGAAGGCATTGTGTGCGTCCAAAATAGCACCCTATTTACCTTTATTTACCTTTGTTTATTTTTATTTAACCTTTATTTAACTAGGCAAGTCAGTTATTTTTTACAATGACGGCCTACCCCGGCCAAACCCGGACAACGCTGGGCCAATTGTGCGCCGCCCTATGAGACTCCCAATCACAGCCGGATGTGATACAGCCTACATACCTACTGTATATAATGGTCAAAAGTAGCGTAACTTTGGAGTTGAAATGTCTTGGCTTATTGATCTGTACTTATAACTGGGACTTATTTATTCATTAGATATAGAAAAATCATCCGCTCAGAAAAAATTTAAATCAAATGATTTACAAAAATAGGACAAAACAGTGTTTCCCCTCAAAAGAGCAACCATGTGTTGCTCTTCCACATTGTTTTTCTCTGCCACTGTTTTTGTTTGGGAGCTTTACGCAGCCCAGCCAGGGGACGAAGGGGGGAGGGAGGCGGTGAGGGAGGTGGCTCTCTCTGTATATTCACCGTGTTTGCCTTCCTAATCAGTCCTGCCGTATGCCCGGGCGCTTTATTAGAACCCAGTCTGTAGCAGGAACCATGCTGTGTCTCCTCTTGACAAGGCCCTCTCCCCCAGGCTACATGTCTGAAGCACACCCTGTGCAGGGGGCACACACACACACACACTCTTTCCCCCCTCCACCCTCTTTCTCTGTCTCTCCTACTCTCTCTTTCTTCCCTTATCCATCCTCCCTTCATCGCCTGCAATGCGGGGTAGATGGGCAAAGCTGGCACAGGGTGCAGTGTGTGCTGTATAGAACATCTGAAGTGTGTGTATGTGTGTGTGTGTGTGTGTGTGTGTGTGTGTGTGTGTGTGTGTGTGTGTGTGTGTGTGTGTGTGTGTGTGTGTGTGTGTGTGTGTGTGTGTGTGTGTGTGCATGTCTGCCTATGTCCTTGTCAGTCTCTGTCACAGTCAGATTGTAGAGAGCAAGTGGGCCCATGGGAGACGGAGGCAGATGGGCTGGTGTCACCTTCCTTTCATCGGAGCGTGACACTGTCATCAATTCAGTTTTTTGCCAGTTTCCTCTTTCCATGTTACTCCTTTCAAGCTGTACTCTGTATTCACCATTCAAACTGTCCAGTCAGTTTGAATCTATTCAGTCATATCAGCTGTGATTGTTAATGCATAAGAGTTAGATTACCTGCAGTTGACGTTATCGAAGATGATTACTTTCAAAAGTACCGATATCAAAGTTCTTGTCATTCTTATCATTGGATTACCTAGATTATTTGACGTTTACAAATATTTCCACAAGTTCTCTGTATCCATAACAATATTGAAGTTAACATCACTAGTTAACCTCCCTCACAAATATCCTACAGCCCTTCCTCTCTCCACCACAGTCAAGTAATATGGCAAAAACCTGGTAAAAAACAACCAGATATTGGACTGACCGAGCCAATAAACCACAGGGCTCTGACACAAACTCCTCTAACTCCTCCGTCTCGTGGCAATTTAGCGCCAGGCAGCTGACTTCATGAAGGGATGCCTTTTAAAAGAACACGGGAGGCTAGCTTTGTGCCATCAAACAGTGCTGGTCGTTAGGATGTCGGAAGCCGATGGGAGCCAAAATGGCAGCGAGAGTTTCACAGCGGCGATTGTAAACAGACTTTATGGTGCATTACCGAGGCCCAAGAGCAGACAGCCTGCATGGCGTACCCCATCCCAGCGCACTGTCAAATTAAAAGCGTTCCCGCCGTGTATGATATGGGATGCCTTTGCCTCGCTGCTGCGCCTCAAAGTCTTTGCTCTATGGAAACACATGCCTGTGCATGCTAACACACACACACACTCAAATACACAAGCACACACACACACACACACAGAAGTGGTGCATGCAAACACACATTCTCTCTCATTGCTCTCTTCCCTGTGAATAAGTCCATCTACTGGACTTCAATAAGTGCCAGTGTGACTGTTACCCCCCATCCACACTTGCACACATCCATGCAAACACACACACACACACACACACACAGTTGAAGTCGGAAGTTTACGTACACCTTAGCCAAATACATTTAACTCAGTTTTTCACAATTCCTGACATTTAATCCTTGTAAGAATTCCCTGTCTTAGGTCAGTTAGGATCACCACTTTATTTTAAGAATGTGAAATGTCAGAATGATAGTAGAGAGAACAATTTATTTCAGCTTTTATTTCTTTCATCACATTCCCAGTGGGTGAGAAGTTTACATACACTCAATTAGTATTTGGTAGCATTGCCTTTAAATTGTTTAACTTGGGTCAAACGTTTTGGGTAGCCTTCCACAAGCTTCCCACAATAAGTTGGGTAAAGTTTGGGCCCTTCCTCCTGACAGAGCTGGTGTAACTGAGTCAGGTTTGTAGGTCTCCTTGCTCGCACACGCTTTTTCAGTTCTGCCCACAAATTTTCTATAGGATTGAGGTCAGGGCTTTGTGATGGCCACTCCAACACCTTGACTTTGTTGTCCTTAGGCCATTTTGCCACAACTTTGGAAGTATGCTTGGGGTCATTGTCCATTTGGAAGACGCATTTGCGACCAAGCTTTAACTTCCTGACTGACGTCTTGAGATGTTGCTTCAATATCTCCACATAATTTTCCTGCCTAATGATGCCATCTATTTTGTGAAGTGCACCAGTGCCTCCTGCAGCAAAGCACCCCACAACATGATGCTGCCACCCCCGTGCTCCACGGTTGGGATGGTGTTCTTCGTCCTGCAAGCCTCCCCCTTTTTCCTCCAAACATAACGATGGTCATTATGGCCAAACAGTTTAATTTTTGTTTCATCAGACCAGAGGACATTTCTCCATAAAGTACGATCTTTGTCCCCATGTGTAGTTGCAAACCGTAGTTTGTTTTTTATGGCGGTTTCGGAGCAGTGGCTTCTTCCTTGCTGAGCGGCCTTTCAGGTTATGTCGATATAGGACTCGTTTTACTGTGGATATAGATACTTTTGTACCTGTTTCCTCCAGCATCTACACAAGGTCCTTTGCTGTTGTTCTGGGATTGATTTGCACTTTTCGCACCAAAGTACATTCATCTCTAGGAGACAGAACGCGTCTCCTTCCTGAGTGGTATGACGGCTGCGTGGTCCCATGGTGTTTATACCTGCGTACAATTGTTTGTACAGATGAACGTAGTACCTTCAGGCATTTGGAAATTGCTACCATTTTTATTCTGAGGTCTTGGCTGATTTCTTTTGATTTTCCCATGATGTCAAGCTGAAGGTAGGCCTTGAAAAACATCCACAGGTACACCTCCAATTGACTCAAATGATGTCAGAAGCTTCTAAAGCCATGACATAATTTGGGGGATTTTTCCAAGCTGTTTAAAAGCACAGTCAACTTAGTGTATGTAAACGTCTGACCCACTGGAATTGTGATACAGTGAATTATAAGTGAAATAATCTGTCTGTAAACAATTGTTGGAAAAATGACTTGTGTCATGCACAAAGTAGATGTCCTAACCGACTTGCCAAAACTATAGTTTGTTAACAAGAAATTTGTGGAGTGGTTGAATAACGAGTTTAATGACTTCAACCTAAGTGTATGTAAACTTCCGACTTCAACTGTACATACAGTACATACACACATCCCACCTACACAGGGTTCTAATCCGGTATCAATGCAAAACACTCGGGTGAACCAGCATAAGAGAAGCTTTCAACACAGAAGCACTACGGAGGAGAGTAAATCATAATACACCACATACAGGGCTTTGCACTGCAATTTGGGCCATTTAAAAAAAGGATGACATTGGCACCAATGTCAAGGGAAAGGAAAAAATATATTTCTTTACTGTTGAAAATAAGCATGTTATAGCATGTAAGGCTGTTTACTTTCCATTTTGAGATTTAAGATGTATGACAAATATGGGACTTTTGTGTGAAACAGAGTGGTCCATTTTGTCAACCATTATGTAGGATTCAAGTTTACAGCACGTCTGTTATTTTCTCTATCTACAGAACAGAGCCCTATACATACTGTACCTCAATATCTCAATAACCCATGGATGCAAAAATAGTTGCCACATTGATTCTGTGAGATACGTTCCTGTTTTCCTTTTTTACTACAGCTTTACAAATCAAAACAACCCAGCTAAATTCTCCCCATCCCACATTTCACTTACATTTACAACCACAACAAATTAAAAAACGCCTCTCGTTCAACCGCCGACGTGTTTCCATCTAAAAGTGGGCCGAACCTCCATCAGTTGGGTATAGTGGAGAGACTGCTGGAAAACAGACCCCCTGCTAGCTCGCTAATAAGACAAGCCCAATCCAGCGCTTCTTCATCGGAAGGTTCATAACTCGTTAGGGTAATTACAACTATCACACATTGATTCCACCGGTAATAATTAAGAGATGACTCGTCAAAGAGAATAGAGGAGCTAGACAGCTCTTCCGCACACAACAAACTCACTATGCAGGCAATTAGCTAAAGGCTTCAGTCATACAAAAGTTATACTTAAATCCGAACTGGTTCTCTAGTAGATTATTAAGAATGTCTCAACCTGTGTTCAAGAATGTCCTTTTTTCCCTTTATTCAGATTACAACCTCTCACTTTCAGTTATTTGAAAATGAAATCATCTCCAAAATATCCCATAAAGAGTTGGTTGCAATGTCAGTTTAATCCACCGGAAAAGACAGAACAAATATTACAACAAATAGTATGGTTAAACTCAAATATACTAATTGATTAAAAAAACTATATTTTTGGAAGAAATGTTTACAAATGGTATAATCTTTGTAAATGATGTCATAAATAGGACTGGTGGAGTTATGTACCACACGTAGCTATCAAAAATATATTGAAATTACCTAAAAAATGAAAGAGGCAAGTGGAAGGGGGAGAAATTAAGGAACTTATCTGTCAGCCCTGAATTAAAGACCAGTATTGGTTAAAGAAATAGTTAAATAAAAAAATATACCAGTTTCATTTAAGGACAAAAAAAAATGACAGCTGTGCCATATAGATTGCAAAATAGTTGGGAAGGGATTTTCGATGTACCGATTCCATGGCACATGGTTTATGAACTGATAGACAAAACGATGCTAGATTCAAAACAGAGTTTTTCTATTTAAATGATTACACAAAATTCTTGCAACCAATAGAATGTTATATACAGTATATGGGGAATACAACCATCCCAACTCTGTAGATTTTGCTGCAAAGACACAGCATCATTAGATTATTTGTTTTGGTACTGTCCATACGTAGCTTGTTTTTGGTCGCAGGTTCAGGAGTGGCTGAAGAATTACAACATTTACATGGCTTTTTCTTTGCAACACTGCCTAGAAGGCAAGCATCCCGGAGTCGCCTCTTTATTGTTGACGTTGAGACTGGTGTTTTGCGGGTACTATTTAATGAAGCTGCCAGTTGAGGACTTGTGTGGCGTCTGTTTCTCAAACTAGACACTCTAATGCACTTTTTTTCTTGCTCAGTTGTGCACCGGGGCCTCCCAATCCACAGTTTGCGCTGTTCTGTGAAGGGAGTAGTACACAGCGTTGTACGAGATCTACAGTTTCTTGGCAATTTCTCGCATGGAATAGTGTTCATTTCTCAGAACAAGAATATACTGACGAGTTTCAGAAGAAAGTTCTTTGTTTCTGGCCATTTTGAGCCTGTAATCGAACCCACAAATGCTGATGCTCCAGATACTCAACTAGTCTAAAAAGGCCAGTTTTATTGCTTCTTTAATCAGCAAAAGGGTTTTCTAATGATCAATTAGCCTTTTAAAATGATAAACTTGGATTAGCTAACACAATGTGCCATTGGAACACAGAAGTGATGGTTGCTGATAATTGGCCTCTGTACGCCTATGTAGATATTCCATTAAAAATCGGCCATTTCCAGCTACAATAGTCAATTACAACATTAACAATGTCTACACTGTATTTCTGATCAATTTGATGTTATTTTAATAGACCAACAAAAATTGCTTTTCTTTCAAAACAAGGACATTTCTAAGTGACCCCAAACCTTTGAATGGTAGTGTATATAATAATAATACAATTTTTAAAATCCAGCGCTTCTTAGGCTAATTACAACTATCACACATTGAGTCTGCTGGTAGTAATTAAGAGACGACTCATCAAAGAGAATAGAGGAGCTAGACAGCTCTTCCGCACACAACAAACTCACTATCCAGGCAATTAGCGAAAAGAACTGACGTGTGCACAAACATTAATAAGAAAGAGATGCTGCTGACTAAATTCCTGGATAAATTACAGCGATTCTAATTCAAACTTTTGTCTCGCTTTGAAACTTTTCAATGCCCGAATGACGGCGGGGAACTGGAACAGTGCCTAACAGGGGAGGAGCATCTTTTTGGAATTGAAAATGTATTTGTTTCCTTTGCATCATTTGAAGGCAAGGCTACTCATTGAACATGCTTTAAAGTTGTGTATAACAGTCTTTTATTAATTATAGCACAGTATTTTGTCATAAAGGCCATCCAAATAAGAAAACAAGACAAAGATGGGAGCATTCTGTCTTTAATCCAAGAAGGTTTCCAACAATTTGTTAATCAATTGGCACAGAGTCTGTTCATGTCTGATTTGATTTAACGAAAAATGACTATTTACAGTATACTGTATTCAATGTACAGTATGTGTCGAGTTACTTTTGGCATTGCAGTAGCATGTGTTGTGTGTTGTGCTGCTGCATGGTGAGGGGCGCACTATAGGAGATGATCAATGTAGAGGAAGACAGGAAACTGTCTGCTTTGTCTGTCAATGTTTAGAACGTTGTAAGAATATTTAGAAGTGTCGGAGAGGATGAAAAGGCAACGTTTTGAAGCCCCTTTGCTTTCAGTTTCATACCCTTCAAGTGGTATGGTTAGGTGTGTGTGTGTGTGTGTGTGTGTGTGTGTGTGTGTGTGTGTGTGTGTGTGTGTGTGTGTGTGTGTGTGTGTGTGTGTGTGTGTGTGTGTGTGTGTGTGTGTGCATGCATATACAGTACATCCATTTGTGTATGTGTGTGTGAGCACGACGGCGAGCCCGCCTGTGAGTGTGTGTTTTCAGGAGGGAACTGTAGTGAGTGAACAGGCAGCAAGGGGCTGGGGCTGAGTCTGTCTTTTTCAGTGCTCACAGCCCCCCTCAGGCTGGCTGCTCACATCAAAGAGAAGCCTTGTATCTCAGAGGAGCTTAGAAATTCAGCCCGAGGCTTGGCGAGGCCTTCACAGCTCTCGCCTAAGGGGCCTGAGCAGCCAACCAGGGGCCAAGAGCACTCAGACAAAAACAGTAGATAACCGCACTAGGGGAGAGCCAAGGAGCCAGGACAGCGAGCCGAGCAAAGAGTATGCAGTGTCATCCTAGAGTTTGCTAAAGACGGTATAGGGGAGAATATAAATTATTCTTGGTAGCACAAACTAGTGGTTTCTTGCTGGAGCATGATTTCTCGCTCTGCGATTGCTGAATATGAAAAAAAAGATGTGTTCTATGAATAATTTACTTCATAAATAGATCATATTAGCCCATTATGAAAGTACATTAATATTCAAGTGATGAGTTGGGAGAGGAGGGTGTTTCAGAATCTATGTTTAGTTTTCAGTTGGCAGCAACTGTCTATTCCCTTCATTACTCTTACAAGTTACAAGCAAAGGCTTGTAAAAAAAAAAGTAAAACAAATATATAACATTCTGTTATAAAGAGCAGTGCCCATAGGGGGCACAAAGGCACATGCCCCATCAGATTTGTCCTGTTTTTACATTTGTCAGATGTTAAATTAATGTTAATGTTGAATTAATTACTAATACATTTTTAAGCCCACGTTTTATCATAATTATTTATAAAAAAATATATATATCGGCGGTATTTTGGGGAGGGGCCACACTGACTGGACCAGGAAAAGAGTACCCTGTTCTCAGCAGTAAGTGGTTCCTTCCAATGTGCACCACAGAGCAAGAGAGAGAGAGTGTAGAGTGACACACAACATTTGATTTTAGCTGCCGTTGAGGGGCAGGACTCGCAGGAGGTATGTTTGTAAATTAATTTGATCATGCTATGTAGCCTATTGATTTCTTCTTGATGAATAAATTAAATGTTTTGTTGTTTCCCTGTAATACTAGCCACCTAGCAATTTTATAAAGTTGGCTTTATCTAGCCAGCTAGATATGTTCCCAATCTCCCAACCTCATAACTAGAAACCAAGCTGTTTCAGACTATCAATCCAGTTAGAGGAGCTTGTCTAACTATCTTAGCTGGCATGCCTGCTGGCAAGGTTGGTAGACTTTAGAAAAGCAATCAATTACTAAACGTACTGAATCAGACTCACATTCCTTTCAACCTTTTACCCAGATTTTAGCAGAGATGCAGAGAAGCATATTACGTTTTTTTTCCCCAAAGAAAAAACAGCTCAAGATGTATACTTAAATATGCAGAAAAATGCTTGGTTTAAATGTAATCTGGCACTTTATGATAATATCATGATATTTTGTCTATTAATTATGATATTATGATATGTTCCTGTATTGATGATGTGTGTTATGATCCCTTGTACTGTGTTGTAATGTGAATATAATATCCTAGACATGGTAGTGCAGTGTACAGAATTAAGATGTGTGATTTACAACAGTCAGAATGGCACCCTAATTAAAATGACAAGTAAACATGTAACAAGGTATGCTTGGACAACATATGCAGACAAATAGACATATTTTGGACATAGAATTAGGTATAATGATTATGGCTCTAGATTGCAGGAGAAAAGCTGTTTCAGGTGTTTGAAAATGCAAAAATTCTCCAACCACCCCGCCTCTATCCTCACGTACTTTCGTGCCCCCTATAAAATAATGTGTGCCTGACACCCCTGCTTACAAGGACTTCTTAATTGCAATACTGCACTTTTAAAGGGCATTCCTAACATGGTAATGTATGTACCATTCAGAAGTTACACAAATAAAGTGCTTGAAAATGGAGAAAACCAACCGTCGTTACAGTAGCATTGGGATTGCGTGTTTATGTGTGCGTGCTTGTGTGTGTTAAACCAATCAAACAGAAGAGGACAGGTGTTCCCTTCAATGCCTGATTCTTCTCAAAGTTAGTTCAAAGGAGTTTTGCCTTACCACTTTTTGGAGAAGTTTGCTGAATTAACAGAGAGAATTTACAGTATGGCACAAAGAGCTTTACATTGTAAATTTATTTTTGAGACCACATCTTACCTGTACACGGCCCGCTTGTCTGACTCCAGCTGGGCCTGGGGGTCAAGGGTCACACTGACGGGGGTGTTCCCAGCCGCCGAGGATGCTGTGATGTGGACCTGCTGGGCCTTGGAGTTCTGTTGGGTGGTGCCTGTCATCTGAGGGCACAGCAAACAGAACCACAGTGAACTACAATACATAGACTGGTAGCCCTGGTCCCAGATCTGTATGTGCATAAGCCCTCTTTTGAATGGGCTTTTGACTAAGAAGACTGGGTTTGTGTTCCACTATCTTATCTCTAGCGTGCAGACACACACCTTATCAGATTCTGTGAACTACATGAGAGTGGATAGACAACTGGCTTGATCTTTCTACAAGGCCTATAAAAGATGAGTGTGTTACTGTGATGTGACGGTCTGGATGTGTACAATGCCTCTCTTCAATTGTGTTGGTCCCCTACCCCCACCTATCTCTCTCTTTCTCATTCTCCCCCTTCGTCCTCTCTCTCCCCTCAGCCTTTGGAGAGAAGGAAATTAGGCCCCTTCTCCCCAGTCCAATCCCTCTTTACCCCACCCCCCTCTGTGTTGGTTTGGGGAGGAAGCTTCAAGTCTTAATGCCGGCTCCAAATGGGAAATAAATTAGCTTCTTCACACTTAACTAGCTCTCATTTGCATTTTGTTGCCAGCGCTGACTGACGCTCGGGAGATCTCCCCTGGCACTAATCCTCCGGGCGCAAGGAAAGAGTGGTAGAGAGGAGACAAGGAGAGGAGTGGTGAGGTGCTCTGGCAAACCTGCTCTACTTCATTCTCTAGGATGCTGCATAGCTAGGATGAGGTTGAGGTTGAACTGTTGGTCTAAGGTCATTTTGTCTCCTAATGACAGTGGTTGAGATTGAGGTAGGGTCCTAGATCACAAGAGGCTGCTGATGGAAGGATGGCTGATAATAATGGACGGAATGGTGTGAATGGAATGGTATCAAACACGTGTTTGATGTGTTCGATACCATTCCATTTATTCTGTTCTAGCCATTACTGTACTTTGAGCCCTTCCCCCCAATTAAGGTGCTATCGGCAGCATGTGTCCTAGATATACAGTTTGGGCTAGCCTCTACTTCAAACTCTTATAACAATATTTGTTTGGAAGTGAGTGCACTTGACGAAAGACAAATAAGAGACTCAGGATTGTTCAATTGATGAACTGAATTTCAATCCATTTCCTGGGTTGACTGAAATAAAAAACTGTCTGGGACCCCAACCCTGAGCTGACCACTAGTGGTGTACTGACCTGTTGGCTCTCCTGGTACGATGGTGGAGGAACGCTCTGAGTGGCCATCATTGTCAGTGCTGGTGCTGGGGACACATGTTGCATCATGGGACAGCTTCACATGGAGACCTGCAGGAGGATACAAACACACATGGTGTTAGGAGTACATTACATGCATTTTTGTAGAGTAGTGCACATGTAGTTCAACTAGTAAGTTTACTACATTTTGCAGTAGCTTGGTGGTAGTTGAACTAAAGTCTAATCTAGGTTGTGTTTTCAGTAGTTAATTACTTTTTTGCCATGTAGCTGTGTAGCTAACTACTGGAACTACACACAACTCTTTTTGCAAAAACAAAAGAAGATATGGGTGAAGTAGGCAATCATTTACTTTGTTTTTCAGCATCAGACCTGCCTAATTTTCACTTGAAATATACTGTCGTTTTATTGTTTAATTGGCTAAATTACACATTATGTTAACATATGACCGCAAAGTTATCTGTTCTTGCAATATGTAGTCATTGTCATTTCAGATTTACATATGATCATTTTTCACAAAGTAGTTTGGATGTGAACTACTTTTTGAAAGTAACTTTAGTTAAGTAAACTATATTTTTCTTAAGGTTAGCTTTAGTGTACCTTAACTTCTTACAGTGTAAAGTAATTGGTAGCTTGATAGTCTTTTCAGATGAGCTTCCCCAACACTGATTATACTGTATGTAAACATCAGGTGTTGTGTTGTGGTAGAAGTGGCCTCTAACTGCTGGTCCAGGGTCAGAGCCCGTATTCATAAAGTGTCTCAGAGTAATAGAGCTTATCTACAGTTATGCTTTTTACAATAGACCATGATGAAGAAGAACTCGATTCAATCCATATTGCAGAAGTTCAGCGCTATAGCACTTTGAAATTTAAAGGCGATGAATGCAGTCTCCACGTTTCACGGTAAACGCTGTATATGTTGGTTCAATCCGAAATTACCTTTAAATATCAATTACGCTAAAGCACTGAACATCCATTATACGGATTGAATCGAGCCCTAAGACTACATTGACAGGGGGGACCAATCCTAGATCAACACTCCTCTGAGAAGCTTTATGAATAGGCCCAGGTATTTACTTATCCTTCTAATCAGCTTTAGTTGGTGTTTTTCCTTGCTACTCACAATACCTTGCTTGACGCATTTCAATGTACATTAATAAAATACTTGATTGTTTGGATTTAACAGGGTGATAACACATTTTATTAAAAACATTTAAAAGAATTTAAAGACTTGAATAAATATGCTTATGCAGCAATTGCCACATTTTGACAAAGGTAAGCAGAAAACTCACTTTCACAAAATCCACAAAATGATTAACTTGCTGTACAGTATGTAAAATGTATCTTGTGTTGAGAATGACTGAGCAGCAGTTGTCTGGTTTATTACTGTGCAAGGCAGCCACCAGGTGCTGCTATGATTAAGTAATGGGAGAGGGGAAGAATACGGAACTATCTGTTATTTTTCTCCTCCCTGTGTTTTCCGTCTGTCACTCCTACATTCTCTGTCTCTCTCTCAATTCAAAGGGCTTTATTGTCATGGGAAATATATGTTTACAAGTGAAATAGATAATAAACAAAGTGAGAAAAAAATATGAACAGTAAACATTACACTATTCCTTTGGAACAAAAGGAATCGTTCCAAAGGAATTGGAACAAAATTTCCAAAGGAATAGAGACATTCCAAATGTCATATTATGGCTATATACAGTGTTATAACAATGTTCAAATAGTTAAAGTACAAAAAGGAAAATAAATAAACATAAATATGGGTTGTATTTACAGTGAGGGAAAAAAGTATTTGATCCCCTGCTGATTTTGTACGTTTGCTCACTGACAAAGAAATGATCAGTCTATAATTTTAATGGTAGGTTTATGGTAGGTTTATTTGAACAGTGAGAGACGGAATAACAACAACAAAAAATCCAGAAAAACGCATGTCAAAAATGTTATAAATTGACACTAAAATAACACATCCTAGATCTGAATGAATGAAATAGTCTTATTAAATACTTTTTTCTTTACATAGTTGAATGTGCTGACAACAAAATCACACAAAAATAATCAATGGAAATCCAATTTATCAACCCATGGAGGTCTGGATTTGGAGTCACACTCAAAATTAAAGTGGAAAACCACACTACAGGCTGATCCAACTTTGATGTAATGTCCTTAAAACAAGTCAAAATGAGGCTCAGTAGTGTGTGTGGCCTCCACGTGCCTGTATGACCTCCCTACAACGCCTGGGCATGCTCCTGATGAGGTGGCGGATGGTCTCCTGAGGGATCTCCTCCCAGACCTGGACTAAAGCATCCGCCAACTCCTGGACAGTCTGTGGTGCAATGGGGCGTTGGTGGATGGAGCGAGACATGATGTCCCAGATGTGCTCAATTGGATTCAGGTCTGGGGAACGGGCGGGCCAGTCCATAGCATCAATGCCTTCCTCTTGCAGGAACTGCTGACACACTCCAGCCACATGAGGTCTAGCATTGTCTTGCATTAGGAGGAACCCAGGGCCAACCGCACCAGCATATGGTCTCACAAGGGGTCTGAGGATCTCATCTCGGTACCTAATGGCAGTCAGGCTACCTCTGGCGAGCACATGGAGGGCAGTGCGGCCCCCCAAAGAAATGCCACCCCACACCATGACTCACCCACCGCCAAACCGGTCATGCTGGAGGAGGTTGCAAGCAGCAGAACGTTCTCCATGGCGTCTCCAGACTCTGTCACGTCTGTCACATGTGCTGAGTGTGAACCTGCTTTCATCTGTGAAGAGCACAGGGCGCCAGTGGCGAATTTGCCAATCTTGGTGTTCTCTGGCAAATGCCAAACATCCTGCACGGTGTTGGGCTGTAAGCACAACCCCCACCTGTGGATGTCGGGCCCTCATACCACCCTCATGGAGTCTGTTTCTGACCGTTTGAGCAGACACATGCACATTTGTGGCCTGCTGGAGGTCATTTTGCAGGGCTCTGGCAGTGCTCCTCCTTGCACAAAGGCAGAGGTAGCGGTCCTGCTGCTGGGTTGTTGCCCTTCTTGCCACAGCTCGCGTTGATGTGCCATCCTGGATGAGCTGCACTACCTGAGCCACTTGTGCACTACCTGAGCCACTCCGTCTCATGCTACCACTAGAGTGAAAGCACCGCCAGCATTCAAAAGTGACCAAAACATCAGCCAGGAAGCATAGGAACTGAGAAGTGGTCTGTGGTCACCACCTGCAGAACCACTCCTTTATTGGGGGTGTCTTGCTAATTGCCTATAATTTCCACCTGTTGTCTATTCCATTTGCACAACAGCATGTGAAATTTATTGTCAATCAGTGTTGCTTCCTAAGTGTGATTGACTTGGAGTTACATTGTGTTGTTTAAGTGTTCCCTTTATTTTTTTGAGCAGTGTATTTGACCCCTCTGCAAAACATGACTTAGTACTTGGTGGCAAAACCCTTGTTGGCAATCACATAGGTGAGATGTTTCTTGTAGTTGGCCACCAGGTTTGCACACATCTCAGGAGGGATTTTGTCCCACTCCTCTTTGCAGATCTTCTCCAAGTCATTAAGGTTTCGAGGCTGACGTTTGGCAACTCTAACCTTCAGGTCCCTCCACAGATTTTCTATGGGATTAAGGTCTGGAGACTGGCTAGGCCACTCCAGGACCTTAATGTGCTTCTTCTTGAGCCACTCCTTTGTTGCCTTGGCCGTGTGTTTTGGGTTATTGTCATGCTGGAATACCATCCACGACCCATTTTCAATGCCCTGGCTGAGGGAAGGAGGTTCTCACCCAAGATTTGACGGTACATGGACCCGTCCATCGTCCCTTTGATGCGGTGAAGTTGTCCTGTCCCCTTAGCAGAAAAACACCCCCAAAGCATAATGTTTCCACCTCCATGTTTGACGGTGGGGATGGTGTTCTTGGGGTCATAGGCAGCATTCCTCCTCCTCCAAACATGGCGAGTTGAGTTGATGCCAAAGACCTCCATTTTGGTCTCATCTGACCACAACACTTTCACCCAGTTGTCCTCTGAATCATTCAGATGTTCATTGGCAAACTTCAGATGGGCATGTATATGTGCTTTCTTGAGCAGGGGGACCTTGCGGGCACTGCAAGATTTCAGTCCTTCACGGCGTAGTGTGTTACCAATTGTTTTGTTGGTGACTATGGTCCCAGCTGCCTTGAGATCATTGACAAGATCCTCCCGTGTAGATCTGGGCTGATTCCTCACCGTTCTCATGATCATTACAACTCCACGAGGTGAGATCTTGCATGGAGCCCCAGACCGAGGGAGATTGACAGTTCTTTTGTGTTTCTTCCATTTGCGAATAATCGCACCAACTGTTGTCACCTTCTCACCAAGCTGCTTGGCGAATGTCTTGTAGCCCATTTCAGCCTTGCGTAGGTCTACAATCTTGTCCCTGACATCCTTGGAGAGCTCTTTGGTCTTGGCCATGGTGGAAAGTTTGGAAGCTGATTGATTGATTGCTTCTGTGGACAGGTGTCTTTTATACAGGTAACAAACTGAGATTAGGAGCACTCCCTTTAAGATTGTGCTCCTAATCTAAGCTTTTTACCTGTATAAAAAACACCTGGGAGCCAGAAATCTTTCTGATTGAGAGGGGGTCAAATACTTATTTCCCTCATTAAAATGCAAATCAATTTATAACATTTTTGACATGCCTTTTTCTGGATTTTTTTGTTGTTATTCTGTCTCTCACTGTTCAAATAAACCTACCATTAACATTATAGACTGATCATTTTTTTGTCTGTGGGCAAACGTACAAAATCAGCAGGGGATCCAATACTTTTTTCCCTCACTGTACAATGGTGTTTGTTCTTCACTGGTTGCCCTTTTCTTGTGGCAACAGGTCACAAATACTGCTTCTGTGATGGCACACTGTGGTATTCCACCCAAAAGATACTGTATGGGAGTTTATCAACATTTGATTTGTTTTCGAGTTCTTTGTGGGTCTGTGTAATCTGAGGGAAATGTGTGTTTTTAATATGGTTATACATTTGGCAGGAGGTTAGGAAGTGCAGCTCAGTTTCCACCTAATTTTGTGGGCAGTGTGCACATAGTCTGTCTTCTCTTTAGAGCCAGGTCTGCCTATGGCGGCCTCTCTCAATAGCAAGTCTATGCTCACTGAGTCTGTACATAGTCAAAGCTTTCCTTAATTTTGGGTCAGTCACAGTGGTCAGGTATTCTGCCACTGTGTACTCTCTGTTTATGACCAAATACCATTCTAGTTAGCTCAGTTTTTTTGTTAATTCTTTCCAATGTGTCAAGTAATTATCTCTTTGTTTTCTCATGATTTGGTTGAGTCTAATTGTGTTGCTATCCTGGGACTCTGTGGGGTCTTTTTGTGTTTGTGAACAGAGCCTCAGAACCAGCTTGCTTATGGGACTCTTCTCCAGGTTCATCTCTCTATAGGTGATAACTTTGTTATGGAAGGTTTGGAAATCGCTTCTTTTTCGGTGGTTGTAGAATTTCAGAGCTATTTTCTGGATTCTGATCATTAGTGGGTATCGGCCTAATTCTGCTCTGCATGCATTATTTGGTGTTTTACGTTGTACACGGAGGTTATTTTTTTCAGAATTCTGCATGCAGAGTTTCAATTTGGTGTTTGTACCATTTTGTGAATTTTTGGTTTCACCCCAGACCTCACAACCATAAAGGGCAATGGATTATTTAACTGATTAAAGTATATCAAGTATATATCAAGTTTAATTGGTATATATCGAATGTTATGTTCCTTTTGATGGCGTAGAAGGCCCTTCTTGCCTTGTCTCTCAGATCTTTTACATCTTTGTGGAAGTTACCTGTGGCACAGATGTTTAAGCTGAGGTACGTATAGTTTTTTGTGTACTCTAGGGCAACAATGTCTAGATGGAATTTGTATTTGTGGTCCTGGAAACTGGACCTTTTTTGGAACACCATTATTTTTGTCTTACTCAGATTTACTGTCTGGGCACAGGTCTGACAGACTCTGGGCAGAAGATCAAGGTGTTGCTGTAGGCCCTCCTTGGTTGGGGACAGAAGCACCAGATCATCAGCAAACAGTAGACAATAGACTTCAGATTCTAGTAGCGTGAGGTCGGATGCTGCAGACTGTTCTAGTTCTCTCTCACTCACTCACTCACTCACTCACTCACTCACATATATATATATGATACATTGTAGACATGTACACCATAGTTTCTAAATAAGTCCACAATCAATGTAGCATCACAGAACAAGTGACATTGTAATAAGACAACATAACACACAAAAGGGAATCAGTGCCCTTGTTTTCCCCATGTAGTGGATAGTAGGTTATAGTTATGACACCAATCTAATCAGTGTCCAATTAAAGCTCCAGTCAGTGGACTAATTGCTATTGTCCAGAGCTGGAGGAATCCTGCAGGGTTGTCTACTGTACCAAGTGGAGTTCCCTGGGGAGCTAATTGGCTTACAAGGTCTCTGGAGTTGACACACACACATTCACACACACACAGGGACCCCCTACCTGCATCACAAACTGTTAGGTAAACACAACAGGCTCACCTCAGTGTGTTTCTAATGGTCTATCTTTGTGACTGTGGGCTATATGTATACACTGACTACACAATACCTAAATGTTTGATACAATCATATTAACCTAATATTAAGTCAAATAATATATCCTAGTATATATAAAACAACATTCCGGCTACCTAATCTTATTGGCAGAGGAGCATTCCTTAATATAACCCTGGAACCCTGATATTGTAATAAATGTCAAGTGTATTGCATTGTTAAAACCTCTTAAGGATCCGCCCCTATATTTCAATTTTTTGACATACCTTAATCTAACTGCCTGTAGCTTAGGACCTGAAGCAAGGACATGCATATTCTTGATACCATTTGAAAGGAAACACTTTGAAGTTTGTGGAAATGTGAAATGAATGTAGGAGAATATAACACATTAGATCTGGTTAAAGATAATACAAAGAAAAAAACAACAAGTTTTTTGTATTTTTTTTACCATCATCTTTGAAATGCAAGAGAAAGGCCATAATGTATTATTCCAGCCCAGGCACAATTTAGATTTTGGCCACTAGATGGCAGCAGTGTGTGCGCAACGTTTTAGACTGATCCAAGGAACCATTGCATTTCTGTTCAAAATTTGGCATCAAGACTGCCCAAATGGGCCTAATTGGTTTATTAATAACTTTTCAAGTTCATAACTGTGCACTCTCCTCAAACAATAGCATGGTATTCTTTCACTGTAATAGCTGAAATTGAACAGTGCAGTTAGATTAACAAGAATTTAAGCTTTCTGCCAATATCAGATATGTCTATGTCCTGGGAAATTTTCCTGTTACTTACAACCTCATGCTAATCGCATTAGGGCAAATTAGCTCAACCATCCCGTGGAAGGGACACCTATCTGTAGAGATCCGTAAGAGGTTGCATTTTGAATACAGTTTCATTTGAGCTTGATCTCTAGTATTGCCGGGTGTGGTACCAGCAAGTGGTTTCTCTATGTAGACCAATACATATATTGACATGTCTTTCTGTGCATATACACTAATACACATATTGACCTGTCTGTCTGTGTATACGGTATACACCAATACACATGTTGACCTGTCTGTCTGTATATACAGTATACACATGTTGACCTGTCTTTCTGTGTATACGGTATACACCAATACACATGTTGACCTGTCTGTCTGTGTATACAGTATACACATGTTGACCTGTCTGTCTGTATATACAGTATACACATGTTGACCTGTCTTTCTGTGTATATGGTATACACCAATACACATGTTGACCTGTCTGTCTGTGTTTACAGTATACACATGTTGACCTGTCTTTCTGTGTACTGTATATACACCAATACCCACATTGACCTGTCTGTCTTTGCATGTACAGTGCCTTCAGAAAGTATTCATAACCCTTGACTAATTCCACATGTTGTTATGTTACAGCCTGAATTCAAAATGTATTAAATATATCTCAGTGCAAGTGACGTCACCGATTGAAACGCTACTAGCACGCATAGCTAACTAGTTAGCCATTTCACACCGGATACACCCACATTCATACATACACACACAAACACACGCATATGCATCCACGCACGCACACACACATGCACACACATAGAGTGTCTATCCCCTCTTGCTGACAATGCTGTATGCTCCTCACCCCCCCCCCCCCCCCCCACACCCCTGTTCAGCACATTCAGACCTAAGCAACTCCTCACCCCCCACACACCCCAGTTCAGCACATTCAGACCTGACACACTTGGCTTGACCTCTTGAAAGCTACCCTCCTCTACAACACTCCATCTTTTGAACACACACCGACACACACATGCATGCACAGACACACACATACACACACAAAAAACATGCTTACACACACACTTTTCCCATGCAAAGCACAACGTCAGTGAATCAGCATGTCTAGTCATGAGCATGAAGGTCCCTCAGGATGCTATGGTATGAATCACAGTAATTGCTTGTGTGTTTACAGAAAGATTGGGACCGGTACTGTGAAATAGATTATATTTGTCATCCTTACTAAGAAGGCTGAACTTGTATGGTAATTGTTAACAATCAGAGGTGCCCAGAAGTTAAGTCAGATTGACATTGTGAGTCATACCAAAGCAAGGCACAGAGAGTTGCTTGGCCTGAACCATTTCAACTGTATTCTACAGGCAGAAAAGACAAAAACAGGACACAAATCCCCATACTTCCATGCAAATAACTGAGACATTATAAAATGTTCTTTAAAAACAGCCGTATAGCATACCCAGACACCATTTAGCATAAATAATGTGCATGCTCTACTCTGAGTAGAAACAGTGTCTTTGAGTTTGAGGGGTCACAAGTGCACAAGACAGCACATAGACCCAGACAGCCAGAAGAGACAGGAAGTGATGCGAACGGCTGCTCAACTCTGCCCCAGACACAGACAGGATGACACAGAGGACAGGCGTGCTACACCAGTGAGCTCATCCCATCCTATCCTAGGACCCGGGCCTGACACCAACATGAGTGGAAAAGTGCCGGGGAGGCCAAAAACATAACACCCCCTCAACTCAGCCCTCCACTCAACACAGCTTTGGATTGGATCCTGGCTCACATATTTTATTACATCTGACGAGCTCCGTTCCAAATCATACAAATTGAGGATGTTGTGTGTGTTAGTGTGAGTGTGATTTGTATACTGATTGCTATTCCTGGCTTGTGTTCTCATTCCAAGTGGAATCAGCTAAAAGGCATCTTCTCTGTTATCAGTGCTCATTTTAATTGCAAATGCAGGGAGCGAGTTGGTAATTAAATGGAAAATTGCAAATTAACTGATGAGTCTAAAAGATAAAGCAATTCCAATTATTGCACAGTATTTTAGGTGGCCTCTCAAGTCTCCCATCCCTCGAAGGAATGCAGTAGGCTACCTAACTACGTTTCTAACACAACCACATTGATGTACAGGCAAATACACACACACCTACAGTGCCTTCAGAAAGTATTCACACCCCTTGACTTTTTCCACATTGTGTTGTGTTACAGACGGAATTTAAAATTGATTAAATTGAGATTTGTTTATCACTGGACTACACACCCCATAATGTCGAAGTGGAATCATGTTTTTAGACATTTTTACTCATTCATTAAAAAGCTGAAATTTCTTCAGTCAGTAAGTATTTACTGTAATCCCTTTGTTATGGCAAGCCTAAATAAGTTCAGGAGTAAAAATTTACTGAACAAGTCACAACAACAAGTTGCATGGACTCACTTGTGTGCAATAATAGTGTTTAACATGATTTTTAAATGACTGCCTTATCTCTGTACCCCACACATAGAATTAAGGTCCCTCAGTCAAGCAGCTAATTTCATACACAGATTCAGCCACAAAGACCAGGGAGTTTTTCCAATGCCTAGCAAAGAAGGGAACCTATTGGTAGATGAGCTTGGTGAAGTTATTAATTACACTTAGGATGGTGTATCAATACACACATTCACTACAACGATACAGGCGTCTTTCCTAACTCAGTTGCCGGATAAGAAGGAAATCGCTCAGGGATTTCACCATGAGGCCAATGGTGACTTTAAAACAGTTACAGTTTAATGGCTATGATAGGAGAAAACTGAGAATGGCTCAGCAACATTGTAGTTACTCCACAATACTAACCTAATTGACAGACTGAAAAGAAGGAAGCCTGTAAAGAATAAAAATATTCCAAAACAGTTCCCAAGAAAGCTAAGGTAACTGAGCTAGGTCCACAGACAACGCAATCGCAATCACACTGCACACTGCCCTAACTCACCTGGACAAGAGGAATACCTATGTAAGAATGCTGTTCATTGACTACAACTCAGCATTTAACACCATAGTACCCTCCAAACTCGTCATTAAGCTCGAGACCATGGGTCTCGACCCCGCCCTGTGCAACTGGGTCCTGGACTTTCTGACGGGCCGCCCCCAGGTAGTGAGGGTAGGAAACAACATCTCCACCCCGCTGATCCACCACACTGGGGCCCCACAAGGGTGCGTTCTCAACCCTCTCCTGTACTCCCTGTTCACCCATGACTGAGGGGCCATGCACGCCTCCAACTCAATCATCAAGTTTGCAGACGACACTACAGTGGTAGGCTTGATTACCAACAACGATGACACGGCCTACAGGGAGGAGGTGAGGGCCCTCCGAGTGTGGTGTCAGGAAAATAACCTCACACTCAACGTAAACAAAACAAAGGAGATGATTGTGGACTTCAGGAAACAGCAGAGGGAGCAGCCCCCTATCCACATCAACGGGACAGTAGTGGAGAAGGTGGAAGTTTTAAGTTCTTCGGCGTACACATCACGGACAAACTGAAATGGTCCACCCACACAGACAGCGTGGTGAAGAAGGCGCAGCAGCGCCTCTTCAACCTCAGGAGGCTGAAGAAATTCGGCTTGTCACCAAAAACACTCACAAACTTTTACGGATGCACAATCGAGAGCATCCTGTCGGGCTGTATCACCGCCTGGTACGGCTTCTTTCTCAAGGCCATCAGACTGTTAAACAGCCATCACTAACATTGAGTGGCTGCTGCCAACATACTGACTCAAATCTCTAGCCACTTTAATAATAAAAAGTGGATGTAATACATGTATCACTAGTCACTTTAAACAATGCCACTTTATATAATGTTTACATACCCTACATTACTCATCTCATATGTATATACTGTACTCTATACCATCTACTGCATCTTGCCTATGCCGTTCGGTCATCGCTCTTCCATATATTTATATGTACATATTCTTATTCATTCCTTTACACTTGTGTGTATAAGGTAGTTGTTGTGAAATTGTTAGATTACTTGTTAGATATTACTGCACGGTCAGAACTAGAAGCACAAGCATTTCGCTACACTCGCATTAACATCTGCTAACCATGTGTATGTGACCATTAAAATTTGATTTGATTTGAGATTGCATGGCTTTGTGCTCGATTTTATACACCTGTCAACAACGGGTGTGGCTGTAATAGCCAAATCCACTCATTTGAAAGGTTGTCCACATACTTTTGTATACAAAGTGTATTTCTGTATTTCATTTTCAATAAATTTACTTTTTCATTATGGGGTATTGTGGGTAGATGGGTTAGAGAAAATATATTTAATCCATTCTGAATTCAGGCTGTAACACAACAAAATGTGGAATAAGTAAAGGGGTATGAACACTTTCTGAAGGCACTGTACATACACACAAACACAGACACACACACACACGATCACAAACACACACAGGGGGACAACAAAGGGGCCAATTAATATCAGGACCTGTATTTTTATGGAGTTGAAATATAACACCCAAATGGACAACAAAACTAGCCTGGTAGAATGGTAGGGACAACATTCCCCTGTCCCAAAGCAGCACTGATCAGTGCCTGTAAATTATTGCAATACAAGACCAAATACTTACTGGACCAACTAAGAGGAATATGGCTACACCATAAACCACAAAGTACGTGCCAGTTGGTTGAGGACCCAATGTATGAAAGATTTTTGTATTTAACAAAGAGCACACCTCAAATATTCTAGAATGCACAATGCATATCAATGGAGAATTGCCTGTAGTCAATGCCAAAATACAAAGGCAAGCATAAAAAGAATCATAAAAAGTCGTACAATTATTCAATAAACATCAAAGGCTTTTCTAAATTTGGAGGAGCGTGGCGGCAAAGGGTGACAATTGTGCTATTTAATCAGATTCAGGGAAGTGTATAATATTACTGTAAAGACCACTCCTTTTTTCAAATTCAATTTTCCAACCAGGTTAATTTCTATATGAGCCGTAAAATCGGCCTACATCATATTGACTCAAAGCCAGTTAGTGTCTGAATCCCAATTTGACACCATTTACCCCTAGTATAGATATGAAATCCATATCCGGTCACATTTGATGCGATTGAGTCCTATACCATCCACACTTGACCTGATAGTACAATGTGTGCCATAACCATTCCATGTCTGCATTGTGATCAGATGATTGTTTTGGAATGGGTTTAAATGTCAGCTCACTGTCAAATCTAACAAATGCTCTACTACGTGACCTGATACAGTATGTCCACATTTGACCTCATAATAGCCACGATACACCCTAGACCACCACATCATCAAATTAAATGTTAATCAAATCAAACAGCCGAATCCACCATTTGCTGTGTGTGTTGCGTGCGTGCGTGCGTGTATGTGTTGGAGTGTAAGTGTGAGTGTGTGGGTAGAGTCCATTGTGTGTGCATAGAGTGCAAAAAGGTTCAATGCAGATAGTCTGGGTAGCTATTTAGCAGTCTTATGGCTTGGGGGTAGAAGCTATTCATGGTCCTGTTGGTTCCAGACTTAGCCTCATGGTCAAGTCACTATGTGGTCAGAAAAAACTAGGTTCCAGTCATAACCTTTATTTGTTTTCAGTTAATCAGGGAATTTAAGCTGTATAAGCATATGACTCAGTTCCTTGAGGTAAGCACAGATCTACAAGTGATTAAACTTTCACCAATCCAACCATTTCAGGTCAGTGATTACTTTTCGGAGGCATTCGAACAGGGCCGATGTCTAGCTATTTGGCCAACCAGGTATCACAGGTTGACTTGAGATTTGATGTTTGTCCACCTTCTTCCAAATGTCTATGGATGAAATTAAGTTAAACATCAGTTTTTGACATTAAAGTTGAGATAATGTTACCAAAAACACTTGAGTCGGGCTGGGGTTTTCAAATTTCGTTATGGGATACGTTTTAAAATAGGTTTAAGTTTAGGAATGAATTCCGAGAAGTTAAGGGTTGGTTTAGGAAAGGCTTAAAACAGAAGAAAATAATATTGCCTAGCACTGGGATTGAACACAGAACCCTCGGCACCGGAGCGCTCTACCATCCCTATCCACAACGCACTAGCAAGCCGCCAGCCTACTTGAAGGTAATAGGGCTCAGAGTTGCCCCTGGTGGCCGGTTTTGAAGGCAATTCTAAAGGTTCTAGGGACCTGGATGGATGTCTAACTTCAACTTCAAACTAGAGTGATCTCCTTGATGTGGCAGGAACTTTGGGTTCGATCGCTGAGCCTTCCCACCAGGGGCCTCATGCTCCTTGAGAGCCCTGGCTGAGGAAAGGCTAAAGATGTCATCGATAATTCTCGACATGAACCCGGACAGCAATCGTTAGCTCGTCTGATAACAGTGGCTAATTTATACAAGCGTCTAGGGAGTCCAGGCTATTGATGAGGCTGGCTGGGGAGGGGGAAAGCACCGTGGTGTCTAGCTGCTCATGTAGCTGGCTGGCTCCGAATCTCTCAGATTCTGTGTCTTACTCAATGTGACTGAAAACAGATACACATAGCCATATATGTCACACTCTCTCTTTCTCTCTCTCTTTTTCTCTAACACATGCACACACACACACGCGCACGTGCACACGCCAGCGCACACGCACATACACATACACATTCTTATTCCTCTTTTGCTAATACTAGACCAGGGTCAGTTTTGTACCAAATGTGAGCTGCAGTATTTAAACAATTAACTCCACCACCAAAAACAAACAGTGAGAAGAAGTGTTAGTAAGAAATTAGTGCGAATGTTTGAAGTTGAAAGACATCTCCATTGATGTGTCTGACACACGGTGATTCGGCGCTCTTGAACAGAGCTCAGCTAGGTTTCCCAGCAAACAGAAAACAGGTGATGCCTGTAGTCAAGGGGATGTGGTCAGATGTGTGTTTACAGCACACACTTCATCCAAATACTCTTTGGCTCTACGAAAAAGGCTGGGAAGGAATTAAGGAAACCATGTGTTGGAGGATGTTGCGTGAGTCTTTCCAACACACACATACTGAGAAACTATCAACAGCACAACACAGACTTACTTCAAGATCGATCCCACATATGATTGTTTCATGCTGCACAATGCCAGACTCTGATGTTAAGAAGAACATGTTGGAATGTGGCAGTTTAAAAGTGATTTTGAAGTTAGTGCGCCATGCTCCGATTTCAACGGCGCATTCAGGATCATAAAGGAGAAAACCACTCTGCGAGGCAACCACCACAACATTTGTTTAAGCCAAAGGGCTGCCATTTCACAAACTGAAATCCCCCCTTTTCCCATTTTGTCCATCCTGTTATAGAGTTTCCTGGTGACGGGGATGAATAACATTTGCATCGGAGGTCACACCTAGCCCAAATAGCATGCATCTTAATGTCCTGAGTGATAGCAATAGCACAGATGAAGATATAAATGAGGTATTCTGAATATGGGTATCCAATCACTGCTCATTCGTAGGGGTAGATTTGCAATGCAAAGGGAAGAGAAGGGGAGGCCTTGGTGGGTATTCACCGTGTTAGAGGGAAGGCCTTGGCAGGCGGTAATGATGTTGGGGGAAGGGGGGAAACCACACACACTTTTGGATGCACACACGCTCACACAGTTACAGGCACACACACCCTCAGACACTTACAGATGCATACACACACACAAACACACATCCCTTTGGCATAACCAGCATCATGACATGTAAATGTGTACCACACACACACAAACACACATACACCACACCGTAGAGCCCGAGGCGGATGGGCTCAACAGTGGACCTCTGGCCACATGGCCCCAGGCTAGGAAGAGGCTCACACATCACAGGGCCCAGCCTTCTCCCAATCGACCTCATTAACCTGGCCAAGCAGCAGGTAGAGCCACCTCAACCAGCACCTCTACCCGCCTCCTACCCTCCTCTCTATCCATAACTATATTCCTCAACCTCTCCTAGTCTCCTTACTTAGCATTCATCCTACTATCCTTCACACAGACATAATGAACATAATCCCTGGCTGTGTATTGCCGCTTTCCATGTTATCTGTAGCTTGTGATTTGTGGAAACACTTTGTTGTTTTTATGTATTTTTGTTTTGTTGCTTTTTGCACGTAGCACGCTTTTCTGCGTGCTACGTGTTGCTTGTCCTATGTTGCTCTGCATGTGCTCACTGCTATTTTGTTATTGTAATTGTTTTTAATAACTTTCCCAGGAATGCGGTTGAAAATTAGCCGGCTGCCTAAAACCCGCACTTTTACTGAAAAGTTGATTAATGTGCACTGTCCCTGTAAAAATGTAAATATACTCAAATGTAAACACAGAAACATACACAGACAAACACACGCACCTCAATGGGGATGGTTTCGATGCTGTGGCTTGGTGAAGGCCACTCATAGACATTGTTATAGACATAAGTTCAGCAGAGGTCACTGCACAGATACTCCTGAGGGAGAGACTCTGTTGCAGATTGTTTTATAGTGAGAATAGCATCATTTTGCTTTGTCTTCGCTCTAAATGGTGATATTGTACCGATCAATGAACTAAGTCTGAAAAGTTTGCAAAGTGTCCATTGAATTTTGGGAATGTTGGGCAGCTGAGATGTAGACGCTGTTTGTGTGCGTCTATAAGTTGTTGTTCGTATGTATAAGTTTGTATTATTATAAAACAAAAATGATGAATGATGGGTAACACTATCTTTGAACAACTTGTTTATAATGCCACATAGTGCAACATAAATATTCCCATACACATTCATAATAGCTCACATCTCCTTTAAACATTTTTTTGAAATGCATTAAGGCTATAGATTCCTTCACGCATCACACACAAGTACTATAATGCATAAAGATGAATAGTTCCTTAAAAGACCCTATACGAATGCATAAGTGTGCATAAATGCATTTATAAGTCCGGTGACTCACAGAAAGTGTTTCTGAATGTTTACTCCTCACTCCGTCATACAAACCAGTCAAAATGACCTTATTTAGTAGATTTGGTGATAATGTCCTTCATATATTTAAATGTGCCAAATAAACATACATAACACACTACCATTTCCCAGGAGTACAGGAGTGTGGAACACACACACAGCCTTTTCCATCTACATTCAATCGCATCATTCGACCAATCTGACTCCAATTCTTGATTTATTTGTTTTTATGCTAATTATTGTTTGGATATTACAGATTACAGTATCACAACAGGCCGTCATTGTAAATAAGAATTTGTTCTTTAACTGACAGAATTTGTTCTTTGTTCTTTAACATTTAATTGGGAATGGAATTATTTTATTTTCCGGGGTGGGGGAGTGGGGGGTGGGGGGGTTGGACAGAGACGTTGGGCTGGAGGGAATGGGGAGTTGGGGGTGTATGCCCAAATCATTTTTTTATTCTTTTTTTTATATACTATACAATTGTATTATTACAAAATAAACAAATAAATAGACCAATAAAAGAGTTCCAAATCTCTCTGCTAATAACTGCACATTTTCAGTTTTCCCCTCCCCACTCAGACCACTCCCAGACAGTCGTAGCAAAATTCTTGCTTGAGAAATTGCCATTTGCTAAGAAACTATTTTTGTTTATTTTTCACCATTCCATTTTTTTATTGAAACAATCACAGTAAGGTATTTAATTGTTACCCAGAAATGATTTGTTATTTAGATAAAAATGGCTGCATTGGACCTTTAAAAAGGTTTGCCACAGTTTTTGACAGATAGGTCAAATATGTATTTGTTTCTTCAGCGGCAAAACTTATGGGGAGAATATCATAAAATAATGATATACTGTATCTAGCAGGTGAACTACGGTATGAGAACAATGTAAATTCCAGAGATCTGTTGATGACAACAATCAAAATAGCCTGATTATTTTAGAAAAGATTGCCATTATCAATCAGACTTCCTGTGCTCTGTCTGTCAGACTGAAATAAATTCATGCATTAGCCAGCCTAATAAAGACTGATCTAATTGGTGTTCATTGTGCATTGACATTATTTTCCAGGTGAACTGGAAAACATTCAGTATAGCCTATTTCCCTTTCTGTTTTGAAACTCTAAAGCACTAAGGCTATATCCTCTTCCTTGTATTTGTAGGCAATTGCTTTTTCCTCCCTCCGTTGCTCCCTCAAATACTTTCAGATCCAGTCAAACTTTGATGGACTTCCATTTTGAGACCTTCATTGCATCCTCCTAACACCACATAACTTTTATTCTGTGCGTTGTGTTAAGCCGGCTCTTGATGTTATTAGCCCAACGCAGGGCAGGGCAGAGCAGATGAGAGCAAGCAGCGTATCGCACGGTTGACACACAGTAGTTCTATTTCCTCTTTAAGCTTATAAAAATTGGGATATTGAAGGCTGAAAATTGTGCCTGAAATTGGAACTCCTGAGCTTGGCGAGACGAGAGTAATCTTCAAGAGTTTGCTGTCGTCTAACAGTTTCCGCGGCCCTCTCTCTCTTCTTCTGTTCTCATGTTCACCAGCGATACGCCGATGGGAACATTGTGTTGCTTATCTGCTATAGCATCTGCAAGGCCTTTTTAAAATGGATACTTCCTTATCGGTGGAGGTGTGAGTCAGTGAGGTCTGTGTCACTCCGGTTAAACTTTAGGTTGTGGTTGTGGTACATGATTTCCACTGAGGATTTACCCAGGTGTTTTACCCAAAAGGCTCAGACTTTTCTGTTTCCATCTACATTTAACTGGGCCATGGCTCTGACAGACCTGCTCCTGAGAGGGAGAGGCGAATCGGGAGGGTTTACTCCACCCAAAACCTGTCCACGTTAAGCAGATCATTAATTATTAAACAAGTGAGGAGTTTTTGTATGGGGGGCAATAAAAGTGTTGAATTTTGTTGAATTTTGTCAAGATGTTGGTAGAACCAGGACGAAAGTAACACTTCGTTTTGTTCCTAATTACTGTTAGGGGTGTCAAAGTCAGGTGCAGGAGATCAGAGTGTAGTAAACAGGCACACTTTAATTCCGGTCCACAAACGACAGCACATAAAAACATAAATGTGCCAAAACCACGGAATATAACAAAAGTATGGCGACGGACAATATCCACATAACAATAAACAAAAACACACAAAGACATGGAGGGGAACAGAGGACTAAATACATGCAGTGTGATTATGGAATGAAAACCAGGTGTGTATGGAACAAGACAAAACAAAAGGACATATGAGAAATGGAGCGGCGATGGCTAGAAAGCCGGTGACGTCAATCGCCGAACGCCACCCAAACAAGGAGAGGAGCCGACTTCGGCGGAAGTCGTGACAGTGCCCCACCCTTGACGCGCGGCTCCAGTGGCGGGCCGACACCGGCCTCGGGGACGACCCAGAGGTGCAGGGCGATCCGGACGAAGACGGTGAAACTCCTGCATCAGTTCAGGGTCCAAAACATCCGCAACCAGGACCCAGCACCTCTCCTCCGGACCGTACCCCTCCCACTCCACGAGGTACTGAAGGCCCCCTGCCCAACGCCTCGAATCCAGGATGGAATGAACGGAGTACGCCGGGGCACCCTCGATGTCCAGAGAGGGCGGAGGGATCTCCCGCACCTCAGATTCCTGGAGCGGACCAGCCACCACCGGCCTGAGGAGAGACACATGGAACGAGGGGTTAATACGGTAATCAGAGGGAAGCTGTAATCTGTAACACACCCCGTTCACTCTCCTCAGGACTTTGAATGGCCCCACAAACCGCGGACCCAGCTTCCGGCAGGGCAGGCGGAGGGGCAGGTTTCGGGTCGAGAGCCAGACCCGGTCCCCCGGTGTTCACTGCGGTGACGGTCCGCGCTGGTCTATTGGCGGAGCGCGGCTCGCTGGAGGTGAACATGGGCGGCCTCCCATGTCTCCTCCGCGCGCCTGCACCAGTCGTCCACCGCAGGAGCCTCGGTCTGACCCTGATGCCACGGCGCCAGAACCGGCTGGTACCCCAATACGCACGGAAAGGGGGAGAGGTTAGTGGAGGAGTGGCGAAGCGAGTTCGCGCCCACTCCCCGGCCGGTACTGGCAATAGGACCGCAGAAACCTGCCCACATCCTGGTTGACTCTCTCTACCTGCCCGTTACTCTCGGGGTGAAAACCCGAGGTAAGGCTGATCGAGACCCCCAGACGTTCCATGAACGCCTTCCAGACTCTTGACGTGAACTGGGGACCCGGATCAGACACTATATCCTCAGGCACCCCGTAGTGCCGGAAGACGTGAGTAAACAGGGCTTCCGCAGTCTGTAGGGCCGTAGGGAGACCGGGCAGAGGGAGGAGACGACAGCACTTAGAGAAACGATCCACAACGACCAGGATCGTAGTGTTTCCCTGTGAAAGAGGTAGATCGGTTAAAAAATCCACAAGAAAGCACAGGGGCAGAGTTTTGGTGGCGTACCCGAGGGCTGTGAGAGCACAGCTTCTATCCCAGCCTCAGACGCGTCCACCTCCACTATGAACGCCAAAGAGGGATCCGGATGGGCCAGCACGGGAGCTGTCCGCCTCAGCCAACCACTGCAACCGTATGGAACCCTCCTTCAGCAGTGAGGTAATGGGAGCAGTCACCTGGCCAAAACCCCGGATAAATCTCCGGGAAGTAATTGGCAAACCCTAAAAATTGCTGCACCTCCTTTACCGTGGTGGGAGTCGGCCAATTACGCACGGCTGCAATGCGGTCACTCTCCATCTCCACCCCTGATGTGGAAATGCGATACCCTAGGAAGGAGACGACCTGCTGAAAGAACAGGCATTTCTCGGCCTTGACGTACAGGTGATTGTCCAACAGTCGACCAAGCACCTTGACTACCAGGGACACATGCTCGGCGCGTGTAGTGGAGTATATCAGAATGTCATCGATATACACCATGGGCGTCAGAGCGGTGGTGCTGGGGGATGGAATCGACAGACCCCGATCTGGACGTCCGCGGGTAGCCAGCAGGTTATCCAACCAGATGGACAGGTCCACCAGCTGGTCAAAGGTGAGATTGGTGTCCCTGCAGGCCAACTCCCATCGGACGTCCTCGCACAAACTACAACAGTAGTGTCGTGTCTTTGGCTATGCCGGATTAAGTGATATGACATGCTAACCTATAAAATTCTTTCTCTAATTAATATTACCTGATTAAGCTAATCATGTAAATGTAATTAACTAGAAAGTCGGGGCACCACGGAAGAACGTTTATAGAGCCGTTATCTTCCGAATAAACTCTTAAAATACTTAGTAATACTTTACATCGGTAGCAGTCAATATTAACCCTTATCTTATTTTCAGTCTCATAATGAAAGTTGTACATTCTTGGTTATCTTCACGAACCCTGGCTAACAAGTTGAATCAGCAATACAAAATTGGGTTTAATTATTTATTTACTAAATACCTAAACTTATCACACAGAATTACAAATACACCGAATACATATGATGTCATACAGAAAACGTCCTGGTGGACGGAACCTGTATCATGGCTGGTTACACAAAGGAAAGGGGGTTGGGCTTGAATGAAAGAGCGGGAAGATTTAGGAACAAAGAAACAGCAGCTATGCTATCGTAAATACATTATCTTATGCATTCTAAATTACCGCCCATTTGGAAAAGGAAAATGCAATAAATATTTACTCTGAGCTGCGCTTCGGTAGATTGGTCGTAGATGCTGGCCGGGTTGGCCAACAGATCTTCCTGTCCTCGGAAGAATGTCTCTGGTGGTAAATTGGATACGTGGTGGTATCTTCGTCCGTCTGTTAGACTGGATCCGTCGTCCGTCCTTTCCTAGCCCACGTCTACAGCGGCCGCTGCTAACTCAACGGCTAGGAAGTATCACTTCTGTAGTGAATAAGCTCAAAGTTCATACCATTCGCCACCAAAGCTCACGCCGAGGTTGGCTTAGTTCTGTACTTGACATGTGTGTCCTTCTAACGTAGAGGCTGCAGACCTCACGTACTGGAACAACCTGGTTATCTTTTCGTCAAAGGCTTATATAGTGGAGAGGGGAAAGGATGTGTTTCATCGTTTATAACCCCTCCTCTTCACAGGGGTGGGCCACTGATCAAGCAGGGCACTTTCCTTATGAAAACCCAAATCTCTCATTTGGAAGCTAAAATTACATTTAATCTCCTAACAAACAATTTCAATATCAAACATTTCAATTGCATAACAATTCCATGTGACTCTGATAACTAGAGGGTGGATACTTTCCCAGGTACAGTTTATGTCGTCCTGTCATCAGTCATAATGTCTCAGATGACAACTGAACTGACATCCATACTCATTACGTTCCAAAGCATATGTCCAACTGGTTTTATTACCAAAATATGGTTCCTTTACCCATTTGTTTGATGTTCCCAGACTCTCTATATTTAACAGGACAGCAGTCCTTCAGGACAGCAGTCCTTCAGTAGGGTCAGAGAGAGAGGGGAAGAGAGAAAGGTATTTATGGGGGGGTCATAAACCTTACCCACAGGCCAACGTCATGACAGTAGTGATCGATCAGGGCCCTGTCGTTCCATCCCGCGCCGGCGGCCAGTGTCCGAAAGTCCAATGCGAACTCCTGTGTGCTCCTCGTCCCCTGCCTCAGGTGGACGAGTAATTCACCCGCCGCTCTACACTCAGGCAGGTGGTCGAATACTGCCCGGAAGCAGTGGGTGAAATCCTCGTCCAGCACCGCTTCTCCTTCCTCCCATTCGGTGTTGGCCCACTCCAGGGCTTTCCCTGAGAGACAGGAGATGAGGGCGGACACGCTCTCACGGCCCGAAGGAGCCGGGTGGACGGTTGCCAGGTAGAGCTCCAGCTGGAGTAGGAACCCCTGACATCCGGCAGCCGTCCCATCATACTCCCTCGGAAGAGCGAGCCAAATCCCACTGGGACCGGGTGAAGGAGGGGTGAATGGTGGTGCCTGTGGTGGTGCTGGTGGAGGCGCTGGAGGAACTCCTCTTCTCTCCCAATGATCCATGGTCTGCAGGACGCGATCTATGGCGGTGCCGAGATGCTGTAATATGGCAGCGTGCTGCTGGACGCGCTCCTCAACCCCTAATAGCGGGGCACCTGCTCCTGCTGACTCCATTTTGAGGTGCGTGTTTCTGTCAGGCGGTGGGTAACTGGTGCAGTGAATCAGGCTCAGGGGAGCAGAAATGAGTGTACAAGGTATTTAATTCCACGACAGCACCAGTATACAGACAATACTCAAGGTGCGGAGAAATACCGGTCAGTCGAAAATAACGGGTGTAAATACATAACCCGGCAAACATAACCAGCCGACAAGAACCGACATGAACAATCAATAAACACGCACACTAACATGTGGGAAACAGAGGGTTAAATAATGAACATGTAATTGGGGAATAGAAACCAAGTGTGTAGAAAACAAAGACAAAACAAATGGAAAATGAAAAGTGGATCGGCGATGGCTAGAAGACCGCCGAACAAGGAGAGGGACTGACTTCGGCGGAAGTCGTGACATAGCTAGCATGACACTTGAAACCTATGCTGTCATTTAGTCACTAGATGGATTTAAAAAACGACATAATGTATGTTTCGAACATTAAACAACTAAATACAACTCCACACCTTAAAAACACTTCCAGGTCATATTTTTCATACTCAAATCGCTCAAGATTGTGCAGTTTTTTTGCAGGGAGGTCATCCTCCATATTAGGAACATGCTGACTTCACTACGTCATTCTAGCTTCTGTGTTATCTGAGAAAATGGGGGTGTTACTTTTGCCCGTGTTACTTTCGTCCTACCTCTCCCCTAATGATATAGATTTTTTAGGTTTTATTTATTCTCACCAAAGAAAAGAAGTGAAAGAAAACAGTACAGATAAAAAATAAACAGTGGGCAGGTGAGGTTAGAAGCCCAAAAGAGCTTATATGAAAACCACACCACAAATATAAGTACATAAAAAAAGATGGTTCAATCAGTTAAACAAAGCATATTATTTATAATTGAACATGATTTACTCAGTAAACAATACATGACATGTTTGATTATGAGTGTGTGTGTGTGTGCATGTGTGTGTGAGAGTTAGGCAACATGGAGGGGATTATTGGGTAGTTTGGCTCATCAGGCTGACCCCCAGTCTTCGCTTAAAGTTATTGAGGGATAATGAGGTTTTGGCAATGTGAAGATAAGAATTCTAGAGTATGGTACCTCTGTATCTGATAGAAAATGGACTATATGTTGGTGCGGCAGTTTAGAAGGTGAAGGTTATCACAGTGTCTTGTGTTATATAGATGGATTTCAGAAGGGTTTAGGTAAACTGTCTGGGAGGTATGAGTATTTGTAGATGAAAGTGCATAATTGGCTTACATTAATGTCGTAAATAGACACGATATTGAGTTTTTTAATTAAACAAAGGTGCAGATGGAGCCAGATAATTAGAGGAGGTGGCTAGACTTTGTATTTGTATTTTTTATGATGAGTAATTTGTGTAGGTAGAAGGCATATGTTCTGTCCCAGACAATATTACAATATGTGAGATATGGGTAAATTAAGCCATAGTATAGAGTTAGGAAGCAAGCCTGATGAATCAAACCACTAATATTTCTGATGATACCAACAGATTTCATCTCTTTGCTACAGACAAATTCAATATGATCTTTCCAGTATAACTTTTGATCAATTAGAACTCAGAGGAATCTAGTAGATGTGACTGGTTCCATTTCTGCAAGGTCATTGATATTGATTAGGAATAACAAAGGTCCAATGTAAGTGTGATGAACGTGACATCCCGGCAACTTTGAGAAAAAAATCAGACACCTAATTTGCATAGGGAGCGACACGTCACATTTTCTGGCCTATCAAGACAGGATTGAACTCCCTTGGCTGTGAACCTCGCAGCTCTGCTTATAAAGGGGGAGACTAGCGAATGCAACAAACCCAGTCTCATCTCGTTGAAATATCCTCTGATGGATTCAGAGCTGTCAACAAGAAACAATAGAAAATAATTTTGTAGAACTGAAACAAGAGCCATTTCTCTTGGTCACAGAGGGACGAAATCACCTCGTGCTTAAAGCTGAAATTGTAACGAGTCAACAGGCATGTGTCGCTCAGAAGATGCTGGCTAAAAAGTACTCTGTCATCAATTATATGAAATGATGCCAATTTTGTACTGTCACTAAGAATGATCATATTTATTTTACAGTTATAAGAAAGGTGAAATAGTCCTTTATAATTTGATTATTACTATATTTCGAAAGCATTTAAATAATTTAAAGTCCTATTCCCCCACTTTGTTGAATAGGGAAAAAAATCTATATATGACTGTTCATATTTTCATGTTTTTAAAATATTTGTATTTGAGCTTGTGTCCTCAAAAGTGACTACACCTCAGCAATTTATTAAAAAATAAATCAATGAAAGGTGAGATTTTAATCTTTCTGGCAGTATAAGCATTACTAGGTTTTGTTTATGGCCCTCTCAAGATAAAACATTGATTTTGGGTATGTCTATTTAGGCAGAAATCTACATTTTGACTTTTAACATTTAACAGGTTTTAACACCTCACAAAACAACTGTTTTGATGATGCAGAGGTTGTTGATTCTGTTCTTCACAAGTCCTCACTGTCAGTCCTAGCTATGGAAACACAATTTCCCCAGTATAACATAGGGGTGTATACACTAGTGTAACATTGGTGTTAGTTTAAAAGCAGGACAATGCTGGTGTGCTGCTAATGGACCCCGGGCCCAATGTTTAAGACCCTGGCTTAAGGGGAGCATGACTCCATGTCCTGTGCCCTTAGTTCAACAGGTTTTAGAGTGAATATTAGCTATACATCACCTAACATTGACACCGAGGGTAAATCAAGAGTTTACAAGGTTGGTGAGAGTCTCATAGTTTGTGATAGCTTTTAATAGTTTGTAGCTCAAACCGTTCTGCTTTTTCAGACGTTTCTGTATAAAAGAGCTCAGCCCCCGTTAATCACACAGTGATACCAACGGATGGAATAGACGGATCCAATGGAACAACCCAGAAGTCTGTAGATCAAACAGACAATGTTTAAAAGGGGTTAGAAGTCCTAAATCATGCCAGTGTGACGGTGGGACTCATTGGGTTTAGAGCACCTAGTCATCTGTATGCAGAGGATTCCATCTCTCTATCCCTCTATCCCTCCCTCTATCCCCCCCCCCCCTACAAAGGAAAGGACAGGCGAGGGGGAATATTTGAGGAGAACGGAGGGAGGCTAATGAGTGGGGGGATTAACAGGTGGGGGGGGTGTAGAGAAGGTAGAAGGGTTGGACGGGCAGCCGTGATTGTCAGTAGATTCCTGGCAGAGAGGGTTCAGGGAGGTGGGGGGGGGGGGGGGGGTTGGGGGTTCCATTTCAAAAAGGACGCTTGAGAGTAGTGAGGGGCGGGAGGGAGGGGATGTTGGGGTAGGCACTTAGCCTGGGATGAGGACTCCTCGTCAGTCTGGATGAACCACAGAGGGCAGTCATACTAATATAGCATGTGGAGGAACCAGGGCAAGGTGGATGACATGTGGAGAGGTGGTCGGAAGAAAGACCTTCACCTCATGAGGGTGTTCCTTTACAATGTGGGTTTGGACCTGTAAGGAAACCGAAGGGTAACCAATTCTGGGTTGAGTTAAAGGGGGGACTGGTGCACAGTCTAAAAACTGTCTGAAAGATACAGTAGCTAGGCTACGGAATATGCTAGCTAATTGAAAACCAGTTCATGGATGCTCCCTTCAGAATTATTGGAAAGTGAATGACTATTATCCCTATCTCCAGTTTCCTCCCCTGCAAAAATGAACTGCTTCCCTAATTTTATCTCTTAATCCAGATGTATTTTTTCCATAAAATGGAAATCTGATAACTGTCCCAAACCATTCCCAATGGCCTTGTAATTACAATTTAACTTGCTGATACCCTAAAAAAAATGACTTTGTGACCATTATTAGAAACGATTGTAGTGGGTATACAGTAATGTCGAGTGGAGTGTCAGGGACATTTGGAGAGCTGGGAGAGACGTCTCGAACACAAACCAAGCAATAGGGCTCTGAAATGAGAGGGGCCACTAATGAGGGAGATGCTGGTGTTTGCTGCTCTTGGCAACGACAGCTGATGTTTGTCTTTGTGTCAGGGCAGGAGCCCAGCCGAATGGAATCCTTGGAAACACCAAACAATCCAATATTACATTTCCTCTCTCAAATGCCACAGGGAGTGGAGGGGAGCATGTGTGGGAGATAGAGGGGGAGCGAGATAGAGAGAAAACTAGAGAAAGAGAGAGAAAGGTAGTGGGAGAGGAAAAGAGTAGTAGATAAAGAAAGAGAGCGAGGGTAAGAGATGTAGAGAAAGTAGTCAGGAGATAAAAAAGAGAGGACATCACCCAACACTAGAGAGAACAGAGAGGATGAGGACTCAGTATTACCAATGTTGTTTTAAAATAAAAATAAAAAACTCCCACAGAGCTCCATGCTCCGCTATCATGAGCCAACGATCAAAACTGAATTGGCGAGCTGCTGCAGGTGCATCAACAAGTCCCTCCATCTGCCTCAGCCTCCGCCGAGGATAATACGTATGCGAGCCAATCCACAGGAGAGTCCCAAATGAAATGTTGCCAACATCCCCTTCCACTACCTTCAAGTCTGCAAAGTCAAAACTCCCTCCTTTCTCTGCAACACATGACTATTTACTTTGTCTAAATGCTCATCAAGGCTAGTATGTCTGCATCGAAGCCAGAGCCGTGTGATCCCGGTTATATGTGTAGCCTAGCCTCCGTGGCTGGCAGTGCAGGTGGGAATGGTATAAGCACACACAGCCAGAAATTACAGTCTAAATACCCTGTGTGATGGAGACTCGGGGGTTGTCTGTTTCAAACATATATGGGCTTAGTCCAGGGTATAACCTAGGAATCTTATCTCTCCTCTGGGCTTTTAGAAGCATTTGGAAGGTGGTGAAATAGGGCCTTTCCCAGGCCGTCCCCAGGGTCCTATTTATTTGTGCACAACGTAGCAAAAAAGTTTTACAACAGAAAGCGAAAACAAGCATTTCTTATTGGCCAAGTTCAGGTAGTTTCTCCCCGTTTCGGTCCATTTTCAGTTTGGTGCCTAATGAACTCTATCCACTGCTGCCCATAGCTCCATAGTTTTCCTTCTCTCCCTGTAGCCCAGGCCCAGCCCCAGCCAAAAGGACATGTGGAGTGCATTAGAGCTCTGAGGACATTGGATCTCCCCCGAGTGGCAAGGCTGGATGGGTGGCCCACTGCAGCCCCCTTTCAGCAACAGGCCCGGCCCTTTGTGATTGATAGGGGGCCCCCCAGGAGGAGTCCTTGCCTACTTAACACTTACACACACCGCGCATGCCACAAACTGCACACACTAAACACTCACGTGCAATACACTGAATACACCACATTATACATTAAGGGTACATACACGTCATGTAAATGTACTATTATATTTATCACTCAAGTAAGTGAACACTGCAAATGGCAGAAAGTGTGCAGTTAACACCTATGGGCACATTGCGCACAGTTAACAATTTTACAGTGTTGCACACATCACTCATTGCTCCATTCCTGCTCTCTCACCACTCATGCACACAATACAACACAAAGAACTTGAAATAATGTATTATTATTAAGAGATTATACTTTCTTCACAATGTTGCAAAACCATATTTTGGAGTCTTAATCTGAGTTCAACTGCACCTACTCTTGACTAGTGTCACGTCCTGACCAGTAAAGGGCCTATTTGTTATTGTATTTTGGTCAGGACGTGGCAGAGGGTATTTGTTGTACATGTTTTTGGTTATGTGTTTATATAGAGGGTTATTTTGTGTAGAGTGTTTCTGGGTTTAGTGGTGTATCTATGTAGAAAGGGTATTTGATTTAAGTGGTTCGGGGTTTATTAGATATGTATTTATGAAAGATGGGGTGTTTGATTTAGGTGTTCCGGGTTGTTGGGTATGTTCTTGTATTGTATTTCTAGGGGGCTGGTCTAGTGTTGTATTTCTGTGTTGGCCTGGTGTGGCTCTCAATCAGGAACAGCTGTACATCGTTGTTGCTGATTGAGAGTCATACTTAGGTCGCCTGTTTTCACCTGTTAGTTTGTGGGAGATTGTGCTTGTTTAGCTGTGTGCCTGACAAGACTGTCCAGTTCGTTTGTGTTTTGTATACGTTTATTGTGTTTTCCTTCTTCACCAAATAAAAAGAAGATGAGTATATATTTTCCCGCTGCGTCTTGGTCTTTACCCTGTGACAACTAGAACTTCGGGGTCTGTCAGGTGTGCGCTACTGGTAAGAAGTCAGGTGCAGGAGAGCGGAGAGTTGTGATCAGGCGCACACTTTAATTGGCAGAAGTAACAACAGACTGACGCAACTGCGTCAAAACACCTCCAGCCAAATGGCAAAAGTGCAAAGCGCTTTTGGCGCGTAACACGAAACATGTAACAAAAACAATTCCACACAAAGACATGGGGTGAACAGAGGGAATATACACGTAGTGTGATTAGGGAATGTAAACCAGGTATGCAGGGAAACATGACAAAACAAATGGAACAATGAACAGTGGAGCGGCGATGGCTAGACGACCGGTGACGCCGAACGCCGTACGCCGCCCGAACAAGGAGAGGAGCCGACTTCGGCGGAAGTCGTGACAGGCTCATTATTCGTCACATACAATATATACAGTACCAGTTAAACGTTTGGACAAACCTACTCATTCCAGGGATTTCTTTATTTTGACTATTTTCTACATTGTAAAATAATAGTGAGGACATCAAAACTATGAAATAACACATACGGAATCATGTAGTAACCAAAAACGTGTTAAACAAAGAGTGTGCAAAGCTGTCATCAAGGCAAAGAGTGGCTACTTCAAAGAATCTCAAATATTAAATATATTTTGATTTGTTTAACACTTTTTTGTTTTCTACATTTGGGTTATTTCATAGTTTTGATGTCTTCACTATTATTCTACAATGTAGAAAACAGTAAAAATAAAGAAAAAACATTGAATGATTGGTGTGTCCAAACTTTTGACTGGTACTGTATAAATAATCCATCTCTACATATAGAAGCAATGTGAAATTATTTTGAGAAACAACATACAATTGATTCACTTCGAGATCATCAAAGCAGTGCCTACATCACTGACACTATCATAAAGCATCATCAGTGATTCTTAAGCTATTGTAAAATGTCTTCCCTACAAGTTTTCAGTATTCTTGACAGTGAGAAATTTGTACTTTTTTCAAAGAGGAATAAATTGCCCTCGCCTGATTTGCCATTTAAAATAAATTGCAGCGTCGGCCCAAATTTGCAATTCACAGGAACTTCTCTGCGGTGTGCCACGCACCACACAGACAAGGTTAATCCATATTTCACATTTGAATATAAGATGGAAGCGAAAGAGAGATAGAAGAGAGAAGGGGAGCTAGGTGGCTCCATCAGCCTCCATGCCAGAAGATGAGGGGAGAAAGGTAGACTGAGACAGACCAAGGCATACCGAGAAGAAAGGAAAGAAACAGCCGACATTTAGAGTAAATGGCATCCAAAACCCACTCCAATTATCTTTGCCAGCCATGCCAGCGAGACTGACTTAATTAAATGACTTGAGAGGGACGGGAACGGAAGGAGCCGCCAGTGATTGAGGGGGCAAGGCAGGTACGTATCAGCTGCGAGCACAAAGCTTGGTTGGCAGTCGACTGCCGACCACACTCCCTTTTCAATTCTGACATCATAAGAAAATAAAGAAATCATAAGAAAAAAGAGAGGCCCTTGTCGTTTGGAGCCATGTAATTGCACTATTCAAATCAAATGTTTCTATCTTCGTTCACATATTCTAAAGAAGAAATGTATTTATATATATTTTTTAAACTGATTTTATTCCCCCTCCAAATCCCCCATAATCCTCGTGCCTTTCTGAGGCTGCCTCTGACGGTGACCTTTTCGCAGGGAGCCTGTTACCATAGAAACCGACAGTGCAACCCCGCCATTCTTTCTGTGTTTCTGTCACTGTTTGGGCAAAAAGTGTTGACCTTGAGGTAAATAACAAGCATTATTTTCCCCTCCCTCTAAGTCAAGTGTTGTTTGTGTGTCTTACATGTCGAGCTACAGGTGAAGCTTGGTGCACTCTACATGTAGAACAGAACAATAATGTCCTGAAAATGTTTAATGTACCATAACAATAGATGGTTTGGTTCTCAATTTCCTTTTGTCTTAAACTGATTTAAACTGATTTACATGTATTATCATCAGAAGGTCCACAAAGCATGCCAAGCATTTCTCCTTCCACTTAAAGCGAAACCTTGATCAGCAGATACGGTGGTTCAAGTGGCACTACATCTTCGCTAACACCTGTTACTCTTTCTGTTACTGTTTCTATTGTCTCCTGTGCTGATTTGAATCTTGGAGATGTTGTTTGTACATAAGGATGGTGGGTGGAAACCTTATCTTTATGTTTTTGTGTGAACACAGAAATATATAAAAATGAACAAGTTGATAGCCATTGCCTACCACAGTGTAAATAGCTTTGATGTGGTCTGCAGTTTGAGACTAACAGTGTAGGCATAACCTTATTACTGAAGTTAGAGCAACAAACTTATCTGAACGAGCAGAAATCAAATGAAATAACCTTACTTTGCATGAAAAGCCAGAGTTTATTGAATTACAACGTATCATAAAATAGCATTTATTTTCATAGAATATAGCTTTCTCAGTGCTGGTGTAATATAACAAAAATATTCAACATTTTGGCAAAGGGATAGGGATTTTTTGGTTCTAATCATTACTGGTTGGACTTTTGAATACAAGACGGCACCCAGGGACATTTTTTAAGTCTTACATATAGTGTTTCAGTCATTCGAACGCTGCCTCTGAGTTCTGGAGGCGGAAGATCAGGCTCCCACCATAGCCTCACTCCCTGTGGGGAATAACTGAGCTAGGTGAAGGGTTGAAGAGAGATTGAAAGAGAGAAGGAAGGGGAGAAGGAGGAGGGGGTTGGGTTAACATGACAACTGCTGTTTTGTCAGGGCTAAATCCAAGCTTCTCTCTCACCCCCTCCCTCCCACCCGCCTCTCCTTATCCTCTTTCTCTCCCTCCCTCTCTCCCTCCTCTCCCCATCCCTCACTCCCTCCTATCCACTTCTCTCCCTCTCCCTGTCTCCCCGCTCGGGAGCGCCCGCATTCCCCTGTGTTGTGCTCAGAGGCGAGCCATAGCGCTTCTCTCATCTCAGTGGCAGGATTTTTCTCAGGGCTCTAGATCCTCCGCCAGTTGCCGTGGAGACCACCATACCACAGCTCCGACCCTGGAGGTTTGGGCCTGTTTTACTCCCAGCAGGAGCTACTGGCAGCTGGAGAACAGCTGTTACTACCAGGACCAGGGCTAAATCGGCTGCAGGACCCGGCACAGGCCTACAACCACCCAGAACAAACACTGGGTACACACACTGAGTACACTGTCTTGTGTGGATGAAGACAAGGAATATGTGGAAGAAATGCAAGAGAGTAAAGTTGGACTGGAAGTTTTTCAGGAGGCCAGGAAACGTTGAATTGTTCGATTGTCTTTTGAGAGACTTTGCTTAGGACAAGTCAGTCAGTTAGAAACATGTCGTTTTTGATCCCAAACAGTCGTGTATTTTGTGCAAATCACGATTTCTCATTTCCTGTGAATGGACTGAGTAGCCTAGATATTTGAATGGCGACAGAATGGAGCAAAGTCAGATTAGAAGCTGATGTTCACTTTACAGTATCCATTACACACTGGGTCTAAATGCTCCTGCAGGTGAACACTTAGCTTTATTCACCGTGTAATAGATTTTGGCAGGACCCTCTTACAGAGGAGCCAAAAGGCCCATTGAGCTGAATCCCACAGCAGGCCAACCGTAGCAGCATTAAGATGGCGCAGAGGATTAAAATATGGGCAACTGATCCGCAACCGCAAGCTTCACAATGTAGCAATTGCTATAGGGGTTCTCCAAAATGGTGGACCAACTTCACATGCATACCAAGGGCAGACTGATGACAGACGAGGGAATATTCATATCCATTTCATGGGCATCTGTACCAAATTCATACATACTGTATACATACTGTACATGTCTGGGTTGGAAAACATCTTAACACGAGATGCATCACATTAAATTGGCTATCTCACTCATCTCCATTTCATAGATATCATCTGCACAGTGAAGGAGTTATCATATCGCTTTCCCCTATAAAATATATAAACCGAACACTTGCAAAAGTATTTTAACAATATGTACAAAACCAAACGTTGCTGCTGTTGAAGCTATTCTTGTAGCACTTTGTGTGCCCGCTTTTTGAGTTGAGTACTTTCCTTGTTTCAGAGTGGATCAAACACTGCCATATCCCCCACTGCAGAGATGCATGAATGCTACCTCAATCTCAGCGCAGCACGTTGGATGCCTCAACTGAGTTAAAACCAGGGCATTGTCTGTCTGGTAGTTTCACCAGTACTATTTTTTTATGAGTTAATATACTGAATTAGTTGTGTCTGTATCTATTGTACATATAGGTGATGAAAAAATAAACTGTGATATTACCAACTTGACTCGGTATTGATCTGCTTAAAATCCGAGAGAGAAGATTGCAAGTGAAATAATGTTCTTTCTGATGTAAGCGCTACATAATTACAAGCTAGAATACTTTTTAACAAAGACAAATAAACATTCTGAAAAAAACAGAATATTTACTATAATTGAAATACAATGGCACAAGTGGAAGCCCACAGACTTTCTATAAAACCTTCCACCCTCCAGGCCTTTCAATAACGCTATAATGTTCTACAGGGATGGGGTGGGGGTTGGTGGCGTGGTGAGGTTATAGTTGTAGTGTTTTGCTGCCTACGCAGGGAGCTACGTCGCAGAGTCTTTCGGCTCTTCCTCTCCATCTGTTTTGTTTTCCTTCCATCGTCCCTTTATGATGAGCTGGGTCTTCAGTCCCCCCAATAAAATCCCATTAGCTCTTAATGAAGTCGGTTTCGCAGCCTCTCAGCCTCACCTCATTTAGCACGATTGTCTGGCGGCCATTAGCATGGAGGCAATTACAGCCGCGCGGTGAGAGTAATTGGAAATGCCGACAGGGACCCCAAGAAATGGGGAATAATAATAAAAAAAATCTAACTAATAAGCTTCCATTCAGATGGAAGGATGGATGGAGGAGGGGGCTGTGGCTAAGTTAAATCAACATAATTAGAATTAGGGTTGCTGGGTAGGTGGGGTAACAAGAGCAGGGTTGGGTAGCTAGCAGGGTGAGGAGATGTATGGGTTTCACAGGGGGATGATGGTTGAGGTTGAGATGGCAAGAAAGATGGGATGGGAGATAGCGGGGTAGCTAGTGTGCTAACAGTTATGATAAAAGGCATACAGGTTAACTTGAGATTGCCCAACAAAAAAGTTGCAGGATTATATTTACAGGCGTACTCCAATTTGTTACATTTTCCATTTTTCGTTCCATTATCGAAATTACAGCTAAATCGTTTAATACATTTGGAAAATGCCATTACCCTAGGCGGCACCCTAGGCTCACAGTTTCACAGATTATCCACTAATATGGCTTGGTATGTATGGAGGCAGTGCAGGCTAAATTACTTTCTCGAGGGTTTACATTGGATTTCCTTGTGGGATTGGAAATGGCAATGTACACTATTTAATTGTCTGTAAAGACAGTGGGAGGTGTCAGGTGCTTCAATCTAAAATGAGCTTAGTTGACTCACCTGAGAGTGAGCATTTTAGATGTTATCTGTTTAATGGCTTCCATCTCTGAATTCAAATCAAATTGTATTTGTCACATGCGTCGATTACAACAGGTGCAGACCTTACAGTGAAATGCTTACTTACAAACCCTTAACCAACAATGCAGTTGTAAGAAAAATAAGTGTTAAGTAAAAAATAGATAAGTGAAAAAAAAGAAGTAACAAATCAATAAAGAGCAGCAGTAAAATAACAGTAGTGAGGCTATATACAGGGGTACCGGTACTATGCTATGCTAACCTTGCTATGCATGTGCTAGATACTTCATGTGCTAGATACAATTTTGTGAGCAGGAAACTGTACACAAGGTACTCATCGGAGTCCTAATGGCATTCCTTAAACACTTGTATGGACATATCAAAACATTAAACACATAGCTTTGATTCCAACAATGCAAAATTAGCTGTAACTAACCTCTAGCTTTGAGATGCTAGTCATTAGCCACATGCTAACACTAATGCTAACAATACAATTCCATACCACCATTTATTTTGTCCTCCTTGATAAAGAACTTCACAGTGGAGAAATTAAATTAAATGAGATTAAATGAAAGGTCCAGAACATTGGATCCAGTACTTTTGGCACATGGCAAGCCTCGCTTGGTGCCAGATGCCTGGGCATCTCCCCTGGCTCCCTCCCTCCATCCCCTCCCTCCCTAAGCTGAGCGACAGGTGGAAGAAACCTGATCACCAAGCACAGGCCTTCACCAGTGGGCACCTCTGCCAGGACCGGGCAGCCTGCCCACACCACCTACAATGGCGAAAGAGGTGGCAGAGGTCTGGATAGAACCGAACCAAAGAGGGAGTTAGGGTGATGCAGGCATGGAGGGGAAGAGGAGACTGGAGGCAGGAGGTGGAAGGGGGTTACAATGGAGCCTTTGGCTAGAGAGACTGCGAGGCCTGGCACTGGGTGTGCAGTCCTAAGCGGGAAACAGGAGGTCTGCTCCCACAATAGTCGAGGAGAGTCTCCTGAGGGGGAATCCACAATAGCAGGACAAATGGCTGCTGTCAACAATGCTTTCAAGGCCCCTTCCAGGCATCGCCTATGTTTAGACCTGGGCCCACCCGGTGACACTTCCCCTAGAACACCACAACACAGTGCTATACAATGCAGGGAGACTTCTTGAGATATACACTGGGACTGATAGGGACATTTTGGTTACTGAAACCCCTTTTTATTGCATGTAGTTTTACAGGCTGTTTCCTTGTTAGGAATGACAACAAAGGGGACTACAGGAGAGGAAAACAATATTTGTATTCTTGTGCATCTATCCATCTTAGAATTGGTCATACTATATGTGTACTATGAAAGCATATATCAATGTCAAAAGGTTTTCTATTAATCCATACAGGCCGGTGTGGATTGGGTGAATGGCTGTGCTTATCAGGATAGTAAAACTGCATGATCGCTGCCCATTTATCAATAAAATAACACGATGAAGTGAAGGAATAGAAAGAGCTAGAAAGCCATTGACAGGGTTCATAAGAGACTATCATCAAATATTTTTTATAACTAACCCAAGATAGACCACAGCCTGTCATTTCCAATGGGATCAAATTAATCATAGTGGGCAGAAAAAGCAAGGAGGTGGGCAGAGCCAAGCATGAGCTAGCGAGATCCTATTGGTGTGTTCTAGCATGTATTTGCATATTTCTGTTAGGGAACGCCTACTAAGTGCACGTGTGCAATAACTCATTTCGCCACTTGCACTAATTCTAAACAATGTAATTTTTTTAACGTTTGGCAAAGGGTAAAGTCTACAAAATGTATTCCACTCTGTTCGTAACAGATTCTATACTGAACAAAAATATAAACACAACATGAGAACTGTTGGTGCCATGTTTCATGAACTGAAATGTTCCACACGCACAAAAACCTTATTTCTCTAAAATGTTGTGCACAGTTCTGAGGGAGCGTGCAATTGGCATGCTGACTGCAGGAATGTCCACCAGAGCTGTTGCCAGATAATTGAATGTTAATTTTTTCTACCATAAGCAGCTTCCAACGTCGTTTTAGAGAATTTGGCAGTACATCTAACCGGCCTCCCAACCGCAGACCATATGTATGACGTCGTGTGGGTGAGCGGCTTGCTGATGTTACCGTTGTGAACAGAGTGCCCAATGGTGGCGGTGGGGTTATGGTAGGGGCAGGCATAAGCTAATGACAACGAACCCAATTGCATTTTATTTAAGGCAAATTGAATGCACAAATATACCATGATGAGATCCTGAGGCCCAATGTGAGGCCCATTTCTTTTTAAGGTATCTGTGACCAACAGATGCATATCTGTATTCCCAGTCATGGGAAATCCGAAGATTAAGGCCTAATAAATGTATTTCAATTGACTGATTTCCTCATATGAACTGTAACTCAGTAAAATCTTTTAAATTGTTGCATGTACAAATTACTTCGACTAACATGTACCCTTGCACATTGACTCGGTACCGGTACCCCCTGTATATAGCCTCGTTATTGTTATTTTATTGTGTTACTTTTTATAAAATGTCTTACTTTAGTTTATTTAGTAAATATTTGCTTAACTCTATTTCTTGAACTGCATTGTAAGGGCTTGTAAGTAAGCATTTCACGGAAAGGTCTACACATGTTGTATTTGGCACATGTGACAAATAAAATTTGATTTGATTTGATGTTGCGTTTATATTTTTGTTCAGAATAGTTTTGGGAACAGAGAAAATGTGCAGAATGTCGCCCAAAATCCATCTCGCTCCATCTCCTCCCACTACCGGCCACTGGGCTTCTTCTCATTGCCATTTGGTGGTGAGTGGAAATGCCAACCGGATGCTTCAGATGTATACATCCGGTGAAACATCTGGCTCATTGTTCTATCTGTGCTATCATCTCATGGCTGCCATTCCACTGAGGAGAGACAGTGGTACCTGGTGCGGATGGCTGCCTCTTCCCTCACACAGAATCCTAGGTAAAAACCTATAAGGACTATCAGAAATGCAGTCAAGCAGCTTGGCGCAAAATAGGAGGAGCGGAAAGAGCAACACAGGCCTCATCCCGTCAACACCCCCCTCCTCTCCTCTCCCCCTGCCTTCGGAATGAAAATGTTTATTTGTCTAAAAAGATCTATACAAACAATCGCTCTGTACGACAGGCGAGATGGTGACTCCAGCCATGAGGAGATTTAATTAGCGAAATCTTGTTAGGTCTAACAAAATCAAGCGTAAGACAATCCTCGGCAGGGCTCCGAAGGATCCAGGCGGGAGAGGAGAGGCGGGAGAGAGGAAGCAGAGGCTGGGAGCGATTAGGGCTGGGATGATATGGAAACGGGCAGCACCAATGCACCACTGCTGTGGCGGGAAATGGCTCAGAATACCCAGCTGCTTTCACACTCAATTAAAGAGACTTCCCTCTCTTTCTGCCCTCCACCCTCCCTTCTCATCCTATTCCCCCCTTGATAAAAATGAGTTCACCTCACTGCTGTCTGTCATTATAGTGTCATGGTAAAGCCCTCGTCTCGAACTCCCCCCACAGCTTCACTTAGAACTCGTCAACTCCAGTCAATTCCATCCTGGCCCGCTCAGCCATTAAAGACATAAATAGTGTTTTTTAGAGTGAATCTAACTGCTATTAAAAACAAGATGGGAAAAGGCAGCATCCAAACTTTGGGAAATGAACTCCCTGTGAGAAGTAAAGACAACTTAAAAAGTCCAATTTGGAAATACAATTTAGCCGTCGAAATTAGGACGAGGCCTTAAATGATTGATGTTGTGCTACCTCAACCGAACCACGAAGGAGTTGAGTAAATCAAAGAGATTGAACTACTCTTGCATGGCAGTTTGTTTAAGGTAGGAGTTACAATTAATCGTGTGCTCTTAGTCTTAGCCTTTATCATGGAAGATAAAAACACTTGCAGTTGGATCGGAAGAGGCAGTTCAACAGAATTAGATGTAACAGATGTTAGTCATGCATATACAACACATGTCTAAACACTACACTTAGGCCCTGCTAAATAAACCTCTTCTCTAATGGTGCTGTAAACAAACATACAGTATGTAAACATCAACTTTAATGAAGAAGACTTCAAGAGTTAAGGGTCACACACATTGCACCTAATGTGGATCTCATTTTTCTAACAACATTTTCATGAGATTCTATACTGAACAAAAATGTATGCATCATGCAACAAAACAATTTCGAAGCTGTTACTGAGTTACAGTTCATATAAGGAAATCAGTCCATTTAAATTCATTAGGCCCTAATCTATGGATTTCACATGACTGGGAATACAGATATGTATCTGTTGTGCATAGATACCTTAAAAACATTCAGGGCGTGGATCAGAAAACCAGTCAGTATCTGGTGTGACCACCATTTGCCTCATGCAGCGAGACACATCTCCTTCGCATAGTTGATCAGGCTGTTGATTGTGGCCTGTGGAATGTTGTCCCACTCCTCTTCAGAGGCTGTGCAAAGTTGCTGGATATTGGCGGGAACTGGAACACGGTGCCATACACGTCGATCCAGAGCATCCCAAATATGCTCAAAGAGTGACTGTCTGGTGAGTATGCAGGCTGTGGAAGAACTGGGACATTTTTAGCTTCAAGAAACTGTGTACAGATCCTTGCGACATGGTGCTGTGCATTATCATGCTGAAACATGAGGTGATGGAGGCGGATAAATGGCCCGACAATGGACCTCAGGACCTCGTTACGGTATCTCTGTGCATTCAAATTGCCATTGATAAAATGCAATTGTCCGAGGCTTATGCATGCCCATACCATAACCCCACCGCCACCATGGTGCACTCTGTTCACAACGTTGACATCAGCAAACCTCTTGCCCACACAAACCCACAATCCGCTCGCCTCTAAATCAACATTGGAGGCAGCTTATGGTAGAGAAATGAACATTCAATTATCTGGCAACAGGTTTGGTGGATATTCCTGCAGTCCGCATGCCAATTGCACGCTCCCTCAAAACTTGAGACATATGTGGCATTGTGTTATGTGACAAAACTTCACATTTTAGAGTGGCCATTTATTGTCCCCAGCACAAGGTGCACCTCTGTAATGATCATGCTGTTTAATCAACTTCTTGATATGCCACACCAAACAACCAGGATGTAAACACATTTGTGTTAAACATTTTAGAGAAATAAGCTTTTTGTGCATATGGAACATTTCTGGGATCTTTTATTCCAGCTCAAGAAACATGGGAACCAACACTTTACATGTTGCTTTTACATTTTTGTTCAGTGTACATGTAAAATTGGTTTGCAATCGGTTCGCAAATTACATCTGGCACTCTGTTCAGAGGTCCTAAGTACTCTTGGCAGGCAAACACTATTGGTGTGTCCGAGCCATTACTTCCCTATTTCAGGACTGTGAAAAGGTGATGGAAAAACTTACAGTTAGTTTGCCCTCTGCAACGAAGCAGTAGTCAATGTTGTCGTTGTCTGCTCTTCCACGCCTTAGTGTCCGGTCCTCCACACAAAGTCTACAAAACAGGAAATATTGTTGTGTGAGTACACATGTATAAAGCCACTTTTTAACATACAGTATATCCCACATACTGTACACATGAGTAAGCAAAGCATTTTATTGTAATTTTGCAATGATAGTGGTCCAGGGATATTTCTTATCTTTACAGTACTGTCATGAAAATACCCTCATATTATGTGTGTAAATATACTGCTCAAAAAAATAAAGGGAACACTTAAACAACACATCCTAGATCTGAATGAAAGAAATAATCTTATTAAATACTTTTTTCTTTACATAGTTGAATGTGCTGACAACAAAATCACACAAAAATAATCAATGGAAATCCAATTTATCAACCCATGGAGGTCTGGATTTGGAGTCACACGCAAAATTAAAGTGGAAAACCACACTACAGGCTGATCCAACTTTGATGTAATGTCCTTAAAACAAGTCAAAATGAGGCTCAGTAGTGTGTGTGGCCTCCACGTGCCTATATGACCTCCCTACAACGCCTGGGCATGCTCCTGATGAGGTGGCGGATGGTCTCCTGAGGGATCTCCTCCCAGACCTGGACTAAAGCATCCGCCAACTCCTGGACAGCCTGTGGTGCAACGTGGCATTGGTGGATGGAGCGAGACATGATGTCCCAGATGTGCTCAATTGGATTCAGGTCTGGGGAACGGGCGGGCCAGTCCATAGCATCAATGCCTTCCTCTTGCAGGAACTGCTGACACACTCCAGCCACATGAGGTCTAGCATTGTCTTGCATTAGGAGGAACCCAGGGCCAACTGCACCAGCATATGGTCTCACAAGGGGTCTGAGGATCTCATCTCGGTACCTAATGGCAGTCAGGCTACCTCTGGCGAGCACATGGAGGGCTGTGCGGCCCCCCAAAGAAAAGCCACCCCACACCATGACTGACCCACCGCCAAACGGTCATGCTGGAGGATGTTGCAAGCAGCAGAACGTTCTCCACGGCGTCTCCAGACTCTGTCACGTCTGTCACGTGCTCAGTGTGAACCTGCTTTCATCTGTGAAGAGCACAGGGCGCCAGTGGCGAATTTGCCAATCTTGGTGTTCTCTGGCAAATGCCAAATGTCCTGCACGGTGTTGGGCTGTAAGCACAACCCCCACCTGTGGACGTCGGGCCCCCATACCACCCTCATGGAGTCTGTTTCTGACCGTTTGAGCAGACACATGCACATTTGTGGCCTGCTGGAGGTCATTTTGCAGGGCTCTGGCAGTGCTCATCCTGCTCCTCCTTGCACAAAGGCGGAGGTAGCGGTCCTGCTGCTGGGTTGTTGCCCTCCTACGGCCTCCTCCACGTCTCCTGATGTACTGGCCTGTCTCCTGGTAGCACCTCCATGCTCTGGACACTACGCTGACAGACACAGCAAACCTTCTTGCCACAGCTCGCGTTGATATGCCATCCTGGATGAGCTGCACTACCTGAGCCATTTGTGTGGGTTGTAGACTCCGTCTCATGCTACCACTAGAGTGAAAGCACCACCAGCATTCAAAAGTGACCAAAACATCAGCCAGGAAGCATAGGAACTGAGAAGTGGTCTGTGGTCCCCACCTGCAGAACCACTCCTTTATTGGGGGTGTCTTGCTAATTGCCTATAATTTCCACCTGTTGTCTATTCCATTTGCACAACAGCATGTGAATTTTATTGTCAATCAGTGTTGCTTCCTAAGTGGACAGTTTGATTTCACAGAAGTGTGATTGACTTGGAGTTACATTGTGTTGTTTAAGTGTTCCCTTTATTTTTTTGAGCAGTGTATGTTGAATATAGAATTTCTTGGCTACAAGGACTCTTTGTCTCTGTGAGATAAACTCCTTTGTGCCTAGTACTTCCATAAGCTCTTGGACTCCGCAAGTTTCAAGGAGTTATGGTGCAGTGCAGTCAGTTAATGTGCACATGTAACAGATTTAAGTTCAATCATCCATTTAGGGTTGGGCACATGATCTTTCGCTTGACCGGCTAGTCGTGTCTCCTGTCAGTGGGAGTGTGGTGGTCCTCCCGGTAGGCTAGCAACTCCAGCAGCTACCGGCTAACACCGGAGCTCTGAACACCCCACGTTTACCAAGACCTGTATTTATTTTTATTTCACCTTTATTTAACCAGGTAGGCCAGATGTATACCATTCTGTATACATCTGGCCCTTCTTTGGACACCGTGTTAACTAACCTCCAAACAAGCTTCAATGCCATACAACACTCCTTCCGTGGCCTCCAACTGCTCTTAAACACTAGTAAAACCAAATGCATGCTTTTCAACCGTTCGCTGCCCGCACCCGCCCGCCCGACAAGCATCACTACCCTGGACGGTTCTGACCTAGAATATGTGGACAACTACAAATACCTAGGTGTCTGGCTAGACTGTAAACTCTCCTTCAAAACTCATATTAAACATCTCCAATCCAAAATCAAATCTAGAATCGGCTTTCTATTTCGCAACAAAGCCTCCTTCACTCACGCCGCCAAACTTACCCTAGTAAAACTGACTATCCTACCGATCCTCGACTTTGGCGATGTCATCTACAAAATAGCTTCCAATACTCTACTCAGCAAACTGGATGCAGTCTATCACAGTGCCATCTGTTTTGTTACCAAAGCCCCTTATACTACCACTGTGACCTGTATGCTCTAGTCGGCTGGCCCTCGCTACATATTCGTCGCCAGACCCACTGGCTCCAGGTCATCTATAAGTCTATGCTAGGTAAAGCTCCGCCTTATCTCAGCTCACTGGTCACGATAACAATACCCACCCCTGGCACGCGCTCCAGCAGGTATATCTCACTGGTCATCCCCAAAGCCAACACCTCCTTTGGCCGCCTGTCCATCCAGTTCTCTGCTACCAGTGACTGGAACGAATTGCAAAAATTGCTGAAGCTGGAGACTTATATTTCCCTCACTAACTTTAAATATCAGCTATCTGAGCAAGTAACCGATCGCTGCAGCTGTACATAGTCCATCTGTAAATAGCCCACCCAATCTACCTACCTCATCCCCATATTGTTTTTATTTACTTTTCTGCTCTTTTGCACACCAGTATCTCTACTTGCATATCATCATCAAATATCATCAAATAAAAAACTTTTTTTTTTAAAACATCCTGATTGAAAACAGCAGAGGTGTATTTGGAGGGCAAGTTGGTCAGGATAATATCTATGTTTATGGATTTAGGGTTGTACCTGGTGGGTTCCTTGATAATTTGTGTGAGATTTAGGGCATCTAGCTTAGATTGTAGGACGGCCAGGGTGTTAAGCATATCCCAGTTTAGGTCACCTAGCAGAGCGAACTCTGAAGATGGCTCAATGAGGACTGTGTGAGGTACAGGCTAGGGAGCTTGAAGACTGGAGATATAACAGACAGGGGGAGGATGGATGTACAGACTGTAGCAGTTACATGGCTTCTTTGTTTACTTTACTGCAAGACCACTAACAAGTGAAAGAACTAGATAGAACTGGATAGAACTGGATTCCACCATATACCATTTAGGTTCAATGTATAAACTCATTTCAGACCAATGCTCATGAAAGGAGATGAGGCTTTTTTAAATAAAATTAGGATGTAGCCTCTAGCCTGGGTTGTTCACTTCACCAACACTACTGTGTCACCGAAGGAAGATTGGGGGGGTTGAAGGGGAGGCATTTCTCAGGTTTCCTCCAGCTACAAAGAAAACATTTTAGCCTGGTCTGTAATCCCTCTCGAACCCTCCCCTAAGCTCCAGGGCCAGCAGTGGCCTTCCTCTCTGGCCGCTCAGCCGCCTGGCCTGCCCAGGCCCAAGAGTCCCCCCAGTCTTCCTCCAGGACGACCCCCCTGGGGCCCTGGACCGGCCTTCCTGTTGACGTCAAAGTGAATTAGAGTGGGGCCGAAGCAGCAGAGGCTCCCCCTGGGGGGCTGGAGGGCTAATCACCGTGTTTCTCACAAACCACAGAGGAAGCAGGAAGCATTAGCATTCCTGCAGCAGCAGACCACCACACCAGCCCCACTAAGGTCTGTCAGCCTGGCTGGCTGGCTAGGCCCCTAAACAGACATGGAGAGAAGAGAGTGGGCCTGCCTGACTTGGGAGAGGGGGAGGTGGGGTGTTTGATTTTTCTCACATTCAGTCACTGTCTCGGTCTCAGAGTCTCAAGGAGTCTGGCACGTCGCCTCATGCGAGCAGGCCTAGCACACATGCTCACACACACATGCACTGTCCCCCAGTCGAGGAATTCTTCATTAAAGCGAACAGTGGGAGGATGGGGTGCTGCTCTCAGGTTACGCTTTGACTTGATTAATGCTGAAGGAATTGGACAAGTTGTGCTTCCTGCGAGTGAGTTTTTATCGCGGCCATGTACAATATTTGCTCTCGAATAACGAGATGCATTCGAATGCTTCAAACTCATTTGCGGCCCCATGTTACGAGACAATCCAGCTCATTTGCTCCACTTTTTTTTACCATTCATTTTGTGGAGTACGTAGTTTGTTATAGTTTCAGTCAAACATGTTCAGAGAAGATAGCATTATTATGCATTCTGAATGTTCAATAAATATCCTATAACCATACACAGACTCAGTACAGAGTGGAATATTCCAGATGGACCCCTTTAAGATCCCCAAACTCTCCTCTTCGGAAAAGGAGGGAGGTCAAGGTGAGCAGGGAGGACCAAAGGACTCATTTCCCACAACCCCTTGCCAGCAATAGCCCCCCAGCTGTTCAAAGCCTGCCATAACAACAGCTGCTCCAAGGTTTATCGCTTCATGTTACTATGACAACAGTAGACTGATTCATATGCACAGTCTCTCTGTTCTAATAACGAAAGTGGCATTATGCCATAATTTAATTTCCATAAAACAAGAAAAGTTAGCTTGGTTGTTCTACACTAAGACGCAGGGCATGAAGAAGCTAATTCATTTTGTATAATGCTGAGTTCTGTAGCACATGCACCCAAACTCAAAAACCCAATGCATAAACTTGACCCCCCCATGCTTGCAACAAACACCAAACTGAATGCATCTGTATCTATAGAATGAATTCAATATAAAATCCTTACAGTGGTATCTGCACACACACAATGGGACCTAAATCTTCTGCCATGCCTTACAGCTGTACACCAGAATATCACACAGATCACTGTCAAGTAGGATGTACAATTATAAAAGTTTCTTTATTCTGGCCAAACAGGAAGTGAGGTAATTTAGCCATCTATCGGGTGCAATAAGAAACACAGAATGGTACTTCCACATTTACAGTATAAACATTTTTACATTTTTACATTTTGCAGACGCTCTTATCCAGAGCGACTTACAGTAGTGAATGCATACATTTCATACAATTTCATACATATCATACATTTTTTTTTTCTGTGCTAGCCCCCCGTGGGAATCGAACCCACAACCCTGGTTTGCTCTACCAACTGAGCTACAGGGAAGCCTATACATTAACAATTAATCTCTTTCCATTGTCTTAAAAAAAAAATAATACATACCAGGGCCCCATAATACATACCACTTTTCAAAATGTCATATCACATTAACTATTTAGGTGATGATTATTTCAGGGAGGGAACATATTTTGGCCATAATCAATAGCAGTAATCAAGCATTTTGACAGAAAGAACCCTTACAGTGCAAACTATTTCCTCTTTCACCATCACACAGTTTTCGGGGTTCTTTTGAAACACAGACTATGTACTTAACATTTGGAATAGCATAGAATACATTTGCATGTTTAGAAGTTATTCTAAGCTCAACATTTGGGACTAGGCCTACTATCAGGTCAGTATGGCTAAGACTGTTGTTTAAGGATAACAACTGTAGAATTCCAGGGAGTTAAGGAAGCTTTGGATGACAATGGTAGGTATTCCCATAGGGGTAACAGGACACTGCATGGTGTCACGAGGGGTTTAAACCCAACGTTTAACGAGCAAGCAGCTGATATAGGCAGCTGTAGCAGACAAAGCACGGGACACACACCGACATAAACACACATAATACAAACACCGAACGACACCCTATCCACCCGTACATGCACACACAACACAATACACACATGCATATACAAACACACACACACACTGATCCATATACTATACATCCATACTTTACACCCACAATTGTACTCTCACAAATGCGGGTGAACACCATACAACACATACTACATAATCCATTTAGTTCAACCTGAACAATACTCAAGATAAACCAAGTTGAGTAAAAAAAAAAGGTAATTGTCGTTGTAGCCATTGTCGTTGTACTTTTTATTAGTCACTGCTACACTGTCGTGTCACTTGATTATTTCAAACATAGATTTCCCCTCTGCTCCAGTCAGATCTGACAGAAGAAGAATGTTTCACTCCTCTCCTCATGAGTAAACAGGGGGAAAGCCAAACAGGAAAAGGAAATAACTGGCTATAAATATCCCTGAGCAAAGTGATGAGTCAGGTTGGATAAAAAAAAAAGGAAATACCAAAACAAAATCTACCTCTTTCACTCTATACATCTTATCCTCTTCATAAAGCCCTGAAAACACATTCAATCCATTTAAAACTGACATGCTTCTCCTGTATCGGCAATTGATTCTTTGCATCATGGTCATGGAAGTAACGTTTGTTCAATGTTTGTAAATTATTCAGTGATTCCAAATAGCTACTTCTATCTCTGTGATGGGCAGATATTTGTTTTTATTTAACCTTGCAGTCAACTAAATAAACTTTATCCAACAAATCTTTAAACCTAACACTTTGATATAGGATCACATAGTCACTAATTTGCAGTTTATACATACAGTGAGGGAAAAAATTATTTGATCCCCTGCTGATTTTGTACATTTGCCCACTTACAAAGAAATGATCAGTCTATCATTTTAATGGTAGGTTTATTTGAACAGTGAGAGACAGAATAACAACAAAAAAATCCAGAAAAACACGTCAAAAATGTTAGAAAATGATTTGCATTTTAATGAGGGAAATAAGTATTTGACCCCTCTGCAAAACATGACTTAGTACTTGGTGGCAAAACCCTTGTTGGCAATCACAGAGGTCAGACGTTTCTTGTAGTTGGCCACCAGGTTTGCACACATCTCAGGAGGGATTTTGTCCCACTCCTCTTTGCAGATCTTCTCCAAGTCATTAAGGTTTCGAGGCTGACATTTGGCAACTCGAACCTTCAGCTCACTCCACAGATTTTCTATGGGATTAAGGTCTGGAGACTGGCTAGGCCAATCCAGGACCTTAATGTGCTTCTTCTTAAGCCACTCCTTTGTTGCCTTGGCAGTGTGTTTTGGGTCATTGTCATGCTGGAATACCCATCCACGACCCATTCTCAATGTCATGGCTGAGGGAAGGAGGTTCTCACCCAAGATTTGACGGTACATGGCCCCGTCCATCATCCCTTTGATGCGGTGAAGTTGTCTGTCCCCTTAGCAGAAAAACACGCCCAAAGCATAATGTTTCCACCTCCATGTTTGACGGTGGGGATGGTGTTCTTGGGGTCATAGGCAGCATTCCTCCTCCTCCAAACACGGTGAGTTGAGTTGATGCCAAAGAGCTCCCTTTTGGTCTCATCTGACCACAACACTTTCACCCAGTTGTCCTCTGAATGATTCAGATGTTCATTGGCAAACTTCAGACGGGCATGTATATGTGCTTTCTTGAGCAGGGGGACCTTGCGGGCGCTACAGGATTTCAGTCATTCACGGCGTAGTGTGTTACCAATTGTTTTCTTGGTGACTATGGTCCCAGCTGCCTTGAGATCATTGACAAGATCCTCCCGTGTAGGTCTGGGCTGATTCCTCACCGTTCTCATGATCATTGCAACTCCAGGAGGTGAGATCTTGCATGGAGCCCCAGGCCGAGGGAGATTGACAGTTCTTTTGTGTTTCTTCCATTTGCGATTAATCGCACCAACTGTTGTCACCTTCTCACCAAGCTGCTTGGCGATGGTCCTATAGCTCATTCCAGCCTTGTGTAGGTCTACAATCTTGTCCCTGACATCCTTGGAGAGCTATTTGGTCTTGGCCATGGTGGAGAGTTTGGAATCTGATTGATTGATTGCTTCTGTGGACAGGTGTCTTTTATACAGGTAACAAACTGAGATTAGGAGCACTCCCTTTAAGAGTGTGCTCCTAATCTCAGCTCGTTACCTGTATAAAAGACACCTGGGAGCCAGAAATCTTTCTGATTGAGAGGGGATCAAATACTTATTTCCCTCATTAAAATGGAAATAAATTTATAACATTTTTGACCTGCGTTTTTCTGGATTTTTTTGTTGTTATTCTGTCTCTCACTGTTCAAATAAACCTACCATTAAAATTATAGACTGATCATTTCTTTGTCAGCGGGCAAACGTACAAAATCAGCAGGGGATCAAATACTTTTTTCCCCTCACTGTAGGTATGTTTGCTAATTAGGCATTTATTCAGTGTGTGAATAAGAAAACACTGATAAATTGCCAATAATACCTAATAACTTAGCTATGAATATAAAATTAGCATATACAATGTGATTCCTACTAAAGCGTTAGCAAATTGCTACCTTTATATTCAGTGGTGGGAGATGTAAAGGGTAAAGCAAAAGGAAGTACAGAGACAGAACATTTGAAAGTAACATTGAAGAGATATGAACTTTGTGGTGTGGTCACTGGTTCGTCAGTTTGTCCTAATGCACTGCAACTCTAAATTACTTCCATCTTCCATTCAATATTTTCCAAATGGTTTGATTCTAGAAAACGTTATATTACATACGATTAGCACTAAAACATTACACAAACTAGTGTTTAGCAATGTTGTTTACACTAGCGATAACTAAGGCCCTTTGGCCAGTAAGACCAAACTCAACCTAGCAGTGCCCAATGGTACATGTCCATTTTACAATCTTTGTCAATACTATTTCACGACATGAAAATGTGTTTAAAATGCTACTCGATATGACAAGTCGTAACACGTCCATGCAGTTTATGCTATTCCATCACCCTCCCCAATCTAATAAAACTGAAGGAGCTCTCTAGCTAGCACACATAACTCGTATGACCTGAACCATGCTCCTCAGGCCCCCACGGGTCTAGTGGGGAAACCAATAGCGCATCATCTGCTCTTTTGCTAACACCAGATCTGAGTACCAGGCCCAAGTCCCCCAGTCTACACTTTATATAAGTAGATCCAGCCTCAGCTCCACAGAAGTAGCTCCAGCCTCAGCTCCATAGAAGTAGCTCCAGACTCAGCTCTATAGAAGTAGCTCCAGCCTCAGCTCCATAGAAGTAGCTCCAGCCTCAGCTCCATAGAAGTAGCTCCAGCCTCAGCTCCATAGAAGTAGCTCCAGCCTCAGCTCCATAGAAGTAGCTCCAGCCTCAGCTCTATAGAGGTAGCTGAAGCCTCAGCTTTATAGATGTAGTTCCAGCCCAAGCTCTATAGAAGAAGCTCCAGCCTTAGCTCTATAGACATAGCTCTAGCCTCAGCTCTATAGAAGTAGCTCCAGCCCCAGCTCTACAGAAGTAGCTCCAGCCTCAGCTCTACAGAAGTAGCTCCAGCCCCAGCTCTATAGAGGTTGCTCCAGCTCTAGCTCTATAGAAGTAGCTCAAGCTCTATTAATTAGCTCCAGTCCCAGCTCTATAGAAGTAGCTCCAGCTCTAGCTCTATAGAAGTAGCTCCAGCTCTATTAATTAGATCCAGTCCCAGCTCTATAGAAGTAGCTCCAGCTCCAGCTCCATAGAAGTAGGTCCAGCCCCAGCTCTATAGAAGTATCTCCAGCTTCAGCTCTATAGAAGTAGCTCCAGCCTCAGCTCTGTAGAAGTAGCTCCAATCTCAGCTCTATAGAAGTAGCTCCAGCTCTATAGAAGTAGCTCCAGCTCCAGCTCTATAGAAGTAGCTGAAGACTCAGCTCTATAGAAGTAGCTCCAGCTCTACAGAAGTAGCTCCAGCCTGAGCTATATAGACGTTGCTCCAGACCCAGTTCTATAGAAGTAGCTCCAGCCTCAGCTCCATAGAAGTAGCTCCAGCATCAGCTCCATAGAAGTAGTTCCAGCCCAAGCTCTATAGAAGTAGCTCCAGCCTCAGCTCTATAGAAGTAGCTCCAGCTCTATAGAAGGAGCTCCAGACTCAGCTATATAGAAGTAGCTTCATCTCCAGCTCTATAGAAGTAGCTCCAGCCCCAGCTCTATTTAAGTAGCTCCAGCCTCAGTTCTATAGACGTAGGTCCAGCCTCAGCTCTATAGAAGTAGCTCCAACCTCAGCTCTATAGAAGTAGCTCCAGCCTCAGCTCCATAGAAGTAGGTCCAACCCCAGCTCTATAGAAGTGACTCCAGCTTCAGCTCTATAGAAGTAGCTCCAACCTCAGCTCTGTAGAAGTAGCTCCAGCCTCAGCTCTGTAGAAGTAGACCGGCCTCAGCTCTATAGACATAGCTCTAGCTTCAGCTCTATAGAATTAGCTACAGCCTCAGCTCTATAGAAGTAGCTACAGCCACAGCTCTACAGAAGTAGCTCCAATCTCAGCTCTATAGAAGTATCTCCAGCTCTATAGAAGTAGCTCCAGCTCCAGCTCTATAGAAGTAGCTGAAGACTCAGCTCTATAGAAGTAGCTCCAGCTCTACAGAAGTAGCTCCAGCCTGAGCTATATAGACGTAGCTCCAGACCCAGTTCTATAGAAGTAGCTCCAGCCTCAGCTCCATAGAAGTAGCTCCAGCATCAGCTCCATAGAAGTAGTTCCAGCACAAGCTCTATAGAAGTAGCTCCAGCTCTATAGAAGTAGCTCCAGACTCAGCTATATAGAAGTAGCTTCATCTCCAGCTCTATAGAAGTAGCTCCAGCCCCAGCTCTATTTAAGTAGCTCCAGCCTCAGTTCTATAGACGTAGGTCCAGTCTCAGCTCTATAGAAGTAGCTCTAACCTCAGCTCTATAGAAGTAGCTCCAGCCTCAGCTCTGTAGAAGTAGCTCCAGCCTCAGCTCTGTAGAAGTAGCTCCAGCCTCAGCTCTATAGACATAGCTCTAGCTTCAGCTCTATAGAAGTAGCTACAGCCTCAGCTCTATAGAAGTAGCTACAGCCTCAGCTCTATAGAAGTAGCTCCAATCTCAGCTTTATAGAAGTAGCTCCAGCTCTATAGAAGTAGCTCCAGCTCCAGTGCTACAGAAGTAGCTCCAGCCTGAGCTATATAGACGTAGCTCCAGCCCCAGTTCTATAGAAGTAGCTCCAGACCCAGCTCTATAGAAGTAGCTCCAGCCTCAGCTCTATAGAAGTAGCTCCAGCCTCAGCTCTATAGAAGTAGCTCCAGCCTCAGCTCCATAGAAGTAGCTCCAGCCTCAGCTCTATAGAAGTAGCTCCAGCCTCAGCTCTATAGAAGTAGCTCCAGCCTCAGCTCTATAGAAGTAGCTGAAGCCTCAGCTCTATAGAGGTAGCTGAAGCCTCAGCTCTATAGAGGTAGTTCCAGCCCAAGCGCTATAGAAGTAGCTCCAGCCTCAGCTCTATAGAAGTAGCTCCAGCTCTATAGAAGTAGCTCCAGACTCAGCTCTACAGAAGTAGCTCCAGCCTCAGCTCTATAGAAGTAGCTCCAGCTCTATTAAGTAGCTCCAGTCCCAGCTCTATAGAAGTAGCTCCAGCTCCAGCTCCATAGAAGTAGCTCCAGCCCCAGCTCTATAGAAGTAACTCCAGCTTCAGCTCTATAGAAGTAGCTCCAACCTCAGCTGTATAGAAGTAGCTCCAGCCTCAGCTCTATAGAAGTAGCTCCAGTCTCAGCTCTATAGACGTAGCTCTAGCTTCAGCTCTATAGAAGTAGCTACAGCCTCAGCTCTATAGAAGTAGCTCCAATCTCAGCTCTATAGAAGTAGCCCCAGCTCTATAGCAGTAGCTCCAGCCTCAGCTCTATAGAAGTAGCTGAAGCCTCAGCTCCATAGAAGTAGCTCCAGCCTCAGCTCTATAGAAGTTGCTCCAGGCTCAGCTCTATAGAAGTAGCTCCAGCCTCAGCTCTATAGAAGTAGCTCCAGCCTAAGCTCTATAGAGGTAGCTGAAGCCTCAGCTCTATAGAGGTATTTCCAGCCCAAGCTCTATAGAAGCAGCTCCAGACTCAACTATATAGAAGTAGCTTCATCTCCAGCCCTATAGAAGTAGCTCCAGCCCCAGCTCTATTTAAATAGCTCCAGCCTCAGCTCTATAGACGTAGGTCCAGCCTCAGCTCTATAGAAGTAGCTCCAGCCCTAGCTCTATAGAAGAAGCTACAGCCTCAGCTCTATAGAAGTAGCTCCAGCCCTAGCTCTATAGAAGAAGCTACAGCCTCAGCTCTATAGAAGAAGCTCCAGCTCTATAAAAGTAGCTCCAGCTCCAGCTCTATAGAAGTAGCTCCAGCCTCAGCTCTACAGACGGAGCTCCAGCCCCAGCTCTACAGAAGGAGCTCCAGCCTCAGCTCTATAGACGTAGATCCAGACTCAGTTCTATAGAAGTAGCTCCAGCCTCAGCTCTACAGAAGTAGCTCCAGCACCAGCTCTATAGAAGTAGCTCCAGCTCTAGCTCTATAGAAGTAGCTCTAGCTCTATTAAGTAGCTCCAGTCCCAGCTCTAAAAAGTAGCTCCAGCTCCAGCTCCATAGAAGTAGCTCCAGCCCCAGCTCTATAGAAGTAGCTCCAGCCTCAGCTCTGTAGAAGTAGCTCCAGCCTCAGCTCTGTAGAAGTAGCTCCAGCCTCAGCTCTGTAGAAGTAGCTCCAGCCTCAGCTCTATAGACATAGCTCTAGCTTCAGCTCTATAGAAGTAGCTACAGCCTCAGCTCTACAGAACTAGCTACAGCCTCAGCTCTATAGAAGTAGCTCCAATCTCAAGTAGCTCCAGCTCTATAGAAGTAGCTCCAGCTCTATAGAAGTAGCTCCAGCTCTATAGAAGTAGCTCCAGCTCCAGCTTTATAGAAGTAGCTCCAGCTCCAGCTCTATAGAAGTAGCTCCAGCTCTACAGAAGTAGCTCCAGCCTGAGCTATATAGACGTAGATCCAGACTCAGTTCTATAGAAGTAGCTCCAGCCTCAACTCTATAGAAGTAGCTCCAGCTTCAGTTATATAGACATAGCTCCAGCTTCAGCTCTATAGAAGTAGCAACAGCCTCAGCTCTATAGAAGTAGCTCCAACCTCAGCTCTATAGAAGGAGCTACAGCCTCAGCTCTATAGAAGTAGCTCCAGCTTCAGCTCTATAGAAGTAGCTACAGCCTCAGCTCTATAGAAGTAGCTCCAGCTCTATAGAAGTAGCTCCATCTCCAGCTCTATAGAAGTAGCTCCAGCCTCAGCTCTATATAGAAGTAGCTCCAGCTCTATAGAGGTAGCTCCTGCCCCAGTTCTATAGAAGTAGCTCCAGCCTCAGCTCTATAGACGTAGCTCCAGCCTCATCTCTATAGACGTAGCTCCAGCCTCAGCTCTATAGAAGTAGCTCCAGCCTCAGCTATATAGAAGTAGCTCCAGCCTCAGCTCTATAGAAGAAGCTCCAGCTCCATCTCTATAAAAGTAGCTCCAGCCCCAACTCTATAGAAGTAGCTCCAGCCTCAGCTCTATAGACGTAGCTCCAGCCTCAGCTCTATAGAAGTAGCTCCAGCCTCAGCTCTATAGAAGTAGCTCCAGCCTCAGCTCTATAGAAGTAGCTCCAGCTCCAGCTCTATAGAAGTAGCTCCATCCCCAGCTCTATATAAGTAGCTCCAGCCTCAGCTCTATAGAAGTAGCTCCAGCCTCAGCTCTATAGAAGTAGCTCCAGCTCCAGCTCTATAGAAGTAGCTCCATCCCCAGCTCTATAGAAGTAGCTCCAGCCTCAGCTCTATAGAAGTAGCTCTTAGCCACATGAGCCATATCCCTATCCCCTGCCCCAATAGCCTCATCCCTAGTCCTAGCCCCAAACCCAGCTCCAACCTGTGTCATCCCAGCACAACCCAGGTGAGCCAACACTTCCCCCATTCCCAGAAAGCTAGGGCCTAGCTTCCTGTCCACGGACTATAGGGTGGGGGGGGGGGGGGTGGAGCTTAGGGGAAGGAAGGAAGGAGGGAAGAGGGGTAATGGAGGGGAAAAGACTGAGACACTGAATTTTCAGCAGATTCCTCAGGCTTGGGGATGAATTCAGTGGAGGGTGGATGGAACCTCCACTAGCGAATGCTAGGCTGGCTGATCTAATGCACGCTGGGGGACAATAAAACTATCTTCCCCTGGTGGTGTCTTCCCTATTTTTGGAGGGTCAGATACAGACATGCCTGTTTTATATTACTCCATTGGGCCTCCAATGGGCCCACAACGTCTCCCAGAAGTTAATTTGTTGTCTCTCTGTCTAGCAGAAGGGAGAGCCGGTGGAGGGAAGAGGGAACACAATGAACTTGGCAGAAGAAGGGCAAGGGTCTGAAAAGTCAAGACAGTGTGGAATTCTCCGTCTGTGTCTGAAGTCAGCCTGGCTAGCTGACCTTTAGCCTGTTTTTTTCCAGACTCCTCTCTCTTTCTCTAAGTAGGAAGGAAAAGGTTAACCCTTTCTGAAGCACATAGTTCATAAATGTTTTATACTGTTTTAATTTAGCTGTACAAGGGTCAATATTTTAGAAGCAATATTCTATAAGATGTGCTGGTACTCAAGCATTAGAACATTTGAGGTGCCGGTAATCAGTACCAGTGTGCACCAGCTCATTTCAAACTATGGATAGATGTATCATGTATGTGCTTGTCTGTATGTTTCTGAGTACAAAATGTATTTAAGAGAACAGGGAAAGCTGAGATGTGTGCTGCAATCTGTATTAAATGTCTTCAACCGTTTATAAATACCACCACAGCAGGAAACCAGGGACAACAGCCAGCCTGTTAAATGGCTGTTACACACACACACACACACACACACACACACACTGGAATCAAGACGAAGGTGAAAGTGATCCTACACCATCCTGCTCTTTACTGGGGACATCTCACCTCCAGAAAACTCTGCACTGACAGACGGTTCCACAGCCCTGGTCTCGGATCAGCTTTCCCTTCCCGATCCCTAACCTTACTCATTAAGATTAAACAAACACACCTGACCCCAGATCAGCGCTCAGGGGCTACAATGTCCATTTACACATAACTGGCCCGAGCCAACCTGGGGAGTGTGCCATGTATTTGCCACAGGGGAGTTTGACCGGGCAGACACCGAACAGAACTGCCAGAACTTCTGGCGGTGTGGAAAGGCTTCTCACCTCACCTTAGGCCTTGTCATTCTACTGCCGACATGACAGCGAACCACAGACCCACTGGCTGCCGTGTTCAGCCCCACACCGGTCGCTCTACGCTACACAGCAGCTGTTTACATTTCACTTTTAGCACAGAGCTGTCATCAACCTTTTGAGGGACACCATTATAAAATTAGATATTTAAAGTAAGTGGCGGGGGAGGGGGGGACTGAAGTCAAGTGGAAGACGGAGGACAGGGGTTCACTATTAGGTGACATAGTCTGGTGTTCTCCGGTGTACGGTGCTGCGCCTTTAGTGAACCCACTGTGGCTCGTTATAGGTGTCCTGTTTCAACTCTGACCTTCGGGGAGGAGGTTGGTTGGTTGGTCAATAGTCACTGTCTTTAGAATGGTATGGTGGCGGAGACAGGCGGTTATGTGGTTATGACTCTGGTAAGCTCGCTGGATCATCCACAGGCATTAACCTGTTAACGTTCTGACATGACTAGTCTCTTGTAAATTTGGTTCTCGGTGTCCAGATGATGCCATGACAGGCCCGTCCAAACCACCCAATGAAACATGATGAAACTAGACAAGTCTATTGTTACTATGAGTTAGTGGTAGAGCAGGTTGCAGGTAGGTTATAAACAATTTGCAGTGGGGTTTTATAAATGGATATAAACAGTATATGTGGTCGTTTATGGCCATTGAAAATGCATGTAGTTGCTCATCAAAGCATCTGGCGAAAACCTCCATGGTCATAGGCTGGTTATCAGTGTTTTGTGTGTTATGCATTGGGGAAAATCAGGGTTGGGGTCAATTCGAATTTAAGGCAGTCAGTTCTGGAAGTGATTTGAATAAAACATTTAGAAATTGAAAAGCTTTAAAAATAAATATCTTTGACTTTTCATTTATTCAGAAGTCACTGGAAAAAAATCCCTTTTTTAGAATGGAAGAGTTTATATCCAAAATGCTATATCCACCAATTTTTTACATTTCAGTTTTTTTATCAGAAATGATTGCTTATGGATACCTTCATACTGTACTGTATGTGTGTAAAATATGACTGTTCTCAGACGTTTAATTAAAATATTTTAGATGTGTATTAAAATGTGTTTTTCCGATAAATGCTATATATCTGTTGTTTAGCTGGAATGGAATGTTTGCATCCTGTATATTTGACTGTGATATGTGGTTGTCTCTTCTAGCTATCTTAAGATGAATGCACTCACTGTAAGTCATTCTGGATGAGAGCATCGGCTAAAACCAAGCATGACTACTTATTTCTCTGACAGTGAGGAGGATATAACATTTAGTAAAATGATTTGTCTCTCTGAAATGATTTGTCTCTCTGATTTTAAACAAATACATGTCTATCATTGAACAACCCCATGCCATGATTAGACAGTGAAAAGTCACACAAATCTCTTTAAGAATTTCTTTAAACAATAAAAGCTAATTTAATCTTCTGAAAATAGATAGCGTTTTGGAATTAAACTATTTTCAGTTTACTCCCTTCAATTTGAATTGACCCCAACCATGGGAAAAAAGAAAATATTTACCACAAAAGAGGGGGAAAAGAGGATTTAAAATCCCTATTTTCTGGACTCTGTTCATTCCTATAGATTATTCATTCAGTCATTCATGACAAGATGAGTACAGTGCAGAGTGCAGAAAATTGAAAACATTAGCTTAAATTCTGTTGACAAAAGCTGATGTACAAATTACCTCAACTAACCTGTACCCCCACACACTGACTCGGTACCGGTACCCCCAGTATATAGCCTCGTTACTGTATTTTATTGTGTTACTTTTTATTATTTTTTACTTTAGTTTATTTGGCAAATATTTTCTTAACACTTCTTGAACTGCACTGTTGGTTAAGGGCTTGTAAGTAAGCATTTCACGGTAAGGTCTACACCTGTTGTATTCAGCGCATGTGACAAATACAGTTTGATTTGATTTGTTATCAGCGGGCCCAAAATCCCCACATCTTTTTGTCTGTTAGACCTCTACAGAGAACTGTACTCTTCTCTTCCTAAAAACCTTAACATGTCTGCCAACAAACATCCAAAAGTGATCATTCTAAAAGTCAGTTTAGTGTTAAGGCACTTGGCCTTAACTTGCCAAGAAGTTCCAAACCTGTATCAAAACCATGCAGTTCAATGCATTGCAAATTCCACAGACCTGAGTGGAGCTATCAACACATAAAATGTCAAAGGACTCTTTCTTTGTGAATGGACTCTAGCACATCTGTGATTTAAATCGACTAATATCTATCTACCAGAAACCAGAATCAAATCATGCCTATCGCTCTCTGTAATATTTCTTTAGTATCTTTTTCTATTTGCTGGAGCTTCCAAGAAGAGCAAAGTATAGAGAAATAAAATGGTATGATGAAATACATTGCTTATTCAACCGTGCCAAATTTGCATCAGTAACTCACACTTTTCATAGACAGAAGGAACAATAGGATCATTAGAAAAGCAAAGCTCATATCGCGGCACATATCCTAACATACTAATTACCCGGCACACAGTTTGAATCTGTTTATTATGCATGAAATAATCTAATGTGATGACTGCAATAATGATGCGCACACAGATAATAAGATAAAAGAGTGGTAACCAATTATGGACAGAAGTCACAAAAGTCTTTGTAGTGGAGAAAAGCTCAGTGATAGACTAGGTTGAAAATGAGTACTGTCTCTACATAGTACTCTACATAATGTACTGTCAAGCTTGAATTAACATCTATAAAATGTCTGTACGACAATACAATTAGACATTTTATTACAATTCATATTTTCTTTATTTACTGCTATAAAGCAACCCTGATAAGATGAGGTTAGTCACGTAATTTAAAGACAATGGTAAATGTCTAAATGTTTTACAATATGGAAAGTGTTAATTCTATTGTATGTTGATAGTTGCATAATTGGAAAATAGGAACTAGGGCCATTGTTTTAAGACACATAGTCTGAGTAGAATAAATAGGTGTTCTCTCAATCTCTTGATACAATGTGTATAAGGAAGACAGGGGAACTCTAACATGGACAATAAAACTACTACCATTCTTGTGTCGCCAACTGTTCTGTGTGCAGATTCCTTTAGAGTTTGTGTCTGTTATGATAATATTTCCCAGAGCCTCTGCATCCACTTTATACATCTGCCATCTTCTTGTTTACATTCTGACTTGAAAGGCAACAACTTGATGCCTTGGGTCCAATAAAACGTAACAAATGTGAAAGAACATAAAATAAGGATTGGCGTGTGTGGTTTGGAACAGCCAGTGGGAAGTAAGATGCATGTTGAGTCATAAAAATGCAACCACTTCTTAAATCAGAACTGGCATTAGCCTAAAAAGTCTTACAAACACACAGCTTTCACTCACGTGGTGTGTGTGTGTGCCATTAAGAATCAAGGCATAAGAGTACCCACATTCATACACAGTCGTTTCATATACATTTCACTGTATTTACGGTTTAGATTTCATATTAACTCCCTTTTTTCAAGGCTGAATGAAATTCCTGGACACAAAATTCTACGGGATCTCCATAAACATGTCACTGAGCATTTCCTGTTGAGGAGTGAAAACCTGTAGCGTTTAAAAGTCGTCCTTAGATTGCACAGATCTCAGATCAGTTTACCCTACCCAAAACCTTAATCATTAGAGGTTAGGGATGCAAAACGGACCTTAGATCAGTGTCTCTGGCCTACTCTATACTATTTCTAAGAAACCTTGTCCTTGCTCACAAACCACCCCTGGCCCCCTTGGGCTCTAGCCCTCCAGCAATACAGGAGCATGCTCTCTTGTAGGGAGGCTAAAGTAACACAGGCTAGGGCTAAACATGATCTGCTTGCAAAGGAACTGAAAGAGCAGTGAGCTATTCAGACATTTCTAACCTATACTGCAGGGCACAACTTTACATTCTCACATTAACTGTGAGTGATGTCACAATAAGTCTACTTCGCTTCTCTATACAAGAACTAGAATGTGCAGAGGAATTGTGCAAGCATACTCTGTGACTGAGCAAGGGAAGCAGCTGTTGAAATTCCAAACAAAATCTAAAAACGTTAACGAGGAAAACAGCAAAAGAATCCAGTCTAACTGACTAAAAGCGAAGTGCGAAGGGACTGATTCTCAACGCAATCCTGTAGCTTTAACATAACGTCAGTGTTTTTCTTACTCACTTATTGTTTTCTCACACACCCTCACTGAGTGCCAGAGTCATCATTTTCTGAAACTAATGGGGTGAGAACAAGAGAGGGGAAAGCAATGATTGAATTATCTGAATATGGCACATACGGCCATCTTGGTGTACTGTGCACTTGTCAACTTGCAGTTTTCTCAATTTTGGTTTCAATAAAAGTTGCCAAAGACCATTAAAGTAACTTGAGGAAGCATGTGTATGAATCGCCCACAGTTATCTGAGGCTCATCAATTTGGAAGGAGATTATTTTCTTAATTAACTTCTCTATTTTAGGATTAGGGAACAGAATGGGAAAACGTCCACAAACTTTACTTTGAACAAAAGTAAATTTCAGATTCTTAAAGTTTGGACAACGTGAAATAAGTACAGTATCAACTATCAAGTACATCTTAACATGTGGACAAGCTGAATGTAAAAAATTCCTCTCTTCCATCCCCAAAATAGACTGAATATCACCGAGTTCAACGTGAACAATGCACAAAACTATGGAACCATTGACTCAAGCCTAGAAGAGTTAGCTTTAGAGGGACCTATGTTTTTCAAAGATCTCCATTGCCTAGAACCCCTAAATCATCTAATATGTCAAAGCCGAGAGGAGCTGGGAGCTTTACAGTCTCCCTACAGCCAAAATGCGTTAATGCACTATATTGCGGAGATGAAACGGTACTCCTTAAAGTATTTTGGAGAGTCAAAGTCTAGTAAACATAAGACATAACATTACCAGGGAGAAATAAAATGCACTCCCACTAGTCAACGTCAGCATAAAATCATGGTGCTTTTTACAAGGAATTGGACCACATTGAGGAAGTCATTTGTAGTTAATAAGTGAAATTTCCACTAAAACGCAATACAATAGATTATTCTGTCATTGCCGCTTAAGCGATGCTTTCAGTCCTTTGACGCACTGCTTCTGCTATAACAAAGCCCATCAGAAAAATGTCCTTGATTTCCTATGTCAGACGTTGCATCTGGCTTTTGATAATAAACCTCTATGGACATCATAGGGAGAACAAAAACAAGGTGTACAGATGGATTTGCAGGGACGGAAACTCGATTATAGACTAATGTTAAAAAGCCAGGAGGTGAGAGTACAGAGGGAAAATATTGTCCTCCAAACCAGTGATGTCCTGTAATACAATACACTGAGAAATACACAGGAAGTATACAGTTAGGCAGAAAGGGCTGAGTGATGTCATTCCAGCAAATTGTGAGAGATGGCACTTCTTAGGACAAAATGGCACTTAGGAGATTGCATCCATTCAATGGACCTGTGTACTGTTTTTCTAAGTACAGTCTACTACTGTCTAGTGCCAATCATCAACATAAGGAAATGGCCAACCAGATTCCATCAAGACAACTGTCTTGGTTACCACCAAGGAGTAGTACTCTCTCCACGCCCTCTGTGTCTCGGCCAATGCTTTGTAACACAGCCAGACAAAATGTCTAGGAAACTCGAGAATGACATTTCACACCTCAAAACTAATTGTGGGAATATGAATGGTAGCTCTAGCTGTAGTTTTAACCTACGTTCCAAGAGTCTCCCACTAAGGGTGTATGTTTTTTAACCAACTGTAGGGTTACCATATTGCTGCCCATACATGTATGTATTTTTGGAGAAGGGAGCTCACAAATATGCAGCATCCATAGCGGTTGGTGTGATTTTCTCTGCTTTGATCTGCTGTTGAATCAAAATCAAATATTTCTAACCTCACCCAGCTCAGCTGTTACCAGGGCTCTTGAATATAATAAATTCAGGATTTACTGGCAGGCTTCATATTTCTCTCTGTGAGGCTGTATTAATTTATTAGGATTATCTGCATTCCACCAGAGATAAAAAGCAAAAGCACAAAGAGGTTTGCAGTCTTGTTAAAGGTCTTTAAATGCAGAATTAATAATAAGCTGCTGCTAATTTGATTTAGCTTTTGATCCTTGAATAATCATTTTTACAGTAAAAAAACAACTTGATTTTGGTGTGAATAATAATCATCATCATCATCATCACCATCATATTGTAAAGAAGTTTAAATGTACTTTCAATAAACATTATTGTCATTATTGCCAATAAATAGCTGTATTCATAGCTTGACTATGATCTATCACACTATAATTACATCCACTTCAACTAAACGTAATTAAAAACATCAGCATTCTGTTTAGTGAGTTTTGCTTAGTTTCAGGAATGTCTCCCTGCTGTTACTTCATTTCCTCATCCTAAAAAAGGGCAATACGATCAAAGTGCTGAAGCTAAAATCATTAGCAAATGACTAAATATTTTATTCAATGCTATGACATACTGTGATGTTTTATAGTTATAGACTTATATCCAGATCTCCAACCATGAGGGTTGTCTGGACAACCTCTACAGAACCATAAAGATCTTGCCTAGTATACTTGGTGATCTGATGATTTTGGAAAGCATATTGTTAAAGTAATAGGAACTAAATCCATTCACATCTGCTGGTTGCTATTCAAATGTAGTGGCTTTGGAAAACATCTGAGAGTTCTAATGCATTTTCATGACCCTATCTATTTTCAGTCCTTCTGCAGACTGAGCAAGCAGCAGCGAAGGATCAGCCAATTGCACATGACACAAACAACATGGCAGATCGTTAAATACATCCACTGCTCCTCCAGAGCATAAATCAAGCAAATTTGTTTCCTCTCCATGTCGCTCCCCGGTGACGGACTTAGAGTTAGAGCGATGCCAACGCAGCAGTAGTGGGATAATGGGGCGAGGGATAAAGTATAAAAGCATCCAGGGTCGTCCTTATACTGAGCCCTCCGACGGTTAAAGCAGGCCTCGTCCCTCCTCAAGAGAGCAATAGGGATCAAGCAAGCTTAGTGGGCCTGGCCGGTGAGGGACCCTGATGTAGGGGCCACAACATGCATCCCAATCATCTCGAGGTCTGCTGGTGTGCTGCACTATGGAGGCCTGTACAGCAGAGAAAAAGGCCCAAATGTTCCCGGGGATAGAACAAGACCTTGGTGCACTCCAACGCGATACACCCAGCAGACTAAGGCCTCATGAATGATTTCAAACAAAACAACTCTCTCTCCCCTTCTCTCTCTCGCTCTCTCCCCCTCCATCTGACTGCTAAGACGAAGATTATGAAATGGGGTTATTAGTTAGAATGAGACCTGAAAAACCTTGATGGTTTTCTCAGAGAAAATGATGTATTTGTTACTTTGGCACAGTGAAGGAGGTGGTATTAGGGGCTAAGGCAAGGAAATAGCAGGCATTTGCACATCACTTAAATTTTCTCAATCACTTTATGGCCACACATAAATGCACAAATTGGTTTATAACATATGCTTTTCTCGCTCTGCTTATTTCCTTCATTTGTGCGACTGAATTACTTTATTAGTGATTATCCCCAAAAAGCTGCAGGAGAGCACAGTAATAATGTAATTGACCCATAAACTGGAGAATGGGAATATGCAAATAATGTCTGGGTGTTTTGTATCTGCAGTTTTGCCCCTGGGCTGCTTGTCCCATGACACAAATCAGCAATTAGGATCCCAGCAGGGTTTTGGAGCATCTAAATTGTCAATACCCCGATCTACCAACATTTGGAATTGTGTGGGGTACACAACAAAATGGCACAAGCACTAAGGATGAGTGGTTTGTGACAAAATTGAGATTATAGTGTGTGTGTGTGTGTGTGTGTGTGTGTGTGTGTGTGTGTGTGTGTGTGTGTGTTATTTGACTCTCTTATTTTCCACAACTAACTTTTGAATTATTTGCTTGGATCATGAGTCTGATATTTATTTTACAGACACACAAGTTACATTCATTCTTTGACTCATATTCTTCTGTCAACACAAATAAAGACAAATTAAGAAAATGCATTGTTTATGTTCATAGTCAAAGTTCAAACAAATCTGGTCCATTGAAGTGTTTACGACTGTCCCATATGTGGTAGATACGTAGGGGACTAAATGCCTGAGTCACTAGCTTTTGTTATGTGACTTGTGAATACATTGCCGCAGCAATTTTATTACCATTTCTTGCTTGGTAATGTGAGTACAACATGCAAAGACATCAGATTTTGTATGTATAAAGGGATAAGGGTCACTGTGCACAACACTGACCCTGCATCATGTTCAACCCTATACCACAAGGACTTTCAGCCTTCTTGAAAGTTGATTGAACAGGGCCCTTTAGTTGAGTGAGGCCTAAAGATTAGCTTTCAATATTACATGTTTTACATATTATATGTTTCTTTACAGTAGTTTTACACGTTTCATGTTTACAATTACTTGGCATGTACATGGCTTATTTTCCAATTTCCAAATAAGATGCAGATTCTGATTTTGCTCTAAATATAAACTGCTTTGAATTATGCTCTCTGAATATAACTTTCATCAGAACTTGAGAGGTTGTATGGAATACTCCTTCAAATGGAGTTTATATAATCATTTTTGTGGTAATACCTTGTATGTATATATCAGTTTAGTTTAAATATAAAAAAACAAAAGTGAGTTAATATCAGATGCAGGGTTATACCCAATAATACTTCAACTACTTCGACTAAATAAAACCATATTAGAAGACCAAACATTGCAAATGGGCACATATTGAATGCATGAATTGTGAATCAGAACTCACTATAATGTTCAACAACTTTGAAGCTTAGAGGGAGAAAGACAAAATAGCTTAATTCTTTATAATCTATACATGACAATAAATTGTGAATACATGACTGGAGTCAACTCCAAATTATGTGACATTTTGAGAGTGTTCATGTAAAATGCCCAGCCCACTAAAAGCCCAGTCCTGGAATAAACAAGTAATCCAAAATAGAAAGTATATATAGCGACTAGGCATTGAGTCGTGCCACACAAAGAGGGCTAATGTTCAGTCTGGAGTGGTCTTGCAGGGTATGCCTCAGCAATGAAAAGCAAACATTGTAGTCACTGAGTTGACGACAGCCACAAGCCATTCACTTATGAAGGTAGAAAGATAGAAATACAGTAGCTAATAAAGTGCCAAACTGAATTTATTTTGATACATGGATTAAAGTCATCCGACTTGTTGACTAGAGCAATTAAATAACTATAACAATATTTTACAAGATGCTATTTCAGATTAATTCAAACTAAAACACTGACTATAATGCATACAAATAGGGCAGTGGGTTGGATTGCTTTGTTGGAGCGCCAAGTGCCAAGACTTCAAATGATCTAATCCAAACCACATAGCGCTACAATAAAATCTTTAAAACTCTTTGCCATGCTCAGGCTATTGCAAGATTTGATTGACAAGCCATAACCAGCGTACCGTTTGTAGTTTAGACAAAGTGGCAATGATTAGGCTACAATGTCTAGCATAACGCATAACCAATGTGCCAAAAAACGCAAAAATAATGCGCCTCAATTGCCTATACGTGAATAGATTATTAATGTAGCCCATTTGTCAATTATAAACAATTTTGTTGACTTTCATCCTCTTATACTTATATTACATACATTAGCAGTTATTTACAGTGAATTTGGGATAGCTTATTGATGCCAAACGGGACTATTTGTAGCCTAAAGTTAGTCCTATACTATTAGTTATTTTACCAGCCTGGTCTGACAGCAAAACGTGCTTTTTTCCTTAGAGAAGAGGAGATATTTCTTCCACCTATAGCCCATCTATAACAATAAGCTAATGAAAATGATTCGATCGAATACAATGAAGTTTAAAGACAATCGTCCAGCTAAAAATCTATGAAAATTATAGACGACTCGATGTAAATATGAATAAAATCCATATCCATGAAATAGGTCTATCATACAGGCTATGCCAGTCAAAACATATTTGAAAATACAATTAATAAAACTAAATATATACATGCATATTCATTAATTAAGAAATAATTATTCAATGAGCATGAATCCATTGTCGGAAAGCACGTTCAGGTGCAGTGTCTAAAAATGTCTAGTACAGTCTTCGATAATTCTCTCTTCTCCATATCCCTTGAAAACTAAAGTGTCCACGCAAAACGAAAACGCCTAATGCCATTATCTGAAACATACATAGGCCATTTTATTCATCCAAACGCTGCATCAAGCACAAATCCTCGTCTTTCCATCCAGTACAAAAATGTATCACCCTTCTCTGTTCTCTTTTTCCTCTCCTCTTCCCTCCCTTTCGCACATGCACTCTCTCCCTCCTCCCCTCTCTCCCTGTCTATCTTGTTCTCTTCCCCTCGCGCTCTCTCTCTCTCTCACTTCCTCCCTCTCGCTCTCTCTCTCGCGCTCTCTCTCTTTCCCTAGCATGGCCCTGTCTGTATGAATAATGTGCTGCCTTTTGTAATGACGCTGGAGTGTTAGCCTGCTCCATGCTCTGACATTGAAAATGAATGACAGCTTACCTGAATGCCAATCTTCATCAGACTGACACTAGGCTGACAACACAGCCTATACTCCCCTGCACAAGCAGTGACGTGTACCATGTAAGACCCCTCCCACCCCCAACCCCACCACCACCACCACCCCCCCACCCCTGCCTCATCTGCCTCCTCGTAGCCCCCCTCCCATCACCTCCACTGGTCTCCCACCACACAAACCCAGGCCCTGCGCATCTCCATCTACTCAAACCGCGGAGTCTGCCGGCCCCCTGTCGGCGCAAATTAAAAATTACATATTGACGGTGAGACAAGCAAGTGATGGGCTACATTCATTGGAAACATTGTAGCAGACATCCTCGCATGAGGATGGATACATTGCATAACTTCACAATGATGACACACCTTTGAAAAAAAAGAGCCAGGCTATTGGTCTAGGTCTGCGCTATTCATTATTCATAATGATATATTATTCCAATATTACAGTGGCAATAGGCTACAAATATTACATGTTCAGTATGTGTACTTAGTCCCCTCCTTTATTCCCTGTTCACCCACGACTGTGTGGCCAAACACGACTCCAACACCATCATTAAGTTTGCTGACGACACAACAGTGGTAGGCCTGATTACCGACAACGATGAGACGGCCTATAGGGAGGTCAGAGAACTGGCCGTGGTGCCAGGACAACAACCTCTCCCTCAATGTGAGCAAGACAAAGGAGCTGATGGTGGACTACAGGAAAAGGCGGCCGAACAGGCCCACATTTACATCAACGGGGCTGTAGTGGAGCGGGTCGAGACTTTCAAGTTCCTTGGTGTCCACATCACCAACAAACTATCATGGTCCAAACATACCAAGACAGTCGTGAAGAGGGCACGACAATACCTTTTCCTCTTCAGGAGACTGAAAAGATTTGGCATGGGCCCCCAGATCCTCAAAAAGTTATTCAGCTGCACCATCGAAAACATCCTGACTAGTTGCATCACCGCCTTGTATGGCAACTGCTCGGCATCTGACCATAAGTCGCTACAGAGGGTAGTGCGAACAGCCCAGTACATCACTGGGGCCAAGCTTCCTGACATCCAGGACCTATATAATAGGTGGTGTCAGAGGAAAGCCCGTAACATTGTCAGACTCCACTCACCCAAGTTATAGACTGTTTTCTCTGCTACCGCACGGCAAGCGGTACCGGAGCGCCAAGTCTAGGACCGAAAGGCTCCTCAACAGCTTCTACCCCCAAGCCATTAGACTGCTGAACAATTAATAAAAATCACCACTGGACAATTTACAGATTCCCTCAACTGGCCTGTACACTGACTCGGTACCGGTGCCCCCTGTATATAGCCTCGTTATTGTTATTGTGTTACTTTTTATTACTACTTTTTATTTTAGCCTACTTGGTACATTTTTTTCTTCTTCTTGAACTGCACTGTTGGTTAAGGGCTTGTAAGTAAGCATTTCACGGTAAAGTGTACACTTGTTGTATACGGCGCATGTGGCAAATACAGTTTGATTTGATGTAACAGTAACAGTGTAGGTTCCGTCCCTCTCTTCGCCCAGGGACCCTTGCACACATCAACAACTGACACCCCACGAAGCATCGTTACCCATCGCGCCACAAAAGCCGCGGCCGTTGCAAGGGGAAACCCTACTTCAAGTCTCAGAGCGAGTGACGTCACTAATTGAAACGCTATTAGCGCGCACCACCGCTGACTAACTAGCCATTTCACATCGGTTACACTCATGAAATTGTAGGCTGGATATTGTCTGAAAAGCATTTTGCGGCAGCCTGTGATTGAAATTACCCATGTTGAATCACCAACATAATCATCACCACGTTAGTTGGATTTATCGTGGTTATACTATTGTAAAAAAAAAGCATCCAAAGTTAAAGCCTAGGTAGTTCATAGCAAATAAACACAAGCGACCCTACCCAATTTCAGATGCAACTTCAGCTAGGACTAGAATACCCTACACTTCCCAGCATTCTATTCGGTATTTAGTAACAACCACTCTGTATGGCTCTTTGCCCTAGTGGTCTATCCTATGAAATTGAAGGTTATTTGTAACCAAGAGAGCCAGTTGGTAGTTGCTAAACAGTTCGCATGTAAGCGGTTGGTAGGCGACAAACATTCACACAACATTATCATGAGCGGTCTCGAACAGTGAGTCAATTATTTGGGAAAGAAGTTCGTTACTAACACAAGCTAGCCGTTTAGCTAGCTAACAAACTCGTTTTTTTAATCAAACTTGACTGTCAACTGCGAGTGAAAAATGCCAGTTCAAACGATGCAACTCGTTTTGTAGAAACACAATTTCACGCAAATAGCTTTGCTTGATCAACAACACAGCTCATTTGAATCTCCTCAAGACCTATGTGAGTAGTAAGCTAGCTAACGCGTTAGTCTAGCCCTTTGATTTGGTGAAGAATGGCTGGTACGGTATTGGGCGTGGGTACTGGGGTTTTCTTCATTGCTCTTATCTGGATTGTAGCTTTTGTGCTTAGGATGATCCTCTTGAGAGCTACTGGACCAACTAAGTAAGTTGTGAATGCATACACACATGCAGGTCTAAGTTAGCTAGATACCTAAACACATTTTAGTATTTTGTACACATTATCTTGTGCTGATATGATGCCAGTGAACATTGTACAGGACTTTCTCATTTGCATTACCCTGAATAGCCTACTTCTACCTCTGCCAAGAGGTCTGGACTTTCATGTCGATTGCCAACCTGGTCTTTTGGTATTTTATTATGATCCCCATTAAAAAAAAAGGGCAACTATAGTATTTGTATTATTCTGTACTCCCCATTTAGTATATGTTTCGTATGGTACACTACATGACCAAAAGTATGTAGACATCTACTCGTCAAACATCTCATTAAAAAATCATAGGCATTAAATGGAGTTGGTCTCCCTTTGCTGTTATAACGGCCTCTAATCTTCTGTGAAGGCTTTCCACTAGCTATTGGAACGTTGCTGCGGGGACTTGCTTCCATTCAGCCACGAGCATTAGTGAGGTCGGGCAATGATGTTGGGCGATTAGGCCCGGCTCTGAGTCAGCGTTCCAATTCATCCCAAAGGTGTTCGACGGGGTCGAGGTCAGGGCTCTGTGCAGGCCAGTCAAGTTCTTCCACACTGAGGCATTGTCATGCTGAAACAGGAAAGGGCCTTCCCCAAAAACTGTTGCCACAAAGTTAGAAGCACAGAATCGTCAAGAATGTCATTGTATACTGTAGCTTTAAGATTTCCCTTCACTGAAACTAAGGGGCTTATCCTGAACCATGAAAAACAGCCCCAGACCATTATTCCTCCTCCACCAAACTTTACAGTTGCATTGGAGCAGGTAGTGTCCTCCTGGCATCCGCCAAACAGAGATTTATCCGTTGGACTGCCAGATGGTGATGTGTGATTCATCACTGCAGAGAACGCATTTCAACTGTTCCAAACTCCAATGGCGGTGAGCTTTACACCACTCCAGCTGATGCTTGATGTTGAGTGTGGTGATCTTAGACTTGTGTGAGGCTGTTCGACCATCGAAGCCCATTTCATGAAGCTCCCGACAAGCAATTATTTTGCTGACGTATCTTCCAGAGGCAGTTTGGAACTCGGTAGTGAGTGTTGCAACCGAGGACAGGTGTTTTTTTGTTGTTGTTTTTTTACGCGCTTCAGCACTCGGCGGTCCCGTTCCGTGAGCTTGTGTGTGGCCTACCACTTCGCGGTTGAGCCATTGTTGCTCCTAGACGTTTCCATTTCATAATAACAGCACTTACAGTTGAGCGGGGAAGCTCTAGTAAGTCAGAAATGTAAAGAACTGACTTGTTGGAAAGGTGGCATCCTATGAAGGTGCCACGTTGAAAGTCACTGAGCTCTTCACTAATTCCATTCTATTGCCAATGTTTGTCTATAGAGATTACATGACTGTGCTCGATTTTGTACACCTGTCAGCAACGGTGTGGCTGAAATAGCCGAATCCACTAATTTCAAGGATTGTCCACATACTTTTTTATAGATGGTGTATGTATTCATTTAGGATGTCCATCACCCATTTCATATGATATGTTACGAATTACAATTCTTATTGCATACAAATTTGCAAAATGTACAATATGTTACGAATTTGCAAAACTTATGATATGTCAGGAATTCTAGCTAGGTGGCTAACATAAGCTAAGGGTTAGGGTTAAGGTTAGAGGAAGAGTTAACTAAAAGGGATAGTGGAAGGGTTAGCTGACATGCTAAGTAGTTGCAAATTAGCTAAAAAGTTGTAAGTAGTCAGTTTATACATTTCTGAATTTGTTATGATGAGATTTGAAATCACAACCTTTGGGTTGCTAGATGTTTGCGTTCTATGCCCAACCCGACAAACCACCCTACTTTCATTTTTTTGAATTAAGTAACCATCTGTTTTATGTAACAATACCAAACGTAACATATCATACTAATTTCAGTGTCCCGGACTAAACTATGTTACGTCTAGTCTATGAGACCAGGCTGTCATGTCACAGGTGGTGTTGTGGCATGTCCTGTAATCATAGGGTCATAGGTGAATGCCCCACTAGCTCTTCCACCTCAATCCCTTGGCCTACACTTTTGAGGATTATACTGTACACATTTATAATTTATTTCAGAGATGATATTAAATAGTTAGGCCCTACATCCTTAGTGTAATTTGTTTTTAGACTAACTGTTATTTCCACTGACACCAGCTAGGCTACATGTTTTTCACTACTGCTGAAATGGTTCTGTCATGATTTTACTGAGAAAATGAATTGCTTCACTAAGGCTGCCTTTAGACAGCCAGACAAATTCTGATTTTTTTTTCTTCCACTAATTGGTATTTTGACCAATCCATGTGATTTTTCTTCACATCAGATATTTTTCTGATCTGATTGGTTAAAACACCAATTCGTGAAAACTATGATCAAAATTGGGCTGCCTGTCTAAACAAAGCATGAAAATGAGTAAAAAGGGGTTAGTTTACTGGTTACAGATTTGATTGGCTTGATTGGAGTGCCCTTGGCCAAATTTGCATTAGTCCTACAGAACACCCAATCAAGTGATTACTAGGAAAATTATTTAATGAAGAATAAAACATTTTCCCTTTGTACTGTATACAGTACAACTCACATTATGGTGGGAGTACCACCTCTAAGACTATGAATTAGTCTGTTTGAGAAGGTTTGAATCCTAAGCAACCTGCCTACACGTTGTTAGAAGTACAATAGACCAACATAGCTACTGTAGTAGGTCAAAGCTTTGTGCTGGAATACCTTGGTAGAGAATTTGCCACTGACCAATCCCTATTTCACACTTAGATTTTGTGTTTAATATAAATTATATATCGGTATTGTTTTTGTTGACTAACAGCTTAGGGGTCATCCCTGTCTTCCTGCTGGCCCTCATTTCCACTCTTATCCTGGTGTTCTTCCCCCGCAGCTCAGAGACCCTGTCACCATTCAAAGACCTTTGAGGTAAGCTATAATACTGTAATCACACACACACTTGCAAGTGAACCGCAGCTGGCTGCCTCAATAGTTGCCTTGTCAGAGCAGAAGGTTGTTGTTGGCACACTTGGAATTCAAAGGCTCTCTTCAGAAGTGTGAGCCACTGGTGTCATGTGTTTTCTAATATTGATACTCAAGTTGAACAGGGTACTAACAGCAGCACCAAAAACTGAACTGGCCACACAGCACTTTACTGTGCACTGGCTGAACATCACTCAGGATTACACATGCACTGTTATGTTGAAATTGTAGTGTTGAGGGCTACCCTGAAAAAATCTAAGTTAATAAAAACATTTTATGTTTGTCTGCTAAATCACTGCAGTGCAGTGTAGGTTGATTTTTAATGGAGTATGAAGATCTATTGAATTTGAATAGAGTAGTTGAGCTCATCAAATGATTCCCCTGAACAACACAGAGGGTTTTGTCCCAAACAAGTAAACTGCTACTTTTTTTAAAATCATCATGGCTTTTGTTTTGTGGTCCATGTATGTAGGCCTAGCAGAGTGGCCTGCTGGCCCTGGCTGCAGAGCTGCATTCAGAACATGTGGCGGTGTGTTTGTCGTAAAGACCTGGTCTGATTTATCTCTCCCCAACAGCAGCACAAACAGACTGCAGTGCTTTCCTCCTGCACCGCCTGCCAAATAACGCAGCCAGATCCGCCAAGCTGCCACCCCAAAGAGGGCACCGCCAGCCTGGCCGGTGTGTGTATGGGAAAACCAGAACTACAGGGAGACATGAACTGCGTCTCAAATGACACCCTATTCTCTATTTGGTGCAGTACTGCACTAAATAGGTTATATGGTGCCATTTGGGACGCATTCATAGTGCTGTAGGCCTAGTGTCCTGTTAGTTTAGGCCAATGGGCAAGATCACCTCACACATGGACCTGAGGAATCAGATTCAGGCAATCTATTTTTGACTGCATGCATTCATAATCATGTGAATACATTCAGGATTTGCTGTTCTGCCATGATACTTTTTAAGGATTTCTATGTTCCCACAGCAAAGTGTTAATGTAGTTAGGTTTATGTTGTGAAATATTAATTGACTTGTAGATGAGTTTCAAGTCTTTGGAATGTGTAAAAAAAAAAAACGAAACTATTTTATTGATTTAAAAGATTACCGGTGGGGTACATAATTTCTAGGCCATATTCAAATAAAAAATAAACAAGCATAGCTAAGATTGTTTTAATTCTGCTGCCTATTGCACATTGTAAATAGTTGTCTCAATGGTCTACAACTGGAGTACTAGCTATCATTACATCAAAAACAATGCCAGAAGGTCTATTGAAATACGGGGGTATAACAGGCAACTATCTTGTAGAAGGCTGTCTTGGAAGAGGCTCAACCAGATATTCCTTACCACAGAGATCCTATTAAATTACATTCTATGTTTCTATGTGACTTACCTCCTAATAACTAGCTATTGTGTGCTAAAATAATAATATGCACCGTTTAAATAGCTAACAAAATGGCTACATGGACGGTCTACATTGACCCTCTATACACACTCACTCTATGCACATTCTACACACTCACACTCTCACTTAATTCGCTCACACACACAACGTGCACACATATTGATACTGTACACCAGTGGAGGCTGCTGAGGGAAGGACGCCTCATAATAATGGCTGGAATGGAGCGAATGGCATCAAACACATGGAAACCATGTATTTGATACCATTCTGCTCCAGCCATTACCACGTGCCTGTCCTCCCCAATTAAGGTGCCACCAACCTCCTGTGCTGTACACACACTCTCAATCATCATATATGCTGCTGCTAGTCTATCATATATCCTAGTCACCTTACCCTTATACATGTCTACCTCTATCAATCCAGTACCTTAGGGGTAAGGTGACTAGGATATATGATAAACAGACTAGAAGCAGTATATATGATGATTGAGAGTGTGTGTACAGCACAGGAGGTTGGTGGCACCTTAATTGGGGAGGAAGGGCTCATGGTAATGAGCGGAATAGGTGGAATTGTATCAAATACATCAAACACATGGTTTCCACTTGTATGTGACTGAGAGTGTGTGTGTGTGTGTGTGTGTGAACACTAGTGTAAGAAACCTCTAACCTCTCGCTGTTAAACAAAAGCAAAATAACACAGTGCCAATTAGGGCCTGCCCCAGACAGGGCCCCAGTACCGAGCAGTCCGATGCCACATTAATAAAACATGGGCCCCAGCTCTGGGCTCCGCTCGCTGGCTAATTGGCAAATAAGAAAGTGAGATGCGTTAAATGAGAGAACACTGCATTCGCCAGAGACGATGCCCCCCCCCCCCTTGCCTCACACCAAGGCCCTAGTATGTATCCTATCTTTTGAGGAATATTGGTCTTAATGTATTCAATTAATTTTTTGGTGTCATGAATCATTTGTGTTTTTGCTATCATCAAGTTTCAACATGCCAAAATGATTTTAGTTGAAAAGACATTTCAAGTGGATGATGCAACAAGTGATCATACTGCAGACATTGAGGGATCATTAGCTTTAAGAAAAGCCTTGAATGACTCATATCGCTATTATCAAGTCTCTTGCACTATCTTGCACTATAGGGTTGTGTGTTCGATTCCCACGGGGGACCAGTACGGAAAAAGTATGGGGGGGAAAAAATGTATGAAATCTATGCATTCACTACTGTAAGTCGCTCTGGATAAGAGCGTCTGCTAAATGACTAAAAATGTTTTTTAAAAAAAAAGAACAAAAAAGTCAATTTCTTGAATGAGGCCATGTTTGCTTGAGTACAATATAATAACTACTAAATCAAGTCAGACACTGTGATACGTTTACCAAAGTCCATGTTAAAGGCCCAATGCAGTTGTTTTCATCTCAATATCAAATCCTTTCTGGGGAACAATTAGTACCTAACTTGGCAAGAGCAATTTCTCAAGCATGAATTTTACTAGGAGTGTCTGGGTATGGTCTGAGTGGGGAGGGGAAAACTAACTGTTGAATGGCAGAGGGGTTTGGAACGCTGTTTGTTATTGGTCTAACTAATTGACCTCCGGATGATGCCAAGGCAGGCCAAAACTATCCCACCAAAACAAGCTGAAATTTCAGGCAGTCTTTTCAAACACCTCTAAAAGGGCATTATCATAATTTTCACAAGTTCACAGTATTATTCCACCCTTATAGTGTGCGCCAATATAATACACACAGGGAAATCATGTTTTTGACTGTACTGGGCCTTTAACATTTGGCTTATTGTGAAATGTAAGGGGTAACCTGCCTCGCCTTGCCTTCCATTTTCTCCCTCCCCAGAACTGATTGCAGTGGCTCACTTGTGACATCTGTTGGAAGAAAGAGGAATTACACCAACCATTTAAACACAAGATACCTACTTATCAAACATACACAAACCATCCATCCTAAACTAACCCATTTATCATCAGTTTGTAACTGTCTGAACATCTCTTTCCTCCTGCAGACCGTAGACACTTTCTTCATCAGCCAATACGTTCTGCTGTCGGTGGCCAGCGTAGGCTTCTTGGTTGCTCTGTTCGGCCTGCTGCCCCTCCATTTCCTGGAAGCTGTCTATGCCAAGCCCTTGAACACACTAGAGCTGAGTGGCCAGGCCAAGTTGGCCTGCTAGACTGGTGGCCAGGGCCCAATGTGCAGCGCTGGAGATGAGAAGAGGCCAACTAAGAGGGGCCCTAGTGAAATTGAGCGCAGGACAGGTTGGCAACCGAGCCCATCGACCGTTGTTTGTTGATGGGGGGCAATTTTGGGCGAACTGAAATTAAAGAGGCTACTATGTTCTTTGGTATAGGCCACTGTAAACATAGACAATATGTTTTGTGTTTATGGATAGCAATTAGGCTACTTTGAATTGTGGTGGTGGAGTAGCACTTGCATTAATAGAATGCCTGATATTGCCTGATTCAGAAGTTCAAAGGATAAGACTGATGACTGTATGTATATTTTTGACATTGATTTTTTTTTCACCAATTGTATTTATAAAATAGTTGTATTGTGATTTTTTTAGGAGAACTTTATTAAACATTTCAATGTTGTTCATCTTGACTACTGAAATCTTTCCTGCTACTAGAAGTGTTTGTAATGAATATGCATAGCGCTTGTTGTCTACATTGTTCAGATGCAGCCGGGTGGCATTTTGATTGAATCTGGCTAACTAACTAAGACCTCTTCTGTGATTACACTCCTCATAACTGTCTTATTCCTGAAGTCTCTCAAGTCAGTTGAGCTAATTGAATGAAGAGAGAACTGTCAGTAGCGATGCTGTGATATACTGTGATGTGAAGTAGTAGCCCTCTCACGTAGTTTAAATGGAGTGAGTGTGTTCATTAACTCCGGATGCATTCTGTGTTCTGTCACATTTGCCAGCATTTAAACCAGATTGCATCTGCACTCAACTACATTGAAATGTAAATTTTTCGACTGACTGATGCCTTCCTTCTTTGAAGACTGTCTCATACTCCCAAAGAATACAACAAAGCAGGAAAGCGCAAATTCTGGGGGGGGGGGGTTTCCTCAAACAATGGGTGCTACTGTTTTGAAGTTATGTAATTTCGGTCTCAGATAAAACTGCATGAATGCATTGTACAACTTGCACTCTCTTTATCTTCACTAATCCTAAAAGTAAATGTCATACTGTATGTCTGGACATGTAATCTCCAGGACGGCAAACTAATACAGTATACCAACTATCCTGTAACATTCGCACACTAACAGAACGGTAATGTGTGATACTGGGAGGCCAGTTTTGTAGAAGATCCTTGAAAGTCATAAGAAAAACTACACTACATGGCCAAAATAGTGGATTTGGCTATTTCAGCCACACCTGTTGCTGACAGGTGTGTAAAATCAACCACACAGCCATGCAATCTCCACAGACAAACATTGGCAGTAGAATGGCCTTACTGAACAACTCGGTGACTTTCAACGTGGCACCTTCGTAGGATGCCACCTTTCCAACAGGTCAGTTCGTCAAATTTCGGACTTGCTAGAGCTGCCCAGCTCAACTGTAAGTGCTGTTATTGAGAAGTGGAAACGTCTTGGAGCAACAATGGCTCAACCGCAAAGTGGTAGGTCACACAAGCTCACAGAACGGGACCGCCGAGTGCTAAGCGTGGTAAAATCACCTGTCCTTGGTTGCAACACTCACTACCGAGTTCCACACTTCCTCTGGAACATATTTCACCACAAGAATTGTTTGTTGGGAGCTTCATGAAATGGGTTTTTATGGCCGAGCAGCCGCATACCAGTCTAAGATCACCATGCGCAACTCCAAGCATTGTCTAGAGTGGTGTAAAGCTCGCCACCATTGGACTCTGGAGCGGTGGAAACACGTTCTCTGGACTGATGAATCACACTTCACCATCTGGCGGTCCAACAGATGAATCTGGGTTTGGCGGATGCCAGGAGAACACTACCTGCTCCAATGCAACTGTAAAGTTTGGTGGAGGAGGAATAAAGGTCTGGGGTTGTTTTTCATGGTTTGTGCTAGGCCCCTTAGCTTCAGTGAAGGGAAATCTTAACACTACAGCATACATTGACATTCTAGATGATTCTGTGCTTCCAACTTTGTGACAACAGTTTGGGGAAGGCCATTTCCTGTTTCAGCATGACATTGCCCCCATGCACAAAGCGAGGTCCATACAGAAATAATTTGTGGAAGAACTTGACTAGCCTGCCCAGAGCCCTGACCTCAACTCAGGCTGTTATAGCAGCAAAGAGGGCACCAGAACTTGATGATTAATTAATTATTTGAATCAGCTAGGGCAAATCCAAAATGTGCACCTCTTAGGGTCCTGAGGATCGAGTTTGGGAAACCCTGCAGTAGGGTTACACCAGGGGTCTATTATTGCTAACATAACACAATGAAACAAACGTGGTTGCTTTGCCCTTTAGGGTATAGCTAGTAACCTACAGATGTAAGAAGGATGCCAGCTCTCCTGTTGTCATCAATCATTTGTTTATCGTACCGTACTGTTGCACATTGACATTATTATAGCACTGCTAATGATTCCACATAGTATGAAGCTTTTTGCAATGTAGGGGCTCAATTACAAGTGCTCAGCCCCCCTTTTGGAACCTTGCAGCCCCCCCCATTTAAAGTGTGAAGCCCGACAGGACGTGCAGTGAAATTCCAACCAGGATGATGAAAGCGAATCTAATGAATCAAAACCAATCCTATTAGTTCCGGCCCACGTTTCCCCACACAGGCCTTTTTTACATGGTCAGGCCCATCTACCATGAACGGTCCCTCTCACACAGGCTGGGAAACGGGTGCTGGTTGAGCCTGGCCTGGGATGGATCTGAGACCAACCCAAGGGGGGGCTCCTTGCCTGTACTTGAGCGTGTGATTTCCACAAAACATGATCTTAGCCACAGAGCGGTAGAAGAACGGATAATACTTTACTTGACACCCAGTGTTATGACACGGTCATAACCATGTCATATGTCATAACAGCTGTCATAACCTGTCATAATATGGTCATGACACATATATTTAGACCTGTTGTGAAATATATATTGCATTATTTTATGGCAGGTTATGACACCTACATAAGAGTGTCTAAACCCACAAAACCTACCACACAAGGCAAATCATTCCATTCCACCATAGCCTACTTGTCAACAGTATGTTGATGTTATATAACATTTTCTTAAATGGACAGTATTAAATTATCATTGTTATTGCGCACACATTGATGTCAGACATCCCCCAATGCTCTGTTTCTGATGACTGAGTTGAATGCAGGAGCAGATTTCAGGAGAAGGGCATGTACGTGATAGGCTTATCTGGTTTATATGATTATGATGGTCATAATGCTCCTTGACAGTGTATTTTTATAAGTTATTTAAAATGTAATGGTAAAAAATAACTGACTGTAAAGAATTCCTTCCAACATCAACATAAATACATTTTATTTAACCTTTATTTAACTAGGACTTTCTCTGTTGGTGTCATAACCAGCCATAAAATAACCAAATATGTCACAACAGGTGTAAATATATGGGTTATGACAGGTTATGACAAGTTAAGTAAGCTGTTATGACACTGTTATGACCGTGTCATAACGTGTTATGCCGGTGGGTGTCAAGTAAAGTGTTACCGAAGAATGTCATAGAGTGGTAGAATGTTTTGAAGCATAGTGAAACTGGTTGGATAGGATTTACCTCTTAGTGTAGTCAACGAATGTGGCCTACGTGTTGAAATGTAATCAGAGACTAATTTATTTTCAAATGTGTGGGGGTTGTCGTTGAAATGGTCCTTTTGAACGTTTTTTTCTTCAACAGCAGTTGGTATTTCAAGGTCGCAATGCAGCAGATGCCACTGATTACCACCACATCTTTCAGATGCCTCAGGCTCCAAATCTGACAGTTACAAGGCCTGTTCAAAATGCAAGCCCGAAGATCTTTGCTCCAGCCGATCCTAGTGCATTTCCTTGCTTTATCTTTTAAAAAACATAACTCTTTCTCACTCTTTCTTTTTGCTTTATCCCTTCCTCATTTTCAATTTTGTTAACAAACTCCCAATAGGGAGTGGGAAAATGGGCAGAACAAAGCGTCTGGGGGTTTGAGGTTCATTTGGAACCTCGATCCAGAGCCTTTGTGTAGCAGCCAGCTGGACATACAAAGAGATGGGGAGACTGGAAAGAGAGAAAAAAAGAGGGAGAGAGATGTGGGGGCAAAGAGGTGTGTGCAAAGCCCAGGATGTGGGAGTGGGTGCTTGGTTTTGAAGCAGGGGAGGGTGCTCCTCCTCACTAGATCCTGTATTGAGATCCACTCAAGCAGAACTCCTGCAATTCACACCCCCACCCTCTCCCTTCCTTGTGAGATATGGCCAGTTTCACCAAGCCTTTCTGCTCTCACTCAAGCTAACCCTGAAGACCCTCTATCAGTGCTCCAATATCCTGACCCAAGGTTAGAGCATCTCATCCATCCTGTTTGATAGGAGACAAGAGCCCATGGTTTAGCAGTGGCAGTATTGACGATGGATCTTGGATCCACTCAGCTGGCAAGTTTTCAGCAGGCATCCATTGCCAGTTTGTTATAGGTTTCAAAACGTAAGAATTGTTTTGATGAGGGCTTATACAGGGGAATGTCAAAAAATGTGTGAGCTGCTTCTAAATCTTGAATTTGAATTAGGACTCCCTGCCCAACGAGTGGAACTCTGGGAACATCCGAACCTCCAGCGAGTCCTCTCACTACCCTGGCTTGACTGGCTGCTTCACCAGAGCTGGGAAATGTTTTTTTTGGGGGGGGGGGTAGAAATTAGCTTGATGCCGGGTTGCCCCGGTAACAGCTGATGTATTTTTGGGGCCGAGGAGTGTGGATTTTCTCACTGCCGCCCTGGTCTCGCTCCATTACCCCCTTTGTGCGCGGCCAGAGGGTGCTGTCAGTGCCCCACACACCCGGGGACAAATCTCGAGTCCCAGGACCAGGCGTCGCCTCTGCCTCTTACTCCTTTCTCAGGAGGGGATTACCCCAAAGCCGCTCCTCCCGGGGGGAAGATGAAGGACCAATTTAGAGGTCAGAGTGCTCTCCAATGGCCCCCTGGCAGCTAGGACCCGACGCCCCATCGCGGGCGAAGCGTGGCTCTTTGGGCGTCCCTGTGGGGGAAAGATGTCCGAACATGGGCCACTTCCCGGCAAAGGGGCTACAGTGTCAGGCTTTAGAAAGATTGTGGTCAAAATGATGGAGATGGGTTGTCAATGGTGGGTGGTCACTGGTCCCCCCAAAATATCTGTTGATACATAGGATAAAATGTGTGTGTGGTGGTCTGTTTTTAGTTCATACACAGGGAGGACAGCCACAGGACACACCTGTTGGTCTTGCTCTTTGTATCAATCAGAGTCAAAGAGTGATTTTCATTTAAATAGTATCACATGCTCAGTGAATGTGTTGAAGAAATGGCTAATGATGCAAGAGCTGTTTGTACTATTGACTTGGCATAGAAATGCTCCTGAAATAGAATAGTGATACAGTGGGAGAATAGTGATACAGTGGGGGGAAAAAGTATTTGATCCCCTGCTGATTTTGTACGTTTGCCTACTTACAAAGAAATGATCAGTCTACAATTTTAATAGTAGGTTTATTTGAACAGTGAGAGATAGAATAACAACAACAACAAAATCCAGAAAAACGCATGTCAAAAATGTTATAAAATGATTTGCATTTTAATGAGGGAAATAAGTATTTGACCCCTCTGCAAAACATGACTTAGTACTTGGTGGCAAAACCCTTGTTGGCAATCACAGAGGTCAGACGCTTCTTGTAGTTGGCCACCAGGTTTGCACACATCTCAGGAGGGATTTTGTCCCACTCCTCTTTGCAGATCTTCTCCAAGTCATTAAGGTTTCGAGGCTGACGTTTGGCAACTCGAACCTTCAGGTCCCTCCACAGATTTTCTATGGGATTAAGGTCTGGAGACTGGCTAGGTCACTCCAGGACCTTAATGTGCTTCTTCTTGAGCCACTCCTTTGTTGCCTTGGCCGTGTGTTTTAGGTCATTGTCATGCTGGAATACCCATCCACGACCAATTTTCAATGCCCTGGCTGAGGGAAGGAGGTTCTCACCCAAGATTTGACGGTACATGGCCCCGTCCATCGTCCCTTTGATGCAGTGAAGTTGTCCTGTCCCCTTAGCAGAAAAACACCCCCAAAGCATAATGTTTCCACCTCCATGTTTGACGGTGGAGATGGTGTTCTTGGGGTCATAGGCAGCATTCCTCCTCCTCCAATCACGGCGAGTTGAGTTGATGTCAAAGAGCTCCATTTTGGTCTCATCTGACCACAACACTTTCACCAGTTGTCCTCCGAGTCATTCAGATGTTCATTGGCAAACTTCAGATGGGCATGTATATGTATTCTTGATCAGGGGGACCTTGCGGGCGCTGCAGGATTTCAGTCCTTGACGGCGTAGTGTGTTATCAATTGTTTTCTTGGTGACTATGGTCCCAGCTGCCTTGAGATCATTGACAAGATCCTCCCGTGTAGTTCTGGGCTGATTCCTCACCGTTCTCATGATCATTGCAACTCCAGGAGGTGAGATCTTGCATGGAGCCCCAGGCCGAGGGAGATTGACAGTTCTTTTGTGTTTCTTCCATTTGCGAATAATCGCACCAACTGATGTCACCTTCTCACCAAGCTGCTTGGCGATGGTCTTGTAGCCCATTTCAGCCTTGTGTAGGTCTACAATCTTGTCCCTGACATCCTTGGAGAGCTCTTTGGTCTTGGCCATGGTGGAGAGTTTGGAATCTGATTGATTGATTGCTTCTGGACAGGTGTCTTTTTTACAGGTAACAAGCTACGGTTAGGAGCACTCCCTTTAAGAGTGTGCTCCTAATCTCAGCTCGTTACCTGTATAAAAGACACCTGGGAGCCAGAAATCTTTCTATTTTTGTTGTTATTCTGTTTCTCACTGTTCAAATAAACCTACCATTAAAATTATAGACTGATCCTTTCTTTGTCAGTGGGCAAACGTACAAAATCAGCAGGGGATCAAATACTTTTTTCCCCCACTGTATCTCATTCAACTCAATAATTTGACTTTGGAGCTGAATTCACACTAGGGAGGTGTTGTAGCCAACCAGATATTAAAATCAAATTTTTATTTTACCCGGTAAGTTCACTGAGAACACATTCACATTTACAGCAATGACCTGGGGAATAGTTACAGATGGGAGGAATGAGACAATTTGAAGCTGGGGATGATTAGGTGGCCACGATGATTGGGAATTTAGATAAGACACCAGGGTTAACACCCCTACTCTTATAATGTGCCATGGGATCTTAAGTGACCACAGAGAGTCAGGACACCCATTTTAACATCCCATCTAAAAGATGACACTCTACAGAGGGCAATGTCCCCAATCACTGCCCTGGGGCATTGGGATATTATTTTTTTGACCATAGGAAAGAGTTCCTCCTACTGGCCCTCCAACACCACTTCCAGCAGCATCTGGTCTCCTATCCAGCTAGCTATGTGTTCTAATGTGTACTGCTCACTGCTGGAAGAGATGCATACAGCAGACGAGACCAGTCATAGTGACTTTTAGTTCATCAAAGTCAAGTCTGTCATTGTCCATTAGCAATTACAGGGCACAAAGTGAAAATCAGTCGAGGTTGTTGGGATAAGATCAGGTCTGATGTGTTAGCCCAGCACGGTACCTCTGTTACCTATTTCCCCCCAAGGCCTCTCTAGTATCCAACCAGCTAGACTGAATAGTGAAACATCGGACTAGAATGTTTCGACAAGGTCGTTGTAAAAAACTTTTGTCTGACTGTGATCGCTGAGCCAAGATGATGTATGAGGGCTCACACTGTGAGCAGGCAGCTACAAATTTGCCTGGCTAGTTGCGCTAGTGGGGGGTGGGCAATGGGGGTTTGAGTTGCCTTGTTAAAGGAAGACAGAGAGGGGGGAAAGAACCCTTTGTGGCCCTTTTTCCCTTTTACGTATTCTTCATCAAAGGGAACTGGCTGTCTTGCAACCAGATAATTGATACATGAGCTCTGAAAATTTAAATTGTCACCAGTGAAAATGAATTATCTCCACCTCAACAAATGAGAATGCTGCAGGCTTGATGTCTAGTTTTTTTTCATCTTGCATTTGACTTTTCGTGGCATATTGTAATATTCCTTGTCAGAAAAGCTTGAATATCCTCCAACAAAGGCTTGCCCTTTCTTGGCATTAATGCATTTAGAGTTATCAGAGAGGGTCAGACTTGTTTGGAAACACTCCCTCTCCAGTATTCAGTCTAAAACACTATGGGCAAGAAAGGGGGGCACATAGTAACAGATACCGCCTGCCTACTTCCATGAGTCACCCTTGAAGAAATAATCTCAGAACACAAACCAATGGGTGTGGAGGAGCAATGCATATCAAATTCCTTTGATGGAGTGGAGAAAGTTTTATTGTGCTGGACGTGATCAGTCAGCTGGTAGACACTTTATTAATGGAACTGATCTACACTGAACAAAAATATAAACACCATGTAAAATGTTGGTGCCATGTTTCATGAGATGAAATAAAAGATTCCAGAAATTTACCATACGCACAAAAAGCTTTATTTCTTTAATTTTGTGCACAAATGTGTTTATATCCCTGTTAGTGAGCATTTCTCCTTTGCCAAGATAATCCATCCACCTGACAGGTGTGGCATATCAAGAAGCGAATTAAACAGCATGATAATTACACAGGTGCATCTTGTGCTGTGGACAATAAAAAGCCACTCTAAAATATGCAGTTTTATCACACACCACAATGCCACAGATGTCTCAAGTTTTGTGAGAGTGTGCAATTGGCATGCAGACTGCAGAAATGTTCACCAGAGCGGTTCCCAGAGAATTTAATGTTAATTTCTCTACCATAAGCCGCCTCCAACAACATTTTAGAGAATGTGGCAGTATGTCCAACCAGCCTCACAACTACAGACCATGTGTATGGTTTGCTGATGTCAACGTTGTGAACAGAGTGCCCCATGGTGGCGACGGGGTTATGGTATGGGCAGGCATACGCTAAGGACAACAAACACAATTGCATTTTATCAATGGCAATTTGAATGCACAGAAATACCGTGATGAGAACCTGAGGCCCATTGTCGTGCCATTCATCTGCCGCCATCACTTCATGCTTCAGCATGATAATGCATAGCCCCTTTTCACAAGGATCTGTAGGCAATTCCTGGAAGCTGAAAATGTCTCAGTTCTTCTATTGGCCTGCATACTCACCAGACATGGCACCCATTGAGCATGTTTGGGATGCTCTGGATTGACGGCGTGTTCAGTTCCCGCCAATATCCAACAACATTCCACAGGCCACAGTCAACAGCCTGATCAACTCCATGAGAATGAGATGTGTCATGCTGCATGAGGCAAATGGTGGTCACACCAGATACTGACTGGTTTTCTGATCCACGGCTCTACCGTTTTTTAAGGTATCTGTGACGAACAGATGTATATCTGTATTCCCAGTCATGTGAAATTCATAGATAAGGGCCAAATGCATTTATTTAAATTAAATCAGTAAAATCTTTGAAATAGTTACATGTTGCATTTATGTTTTTGTTCAGTATAGCTTAGGTGAAACAGGCTTCTCTGTATCTCCCCACCCCCTGCCCAAACTCGTTTCCCCTCTTCCTCCCCCTCCAGGCCTTGTTTTCGGTCCCCCCGCTCCGTGCAGAACGAATGACACAGATGTTGTTGGAGAAGACGGGACCCATTTGGTCCCCTTCCCTGCCCTCCTCTCCCAGCATGGGGCCTGAAACTTGTTTTTCAATCATTGTTTCCCCCTCAACTTCTTTTACCCCCCAAAGAAAAAAGAAGCACAGAGAAAGAGGAGGGTGAGAGTGAGAGAGCAAGGAGAGAGGCAAAAAAGAAAGAGGGAGGGAAGGGCATCACAAAAGCTGGGGTGGAAGGAATATAAAGAAAAAACATTCTTTATAACAATCTCCAATAATTTAACGCAGGGAGGTCCAAGAGTTGTCAGGGGGAGAGACTAGTTGAGTTGTGCCTGTTTGGGCTCAAAGTCTACCATGGTAAGGCATGGTGCCTTAGGTTAGGAGCTTCAGTGTAGAGCTGTGTCATCCAGATAGGGAAGACGTGGAGGCTAGAAGATGCAAGTTGGCAGGTGGCTGCTCTGGGTGACCTGGCTCTATACCTGGGCGGAAGGGTCACGCCAGTGTCAGTGCCAATGCGCCTGTATACCTGAGCCGGGACTGGCGGAGGGGTCAAAGACACCGGTCAAGGAGCATGACCGTCATCGATTGGAGCACCGGCAGCATCGCCCGCACAGGGACAAGCCACACCGGAGAAAAGGTAAGCACCCCCCTTCCTTCCCCCTGACCTCCCTCAGACATCTTTTGAGGGAAACCTGTACCATAGCAAAGAATGATTGATGAGTTCAATGGAGTTGTGGAGTGCTGATGCTATTAGCCCAGACAGTTCTCCATGTTCTGCTATATCCATATTTGGAGCAGTTCATTGCAGGATAGAAGTTGTGGAGTTAGGCTACATAATTAATTAATAATGCAATTCGGTGTCTTAATTTATAATGCATTACTGATTAGGTAATATATTTGATATTTTATAATCTATTGACTTATATAATAGTACAGAAAGACATCAAGTTTGCATACAAAGTCAAATTAATGTTGGTCAACATGCATACGTATTTTCTATTCAATTACTAATGAAAGTTAAATACATATGAAAAATGATCAGTTATATATTAATTATTTAAGGTTGTCATTTGCATGTTTGGTGTATTATTTAATCGTAGCCTGAGAACGCTATGCCTGCCCCAAGCTGTTATGAGAAACATTGCACTCAGCATGTGTCCCAGTGTGAGGACCAATGCGTGACATCTTTAAGATGGAAAACACTGAAAAATGTATTGGACGATTGATGGAAAACCAGTATGAGATGACTTGGGTCAGATTCACCAGAGTTGACTCTTGTTGCTGTATTTGCATCAATATTGTTTAAAACCTCAAACTGCAGCCAAAAAGTTTGGAATGTCGTTCTTCTTTCAACTTGTTTTAAGGAACAATTGTTGCTCAAACAGATGACTTGGAATCTCTTCATGTTTAGAAATTAATCTACTAACGTGTTATTAGCTGCAGCGTGAAAATATTGATTTATGTTTGTGTAACAAAAAATATTGAGCTACAAAATGTTATTATTAAGTTCAATCAACAATATTAACAATTTCTTAACACATCTGTTTAGCATTCAAGACACTAAGTTTAGCATGTAATTAACAATGAGCTTAAAGAGCAATGTACTTCAAACATTTATTGACTTCCTCAAAATGTTTAACCTGACACAAATAAAATCTGGACCCCTACAAAATCACTAACTTAAAGTTATCCTTTTTAGATAAAACCATATTAAATAGATTCACGTCACCAAATAATTTATTAAAACACACTGTGTTGCAATGAAGGTCTACTGAAGCCTCAACAGCACTCGGTAGGGTAGCACCATAGTGTACCAGGAGAACAGCTCCTCTGGGTACGTAGACTTCAATACAAAACCTAGGAGTCTCATGGTTCTCACCCCCTTCCATAGACTGACACAGTAATTATGACATTTTCCGGAGGATGTCCTCCAACCTATCAGAGCTCTTGCAGCATGAACTGACATCTTGTCCACCCAATCAAAGGATCAGAGAATTAATCTAGTACTGAAAGCATAAGCTACAACTAGCTAGCACTGCAGTGCATAAAATGTAGTGAGTAGTTGACTCAAAGAGAGAGAAAGACAATAGTTTAACCGTTTAGAACAAATTAATTTCTTTAAAAATGAAGGAGAAGCCAGAAAGAGAGGGAGTTAGAGCTAGCTATATTTTGTTGTATTGTTTTCACGTTTCACTAGCTGGTTATGGCTACCCAACACTGGAACTCTTCCAAGTCAAGGTAAGCTTTTGGTTTTATTAATTTATTGCCACCAGGGCCTGCCGGTGTAACTGCTAAACTGCTTGTTGAATGTACACTGTACTGCATGATTGTAGCGGGTTTATTAACGCGTTCGTTTTAGTAGCTATGTTGACTATGACCTTACTAACGTTGTTAGCTAATATGGTGACAACGATGTCTAGCGGTTATGATATGAAGGTTTGTCTTGAAAAGGTTTTTTCGTCTGGTCATAGACAGCTGATGTGTTGTCACTGAAGTACACAAGCGAAGGGTAAACGTGAGAAGAGAAGAGCGCATAGATGCGAAAAGGAATTATACAATGAGCCAAATGTTGATGCTGTTTGTATTAGGCTACTATGAAAGGGTACTGTCTTTGCGTGTGATCAGGGGTCTATTCATTCCACTGATTCAGTTGAAAAACATTTCTTAAATGAAATGAAACTGGGAAAAACATACATGAATTTGTCCAATAGAAACTCTTTTTTGCAACTGTTGGACTAATGATTACACCCTAGATCAGCTAGATGCAGGCAAAAGTGTGCAAGGCGGTATTGAATGTGTCACTGTCTGTCACCTTGATTTCTCCAATTTTTCTCTCAATCTGTGCATCTATATTGTAAACTTTCGTTCATAGAATAGGTTGGAGCAACCTCATGAGTATAGGGAAAATGTTAGTACCGTGTAGTAGCCTAAACCTATTGATGTTACATTGAGCTCTGTGAATGGAATATGAATGACAGTAATCCAATATGCTGTAATAGAAAAAAGGCCATGCTCATGAAAAACTTATCATCCTCATCTTAAATGGCACCTGTTGCAAGTATATATATTTCTAGCTTACTTGAAATAAAAAAGAGGGACTTAATGCTAAAAGCTTTTGAAGTGTTTTTTATTTTAACACATTATTTTTCTCATTCCATTCATCTCTCTCACCCATTCCAACACCTCCTTGACCTTGGAGACTTCATAAACTTAAAAGAGGTCAATTTTAAAGCCATCCCTCAGCACATCTTTAACCCACCACCATTTCCATGCATTGTGTTTAGGGCTAGCCATCTTCCTTCAGCCTCTCTAAACCTTTTGTTCATGGCTGAAATCTGGCCAATGCCAAGGCCATCTAGCCTGAATTGTTGGATCAATATAAGTGTCCATCACCTCGACTGGGCCTTTCTAGACCGACACAATGGCAGGTTCACTAAACAACACTTTATTTATGTGTTTTTTTGGAGGGAATTAACTACCAGTGGCAGTTTCCTCCTTTTATCTCTCTTCTCTCCCTCGAGAGCCCTGTTTGCACAGGGGATCTTGGGTAATTGGGATAAGTAACTATTAGCTCCTGAAGTTGTTTTTCTTTTCTCTTCACAGCTATGCTCTAGCCAGACCTTGTTGTTTCTGCTGTAATGTAGCAGGATGGAAAAAAGAGATCCATTTTGTCTCAATTAAAACTCTAAATACTAAAAGAACATCTCAATGCATATGTTATTCTTTAGGGCTACTCTGCATGAATCTGTAGGCTAGAGCAAGTCAAACCTCTCCATAAGTAATTTAAATTCAGTTGAAAAATAAGGCTGTTGATATTAGCAGATATTGCGATTGCTTCTCTCTACGAAACAATTCCTTGCATTTCCAATTCCTTGTTGTGCAACATCTTTTCAGTTTAGATGAAATAATGCAATGATAAACCATGAGATATGAAATGATTGCAAGAACTGTAAAATATCTTCAGTTCATGAGAGATGAAATCATATCATTTACATCTAATGTTTAGAAACATGGGAGCCTCCACATTTCCTGCCTCTCCATGTAGGGTTGACTGAACTGCTGCTACAAATAGTTTTTAAAGAAAAACATGGAGATTGAAGACCAGTCCACATGGCTGTTTGTATTATAAGCGTTCTAAGAATGCAGGAAACCAAACATATAGGCAACCAATATAGCTTACGAGGATCAATATTGCTATAGGCTACCAGAATTGATAACCCTGAAATTGGCACTTCAAATAAGGGAACATGTAAATAAATGTAAACGAATAAGGTAGGCTTTAAAGTGCCCCAGAAGCAAATAATCTTATTATTGCGTTTCAGGAAGAATTTATGTTCAAAGAGGACCACAATATATCCTGTATAGCCTATGTATGCAGTGGCAGTCCTTTTTATTTCTTGCCATTTATGTTTGTAATGCTTAGCAGGTGTTGGCGATAAAACGGTGGCATAAGCCCCTCATGCGATTAAAGTAATTTCCAGCCAGGGAGTTAAAACGTGGGAGTGTCGCTTTTTTAAAGCGGTGACTTGTTGCCGCTTCGCCTACCTCAATTCTGTTCGCATCATAGTCACTAGGGACTGTTCCTAATTGCGTTGGCGCTTTGTTGGATCTAGATAAAGCAGTAGTCATTGTGTGACGGAATGGCAAACGAAACAAACATTGAAATATCTGAACAATTTTATTCAATCTTGATAAGAAATTCCTCAAATTGAAATTTGGTTCGTGCGCAAATGTTGAAAGGAAACGAACGTCCTCAAGTGAAATAATATGCACCAGATAGGTCAACGATGCAATAAGAATTTGTTTACATGCTGTGTTTTGGTGACCTAACATTTAAAATGACGGAACAGGTGTTTACAAGACTGTTGGTATTTTTCGCAACTCTTGGCAACCTTGCAGGTAAGGCTTTTATTTTGATATGATACATGTAATGTAGCCATATCTATGGTAAACATCGATTGTATGCCATATCTGATAATGCATTTAGTGTTAATTTAATTCTCATTATTGCTATCAATGGAATAAATAAAGTTTGTAATACCGTAGTTGTAGCCTATATTGGCTGGGTTATTGTTGCCTGGTTTGTGAGGTATTGAGTAAATTGAACTCATTCTCACCAGAAGTTTCTGTTTCAACAAAATAACTTTATCTCAACAACAGTTTACAAACAGAGATTCCAGTGGTATCAGAGCCACCATTTGTTTATTGACAGGCTTAGCTTTTTAAAACCAGACTTTAAGCTTATCTGTATGATCAATAGTGAATATAGTTCTCTCCTGTTACTGATTTTTTTTTAATCCCCTGCTTTTTTCAACAAGAGAAGAACAAATGTATTTTTATATTTAATTTTCCTACTTTTCAATGGCACTTTGTTGTTTAGTAAATAATTAAGACTTGATCTAACCTACAGGACCTGCCAAGTCAGCCCATCTGTGTGACACACTATTGTTATTCCAATCAATATGGAAGTGACAATTTAGGAAAGATTTATTAGAGTATTCTAGAGATTTTGAAAATAATAAACATATAAAAATATAATATTCGATTTTCAAAATAATTGTAGGATGTTGAGATGTTTCTTCCTCACGAAATAGCTCTGTCCGAAAGAATATAGACTTTATATGGCAAGCCACAGACAAGATTGTCTTATCCTATGATCAGGAGTAGGCCTGTTGCTAGCCTAGTGTTGCAAATTACATCTAAAAACCTATGAAAAAGATCTTGACAGTCTTTGAAAGCATGTCCTCTCATGCATGATGAAAGCATCCATCAGATAGCTGTTCTAGTTGCAATATTTTAATATAAAAATCAACACAGGCACATATAGCCCATCGCAGCTCAATGGCCAAAGTTTGTGATTTTTATCCAATAGTACATATCCGCCTTAGAATCAATGGGGTATCATCCTCCCAAGTCCCTCCCATTGGCCCATGTGATTGACATATTTTGACATTGCCATTCAATAAGGGCATTGTTGACAGGCCAGTAATAGCATGGGTACACTGCCACTGCCCAACGCTCAGTGCACAGGTGACGGGTTTCCCTTTGAGCCCTCTTGATTTTGTTTGTGTGAATGCGCTTTTGTTCCATCATTTAGTGGGGGGGGGGGGAGGGGGGAACGGCCTTTTGACTGGTTTAGCTTCCTGTCCCATACAGGAAGTACAGCAGAATCCCCCCACTTCCTCCAACTTGGAGTCATCCAATACCATAGGGCAATTAAACAATGGGAATTCCAATGCTGCTGGCTTAAGAATAGACATTGTTTGTTGGTAGCCAGAATCTCTGCTTGTTTGTGTTGGGTGTTCTTACTTAAGTGTGTGAGCTGACCCTGGACTAGGGGCACCCTCTGGGTGGGGTGTCTCTGTACTGTAAAAGTTCACTATTACTGACTCTTAAGTATTCTATTGCTCCATTTTGAGTTTGTTCATCTCTTCATCTGCCATTAGCCTCTGAATCATACTGTACTACAATGTCATCTCCATCACAGTAAAACTCATTTTTGAAGGTGTGAGTTGCTTATGGTATGAAAAGCATTGGGGAGCCTCCCAATGGAGGCTGTTGTTGTATGAAGCCTTCAAAACTAACCCAAGATCGGGGGCGCTAGTGCGCATGCGTATGGAGTAGAAGCGTTCCTTCAAATCTCCTCTCCGCTTATTTTGAAATCTTTAATTGTTACCATTTTAGTTTCAAGTTTGCAAAAACAAATATATACACATTGTTTAGTATGTTTCCCAGGCACTAACTAGCAGCAAAAAAGTGAAATATTGCAACGAAAACCAACAGAACAGCTAACACAAAATCTACACAGGCTCAACAAGCAGCAGCTAGCTCCATTTTGTGTACTGAAGGCAACAACTCTCCAGATACCCAGCAACAAGATTCAATGTGTCAACAAATGAAAGAGGCTGTAATAAAAACTATCAACGATCGTTTTGACAGGCTCGAAACAAAGTTGAGTCTAAAGACAGCACAGGCCAAACTGAAGAGCCGCATGGACACAGCCAATTAGGACTTGTCTGACCATGACACCCAGATCGGAGGCCTGGAAACCACCTGCGCGCAGCTTAGAAAGAAGAACAAGGCGCTCCAAGCCAAGGTTCTCGATTTAGAAGGCAGCAGTTGCAGGCTGAACATCAAACTTGTGGGGATTTTGGAGGATGAAGAACAAGGTTAACCCACAGAGTTCATGTCCAAGCTCATTCCTAAACTGCTGGGCGACGACAAATTCCCAAAGCCTCTCATCATTGACTGTGCACAGGCAAATCCCTCTCTACAGGCGAATCCCTCACCAGGTGCCAAGCCGCGCACCATAATTGCAAGGGTACATAACTTTCAGGAAAAGGACCTCATTCTACGACTTGGACGACAGCGAGCTATGGAATACAAAGGACAAAAGGTTCTCATCTTCCCCGACTAAACCATGGAGGTGATGGAGCAACAGCGTGCATTCTGAGCCTGCGTTTTCCAGCAAAGCTGCATGTTCATCACAATGGCATGACAAAAGTCTTCATCAAGTCCGAAGAGGCTGTCAATCAAGGTTTATCAATCACCTTTCTCCTTTAAAGCGAAAGATGTCGATATTCTTTTTTGTAAAAACATCCCATTTCAACTCTCCTCCATGTCTGCAGACCCACTCGGTAGGTACATCATTGTATCAGGGAACGTTAATTCTTTCCCTGTCACCCTGTTGAACGTCTATGGTCATAACTGTAACGATTGTCGTGTGTGGAGGACCAAGACGCAACAGGGAAGTGTATACTCATCTTCTCTTTTAATATTGAAGAAGGTGAAACAAAATAAACACGTATACAATTAACAGAAACAACACTAACAGTTCTGTCAGGTGACAGGCACAAAACAGAATACAACTACCCACAATACAAACACACCCCTAATTATAGGACCTTCAATCAGAGGCAACGATAGACAGCTGCCTCCAACTGAAGGCCCCAACACCAATTAACTAAACATAGAAATACAAATGACTAGACAGAACATAGAAATAAACTAACATAGAACAATAACCAAAACCAAAACCCTGGACTAATAAATCAAATACACCTCTCTACATGGACACATACACACAACCACCATGAACCACATAAAACAAATACCCCCTGCCACGTCCTGACCAAACTAAACACTAACAAATAACACCTTTACAGGTCAGAACGTGACAATAACATTGATTTTGTTACCTTGATCTGTGTCTTGAGAGATTGTCTACACGTACTCCTTCAAATATCACCTCTGTCCAGGTTCTAAATAATCTAATCAAATCCATGAATCTAGTGGACATCTGGAGACTGCAACATCCCACAGACAAAGACTACTCATTCTACTCTCATGTTCACAAGTCTTATTGTAGAATTGACTCCTTCCTAATAGATTCCAAACTGATACCCAATGTGCTTAATTCAAAACACCATAGCATCTTAATAAGCGACCACAGTCCAATTATGTTGTCCCTCAATCTTTCTTTACCAAAACAGAATTACAGTTGGCGTTTTAACCCCTCCTTGCTCACAGACCAAGCATTCATTGACTGCATGACAGCCAAGTTGAATGAGTTCCTCAAGACTAATGACAAAGGAGTGGTATCTGATTGTACACTATGGGAAACCTTTAAAGTGGTTATGAGAGGTCATATTATTTCAGTCTGCCATAACAAAAGGAATCATAGGCGGTTGGAGGAGACATACAGAACTTGACTCTTTCAGGTTGACTACAACAATATTTTGAAATTAATTATATTTTTGGTTCACAGGTCAGTAACCTCCTACTAAAGCTGAGACAAAAACCATTTGAACTAGGGGACAAACCGGAAAGGTTGCTAGTTAGGCAAATGGAGCAATCCAGGCGGACAGATCCTAAAGAGATAAGCAACTGCTTCAAAGAATTTTACTCAGAGTTATATTCTTCCAGATCTGATGCATCTGGTTCTGATGTATCAGCCTTCTTTGATTCCATCAGCCTGCCAAAACTTGATGATAGTGCCAAAAAATAATTGAAACCATCTCTTTAATAATACTTCCTGTTGACCCGACCAAGTGACCTTTCACCTCTGTGATCATGTTGTGCCCTCTGTATCAATTCAAATCAAGTTAAATTGTATTTACAGTGTATTTACAGTGAAATACTTACTTAAGAGCCCATTTCCAACAATCCAAAGTTAAAAAGTAAGACAAATATTTGCTAAATAAAAAAGGAAGCAGTAACATAATAAAAACAATAACAAGACTATTTGGAGTACCGAGTCAATGTGCAGGGGTACGTGGTAGTTGAGGTAATTGAGGTAATACAGAATGTACATTGAAAAAATATATAAACGCAACATGCAACAATTCCAAAGATTTTACTACGGTTCATATTTATTTATAATTTTTTATTTAACTAGGCAAGTCAGTTAAGAACAAATTCTTATTTATTTGATGGCCTAGGAACAGTGGGTTAACTGCCTTGTTCAGGGGCAGAACGACAGATTTTTACCTTGTCAGCTCGGGGATTCGATCTAGCAACCTTTCGGTTACTGGCCCAATGCTCTAACTACTAGGCTACCGGCCGCCCCATATAAGGAAATCAGTCAATTCAAATAAATTAATTTGGCCCTAATCTATGGATTTTACATGACCTGGGAATCCAGATGTGCATCTGTTGGTCACAGATACCTTAAAAGAAAAGGTAGGGGCGTGGATCAGTGATCATTTGCCCACTGAAGTTGGTTACGACACCGAACTGCAGTCAGATCAAAATCCTGGTGAGGATGATGAGCACGCAGATGAGGTTCCCTGAGACGGTTTCTGTTAGTTTGTGCAGAAATTCTTCGGTTATGAGCCCACAGTTTCATCAGCTGTCCGGGTTGCTGGTCTCTGACGATCCCGCAAGTGAAGCCAGATGTGGAGGTCCTGGGCTTGCGTGGTTACACTTGGTCTGCGGTTGTGAGGCCATTTGGAAGTACTGCCAAATTCTCTAAAACAACGTTGGAGGCAGCTTATGGTAGAAAAATTAACATTATTTTCTCTGCCAACAGGTCTGGTGGACATTCCTGCAGTCAGTATGTCAATGACACACTACCTCAAAACTTGAGACATCTGTGGCATTTAGTTGTATGTCAAAACTGCACATTTTAGAGTGGCCTTTTACTTTCCCCAGCACAAGGTGCACCTGTATAATGATCATGCTGTTTAATCCGCTTCTTAATATGCCACACCTATCAGGTGGATGGATTATCTTGGCAAAGGAAAAATGCTCACTAATGCTCACTGCATTTATATTTTTGTTCAGTGTACATGTGGGTAGGGGTAAAAGTAAGGCAGGCAGTTCGGATGCGGGAGGGGTTCACCGACACAGCTGATATAGGGAGAAGGGGGGAGAAGGATGGAGTGAGGGAGGGAGACTGTAATTGACAAAATAAGGTTGTTAAACATAAAGTGTTCAACAGGAATCTGTGTGTGTCAGTGTCCCCACCTGGGGTCCACAGTGTCCACACTGAGTGGCTACAGAGTACTTTATACTGAAAAACAGACACACACACACACACACACATCAGTGGCGGTCGGTGCCATTTAAGATGAGGGAGGACAATTGTTATTGTTATGAACATGGCCTTATTTCTATTACAGCATATTGGATGACTGTCATTCATATTCCATTCACCCAGCTCAACGTAACATCAATAGGTTTAGGCAACTACATGATACTCAAAGTTTGTCTATTTGTCTATTGGAAAAATTCAGGTATGTTTATATTTTTATTTTATTTAACCTTTATTTAACTAGGCAAGTCAGTTAAGAACAAATTCTTATTTACAATGACGGCCTACCAAAAGGAAAAACGCCTCCTGCGGGGACGGGGGCCTGGGATTAAAAATTAATACAATATAAATATAAGACAAAACACACATCACAACAAGAGAGACGCAGTGATGTGTCCTATAAGGAGCATTGGGGGCAAATCTGATGGCCGAATAGTAAAGAACGTCTAGCTGCTCGAGAGCACCCTTACCTGCCGATCTATAAATGATGTCTCCGTAATCTAGCATGGGTAGGATGGTCATCTGAATCAGGGTTAGTTTGGCAGCTGGGGTGAAAGAGGAGCGATTACGATAGAGGAAACCAAGTCTAGATTTAACTTTAGCCTGCAGCTTTGATATGTGCTGAGAGAAGGACAGTACACCATCTAGCCATACTCCCAAGTACTTGTATGAGGTGACTACCTCAAGCTCTAAACACTCAGAGGTAGTAATAACACCTGTGGGAAGAGGGGCATTCTTCTTACCAAACCACATTACATTTGTTTTGGAGGTGTTCCGAACAAGGTTAAGAGTAGAGAAAGCTTGTTGGACACTAAGAAAGCTTTGTTGTAGAGCATTTAATACAAAATCCAGGGAAGGGCCAGCTGAGTATAAGACTGTATCATCTGCATATAAATGGATGAGAGAGCTTCCTACTGCCTGAGCTATGTTGTTGATGTAAATTGAGAAGAGCGTGGGGCCTAGGATCGAGCCTTGGGGTATTCCCTTGGGGACAGGCAGTGGCTGAGATAGCAGATTTTCTGACTTTATACACTGCATTCTTTGAGAGAGGTAGTTAGCAAACCAGGCCAAAGACCCCTCAGAGACACCAATACTCCTTAGCCAGCCCACAAGAATGGAATGGTCTAACGTATCAAAAGCTTTGTCCAAGTCAATAAAAATAGTGGCACAATATTTCTTAGAATCAAGGGCAATGGCAACATCATTGAGGACCTTTAAGGTTGCAGTGACACATCCATAAGCTAAGTGGAAACCAGATTGCATACCCGAGAGAATACTATAGACATCAACAAAGCCAGTCAGTTGATTATTGACACGTTTTTCCAAAACTTTTGATAAACAGGGCAAAATAGAAATAGGCCTATAACAGTTAGGATCAGCTTGATCTACCCCTTTAAATAAAGGATAAACTGTGGCTGCCTTCCAAGCAATGGGAACCTCCCCAGAAAAGAGAGACAGGCTTGGTGATGATAGGGGCAGCAACCTTAAAGAAGAAAGGGTCTAAACCATCTGACCCAGATGGTTTTTTGAGGTCAAGTTTAAGGAGCTCCTTTAGCACCTCGGACTCAGTGACTGCCTGCAGGGAGAAACTTTGTTATGGGGCAGGTGAAATGAGAGAGAAGAATCGGGGATAGTCACATTAGAAAGGGTGGGAGATGAGGAAATGTTGGATGGGCAAGGAGGGATGGCTGAGTCAAATAGGAATCCTGACTTAATGAAGTGGTGATTAAAGAGCTCAGTCATGTGCTTCTTGTCAGTAACAACCCCATCATCAACATTAAGTGACATGGGAAGCTGTGAGGGCAAGGGTTTATTCTCCAGGTCTTTAACCGTTTTACATAACTTCTTGGGGTTAGACCCACAGAGAGAGAACTGCTCCTTAAAGTAACTAACTTTGGCCTTCCGGATAGCCAGAGTGCACTTATTTCCCATTTGCCTGAACGATAGCCAGTCAGCCTGAGTATGCATGTGCCGAGCCTTTCGCCAAATGTAATTCTTAAGGTGGAGTAACTCTGCAAGATCACGGTCGAACCAGGGGCTGAACCAGTTTTTAATTCACATTTTCTTTATGGGGGTGTGTTTGTTAACAATACCACTGAAAATATAAAAAAGAAGGTCCAAGCTGATTCTATACCATTTTACAGAGGCCAGTTCATGAAGGAAGGCTTGCTCGTTAAAGTTTTTTTAGCAAGCGTCTATGACAAATCAGGCAGGTCGTTTCACTGAGCAGCCATTGCGAACACAGACTGTAAAACAGTGATCACTAAGGTCATTACAGAAAACACCAGACTGATACCTATCAGGATTATTTGTGAGGATAACATCGAGGAGAGTAGCCTTTTTTGGGTGTTTGGAGTCATACCTTATGGGATTGGTAATAATCTGAGAATTATTTAGGGAGTCCCATTGCTTTAGGACTTGGTCAGGTGGTTTAAGCATGTCCCAGTTTAGGTCACCTAGCAGGACAAATTCAGACTTAGTGTAAGGGGCCAGGAGAGAGCTTAGGGCAGGTAGGGTACAGGCTGGTGCTGATGGAGGATGATAGCTCCCAGCAACAGTCAACAAAGACCTATTTGAAAGTTTAATGCTTAAAACCAGCAATTCAAAATGTTTGTGGACAGACGTGGTGGAGACAACCGAGCACTGAAGGGGATCCTTGGTAAAGATTGCCACTCCCCCACCTTTATAGCCAGAAAGGTTATAGCCAGAAAGGTTAACATCAGTATTCAAAACACTCTTCCTTAACCACGTCTCAGTAATGACCAACACATCTGAATTGGAGCTGTCTTCGCTTTGTTCCATTTGCTTCCATTTAAGAAATGTTTTCCAACAGAGTCGGATGTAATAAATACACCCCTGATCACACGCAAACACGGTTCAATTTTACAGCAGCCACATACAAACAGCATGATCCCTTTGATCGCTGGATAATTCCATCTCGCATCTATGCACTCTCCTCTCACCTTTTCCCTTCAATTGTGGATTTCAGTGCACAACACATCAGCTGTCTGTGACGATATCATAACCACTACACACAGCCTATTAGCAAACGTCAATTCATCATAGCTACTAGAACTAACATGTTAGTAAACCCTCTACAATCATGCAGTACAGTGTACAGTTAGCAAGCAGTTTAGCAGTTACACCAGTGGGCCCCAGTGGCAATAAATTAATAAAACCAAAATCTTGACTTAGAAGAGTTCTAGTGTTGGATAGTCATAGCCAGCTAGGTACCATAGCATCCCTCTCTATTTGAGATGGGTGTTATTTAAAAAAAAAAAAGTTGTACTTTTTATTATGAACACAACAAATACAAAAACTGAAATATACAAACAAGAGTACATAAACCTACCAGAGAGGGCTATTACATATCGAAATACATTTTCAATTTGTAATTTTTTTATGGTGCGTATTGCTTTTTTGTTTTTTGATTTTCTGATCATTTCAAAATAATATTTAAATTCTATCTCAAATAATGTCAAGATGGGTTTGTTCCCTGCCCACTTCATTTTATGGATAATGAATCTTCCATGAAAAATTAACAAATTAACAATGAACGTTAAATCAGGGTCCATATCATTTGGTTCAAAATAAAACATAATATCAGTCTCTCAGATTAACATTAATAGTCATTTCTTTAAAATAAAATATTCTAACTCACTCCAAAATCTTCTGACATAAGAGCAGTCCCAAAATAAATCGTCAAGAGTTTCTAGGTCACAACCACAAAATTCACATTTGTTATCAATCGCTATTTTAAATCGGTGTATAACAAATGTCTTTACAGGGTAGATTCTATGAATGAGTTTATATGATACTTCTTTCACCTTATTAGATATACAATATTTGCCAGACAACAACAAGACTTTGTTCCAGTTCACTTGTCCAAGGGCTGCATTCCAGTACATTTTAGCAGAGGGAATAGTAACATCTTGACATCGTTTTCTTATTTGCATGTTATTACATTTACAGTTTAAAATGTCAATTCTTTCTAGTTGTATTGAGGCTACAACAGTTGCACTTGGAGTATTGTTCTCCTAAAAGAAGAATAGCACCTTTAGGAACAGCTCTAACAACAATGTGATACTCCTCAGGAGTGAATGTAGTAACAATGTATGTTCTCATTAATTCTGGATTATCATATAGTTGTCCATCATTATTCAATACTTGTTTAACCCAGATAATGTTGTTGTCAAACCAGTTCTGGAAAAACAAAGGCTTGATTTTATATTTTATGTATTTATTATTCCAGATTGTATACCTATGTGGAGAAAAATTGTGTTTGTACATGAGGTTCCAAGTTAGAAGTACTTGTTTATGAAGGTTATAAAGCTTAATAGGGATTTTACCCACATCAAAGTTGCATTTGAGTAAGAATTCTAGACCACTAATCTGTTGGAATATTAAATTAGGGATTATATTCCAAATGCAATTCTTATTTCTTAAATAGTTTTGTATCGATTTTTATCTTAAAGATTATATTAGAAGTTTTAAAATCCAGAGCATTCAACCCTCCCTCACTTTGGGTGTTACATATTACCGCTTTTCTTAAATAATGAGGTTTATTCCTCCATATGAAGTTAAATAATTTAGTATCAACCATTGTAGTTACTGACAGAGGAACAGCCAAGGCAAGGGAGGTATAAACTAATCTTGACAGACCTTCAGATTTTGACAAAAGTACACATCCAGATAAAGAAATATCTCTTAATAACCAGGAGTTAAATCTCTTTCCAATTTTCTCTACAATAGGAGAGAAATTTAAGTTGGCCCTTTCTTTCTGATCTTTGCTAACTTTAATACCAAGATATGTGATCACATCTTTTACAGGGATATTACATACTGAGTTTAAGTCACATCTTTTCAACACAGATAATTAACATTTCCTAATATTCAGAGATACACCAGATACATGTGAGAAGGCATTAATACACTCAATAACTTTCCTGACTTCATTATGATCTTTCAAAAAAAATTGGGGTGTCGTCAGCCAATTATGACAATTTTATCTCTTTATCTTGTATCTGAATACCCCTAAAACTATCCTTATTTATATGAAGTGCCATAACTTGTGTGACCAATAAAAATAAGAAAGGAGAAACTGGGCATCCTTGTTTAATTCCGCGTCTAATGTCGTATCTCTGTGAAGTTTCATGGGATAATTTAACAGAACTGTAACTGTTATTGTAAAGTGTCTTAATTACACTTTGAAAATATTGACCAAAACCAAAAAATCAAAGAGTCTCAAAAATAAATAATGTTCAACTGTATCAAAAGCCTTGTAAAAGTCTAAAAATAAAATAAAGCTGTCTTCCATAATGTGCTCATTATAGTCTATCAAGTCCAACTAGTCAAATATTATTATATATGTTTGCCCTTCATAAAACCAGACTGGGTATCATCAATGATTTGGTCAAGACCTTTTTTTAAGTATTTCTGCAAAGATGGATGTGAGTAGCTTTCCATCATTGTTCATTAATGTGATTGGTCTCCAATTTTCTAACATCATAGGATCTTTGTTTGGTTTGGGGATTACAGAAATTAGGCCTTGAGTCATAGAAACAGGCAGGACCCCTAAATCAATTGCCTCCTTAAAAACATTAAATATAAATTCAACAATATCCTCCTGAAAATATTTATAGAATTCACTAATAAGGCCATCATTCCCTGGAGATTTGTTCTCTTTTTACTTGCTGATACATTGAATAGAAATAAATTCATCACAAGACTTTTGGAAGTCTTCATCTATGATTTTTGCATAGTCTTTGACAGAGTCTAGAAAGGCAGATATATCACTAGTAGGACAGGCATTACTGGTATAAAGGTTACCATAGAATTCTGAAACATATTTTGAAATATCTTTGGGGTTTTCATTTTCTTTGCCATCTATATTAAGCGAATGAATAGAGGAAATTTCGGAATCTTTTCTTTCTAAATTATAAAAGTATTTTTTTTTTTCACCTTCCTCCAACCATCTCCTCCTTGATCTTACAAATGCCCCTTTTGCTCTCTCTTCATACATTCGGTCCATTTCTAGTTGTAAAGATTATTGTCATGTCCTGAACAGTAAAGGGGTCTATTTGTTATTGTAGTTTGGTCAGGACGTGGCAGAGGGTATTTGTTTTCATGGTTTTGTGTATGTGTTTAGATAGAGGGATATTTTGTGTAGAGTGTTTCTGGGGTTTATTGGTGTAAGTGTCGATGTAGAGGGGGTAGTTGATTTAGGTGGTTCGGGGTGTGTGTGTATTGTAGAGGAGTATTTGATTTATGTGTTCCGGGGTGTTGGGTATGTGCTTGTGTTTGTATTTCTAAGGGGCTGTTCTAGTTTTGTATTTCTGTGTTGGCCTGGTATGACTCTCAATCAGGTACATCGTTGTTGCTGATTGAGAGTCATACTTAGGTAGCCTGTTTTCACCTGTCACTTTGTGGGAGATTATTTCTGTGTTTAGCTTTATGCCTTACAGGACTGTTTATCGTCGTTGTGTTTTTTGTATACGTGTTTTGTTTTGGTTTCCCTTCTTTGTCCTAATAAAAGAAGATAAGTGTACATATACCCGCTGCGTATTGGTCTCAACCCTACGACTACCGTGACAATTATTTCTTATTTCACACTTCATTAATTCCCAATATTTTCCATAAGACTTAAATAGTTGGGCTTTCCTCCAATTTTCTTGTATATTATCTTTGGCATTCATCTTGAAATTATCTTTCAACAGTCTACTATTGAGTTTCCAAAAACTCAGATTTGGTTTATTAACTTCAGATCCATTAATATTTAAAGATAAGAATATAACTTTATGATCAGTAAGAATTGATGGTTCAATGGATACCTTGACTACAGAATTATCTAATGAATTAGAAATCAACCAGAAGTCAATTTTGACTGTATGGCCATGTCCTTGTTACTCCAAGTGAAGTCCTTTTTATCAGGATATTTAGATCTCCAAATATCGACTAATCCAAGACCAAGTCATAGATTATTAAACTCAGGATTAACAATGCTGGATCTGTTAGGAGGGGGATATCTGTCAATCATCACATTAGATACAGAATTAAAATCTCCACCTAAGATAATTTTGATATCCTGAAATACAGCTATAACTCTATTAATCTCTTCTTCAAATTCTTGAAATAATATCCTGTTGTTTTGTTTGTTGTTGGATGCATAAATATTCCCTAATAAAAATATTTCACTGTTGAAATTCACTGTTAAAATTAACGTCCAGAGTGGTGAGTCTTACTACTGATGACCTTCCCTTTAAATGCACCTCTTAAAACTGCTGCACCTGCAGAGTGGTTGTTGCCATATGATAACCAGATATTGTTACCCCATTGATTTTTCCAAAAAGCTAGATCGGAAGAACAAGCATGAGTCTCTTATAGATAGTAAAAGTCTGCATTAAACCGTTTGCAATACAGGAAAATAGCCTTATGGTTGAGTAAATGACGAATACCCCTGACATTAATTGAACAAAGAGATAAAGACATTAACTTCAACCAACAACCTTGTTATGCTAATATAAGCTTTTCCTAAGGATATGTAACTCAAAAGGATTTTCATCCCATTATTAACCTCTCCAACAAAAAACAAACAAATACTGGTCATAAAGTTACCAAAGTATTCTTACTCCCACAAGGGGGAGACATTGTGTAGATTTTACAATAAGCAGTTATTCACCCATAGTCAGTGTTAAGTTTACCAGTTCTCAGGTCCGCCTTTTCTCATTCAAGTGTTTGTGTAAATTTTGTATAATAAACGGGTGTTTGAGTAGGCTAAACCAGCAAGCTGCATTCGCTAGCTAAGTAAGTGAAAATGAAAGTGAAAAAAATAGGGCTAGCTCTCTCTCTCTCTCTATTGCTCTCTCGCTTCATTTTTGGAGAAATTAATTTGTTCAAAACTCTTAAACTATTGTCTTTCTCTTTGAGGCAAAAATGTTATGCACTGCAGTGCTTGATTCATTCTCTGACCTTTTGATTGGGTGTCCCGTGTGGCTCAGTTGGTAGAGCAAGGCACTTGCAACGCCAGGGTTGTGGGTTTGATTCCCACAAAGGGACCAGAAAGAAAATTTATGCACTCACTACTGTAAGGTGTTCTGGATAAGAGCATCTGCTAAATAACTAAAATGTCAATGTAAAAAAATGTGGACAAGAGCTCTGATAGGTTGGAAGATGTCCTCCGGAAGTTGTTATAATTACTGTGTAAGTCTATGAAAGGGGGTGAGAACTACGAGCATCTTAGGTTTTCTATTGAAGTCAATGTACCCAGAGGAGGACGGAAACTAGTTGTCCTCCGGCTCCACCATGGTGCTACCCTACAGAGTGTTGTTGAGGCTACTGTGGACCTTCAGTGTGCTTTAATAAATTATTTGGTGACGTGAATATATTGAGTATAGTTTTATCTAAATAAGATAACTTTTTTAAATATTACACTATTTTTATTTTTATGAAATTCAATGGGGGGGTGGGGAGCCTCCACTGACACACATATAGCATAGTTATGTTAACAGAAATAATGGCGTGCCTTACTATTCTCCATGGTTGGTCCTTTTGCCTATTCTTTGGTGGAAGGAGCCACAGCCCACACAGTTATACACCTGAGCCTTCTTACTGCAGAACACAATCAATCCATCAGATTGATGCAGGTGTGGGTTGTAGGGTGTCTTCGTGTTCTGCATTTTTTAATATGGGTAACTCGTAAAAGATCCTGTTTTGAACTGTACCCTAACCTGAGAAGTAGAAATCAAAGGGAGAGAAACTGGGAATTGCTAAGTAAATGGAAGAATACTCTTATTGCAATGTGCGTGGCTCTTAAAAGAGCCTTTGGTTGTGCATAATGTAGTCTATCGCACAAGATGTTGCTGGGAAACAGCACCCTCCTCGTAGGAGGTGAAGGTCTCCCGCACAGGGATTGCCTCCCATGCTGCGTTGTAGGCCCCCATCCTGGCAACATCCTGCAGAGCAGCAGACATCTCCTCTAGCACACAGCAGTGAGCTGCAGGTCCCCTCCTGGTCCTCGTGACCATCCTCATGAAGTTACAGTATGCAGGACACAGGTAGCCTTCACACGCCTCTGCGTTAGTAGGGTGGACCCGATGACTCGTTGGTACCTCCGCCACTGGGATGCAAGAATGCCGAAGGTGCACTCGACGGTCAGCCTGGCTCGGGAGAGGCGGTAGTTGAAGACCATGTTCCTCCTGAAGTGTTCGCTTCAGGGAAGTGCCGCATGAGGTTACTCCGGCACGGAAAGGCCTCATCTCCCATGAAGACATGGGGCTGGGGTCCCCGGTGCTCTGCTCCTGGAATCAGGCTGTCTTCGGGAAGGTCCAGGGTGCCATCTCTGAGGGCCTGACCATGGAGGAATTCATGCCTGTCCCTTGGTTGGGAAATATCTCTCATTACAAATGATAACATTGGATAGATAGATGCATGTGCACACACGTGCATGTGTAGCATGTGACAACAGAAGGATCATATCAAGGATGGCATCACAAATCAAATCAAATCAAATCAAATCAAATTTATTTATATAGCCCTTCGTACATCAGCTGAAATCTCAAAGTGCTGTACAGAAACCCAGCCTAAAACCCCAAACAGCAAGCAATGCATGTGAAAGAAGCACGGTGGCTGGGAAAAACTCCCTAGGAAAAACTCCTGAGAAAGGCCAAAAACCTAGGAAGAAACCTAGAGAGGAACCAGGCTATGAGGGGTGGCCAGTCCTCTTCTGGCTGTGCCGGGTGGATATTATAACAGAACATGGTCAAGATGTTAAAATGTTCGTAAATGACCAGCATGGTCAAATAATAATAATCATAGTAATTGTCGAGGGTGCAACAAGTACGTCCGGTGAACAGGTCAGGGTTCCGTAGCCGCAGGCAGAACAGTTGAAACTGGAGCAGCAGCATGGCCAGGTGGACTGGGGACAGCAAGGAGTCATCATGCCAGGTAGTCCTAGGGCTCAGGTCCTCCGAGAGAAAGAAAGAAAGAAAGAGAGAATTAGAGAGAGCATATTTACATTCACACAGGACACCGGATAAGACAAGAGAATACTCCAGATGTAACAGACTGACCCTAGCCCCCCGACACATAAACTACTGCAGCATAAATACTGGAGGCTGAGACAGGAGGGATCAGAAGACACTGTGGCCCCATCCGATGATACCCCCGGACAGGGCCAAACAGGCAGGATATAACCCCACCCACTTTGCCAAAGCACAGCCCCCACACCACTAGAGGGACATCTACAACCACCAACTTACCGTCCGAAGACAAGGCCGAGTATAGCCCACAAAGATGTCCGCCACGGCACAACCCAAGGGGGGGGCGCCAACCCAGACAGGAAGACCACGTCAGTGGCTCAACCTACTCAAGTGACGCACCCCTCCCATGGACGGCATGGAAGAACACCAGTAAGTCAGTGACTCAGCCCCTGTAAAAGGGTTAGAGGCAGAGAATCCCAGTGGGAAGAGGGGAACCGACAAGGCAGAGACAGCAAGGGCGGTTCGTTGCTCCAGCCTTTCCGTTCACCTTCACACTCCTGGGCCAGACTATACTTAATCATAGGACCTACTGAAGAGATAAGTCTTCAGTAAAGACTTAAAGGTTGAGACCGAGTCTGCGTCTCTCACATGGGTAGGCAGACCATTCCATAAAAATGGAGCTCTATAGGAGAAAGCCCTACCTCCAGCCGTTTGCTTAGAAATTCTAGGGACAATTAGGAGGCCTGCGTCTTGTGACCGTAGCGTACGTGTAGGTATGTACGGCAGGACCAAATCGGAAAGATAGGTAGGAGCAAGCCCATGTAATGCTTTGTAGGTTAGCAGTAAAACCTTGAAATCAGCCCTTGCCTTAACAGGAAGCCAGTGTAGGGAAGCTAGCACTGGAGTAATATGATCAAATTTTTTGGTTCTAGTCAGGATTCTAGCAGCCGTATTTAGCACTAACTGAAGTTTGTTTAGTGCTTTATCCGGGTAGCCGGAAAGTAGAGCATTGCAGTAGTCGAGCCTAGAAGTAACAAAAGCATGGATTAATTTTTCTGCGTCATTTTTGGACAGAAAGTTTCTGATTTTTGCAATGTTACGTAGATGGAAAAAAGCTGTCCTTGAAGCAGTCTTGATATGTTCTTCAAAAGAGAGATCAGGGTCCAGAGTAACGCCGAGGTCCTTCACAGTTTTATTTGAGACGACTGTACAACCATCCAGATTAATTGTCAGATTCAACAGAAGATCTCTGTGTTTCTTGGGACCTAGGACAAGCATCTCTGTTTTGTCCGAGTTTAAAAGTAGAAAATTTGCAGCCATCCACTTCCTTATGTCTGAAACACAGGCTTCTAGCGAGAGCAATTTTGGGGCTTCACCATGTTTCATTGAAATGTACAGCTGTGTGTCGTCCGCATAGCAGTGAAATTTAACATTATGTTTTCGAATGACATCCCCAAGAGGTAAAATATATAGTGAAAACAATAGTGGTCCTAGAACGGAACCTTGAGGAACACCGAAATTTACAATTGATTTGTCAGAGGACGAACCATTCACAGAGACAAACTGATATCTTTCCGACAGATAAGATCTAAACCAGGCCAGAACTTGTCCATGTAGACCAATTTGGGTTTCCAATCTCTCCAAAAGAATGTGGTGATCGATGGTATCAAAAGCGGCACTAAGATCTAGGAGCATGAGGACAGATGCAGAGCCTCGGTCTGACGTCATTAAAAGGTCATTTACCACCTTCACAAGTGCAGTCTCAGTGCTATGATGGGGTCTAAAACCAGACTGAAGCGTTTCGTATACATTGTTTGTCTTCAGGAAGGCAGTGAGTTGCTGCGCAACAACTTTTTCTAAAATTTTTGAGAGGAATGGAAGATTCGATATAGGCCGATAGTTTTTTATAATTTCTGGGTCAAGATTCGGCTTTTTCAAGAGAGGCTTTATTACTGCCACTTTTAGTGAGCTTGGTACACATCCGGTGGATAGAGAGCCGTTTATTATGTTCAACATAGGAGGGCCAAGCACAGGAAGCAGCTCTTTCAGTAGTTTAGTTGGAATAGGGTCCAGTATGCAGCTTGAGGGTTTGGAGGCCATGATTATTTTCATCATTGTGTCAAGAGATATAGTACTAAAACACTTTAGTATCTCCCTTGAGCCAAGGTCCTGGCAGAGTTGTGCAGACTCTGGACAATGAAGCCCTGGAGGAATACCCAGATTTAAAGAGGAGTCCGTAATTTGCTTTCTAATGATCATGATCTTTTCCTCAAAAAAGTTCATAAATTTATTACTGCTGAAGTGAAAGCCATCCTCCATTTGCGAATGCTGCTTTTTAGTTAGCTTTGCGACAGTGTCAAAAAGAAATTTCGGATTGTTCTTATTTTCCTCAATTAAGTTGGAAAAATAGGATGATCGTGCAGCAGTGAGGGCTCTTCGATACTGCACGGTACTGTCTTTCCAAGCTAGTCGGAAGACTTCCAGTTTAGTGTGGCGCCATTTCCGTTCCAATTTTCTGGAAGCTTGCTTCAGAGCTCGTGTATTTTCTGTATACCAGGGAGCTAGTTTCTTATGACAGATGTTTTTAATTTTTAGGGGTGCAACTGCATCTAGGGTATTGCGCAAGGTTGAATTGAGTTCCTCGGTTAGGTGGTTAACTGATTCTTGTCCTCTGACGTCCTTGGGTAGGCAGAGGGAGTCTGGAAGGGCATCAAGGAATCTTTGGGTTGTCTGAGAATTTATAGCACGACTTTTAATCTTCCTTGGTTGGGGTCTGAGCAGATTATTTGTCGCAATTGTAAACGCAATAAAATGGTGGTCCGATAATCCAGGATTATGAGGAAAAACATTAAGATCCACAACATTTATTCCATGGGACAAAACTAGGTCCAGAGAATGACTGTGGCAGTGAGTAGGTCCAGAGACATGTTGGACAAAACCCACTGAGTCGATGATGGCTCCGAAAGCCTTTTGGAGTGGGTCTGTGGACTTTTCCATGTGAATGTTAAAGTCACCAAAAATTAGAATATTATCTGCTATGACTACAAGATCCGATAGGAATTCAGGGAACTCAGTAAGGAACACTGCATATGGCCCAGGAGGCCTGTAAACAGTAGCTATAAAAAGTGATTGAGTAGGCTGCATAGATTTCATGACTAGAAGCTCAAAAGACGAAAACGTCATTGTTTTTTTTTTTTGTAAATTGAAATTTGCTATCGTAAATGTTAGCAACACCTCCGCCTTTGCCGGATGCACGGGGGGTTTGGTCACTAGTGTAACCAGGGGGTGAGGCCTCATTTAACACAGTAAATTCATCAGGCTTAAGCCATGTTTCAGTCAGGCCAATCACATCAAGATTATGATCAGTGATTAGTTCATTGACTATAACTGCCTTGGAAGTGAGGGATCTAACATTAAGTAACCCAATTTTGAGATGTGAAGGATCACAATCTCTTTCAATAATGGCAGGAATGGAGGAGGTCTTTATACTAGTAAGATTACTGAAGCGAACACCGCCATTTTTAATTTTGCCCAACCAAGATCGAGGCACAGACACGGTCTCAATGGGGAAAGCTGAGCTGACTACGCTAACTGTGCTCGTGGCAGACTCCACTAAGCTGGCAGGCTGGCTAACAGCCTGTTGCCTGGCCTGCACCCTATTTCATTGTGGAGCTAGAGGAGTTAGAGCCCTGTCTATGTTCGTAGATAAGATGAGAGCACCCCTCCAGCTAGGATGGAGTCCGTCACTCCTCAGCAGGCCAGGCTTGGTCCTGTTTGTGGGTGAATCCCAGAAAGAGGGCCAGTTATCTACAAATTCTATCAAATGAATACATAAATATCACTTGAAGCTTGATGGTGAGCTGATCATTTGAATCAGATGTGTAGTGCTATGGCAAAAACAAAAATGTGCACCTCTTTGGGTCTCCAGGACCAGGTTTGAGAACCACTGCTCTTGGGACATTCATTGGAACCTCTTCATCTGCATACAGGCTTTCACAGCTCTCTGTATCTGAGGACAGAAAACATCACAAAGAAACAGGCTTCATTAAACTGAAATTAGAAAGCACTGAATATTATGTTGCTATTATCTCTGTCCTCAGTTTTTCTCTCGAAGGACTGAAACTACACAAAAGTACCTGCCCTATCCAGAGTAGCCTACTCTCTCCCTCCTTTGACAGCTGGAGCTGCTAATCCTTTCACCCTCTTCCATTGCTCTTAGCTAGCTAGCTATCTACCTACCTACAAGTGCATTTGGAGTGTGTGTTTTACATTTATTTACAAGATAGCTACTTAACTTCATATTAGCTAGCTATCTGGTGATTTATTTAATTCACATAGCTAGGTAGCTATACAGTATTTAAAGGTGGCTAGATAGCTAGCTACGTTAGCAGTTCATTTGAGCTAGCCTGCACAATACTGTAGTTAGCTAGCTTCACCTGGAATGCTTTTCCAACAGTCTTGAAGGAATTCCCACATATGCTGAGCACTTGTTGGCTGCTTGTCTTTTACTCTGCCGTCCAACTCATCCCAAACCATCTCAATTTGTTTGATAGGGCGGTGCACAATTGGCCCAACGTCGTCCGGGTTTTGCCGGGGTAGGCCGTCATTGTAAATAAGAATTTGTTCTTAACTGACTTGCCTAGTTAATTAAAGGTTAAATAAAAAATAGCCCTTACACATGCTGGAGGTGTGTTGGGTCATTGTCCTGTTGAAAAACAAATGATAGTACTGCTAATCGCATACCAGATGGGATGGCATATCGCTGCAGAATGCTGTGGTAGACATGCTGGTTAAGTGTACCTTGAATTCTAAGTAAATCACTGACAGTGTCACCAGCAAAGCACCATCACACCTCCTCCATGCCTCACGGTAGGAACCACACATGCAGATATCATTCGTTCACCTACTCTGTGTCTCACAAAGACACGGCGGATGGAACCAAAAATCTCAAATTTGTAGTCATCAGACCAAAGGACAGATTTCCACCGGTCTAATCAAAACAAATGAAATGTTATTTGTCACATGCGCTGATTACAACAGTGAAATGCTTACTTACAAGCCCTTAACCAACAATGCAGTTTTAAGAAAAATACCAAAAACAAAAGATTAATGTCCATTGCTCATGTTTCTTGGCCCAAGCAAGTCTCTTCTTATTATTGGTGTCCTTTAGTAGCGGTATCTTTTCAGAAATTTGACCATGAAGCCTTGATTCAAGCAGTCTCCTCTGAACAGTTGATGTTGTGATGTGTCTGTTACCTGAACCCTGTGGAGCATTTATTTGGGCTACAATTTCTGAGGCTGGTAACACTAATGAACATATTGTCTGCAGCAGAGGTAACTCTGGGTCTTCCTTTCCTGTGGCGGTCCTCATGAGAGCCAGTTTCAACATAGCGCATGATGGTTTTTGCGACTGCACTGTTTTAAAGTAATGATGGACTGACATTTCTCTTTGCTTATTTGAGCTATTCTTGCCATAATATGGACATGGTCTTTTACCAAATAGGGCTATCTTCTGTATACCACCCCTACAACACAACAGATTGGCTAAAATGCATTAGGATGGAAAGAAATTCAACAAAATAACTTTTAACAAGGCACACCTGTTAATTGAAATGCATTCCAGGTGACTACCTTCCAGGTGACTACCTCATGAAGCTGGCTGAGAGAATGCCAAGAATGTTCAAAACTGTCATCAAGGAAAAGGGTGGCTACTTTGAAGAATATTGTCCGGACCTCTGGCAGTCTCTATGGGGGTGCCACAGGGTTCAATCCTCGGGCTGACTCTTTTCTCTGTATATATCAATGATGTCGCTCTTACTGTGGGTGATTCTTTGATCCACCTCTACGCAGATGACAACGTTCTGTAAACATCTGGCCCGTCTTTGGACACTGTGATAACAAACCTCCAAACGAGCTTCAATGCCATACAACACTCCGTGGCCTCCATCTGCTCTTAAATGCTAGTAAAATGGACAACTATAAATACCTAGGTGTCTGGCTAGACTGTAAACTCTCCTTCCAGACAAACATTAAGCATCTCCAATCCAAAATTAAATCTAAAATTAGCTTCCTATTTCGCAACAAAGCCTCATTCACTCATGCTGCCAAACATACCCTCGTAAAACTGACTATCCTACCAATCCTTGACTTCTGCGATGCCATTTACAAAATAGCCTCCAACACTCTCCTCAGCAAATTGGATGCAGTCTATCACAGTGCCAACCGTTTTGTCACCAAAGCCCCATATACTACCCACCACTGCGACCTGTATGCTCTCGTTGGCTGGTCCTCGCTACATATTCATCACCAAACCCACTGGGTAAAGGTCACCTATAAGTCTTTGCTAGGTAAAGCTCCGCCTTATCACAGCTCACTGGTCACCATAGCAACACCCACCCGTAGCACGTGCTCCAGCAGGTATATTTCTCTGGTCATCCCCAAAGCCAACACCACCTTTGGCCGCCTTTCCTTCCAGTTCTCTGCTGCCAATGACTGGAACGGATTGCAAAAATCACTGAAGTTGGAGACTTATATCTCCCTCACTAACTTTAAGCATCAGCTGCCAGAGCAGCTTACCGATCGCTACAACTGTACATAGCCCATCTGTAAATAACCCATCCAACCAACTACCTACCTCATCCCCATATTTGTGTTTGTTTTTCTGCTCTTTTGCACACCAGTATTTCTACTTGCACATCCTCACCTGCACAACTATCACTCCAGTGTTAATTGCTAAATTGTAATTACTTTGCCTCTATGGCCTATGTATTTCCTTACCTCCTTACTTCATTTGCACACACTGTACACATATTTTTCTATTGTGTTATTGACTGTACATTTGTTTATCCCATGTGCAACTCTGTGTTGTTGTTTTTGTCGCACTGCTTTGCTTTATCTTGGCTAGGTCGCAGTTGTAAATGAGATCTTGTTCTCAACTGGCCTACCGAGTTAAATAAAGGTGAAAAAAAAGAATCTCATATAAAATATGTTTTGATTTGTTTTACACTTTTTTTGGTTACTACATGATTCCATATGTGTTTTTTCATAGTTTTGATGTCTTCACTATTATTCTACAATATACAAAATAGTAAAAATAAAGAAAAACCCTGGAATGAGTAGGTGTCGAAACTTTTGACTGGTACTGTATGTCACCAGTAGGCCAAGTAATTGTACCGTTAATACCCATCATTTGGTTACATTAATTTCTGTTAATGCATGTATTAATTCATAATTTACCGTTCTACCGTAATTTCCGGACTATTAAGCGTACCTGAATATAAGCCGCACCCACAGAATTTTTCAAAAATTATTATTTTGAACATAAATAAGCCGCACATGTCTATAAGCCGCAGTTGCCTACCGGTACATTGAAACAAATGAACATTACACAGGCTTTAACGAAACACGGCTTGTAACAAAAATAAATAGGCTTTAACGAAACACGGCTTGTAACAAAAATAAATAGGCTTTAACGAAACACAGCTTGTAACAAAAAATTAAAAATTAGCAGTAAGCTTTAGTTGTCTTTTCCTCACGCTGCTGTTTCCAACGTCTTATCATCGACTCATTAAGACCAAGCTCCCGTGCAGCAGCTCTATTTCCTTTTCCAACAGCCAGATCAATCGCCTTCAACTTGAAAGCTGCATCATATGCATTTCTCCGTGTCTTTGCCATGATGAGGGTGACAAAATGACTACCGTAATCAGAATGATGGGAAGTTTGAGAGCGCTCGATTTAATCTAAACAGTAAACAAAAAAGTTGTTTGACCTTAACCCGTTCGGCAATTTCATTGGTCTAATGAAAGCTTCATGCCGCCAAAAAACTGAGCACGTCACAGAATGTGTTTTTTTGGAGAGAAAAAAAATTAAAAGCGGGAAAAATCCATATATTAGCCGCGTCATTGTTTAAGCCGCGAGGTTCAAAGCTGGGAAAAAAGTTGCGGTTTATAGTCCGGAATTTACGGTAATTCTCGGAGTTTAAATGTTGTTTGCAGAGTTCAAAACCTGCTACACTTGTGAGAAACCAGTATGTTTTTTTCATAACCATCATTTATGAGTTTTGTCAATTTTGCTATTGTCTTTTGTTTGGCGTGCTCTATGTGAGCAATGAGCATGTCTCTGTCTGGTTTCTCTGTCCTGATAATGTTCAGGGAACGTGCACGCCTGAGCACGCATAGAAGTACCTGGCCTGCTGCATGCAAATTTAGGAAAGTCCCCTTTTGGGGATGTCTGAGTTCTGATCATCCCATATATCCAGTGGATATACAGTTGAAGTCATAAGTTTACATGCACTTAGGTTGGAGTCATTAAAACACGTTTTTCAACCACTCCACACATTTCTTGTTAACAAACTATAGTTTTGGCAAGTTGGTTAGGACATCTACTTGTGCATGACACAAGTAATTTTTCCAACAATTGCTTACAGACAGATTATTTCCCTTATAATTCACTGTATCACAATTCCAGTGGGTCAGAAGTGTACATACACTAAGTTGACTGTGCCTTTAAACAGCTTGGAAAATTCCAGAAAATGATGTCATGGCTTTAGAAGCTTCTGATAGGCTAATTGACATAATTTGAGTCAATTGGAGGTGTACCTGTGGATGTATTTCAAGGCCTACCTTCAAACTCAGTGCCTCTTTGCTTGACATCATGGGAAAATCAAAAGAAATCAGCCAAGACATCAGAAAAAGATTGTAGACCTCCACAAGTCTTGTTCATCCTTGGGAGCAATTTCCAAACGCCTGAAGGTACCACGTTCATCTGTACTAACAATAGTACGCAATAATAAACACCATGGGACTGCGCAGCCGTCGTACCGCTCAGGAAGGAGACGCGTTCTGTCTCCTAGATATGAATGTACTTTGGTGCGAAAAGTGCAAATCAATCCCAGAACAACAGCAAAGGACCTTGTGAAGATGCTGGAGGAAACCGGTACAAAAGTATCTATATCCACAGTAAAACGAGTCCTATATCGACATAACCTGAAAGGCCGCTAAGCAAGGAAGAAGCCACTGCTCCAAAACCGCCATAAAAAAGCCAGACTATGGTTTGCAACTGCACATGGAGACAAAGATCGTACTTTTTGGAGAAATGTCCTCTGGTCTAATGAAACAAAAATAGAACTGTTTGGCCATAATGACCATCGTTATGTTTGGAGGAAAAAAGGGGAGGCTTGCAAGCCGAAGAACACCATCCCAACCGTGAAGCAAGGGGTGGCAGCATCATGTTGTGGGGGTGCTTTGGTGCAGGAGGGACTGCAGGAGGGACACAAAATAGATGGCATCATGAGGTATGAACATTATGTGGATATATTGAAGCAACATCTCAAGACGTCAGTCAGGAAGTTAAAGCTTGGTCGCAAATGGGTTTTCCAAATGTACAATGACCCCAAGCATACTTCCAAAGTTGTGGCAAAATGGCTTAAGGACAACAAAGTCAAGGTATTGGAGTGGCCATCACAAAGCCCTGACCTCAATCCTGTAGAAGATTTGTGTGCAGAACTGAAAAAGCGTGTGCGAGCAAGGAGCCTACAAACCTGACTCAGTTACACCAGCTCTGTCAGGAGTAATGGGCCAAAATTCACCCAACTTATTGTGGGAAGCTTGTGGAGGGCTACCCGAAATGTTTGACCCAAGTTAAACAATTTAAAGGCAATATTACCAAATACTAATTGAGTGTATGTAAACTTCTCACCCACTGGGAATGTGATGGAATAAATAAAAGCTCTCTACTATTATTCCGACATTTCACATCCTTAAAATAAAGTGGTGATCCTAACTGACCTAAGACAGGGAATTTTTACTTGGATTAATTGTCAGGAATTGTGAAAAACTGAGTTTAAATTTATTTGGCTAAGGTGTATGTAAACTTCCGACTTCAACTGTATGAACTCATCGGTGCGGTAATCTCTGAGGGCCCGGAATAGACTGTATAATGTTGTTGATACAAGTTTGCTAGCAACAGTTGATTGATTTGATACAATGTTGCCCTTCACTAGCAATAGCTCAAGTCAAGACCGATAGAAATGGGGGCAAACAGGTGGAGTAGAGCGATGTATACGTGCGTATCCCGTACATATGCCTATTAAAACTTGAACTTGAAAGAACCTGAATTTTCATCAGGATATTTTCTACTGGTTTTATTTGTTAGCTCTATGTGTTTGACTTAGTTGACAATGGAAGTTATAGGCCTACTGCTTCTCATGGGAAACAACTATGATTTAATCGTCTTGACCCCATTCGATGCTAAATGCATAGTATGTATAGTAATAAACTATTGTCAGATCTTCTGTGAATTAACAGACGCAATAGCCTACTTTGACAGAACCTGAATTTCTCCATCTTTCCTCTGTCCACTGTTCTTGTTCCCTCCAGGTTCCAGACTGAGGACAGATGTGGTGGAGGTGCCCCCACGGATTGTCCACCACCCCTCAGATGTGGTGGTCAAGGTAGGCAGCCCCGCCACCCTCTCCTGCCGCGCCGACGGCACACCCGAGCCCTCCATTGAGTGGCTCCGCAATGGCCAGCCCCTGGAAATGGACAAGCTCGACAGCCAATCGCGGCCCATCGTCCTGTCGGAGGGCAGCCTTTTTTTCCTCAGCGTGGTGCCAGGGAGGCGGAGTCAGTCACATGAGGGCGTGTACGCGTGCATGGCAAGGAACAGCGCTGGCAAGGCCACCAGCCGCAACGCCTCCCTCTTTATCGCAGGTAAGACTGTGGGGATGTCTTTCAAATTAGATGGACATGCGTATCTTATTATAAATTCCAAGATGCCATGCAGAAATAATTGCACTGTAGGATAAAGAGAGGTACCATGTTATAGAGAGGTCCCACTGTTATAGATCATGTGAGTGAAGAGACTATGTATCAGTCTCAGCAGTGTGCAGACTAACTAATAAATCACTCAAGGGCTTGATTGGCTCAATCAGGTGTGCTCATACTGAGATGGAACCAAAGCCACACACAGCGGCCTTCCAAGTACTTAAAAACACTATGCCATATGGATGTGAAAATCTGGCCTTAGAATACATTCTGTTGTCTTGGTTGGATGGCCCTCTGTGGCTCCTACATCCTGTCCCATTAACTTCTTCTCTTCCTCCATGCTGATCTTAAATGTGATATCAATCTGATATATGATCCTTCAGGTCCACGGAAAGCCCGCAGTAACCACAGACCCCTGCTCCAGAGAGAAAGCGAGAGACGTTGAGATTGTTCGTGTGATTGCTGAGTAGAATTATTATTATATATATATTTTTTTAAACATTTATTTAACTAGGCAAGTCAGTTAAGAACAAATTCTAATTTACAATGACGGCCTACCAAAAGGCAAAAGGTCTCCTGTGGGGACGGGGGTTGGGATTAAAATATATATATATATTTATATGTATATATAGGACAAAACACACATCACGACAAGAGACAACACAACTCTACATAAAGAGAGACCTAAGACAACAACACAGCATGGCAGCAACACATGACAACACAGCATGGTAACAACATGGTAGCAGGACAACATGGTAGCAGCACAAAACATGGTACAAACATTATTGGGCACAGACAACCGCACAAAGGGCAAGAAGGTAGAGACAACAATACATCACGCAAAGCAGCCACAACTGTCAGTAAGAGTGTCGATGGTTGTCTTTGTCTTTGTCTTTGAATGAAGAGATTGAGATAAAACTGTCCAGTTTGAGTGTTTGTTGCAGCTCGTTCCAGTCGCTAGCTGCAGCGAACTGAAATTAAAGAGGGTCCAAAATCAATGTTTACCACCTTCCCAGAACAAACACTCTGCTAACTTACCCCTGACCCCCAGCCTCTGTTTGCACCCAAAATAGGGTCACCCACAGACCACTGGATTCCTGAGCTGGATGGTATAATTAGTGGCTGATTGACTTGTTGGGGGAACTTCCCTGGAGCAGTACGTGGTGGAGGCATGGAGCCATTGGGACAGTAAACAGTGGCACTTTACTTTCGATTGAGTTATAGTAGCAGATCGATTGTAGTATAGTTTGCGTTTAACCTTTATTTATCCATGTTAGTCTCAATAAGATAATTGTGTATTTGTGACCTTTTGTAAGTATAGTTGAACTGGTTAGGTTAGTAGCCTCTACAGTAATGAGTCATGCAGCACTGTTAATTCATGAGTTGGGCTAAGTTCTCTATCATAACTAGACAATTCTTGAGTTCAAGAATACCCTTAATACATTTTAAAGAAGTCCAGCCTTGGATCATTCCTCGATGAAGAGTGGAGATATTCCAGTGGTAGTTTATGGCACTAGACCATTGTAACCATACGTGCGACCAAGTAGACACCAAATACTTTTTGTCTCATGATTCCATGTGGTGTCCTAATGTAATACCTATGTTATGACATCAGTGAAGATTTAAACAGACATCCTAAACATGTGGTAATATACACATGCAAGGTGAAAATGCCATTGTCTCTTGTCCTTTTGGATATAATGGAAGGGAGCTCCTTAGACCTTCAACTGAAATGGTTCACAGTGACTCTTAACGATTGAGTAAACATGACAAGTTCCTGTAAAGAGGTCAGGCTTGTCTGTCATGTACTTGTGCTTATAACAATGTAGACAGGTCAAGTTTGCTCTATGAATTGTTTGGGACCTCTGGGGAATATATGAGGTTGTTGATGGGCAACACTGGACAAAAGCACTGTGTATTCCGTATATAGAATATATGGATATTTAGAGCTGTGCAATGTGGTCCAAAATGTATAGTGTGATATGGTGTGGTAATGGTACTGTGAAATAAGATAAATCATTAGATTAGTTCATTATAAGAATTGCATATTTTCGGTGGTCACAACTCTCATTTGTAGGAAGCCAAGTCAAGCAGACAGTGATGCGTGTTGTGCTGGGCACATGTTTCCCAGGCAATGTTTATTAACTACAGGCTTGGAGACTGACTTTGACGTTGTTATCCAATGTAATGTTATAGCCGTGTGCACCAGCTAGTCTCAAACCCACTGTTTATGAATGGACGGCCTCTGTGTGTTCTTTCAGCTCTGCGTGAGGACTTCCGGGTGCAGCCCAGTGACGTGGAGGTGGCTGTGGGGGAGGTGGCGGTGATGAACTGCAGCCCGCCGGTGGGCCACCCAGAGCCCAATGCCATCTGGAGAAAAGACGGGGTCCCCATCAACAACACCAACCCGCACTACACTGTGAGACCTCCTTTATAACATAGCTACATGCTTTGTAGGGCTTTCTTTCTATGCCTTTTGAAATTAGAAATTGACAATGGGACAGTTGTCAGTGTGCATTTCAGTGCAGTAAATGTATTTTTAAGACACTATGGTTTTTCCATAATATGGAACAGATATTCTATAATATTGTAAATTCATTACAATATTATTGTAATTCATTTTTTAAACTAATTTCCAGAGGTGGCAGGAGCTGAAATGCATACTGTTTTGAATACTTATTTCTTGAATCATATCAGTGGTAACACGTTATTACCAACAGAGGGCACTGTTGTACAACATTTTGATTAAAACCACATGCTGCTTCATACATTTTCCTCCATTATTAATAAAAGAGGACATGTCACCTTGGATGAAAAACTATCCCCCCAAAAAATCCTCATTTATTTTTAACTGTATGTGCATGCTCCCCATGTGACCTATAGGAACTGAATGGGAAGTTGATAATCGCCCCAGCCCAGAGAAATGACTCTGGCGTGTACATCTGTGTGGCCTCCAACACTGTGGGAGTAAGAGAGAGCAGGGCCGCCCGCCTGTCTGTCCTAGGTAAGATGAAACCCTGACTCCATGTACAGTACCATTTTAGCGATAACCTTTTTTACACTACTGAGTCAAGCTGTACTTCGCTGGCCTGGTTATGCATCCACCGTAGTTGCTGGAAAATGTGAAAAGAACAGTCTACACAGTACAGTTTGGGTTGGCACATCAGTGTGAAAAAGGTATGTCAGTGTTTGCTATTGATATAAGGGATAGCATGGAATTGAGTGCTTAGAGATATGATATGAATAACCATAATTTGTGTATTTGCCCATGCTTTCTCCATCCCCAGCCAAACCAGTTTTGGTGCTGAAGCCTCAGGATGTGTCGGTGGGGACAGGGGATAATGCCCAGTTCTACTGCGAGGCTAAAGGAGACCCCATGCCTGCTGTGGAGTGGAGCCGCGAGCAGGGCCCTCTGCCCAACGGCAGGTCTGATTCTTGATTCAACAAAAAAACTTTATTGTCCATTAAATCTACACTAGAAACTGTTCTTGACCTGAGGTTTACAACATGTGGTTTGTATGCATGACTGTAAGTCACTTTGGATAAATGCATCTGCTAAATGGCTTATATTATTATATACAGGAGGTCAAAAAGTATTTGGACGGTGACAATATATATATATATATATATTCTTTTGGCTCTGTACTCCAGCACTTTGGATTTGAAATTATACAATAACTATGAGGTTAAAGTGCAGACTGTCAGCTTTAATTTGAGGGTGAACCGTTTAGAAATTACAGCACTTTTTGTACGTAGTCCCCCCTGTTTTAATTAAGGAACCAAAAGTATTTGGACAAATTAACTTATGTGTATTAAAGTAGACAAAAGTCTTGGGGGTGTAATCTTTGTGACTCTTTGAGCTACTCTTCTGCACAGTCAGTACATGTGTCATAACATGCATTATTAATATGCAATAATAATAATAAGTAATTCTTTGATTTGTAATAATTTCATACAGTTGCTATAGTGAATGTTGTGTTGGTTGCTGTGTCATGTCTGTAGGTATCTAGTGAATCCTGACCAGAGCCTCCAGATCCACTACGTGACACCACAGGATTCTGGGAGGTACACCTGCACAGCTGTCAACGACGTGGGGGTGGTCACCGCCAGCGCACAGCTAGTGGTGGAGGGTAAGAGTGCTTAGCTTGGGCCTTCACCACTACATTTATGTGTTGTGTATTTGTTGAATGTGTAACGTACAGTGTTTATTTTGTATACAGCAGTACTGTTTGTCTAAGACAATTTCCCCCTGAGGGAAATTAAAGTTGATCCTGTCCTATCCTATTTCCTTACAGCTAGAATAGAATGTATTTCTTTCTCCCAGGGGAATACAGAAAACTCTACTGGAATGCTAAACAAGGACCATATTATTCACAATATTTGCAGCAGGATGTAACACAAACAAAAACATGACTTTTTATGATGTTTGTGATATGGTAGAGGAAATGAGTGTGGTTCTAAAGTAAACTGTTTTTATGAGCACTATGGGACTTTTTGTTACATGGAGTTTAGTTTGTGTCAATTTCAGTGCCAGTAGGGAATTTCAATTTATGAATAGAAAAGTGTACAACATTATTTTCTATGAAGATTTTTCTCCCTCCTTCACAGAAGCTGCAAGCACCAGACAGAGGGACCTTCACAGAGAGTTGTCGGACCTGCGCATAGCTCTGGAGAATGTGACGGTGCTGACTCCAACCTCCAACATGTCCCAAGTGCAGTGGAAGGTACAGACATCAGACACGTCACATGGAGGTTCATGTATTACTATGAAAACTGTTTTCACATAACAGATGACTGCATCAAGACGTTGAGAGAGTATCCCCCAGCTAACACTTCAATAGTGAACTCCTAATGTAAGGAATTTACCTTTTGCTAAACTAAGATTCAGACCTGACATTTTTTATGTTTGTTTAGAACATTATTTACATGTCACAAACCACATTTCCATCCACAGTTTTTTTATGTGAGTAAAAAAACAAAAATGACAGCTGTGATGGAAACAGGAAGTTTTGGTACAATTTTATAAATGCCGACGGATCATTTGTTTGTTTGACATGGTGGGATCTTTTCGTGCCTCTAAAATCAGTTATGCGAGAAATGGTGGTGGAAATGCCTTTATGAGCAAATATTGATATAATAACCGTCATTTCGAAGTAAACTTGGAGTCACGTGATGATATGGTGTGTGGTCCTCCCACTACGACTCGGGAAACTATGCAGTTTATTAGAATACAGATTAAATAAGTTATGATGAACTTCGCTGGGTGGTGAAAGTGACGGTGAACTTGATGCTCCTTTCCAATACATTTTGAGGGTCTTATTCTGGTGACATGATGATCGATGCTTGACTGCCATTTGACGAATAAAAATATTCTCGCTCTTATCCATATTAAACTCATAGCCTACCCGCACTGTATCTGCAAACTTTATTTGGTACATGAAAACTTAGTGCACACAAAATCGTCTGTCATCACGCACTGATTTATATCCGCAACAAGTCCGTTTGGTGAAATCACACCACTGGTGGGAAAATGCACATATTTTCTTTATGCGGATTTTAGACTATTCACATGAAAATCTGTCGCCAATTGGATGGAAATCTAACTACAGATAACATTCAAAGAATTCAAAACTGCCATAATGTTCAGTAATTTTTGTAATTATCAAGTAATCAATGGCAATCTATGTTAACTTTGGCAATTTATACCTGAATACATTTTGTAAAATGTATTCATATTTAGTATTAATTTTTTATATCTGTGTCCATATTGTCCATGAGTTTCAAGTGGATATACCATATGGCTTGCCTAGTTAAATAAAGGTTAAATATTGTTTTTGTACATTTAAATGGTTAAAGAGGAAATAGCTTAATTAATGAAAAAAGCATATAATCAACAATGGCATTATTTTCAATTAACTCTGCAACTCTTCTAACTATTTATTTTTTTCATAACTGCCACCAGTTTGGCGGCAAAAGATTTACAACAAAAGACATTGACATAGTAAAATAAAAAAAGGTGTGTACATTTTTTTATGTATATTTCATGCTGAAACCCACATATTAAACACCAATGGTATTCACAGTCTATGGTTTATATTTAGGCTAATGTTTTACAGCTTTGCCAGAGTATTTGTTATTTAAAAAAAATAATCATATTTGATTATTTTATATGTTTGACATGTGATAAGGCCACACAAAAGGCTATAGATATTAAGACACCTGTGATAATCTGAAGTTCCCAAAATGGCCACTAGATGTTGTGTGATAAAATTCCCCCCAAACCTGAAAGTTAGCAAAGTTCTGGTAGTTTCCTGGAAATATTCAAAAGTTACCAGTAATATACCCTCCCATTGCAACCCTAGTTTCTACACGCAAAAGCGCAAATCTCATTATTGCTTGATAACTGTGTCTTTCCTTTTTGTTATTTTTCTTTCAGCTCCAGTCTTTCCCAACCCAGCCTCAATACTTGGATGGTTTCGAGGTCCTCTGTCGCTCTCTCTTGCCCGCCAGTTCGGACTGGGCTGCTAAGAGGGTGCCACTACCCAACTTTCAAACACTGGTCGGCCCACTCAAGAGGGGCTACAAGTATGAGTTCAAAGTGCGTCCCTACGGCAGCAGCTTGTATGGCCGGGAGAGCAACACCAGGCACCTGCGTGTACCTGAAACGGGTAAGTAAGGGTTCAAAAAAGTAAACCAAAAAGTATGCAAATATACAGTAGGTGTGTCTTTGGATACTTTGGCTCAGGAGTAGTCTGACTTTATTGAATCAAGGTGGTCCTTTGCGCTAATTTGTACTATGAAGATGAAAAACTATGATTTGAATCAAGATGGGTCATATGTGTGGTTTTTACACGTGTATTGTTATTTTCATGACACTCCATCTTCCTGCAGTGCCTAGCGCCCCACCTCAGGCCGTCTCCATAACAATGGCCCCTGACCACAATGAAACGGTCTATGTGACCTGGGAGCCTCCACCCCACAAAGCTCACAATGGCATCATCCAGGGATACCAGGTAAGAATAAGATGGCTACCTACACCTTTACCTTCTTGTATCTATGCCTGAAAAATCTAGCACCTATCATTCTTGTATGCTCCACAATGTGTTTTATGACATGTTTGAGAGCATGCAAGAAATTCCAGGGTGAGTTTATTTTCTCTATATGCCTGACATTATGTAAAGTGTTGAAACAATCCTCTTGTTCAATACCTTGTACTATGTTTAACATATTAAATTCACATTCACAATTGAATTAGACATTGTATTGACAGGGGGTCCTCTGCAACCCTGGTGTGCAAGCTTTTGTTCAAGTGCAAAATAACTGATTCAACTAAGTAGTCCTGATAGAAGAACACCATGATAAGATGAATCAAAGCTGTGGGCTGGAACAAAAGCCTACTTTCCCTGACCAGAGTTTCATAGTATCCCTGCTGTGGAAGCAATTACCTGAGTGCACACACACACACGCGCGCACACACACGCGCGCACACGCGTGCACACACACACACACACACACACAGTTCTCTATAATGCTTCCTTGGTTCCCTCTTTGAGCTCTGTGTGTGCGTTTATCCTGTCCAGTTGTGGTGTGTGCAGTTGGAGGAGCAGCAGTACCTGAACTGGACAGTGGACAGTGGGACCCACAGTCTGGAAATAAACCCTCTGTACCCAGGCAAAGAGTACTGGGTCCAGGTGGCAGCAGTCAACGGAGCTGGCGTCGGGGTGCAGAGTGACCCCCATAGACTGGTCATAGGTCAGTGACAACACGCCACAGATATCTGTATGGTCAACCAACATCACAGGGTTACAAAACCTTACATAAAACAAGACTACAATAGTAGATTTGTGCAATTTGCAGTCCAGTTCATTGAAAGCATCAATGCGGGTTGGAAGGTTTGAAGATGAATGAAACAGATGTGTATAACACTGTATGTGTTAGTGTCAGTAGTGGAAAAACAACCTAATTGTCATACTTGAGTAAAAGTAAAGATATATTTATAGAAAATTACTCAAGTAAAAGTGAAAGTCACCCAGCGAAATACCACTTGAGTAAAACTCAAAGTATTTGGTTTTAAATATACTTAAGTATTAAAAGTCAATGTAATTGATAGAATATACTTAAGTATCAAAAGTAAATGTATAAATAATTTCACAATTAAGTAAACCAGACGGCACGATTTTCTTGTTTTTTAAATTTCCGGATAACCAGGGCACACTCCTCCACTCAAACATAATTTGCAAACAAAGCATTTGTGTTTAGTCCGCCAGATCAGAGGTAGTAGGGAGGACCAGGGATGTTCTCTTGAGAAGTGCACGAATTGGACCATTTTCCTGTTCTGCTAAGCATTCGAAATGTAAAGAGTACTTTTGTGTTTCAGGGAAAATGTATGGAGTAAAAAGTACATTATTTTCTTTAGGAATGTAGTGAAGTAAAAGTTGTCAAAATATAAATGGCAAAGTACAGATACCCCCAAAAACAATTTATTTTTACTTAAGTACTTTATACCACTGGTTAGTGTTTATGTAGACACAGCAGGCACAATTCAGATATGTTGCCTAATTATTGACAAAAGATCTGATCTGATTGGTTAAAAGACCACTACATGTAAAAATATCAGAATTAGATTGCTTGTATAAATACAGCCTTGACTGTACAGTGTTTGCCCCCTTTCTGGAATTCTCTATTTTTGCATATTTCTGATACTGAATGTTATCAGATCTTCAACCAAAACCTAATATTAGATAAAGGCAACCTGAATTTACAAATAACAACAACAAAAAACTAAATTAAAAAAAAAAAAAAATATATATATATATATATATATATATATATATATATATATATATATATATATATATACTACCATTCAAAAGTTCTTTCTTCTGAAACTCATGAAGGCTATTCCAAGCGAGAAATTACCAAGAAACTGAAGATCTCGTACAACGCAGTGTACTACTCCCTTCACAGAACAGCGTGAACTGGCTCTAACCAGAATAGAAAGAGGAGTGGGAAGCCCGGGTCCATAACTGAGCAAGAGGGCAAGTACATTAGGGTGTGTAGTTTGAGAAACAGACGTCTCACAAGTCCTCAACTGGCAGCTTCATTAAATAGTACCCTCAAAACACCAGTCTCAACGTTAACAGTGAAGAGGTGACTCCGGGATGTTGGCCTTCTAGACAGAGTTCCTCGGTCCAGTGTCTGTGTTCTTTTGCCCATCTTAATCTTTTATTTTTATTCGCCAGTCTGAAATATGGCTTTTTCTTTGCAAAAGAACACAGAGCCGGGGTCCTTCTTGGCTGTGATTGGCAACGCTGGAATAAGAAGAGGACCACCATCTGTTAACCTCAATGACCTTAAACTCAGATTCGTCCCTTGAACTGCCAGATGGTGAAGTGTGATTCATTACTTTAGAGAATGCGTTTACACTGCTCCCGAGTCCAATGGCAGCGAGCTTTACACCACTCCAGCTGATGCATGGGTATCTTAGGCTTGTGTGCGGCTGCTCAGCCATGGAAACCCATTTCATTGGGTTTCCATGGCTGAGCAGCCACGTTGCTTCAAGAGGCAGTTTGGAAATCGTAGCGAGTGTTGCAAACCGAGGACTGACGATTTTTACATGCTACACACTTCAGCACTCGGCGGTCCCATTCTGTGAGCTTGTGTGGCCTACCACTTCGCTGCTTCGCCGTTGTTGCTCCTAAACGTTTCCACTTCACAATAACAGCACTGAAATAGCCAAATCCACGAATTTCGGTGGATTCGAGTTGTCCATATGCTTGTGTGTGTGTGTGTATGTATGTATGTATGTATGTATGTATGTGTATATATATATATATATGTATATATATATAGTATGTGTGTGTGTGTGTATATATATATATGTATATATATATATATACCCACATTGCCAATCATGTGTGTGATATCATTTCCCTCTTTCATATTCTCTCTCTGCCTTATTTTATTTCTGTCTGTCTGTCTCTTTTCCTCTCTCTGTCTCTGTCTCTCTGGGTTTTAATTTATTTATGTCTTGTTTTTTATTTCCCTCCCTCCCTCCCTCTTACAGACTCCCAGAGGTCCGGGGCCCCCCAGTCAGACAGCCCCAGTATGGACCTGACTCAGGTCCTGGCTGTGCTGAGGGACCCTGTGTTCATCGGAAGCATTGGCGCCCTCCTGTGGTGCGTCCTAATGGTGACGGCCTTCTGCCTGTACCGCCGCCACACCCAATCCGGCGACCACCTGGGACGAGGCCACGGCAAGGCTAAAGGTCTGTCTGGGCTGGAAGTGGGGGCTAGCTTATATGTTGTAACCTTGCTAAGCTTATGCTAAAGATATCTTAGCATGGATATGTCATGCTATTCTAGTCAACTGTGTTGTTATGGCTACGTAATCAGCGTTAGCTGCTAATCAGGTTTTAATGTGTGAGTATTATTTGGCTAAAACAAGAGAGGTTGTAGCTATATGATGTGTAACTAGAGGTTTTACACCACAAGGTTGTATAGTAGCAGGCATGCTATTACTTACATAAGTAGGCTTTTACTTTAGACTTTCTCATCATTCAAAGTAAATGCTATATGAGAATTTATATTAAGGACACTTTAGCATCTATATCGTTGTAGGGATGTTACAATGATATGGAAGCTTGTGCTATGGAAGCGTGTGCTTCTACATCTGCTTTGCTTGTTGTTTGGGGTTTTAGGCTGGGTTTCTGTAACACACTTTGTGACATCAGCTGATATAAAAAGGGCTTTATAAATACGATTGATTGATAGTGTTGAATGACAAGATTAACATTAACATCTCCAATTTCCTGTATAAGCTGTGATACCTCATTGTGATATCAACCAAGTGACTGTTACTCTGGGTTTTGCAGGTTTGTACAGGTTGGCCAGTGAGGACCTAATCATCAAACACCGGTAGGTGGAAGACCGTGTCGCTCATTGAAAAGGATTTCACTACTTTTTGTTTTTTAAGGTGTATACAGTAATATGATCTGATCCACTGTATGTGGCTCCTAGTTTTGCCATTTTAACCATACGCAATACATGGGATTGACTGACTGACTGACTTGATTGATTGACCTGCGTCTCTGCAGAATGGCGGCCCCAGATTCACCGTGGATCTCGGGAGCGTGGAGACCGACCCAGAGTGGCGAGAAGTACCAGGGCATGTGGGCTCAGAGCCAGGAGAACCCCGGCTTCAGGAAGACCAGTGAGTTCTGCTCTACAGCTTGTCTAGAATCAGTTCATCCTACCGCAGTTCTTAATGTAAGCATTATGAGTTGGATAAAAAAAGACTGGCCCTGGACCAGTTGATAATGCAACTCGGTACTCAGTTAGTTTGCCCTGTGTGCTAAAAGAGTAGGCTTTTAACATAGATTTTTAGGTCTGCTAGGTCTGCTATTCATTATGGAAGCTCAGTGAACCACCTCTGCTGTCTAAACAATACACTTGATCCATTCTGCCTCAGAATTTCTCCAATCTTAGATCGATAACTCAAAAATAATTCCAGCCACACAAGTGAATGCACAGCATTTTAAAATACACACAAGTGAATGCACAGCATTTTAAAATACACACAAGTGAATGCACAGCATTTTAAAATACACACAAGTGAATGCACAGCATTTTAAAATACACACAAGTGAATGCACAGCATTTTAAAATACACACAAGTGGAAGCACAGCATTTAAGCTCATTGAGGATAACAGATGGTGGTCCTCTTCTTATTCCAGAGTTGCCAATCACAGCCAAGAAGGACCCCGGTTCCCTGGACTCGGCTGTCCCCATCGTGCCCGACAGCTGCGGTGTCTATGGGACGTTCTACGTGGACCTGACGGGAAACGGCCTCAAGACCTTCAACAGCCCCACCCGATGCCCCAAGAGGCCCCACTGCCACACCACCTCCTCCTCACACTACTCCCAGCACGGCGCAGAGGCGGTGCGTACCGCTGTCAAGACCACGCTGGTCAAGGATGGCCAGGTCCTGCCCCCAGCCCAGCCCAAGATGGGCGTGCTCAAGGAGTCATGGGAGAAGAATTACAAACGAGGTGATAGTCAATGTGGCCTTCTTAAATGGTTTTGATGTCCTTGCTCTTGGTTAACGTCGATCTGTAATTACTTTTGAATCACAGACTTTATCTCCTCCCTCAGAGCTCCATGCAGTGAACAGCGCCCCCTTGGTGTCATCGAGGAGCCAGGCGCTGGCTGTGAGGGGAGTGCCTTACAAACAGAGGCTCAGCCACCTCCCACCAGGTACTGTACTGTCATCTTACACCACTCATACCCTAAAGGCTTTTAATGCTCAGGGACAATTATATTGCCTTTTTTCTGTAAATAGTGCACCCACGGTCATCAATTGTTGATATGAATCGAAAGGATATATTTTTTCTGTTTTCACTGAACCCCAGGTATGTACGTTTTTGTTTTATCCCAGCACTAACAAACCTGATTCAGCTAATCAAGGGCTTGGAAATTAGCTGCTTATCTTAAATCAGGTGTATTAGTGCAGGGCTAGAACAAATATGTGCACCACTGAAGGTTCCCTCAGGAATAGATGGTACAGAACCACTGTCCTTGACAGTGTTGTTGTTGTGTTGACCTTGGTGCCTGTGTGTATTCTTCCTTCAGGTGGGCGCTCAGAGTGCGTCAAGCCCCTGGCGTCGTCCCACTTCCTGCACCACTCAGCCTCACTGCACTTGGTGGACATGCTCCCCACCCCGCCCCCACTGCCCATGGACGACACCACTGACACACACAGCCTCACCTCAGAGGAAGGGTGAGGAACACACATACATGCATGTACACACAAACATAACCACAGACACACACACCCACGCACACAGACACACACACACACCCAAACAGAGACACACAGACATTGGCAAGACTCCCCAAACCTGCTCCCCCTCTCTCTGTGCCACTGTTCAAGACGTCCTGCCCCAGTCTCAAAACCAAGGCTACTTATGTTCACTAACACTTACCACACATGACACATGAGAGAATACTCATCAAACTGAGCTCAATAAATGTACCATCTGTTACATCTTTTATTGGCTGTAGCATTATATTAATAACTCCCCTGTAGTGTGTTGATGATTGGTGCTCTCAGAGACATACTTCTGAGCAATAACCAAGAATCAAAGGGTTCTTCCTTACGGACCTTGTATTTAGCCCCTTGACTCAATAAGACCAGTCATCTACAGTACATCTGAGCACATATGAGCATCTATGAGCTGTGTGTTTCTTACTCTCTGCCACAGGGCTCCCTTGTTTACTTCCTTCCGCTTCCTGACACCAATCTATCACAGTTTCTCTCATTCCCCACTCTCTAATGAGCCACTGCGCTCCGCTTCCCTCCATTTCCTCTGCCATTATAGTAAAACCGGATGGCCTGAACTGGTTTCCTGTCTCCCGCTGGGGAAAATGATTATACTTCCTCCCTGTTCTCAGCCTCGATGACAGGGCCTTGACACGGCTCATAGAACACCAACCACCACGCACCAATTACATGCCGATTTACATGACCATGAAAGACATGTAACCACAGTTTTAACAAAGAAAACGTCTAAATTCTAGTTATAGTACGACTATATTCTCTTGCAAGGAATAGCACTATTATCACAAAATAAATGGGAATTTCTGGTAACTACAGTCGTGGCCAAAAGTTTTGAGAATGACACAAATATTAATTTTCACAAAATCTGCTGCCTCAGTGTCTTTAGATATTTTTGTCAGATGTTACTATGGAATACTGAAGTATAATTACAAGCATTTCATAAGTGTCAAAGGCTTTTATTGACAATAACATGAAGTTGATGTGAAGAGTCAATATTTGCAGTGTTGACCCTTCTTTTTCAAGACCTCTGCAATCCGCCCTGGCATGCTGTCAATTAACTTCTGGGCCATATGCTGACTGATGGCAGCCCATTCTTTCATAATCAATGCTTGGCGGTTGTCAGAATTTGTAGGTTTTTGTTTGTCCACCCGCCTCTTGAGGATTGACCACAATTTCTCAATTGGATTAAGGTCTGGGGAGTTTCCTGGCCATGGACCAATGTATCAATGTCAATGTTTTGTTCCCCGAGCCACTTAGTTATCACTTTTGCCTTATGGCAAGGTGCTCCATCATGCTGGAAAAGGCATTGTTCGTCACCAAACTGTTCCTGGATGGTTGGGAGAAGTTGCTCTCGGAGGATGTGTTGGTACCATTCTTTATTCATGGCTGTGTTCTTAGGCAAAATTGTGAGTGAGCCCACTCCCTTGGCTGAGAAGCAACCCCACACATGAATGGTCTCCGGATGCTTTACTGTTGGCATGACACAGGACTGATGGTAGCGCTCACCTCGTCTTCTCCGGGACAAGCTTTTTTCCTGATGCCCCAAACAATTGGAAAGGGGATTCATCAGAGAAAATGACTTTACCCCAGTCCTCAGCAGTCCAATCCCTGTACCTTTTGCAGAATATCAGTCTGTCCCTGATGTTTTTCTGGGAGAGAAGTGTCTTCTTTGCTGCCCTTCTTGACACCAGACCATCTTCCAAAAGTCTTCGCCTCACTGTGCGTGCAGATGCACTCACACCTGCCTGCTGCCATTCCTGAGCAAGCTCTGTACTGGTGGTGCCCCGATCCCGCAGCTGAATCAACTTTAGGAGACGGTCCTGGCGCTTGCTGGACTTTCTTGGGCGCCCTGAAGCATTCACAACAATTTAACCACTCTCCTTGAAGTTCTTGATGATCTGATAAATGGTTGCTTTAGGTGCAGTCTTACTGGCAGCAATATCCTTGCCTGTGAAGCCCTTTTTGTGTAAAACAATGATGACGGCACGTGTTTCCTTGCAGGTAACCATGGTTGACTGAGCAAGAACAATGATTCTAAGCACCATGAATTTAGTCAGAATTATTGGAAATGACCTTCTGACCTTTATTCGTCACACCTAGGTCCAGCAGGTCTACTAAGCTGATGGTGGATGACGGGTCTCACCAGTCTGTGTGTGCTGCGTCCGGTCTCCGTGGCCCCCCATCCAACACCACGGGCTTCCCCTCCTACAGCCGCCTGTCCACTGCCTCTTACTGCCTGTCATTAGACGAGGAGCAGGACATGACAATGACATCACAGGAAGTTACCCAGTACCTGGAGCTCAGCCCCAAGGCCAAGAGGCGCAGGTAGGGTTGCCGTGGAAACCAAGGGGTGGCAACTAGGGGAGGGTGAGAGGGTTACTGTCAGAGTCATTGAGGGGCTGTGCTTTGACGCTATCTATTCTACTACATCGATTGATAAGGGCTTTTAAAGACAACCAAAATTATTGTCAGTAATAATCAATATTTGAATAGCCAGTCTCTTTATTAGTAAAATAGTGTTGGATATTACAATAATGTTTGTTATTTTAGTACAGTATTGCTTTACCGGAATCAGTAGTTTTTACTTCATTCACCTCTCATCTTACCTCACTTCCTGTTTCCAGCACAATGCCGGAGAATCCTCCTTCCTCCTCCCTGTCCCGCCCTTTCTCCCTCACTCCCACTTTGGGCTACATCTGTGGGCTCCTCCCCTCCGACCAACTGGAGGACAGGTTGACTGACGACCAGGAGTCCCAGCCAATGGGCTCTCTACGGGCCCGGCTCCAGAACACACCCTTGTCGCTCTGCAGTGAATGGGAGGGCTCGATGTGGAACGGCTGGGGGTCGGTGTCAGAGGGCAACATGGCTAACAGCGCCCGCACCAGCTTCATCAGCTCGTCGGACGGCTCATTCATGAACGATGCCAACTTTGCCTGCGTGCTGGCCACTGTGGCCGCAGAGTCCATGAGTGGAGCCTCTTTCTCAGGCAAGACTACTAGAGAAAATGTACTCACACATTAATTATATTTCATACTTTAGTCAATCATACTTTAACAGGTTACTTGAGATTGAGATGTCTTGTCACCAACTACCACTAGGTGGTGCACTCTTACCATACTATACAATCCTAAAATGGTGCCTTGCGGTCTGATTTACAACAGATTCCTATTTTACGTCTAGCCTCTATAGTTTGGTCATGATATACTTGTGTAAGAAGATTTTTTGGTGGATGTCTCAGGCTACATCAGGGTTATGTTTATTCATGAATTGAACATTGTCTATAGTATTTAACAATGACTTTACAACTCATAAATGGAATTGTAGTTTATTCCCTCGGGTAGCAGGTAGTGAAAAGGAATTGACCACACGATCAGGTGTCACCAGTTTTCCTTTGTGTAGCTTATTGGCATGCTCTGTATCCACTGGGGATGTGGCCTAGACTAGAGTTAAGCAGTGGTCTTGTATTCTGGGAGGACTACATGTGGGAAATGTCAGTGCTTGTGTGGTCACTGAGACTGACCTATGGGACAGATCGATGTGATTGAGGTGAGAGTGTATCTCACAGACACACACAGTGGTGTGTGTGTGTGTGTGTTAGGTTGGGGGTAAACTCAGGATTCAGGGGTGGAAACTGCCGATTACTTAGGAGCTCTCAGCAAATTGAAGGCGCTAGTGAGTAATCGTTCTCAGACTGTCATTTAATTAATCACTCTGTCCTTTCTCCAAATGTGCATACGGCTGATTCAACTTTATTCCATTTGCCCAATTGTTATTTTTAATACAGGAGTGTTGCCACAGTGAAACAGAGTCCTGATTGTGCACTGTGCATTATACAAATTGGATTGCTAAGTGTGTGTGTGAGAGAGAGGAGAATAGGGTGCCAAATGGGCTATTAACAAGTAGACAATGCATCATACATCAGGTGTTTACTGTTGATATGGTACAAAGAGGCAATCTTTGGCACTGTTAAAATGTTACCTTTCTGTTATCATATCTATTTTATCATGATCTCAGTTGTCATGTAATATCTCTCTGTATCATGGTATCAGTTAGCATATCTCACTTTATCCTGGTATCAGTTTTCATATCTCTCTTTATCGTGGTATCATGTGTCATATAGAGTACAGTCAAAAGTTTGGAAACACCTACTCATTCAATATTTTTTCTCTATTTTGACTATTTTCTACATTGTAGAATAATAGTGAAGACATCAAAACTATGAAATAACACATATGGAGTCATGTGGTAACCAAAAAAAGTGTTAAACAACTATAAAATATATTTTATATTTGAGTAGCCACCCTTTGCCATTACAACCTTGCAGACTCTTGGCATTCTCTCAACCAGCTTCATGAGGTAGTCACCTGGAATGCATTCAATTAACAGATGTGCCTTGTTAAAAGTTATTTTGTGGAATTTCTTTCCTTCTTAATGCGTTTGAGCATATCAGTTGTGTTATGACAAGGTAGGGGTGGTATACAGAAGATAGCCCTATTTGGTAAAAGACCAAGTCCATGTTATAGCAAGAACAGCTCAAATAAGCAAAGGGAAACGATAGTCCATCATTACTTTAAGACATGAAGGTCAGTCAATATTGAAAATGTCAAGAACTTTGATTGTTTCTTCAAGTGCAGTCGCAAATACCATCAAGCACTATGATGAAACTGGCTCTCATGAGGACGGCCACAGGAAAGGAAGACCCAGAGTTACCTCTGCTGCACAGTTAACTGCCTCAGATTGCAGCCCAAATAAATGCTTCACAGAGTTCAAGTAACAGACACATCTCAACATCAACTGTTCATCTCAACATCAACTGCGTGAATCAGGCCTTCATGGTCGAATTGCTGCAAAGATACCACTACTAAAGGACACCAATAAGAAGAAGAGACTTGTTTGGGCCAAGAAACACGAGACCGGTGGAAATCTGTCCTTTGGTCTGATGAGTCCAAATTTGAGATTTTTGTTTTCCAACCGCTGTGTCTTTGTGAGATACAGAGTAGGTGAACGGATGATCTCCGCATGTGTGGTTCCCATCGTGAAGCATGGAGAAGGAGGTGTGGGGGTGCTTTGCTGGTGACACTGTCAGTGATTTATTTAGAATTCAAGACACACTTAAAACCTCTTACATCTAGACGTTCCGCTAGCGGAACACCTGCTCCAATATCCAATGATAGGGCGTGGCGCGAAATACAAACTCCTCGAAAATCCGAAAACTTCAAATTTTCAAACATATGACTATTTTACCCCATTTTAAAGACAAGACTCTCCTTTATCTAACCACACTGTCCGATTTCAAAAAGGCTTTACAACGAAAGCAAAACATTAGATTATGTCAGCAGAGTACCCAGCCAGAAATAATCAGACACCCATTTTTCAAGCTAGCATATAATGTCACAAAAACCAAAACCACAGCTAAATGCAGCACTAACCTTTGATGATCTTCATCAGATGACACTCCTAGGACATTATGTTATACAATACATGCATGTTTTGTTCAATCAAGTACATATTTATATCAAAAACCAGCTTTTTACATTAGCATGTGACGTTCAGAACTAGCATTCCCCCCGAACACTTCCGGTGAATTTACTAAATTACTCACGATAAACGTTCATAAAAAACATAACAATTATTTTAAGAATTATAGATACAGAACTCCTTTATGCAATCGCGGTGTCTGATTTGAAAATAGTTTTTTGGTGAAAGCACATTTTGCAATATTCTGAGTAGATAGCTCGCCATCACGGGCTAGCTAATTTGACACCCACCAAGTTTGGTACTCACCAAACTCAGATTTACTATAAGAAAAATTGGATTACCTTTGCTGTTCTTTGTCAGAATGCACTCCCAGGACTTCTACTTCAACAACAAATGTTGGTTTGGTTCCAAATAATCCATAGTTATATCCAAATAGCGGCGTTTTGTTCGTGCGTTCAAGACACTATCCGAAGGGTAACAAAGGGTGACGAGCGGACGCGTATCGTGACGACAAATTTCAAAATATTCCATTACCGTACTTTGAAGCATGTCAAACGCTGTTTAAAATCAATTTTTATGCGATTTTTCTCGTAAAATAGCGATAATATTCCGACCGGGAGTCGTTGTTTTCGTTCAAAGACTGAAAAAGTAAAATGGACTCTTCACGTGCACGTCTCATTATTCTCAGATCGACCACTTACCAAATGCGCTATTGTTTTTCAGCCAGTAACTGCAGAGTCATCATTCAACGTTCTGGCGCCTTCTGAGAGCCTATGGGAGCCTTAGAAAGTGTCATGTTACAGCAGAGATCCTCTGTTTTGGATAGAGATGACAAAGAAGGCCAAGAAATGGTCAGACAGGGTACTTCCTGTACAGAATCTTCTCAGGTTTTGGCCTGCCATTTGAGTTCTGTTATACTCACAGACACCATTCAAACAGTTTTAGAAACTTTGGAGTGTTTTCTATCCAAAGCTACTAATTATATGCATATTCTAGTTTCTGGGCAGGAGTAATAACCAGATTAAATCGGGCACGTTTTTTATCCGGCCGTGAAAATACTGCCTCATATCCATAACAAGTTAACCAGCATGGCTACCACAGCATTCTGCAGCGATATGCCATCCCGTCTGGTCGCGCTTAGTGGGACTATGACCCAAAACACACCTCCAGGCGGTGTAAGGGCTATTTGACCAAGAAGTAGAGTGATGGAGTGCTGCATCAGATGACCTGGCCTCCACAATCACCTGAGCTCAACCCAAATGAGATGGTTTGGGATGAGTTGGACCACAGAGTGAAGGAAAAGCAGCCAACAAGTTCTCATGATATGTGGGAACTCCTTCAAGATTGTTGGAAAAGCATTCCTCATGAAGCTGCTTGAGAGAATGCCAAGAGTGTGCAAAGCTGTCATCAAGGCAACTTGTGGCTACTTTGAAGAATCTCAAATTTCATAGTTTTGATGTCTTCACTGTTATTCTACAATGTAGAAAATAGTAAAAATAAAGAAAACCCTGGAATGAGTAGGTGTGTCCAAACTATCAGTTGTCATATCTCTCTCTATCATGGTATCAGTTGTCATATCTCTCTCTATCATGATATCAGTTGTCATATCTCTCTCTATCATGGTATCAGTTGTCATATCGCTCTCTATCATGGTATCAGTTGTCATATCTCTCTCTATCATGGCATCAGTTGTCATATCTCTCTCTATCATGGTATCAGTTGTCATATCTCTCTGTATCATGGTATTAGTTGTCATGTATCTCTTTATCATGGTATCATATATTTATTTGTATTATGGTATCATATATCTCTCCACATGGTTTCTGCTGGTGCGTTATGGTATCATGTGTGTGTGATAACTCTAGTTTGGTTCTCTTCTCCAGACTTCTCTCCCCCGGCGTCACCCCTCAGTGCCCTGTTCCATCCGGCTCCAGATGAAGGAGCGGAGTGTTTCGGGGAGCTGGATCCCATGCCCGTTTGGGACTGGAGTACAACCTGGGTGGAGGAGATGGAGGCGCAGTACCGTGCCCAGTACCCCTCCCAGGCAAATGCACCCCCCGCCTGCGACACCTGGGGGCATCGTCATGCTGACCGTCACTGTGAGGACCGCCGAGCCACCAGAGGGGGTAGGGTTTGAGGACCAGGGGGTGGGTCAAGGACAACCTCACAGCGATGATTGGCTTGATGATACATTTTTTGTGAAATCCATTTCAATGCCAAGACATGCATTTCATTTACTCATGATTTGTAAAGTACTCATAGAAAATCAGGAGAAAAACTATGTAGTTTTATGTTTCATCCATGAATTAGGAGGTGGCCTTTGTTTTCCTGTGAGTGGTTTACAACAAGTCATGAGTAGAAGATGTAATTGGGAATGAAATTTAGTTGACCATTCAACCTCTCCCATCCAGACCACTATTGGTTACCTGAACTATGTTTCCCACAATACCTCAGGGCAGTCTCTCCCATGAAAATAGAATTCCAATAATAGGCATCTTCTATTTCTATGGATCCTCCTCTAATTTGTGTTCTCCATATGTCCTAACCTGGGATGGTCTTTCCAAGAGTTTAACCGCAGGCCCAAAAACAACTTTTAAAAAGTTTGTCAAAATGATCTCAATTCATGTCATACCAGGTTGTTCCAGAACAAATATTTGGAGTGTTATGATTTTAGTGGCACTATTACTGTAATGTAGTGCATTTCTTTTCTTCCAGAATCTTCCATGGGCTATGATCCTGCTATCCTAGTTCAAACAGACTGAACTGAACGCATAATGATGGGCGTAGCGTTCAGTCTGGTTTAACCAGGCTATGATCCTACCATATTAGAGTGTATTGAAAACAACAGGAGAGAATTTGTACAGAACATTCACTGATCATTAATTTGCAATAGAATGTAAATATACGCGACTGATTTTATTTAATGAACCATGAACACTGTGACTTTCCAACCCATTTTCTGCCTCTTCTTTTTATCATCCTTTGTTCACAAGAGACGGTCTAAAGTTTTATCATGAAGTTTTATCATGTTTTTCATTATTATTAAATGTGCTTTTGTCTCTATTGATTTTATAATGAGAGCTAAACATTTAAGTTGTTACACTAGAATTTGGAAGATGTTCTGTTTCAGATTTTGTTTAATTTCTCTTCCCTTTGACTTCAAGCTAAACATTAAGGGCTGAATCATGACTTCAGATGTGTCTGCATCACTCAACTTTTTTTTCTCCCAATTCTCCCTTTGACATTAATACATGACTAGCTCAAACGTCTCAAACACACTCACATGTCAGAAGTTAGGATTTGTCCCTATGTACTTGTGTACCTAAATGAAATGTGTATAAATTTAGCAATAACTAGAATGTTTTTCTCATGCTGTAACAGTCTTCCTTTTGTAAGAATAGGTTCAGTAGGACTGGACTAATGTGTATTATTGGAGAGGAGGAATAATTATTCATTTTATATAAATGTTTATGCATTACTTAATAATACTATTTGAAGCTTAACTAACTGTCTTCTACTGTGGCCTTATTGAGAATAAAAACGTATTCATTTCAGTCTGATAACTTATTTTTAGTAATTCATGTTTAATCCAGGAAGTCTTTCTCAAGTAGCAGTGGATATTAGCCTGTGTTTCATCCTTGCCTTTCTAAATTTGCCAGTTGTTTGGTAAGACAACCACAAGTTGGCTTAAGCAAAAACAGACCAGCCAACCAAGATAAATTAATTATATTTTGAGACTACCAATCGCATTCTGTGGATCAGGATGATCTCCCGCAAATGTTTTGATACCAACTGGTATCCAACTCAAATTACATCCAGTTCAATCCTAATGTGACACTAAACCTTTAAATGAGATGTAATATTCAGTGGCACCTACAAAATATTCTGTCCTTGTAATGTAGAGGATGAACAACAGGAGGGTTATATAATCATTAAAAAAATATATCATAAAACGAAAGGAAAAGATCATCTTTGACGATGTCTAGCATTTTGGCCCCGCTGGTCTCAGATCACTACTGATCGCTCTGTATTGCCTCTCCTCACGTGTGTGTGTGTGTGTGTGTTTTGTTAAGCTTTGGTCAATAGCTTCTTTGGCAAGGAAAGAGTTTGCTGCTTTAGCCTGTATTGAGTTGTTACTTAGTGTTAATCCCCATTTCCCACTACCACAAACAAACAGACAGAAATGACATTGTACAACAGTGTCTTCATCTTTCCTCGTATGTGTAGGCTACACATCCAGAGGGATTAGCCTTCATATCACAGTGCTCACTACCCCACGGCCATATGCTCAGCACAAAAAGCTACCAGTCCCCACTCCACCCACACAAGCGTATGCACACAACAGTGTCACACACACACACACAAGCATGCACACACTTAATTCATGCACATTTGCACACACACACACTTCCTTCCCCCTACACACAAACACATGGTACCGCTGGGTTAGGCCTGTGCCAAAATGGCAGCTTTTTATAGCCTGTAGGTAATCCATTGGCCCGGACAGAGAACACAGAAACTGTGCCCCAATGTCTGCCGCCAAGCAGACCTGGGTTCAAATATAATTTGCAATCTTTTAAATACTTTGAGTGTTTGCTTTAGCCTGCCTCGAGTGACAAATGTGCGAGATTTATACATTTGGGAGTATTCTTTTGATTCCATTTCGCCATGCTTGCTCAAACACAGCTGCAGTATTTGAAATGATAAAAATAAATATTCAACCCAGGTCTGCTTTGATGCTTGTTTTGTACTTTTTATCTCACGTTCTTTCTGTTTTTATATACATATCCATTTTTATGTCATAACTGCCATTTCACCAGAGGGATTAGGCATTTTGGGAGAAAAATTATATGATGCCATCTGTGTTTGGTCACTGCTTTCTCTAGGGAGTATAACTTGAATGAGAGAGAAGTAATCCAATGCTTCCTTGTGTATTTGGACTGGGCTGTCCAGTTAGATTTGACTGGATCGTTGGACAATAATATTCAGTGGCTCTGCTTGTACAGAATTTATGGCAAGTAATTTTCTTACATCCCACCTCTCTGGGCAGGCAATGCTGCGTATTAACTGAATATAATTTCTGTGTGTGTTTTTGTGGGATTCCTTGCTTTCAAAGCACACCCACAACCATCTGGGCAGAGGTAAAATTGCAATTAAAAGTTGTACACTGAACTGTGACAAATGTATTTACAGTTACATGTTAAAGTGACAATGATTTAACTAACTGGAAATCAATGTGGCACACATGGGCAATCCATATCCACTCTGTATGTCTGGCAATACTATGTAACCAGCTTACCTCCATCACACAAACCCACATACAGTTGAAGTCAGAAGTTTACATACAGCTTAGCCAAATACATGTAAACTCAGTTTTTCACAATTCCTGACATTTAATCAGAATAACAATTCCCTGTCTTAGGTCAGTTAAGAATGTGAAATGTCTGAATAATAGTAGAGAGAATAATTTATTTCAGATTTTCTTTCTTTCATTGCATTCCCAGTGGATCAGAAGTTTACATACACTCAATTAGTATTTGGTAGCATTGCCTTTAAATTGTTTAACTTGGGTCAAACATTTCAGGTAGCCTTTCACAAGCTTCCCACAATAAGTTGAGGGAATTTTGGCCGATTCCTCCTGACAGACCTTGTGTAACTGAGTCAGGTTTGTAGGCCTCCTTGCTCGCACACACTTTTTCAGTTCTGCCCACAAATTGTCTATAGGATTGAGGTTAGGGCTTTGTGATGGCCACTCCAATACCTTGACTTTGTTATCCTTAAGCCATTTTGCCACAACTTTGGAAGAATGCTTGGGATCATTATCTGTTTGGAATTCCCATTTGCAACCAAGCTTTAACTTCCTGACTGATGCCTTGATGTTGCTTCAATATAGCCACATTATTTTCCTTCCTCATGATGCCATCTATTTTGTGAAGTGCACCAGTCCCTCCTGCAGCAAAGCACCCCCACAACATGATGCTGCCACCCCCGTGCTTCAAGGTTGGGATTGTGTTCTTCAGCTTGCAAGCCTCCCCCTTTTTCCTCCAAACATAACGATGGTCATTATGGCCAAACAGTTCTATTTTTGTTTCATCAGACCAGAGGACATTTCTCCAAAAAGTACAATCTTTGTCCCCATGTGCAGTTGCAAACCATAGTCTGGCTTTTTTATGGCGGTTTTGGAGCAGTGGCTTCTTCCTTGCTGAGCGGCCTTTCAGGTTTTATCAATATAGGACTCGTTTTACTGTGGATATAAATACTTTTGTACCTGTTTCCTCCAGCATCTTCACAAGGTCCTTTGCTGTTGTTCTGGGATTGATTTGCACTTTTCGCACCAAAGTACATTCATCTCTAGGAGACAGAACGCGTCTCCTTCCTGAGCGGTATGACGGCTGCGTGGTCCCATGGTGTTTATACTTGCGTACCATTGTTTGTACAGATGAACGTGGTACCTTCAGGCATTTGGAAATTGCTCCCAAGGATGAACCAGACTTGTGGAGGTCTACAATTTTTTTCTGAGGTCTTGGCTGATTTCTTTTGACTTTCCCATGATGTCAAGCAAAGAGGCACTGAGTTCGAAGGTAGGCCTTGAAATACATCCACAGGTACACCTCCAATTGACTCAAATGATGTCAATTAGCCTGTCAGAAGCTTCTAAAGCCATGACATCATTTTCGTGAATTTTTCAAGCTGTTTAAAGGCACAGTCAACTTAGTGTATGTAAACCTCTGACCCACTGGAATTGTGATACAGTGAATTATAAGTGAAATAATATGTCTAAACAATTGTTGGAAAAATGTATTGTGTCATGTACAAAGTAGATGTCCTAACCAACTTGCCAAAACTAGTTTGTTAACAAGAAATTTGTGGAGTGGTTGAAAAACAAGTTTTAATGAATCCAACCTAAGTGTATGTAAATTTACAACATCAACTGTCCATGTTTTTATTTTACCAGACAAGCCAGTTAAGAACAAATTCTTATTTTCAATGACAGCCTAGGAACAGTGGGTTAACTGCCTTGTTCAGGGGCAGAACGTCAGATTTTGTACCTTGTCAGCTCGGGGATTTGATCTATGCAACCTTTCAGTTACTAGTCCAGCGCTCTAATCACTAGGCTACCTGTCGCCCCAACACTCAGTGCTCCGTGGTGGTGTCATATTGGGGGTGTTTGGTGGCCCTGGTTGGTGGTGTTTCCTGTGCATTGTGTGATTAGAGTCTATGGTGAATTGCTCAGACCCCATGGGAGCCTGCCTTCTGTGACCCAGATCCGGTCTGGACCAGATTAGACAGAAGGGTCCCTTCAGCTTCCTCTCTTCTTTTCTCCTTTCCTCTTCTCTTCTCCTCCTCCTCTCCTTTCCTCTTCTCTTCTCCTCCTCCTCTCCTTTCCTCTTCTCTTCTCCTCCTCCTCTCCTTTCCTCTTCTCTTCTCCTCCTCCTCTCCTTTCCTCTTCTCTTCTCCTCCTCCTCTCCTTTCCTCTTCTCTTCTCCTTTCTCTACTCTTCTCTTCAAACACTAACTCAACTAACTAATATTCAATCCACAAAAGTTTATGTTCATACATACATACGATTTTCTTCTGCTCACATATCCTCATGACTGCATACGGCTTTATTTGCGACCCATTTTGCGTACAGACGTCTGCCTAAAAGTCAAAAGCATCCATCTCTTCTCTGCCATGCAATTAACATGGAAATTGGAATGTGACATGTTGGATGGGACAGGGGTTTTAATGACCCACCCAATCCCCAACTCCTCATCTCTCCATCTTGCTCTCTCTTTCTCAGACTATTCTCTATTTCTCTAGTGGGCGTTTCTGGCTTGACACTGGCCTAATGAATGAGCTGGATGATTAATGGCAACAGGGAAGAAATGTGGGGGGGGGGGGTTGAAGGCGGGAAAGGGGCCTTCCAGGATGCCATGAAGGTGGGAGATAAGTGGGGGTGAGGTTTGAGGGCAAGTCCTAAAGGCTCTTCCCTGTCTACAGTGTGTTGAGAGGGCCTGTGAGCTAGTCTGTCAGCGATAGCTCAGTATATTTTGTTCTCAAGAGTTGATTCAGTGTTTAGGGATACATGAAGGTAGAAGTGCTTTATATCGGTCGTACATCATTGTTTTAGGTAGTCTTTGTCGAGCTGAGCTATAATATGAGTTGGTCTGTCTGAATATGTTAATTCGGCGACTTGTGTGTCTCCTGTCTTTGTCTGTGTTTCTTGTGACCTGACTTGCATAGTAGTGCATCCTGATTAACTACACAAGGAGCAGTCCCATTCCCACTCCCATTTGAATTACTCCTTGATCCAGCTAGGCTCAAAAGACTAATTTCTGCAACATGCCTTGTTTTTCCATGGCACAGCAGTAGGCTACAGTACAGTACAAAGACAACCCATCGTGCCCTTTTTCAGTTCACTGCTGGGGCACAATGAGAGTACTCCCAGGACACTCTATTGTGTGTGTGTGTGTGTGTGTGTGTGTGTGTGTGTGTGTGTGTGTGTGTGTGTGTGTGTGTGTGTGTGTGTGTGTGTGTGTGTGTGTACAGGTCACCTCAGGGTTGTATGTGATGTCTCAGGTGGGCAGTGGAGAGGGTGCGTGCTATTTATCGCTCTGGGTTAAGGCCCCTCACACTGGGAATTGCATACTTCTCCATGCAGAGCCAACCAGGTGGAATGTACTGTGAATAGGCAGAGGCTTCAGGAAGAAAATAAAGAAAACATGACTTCAGCTAAGCTTTTACATTTTCAATCCACCTGGATAGAAGGGGGGGGGGGGGGGGGGGGGTCACACAGTAAACTTATTTCTAGACATTCTTATGAAACATGACTTGTAAAGTCCAAAAAAGTACCCAATTTATTGTTCAACAAATGTATTTTATTGTATTATTACAAAACAACAAGACTACCAAAAAGTTAGTTGACAGAATATGCAAGTCGTCGCACAATCGCAGCAACAGTCCTTCAAAAGTGACGGTTACAATCTTTTCACAACGTTGTCGGTCTGTCGGTTCACAACTAGCTTCCTCTGTAAAAAAAAAACAAAAAAAAAAACGTTCAAAATAATATTCTCATCGGACCACGGGCGATAGGGATCCTGAGTGGACGAGGACCCCTGCAGGTTACGCTGTCCGGCCGGATACCTGACATGAACACACTTTGTGCTTCATATTTGTTGTTGTTTCTCCACCACAACAAGAGTGCAATAGTCTTTATGCTTTCCGAACGGTATACAGTTCTACAAAATGACGTTGGCACATTCAAGACATTAACTTTTTATACATGTGTTTTTCCTTATAAATACAATATACTTTTTCTTTCCCTTTATCCAGAGCCCACGTAAAAACAGTACAGCAATGGCTATTTGGAAATGAATACGGGCCGAGCCCGAGAGTCATAAATAATCATAATAATATAAAAAAATGTATGAAAATCCGTTCTTATTCCATTGTTCTTCAGAAAGTGATCTTAATTTTTTTTCTGTTTGCTTTGATCCAAGAAAGAAAATGGGAGGCATCAAAGGAACATCGAACGCCAAAGGTGTTTTGTTTTCAGCGAGTCTTCCGGTATCCATTTATCTCATTTCCTGCAACAGACAGACAGACAGACGTGTCAACATATGAATAAAAGGGGGAAAACACAGAAATTATTATCTGCACATAACAGTAATGAGCTCTCACAAAGCATGTCTCATAAATCACAAAGGTAGTCTACATCGCTAGTTTTGAATACAACAACATGTATTTATTTGTCAATTTATTTTCAAAACAGAACCCATAACCAGATCCAAAACTAAATGACAGGAGCGTAAAAACCCTAAGGAGGTGGCTTTTAAGCAGTCGTGGAAAAAGTACCCAATAGTCATACTTGAGTGAAAGTAAAGATTCTTTAATATAAAAAATAGTAAAAGTATTTGGTTTTAAATATACTTAAATATCAAAAGTAAATGTAATTGCTAAAATATACTTAAGTATCAAAAGTAAAAGTATGAATCATTTCAAATTCCTTATATTAAGCAAACCAGACTGCACGATTATCTTGTTATTTAATTTACAGATAGGCAGGTGCACACTCCAACACTCAGACATAATTTACAAACGAAGCATGTGGGGTTTTGTGAGTCCGCCAGATCAGAGGCAGTAATTTAACCAGGGATATTCTCTTGATAAGTGTGTAAATTGGATCATTTTCCTGTCCTGTTAAGTGTAAAAAAAAATTGTACTTTTGGGAGTCAGAGAAAATTTATGGAGTAAAAAGCACATAATGTTCTTTAAAATGTTGTAAAGTAAAGCAAAAGTTGTAAAAAATATAAATGGTAATATAAAGTACAGATACCCTGAAAAGCAGCTTAAGTAGTATGTTAAATTATTTTTATTTAAGTACTTTACTCAGCTGCTTTTAAGTATACACTTTTGGGAGAAAACCCACATTTTTACTAATAACCATCATAAAATGTTTCTAAACCAGGGCAAAACCCCTATTCAGCTCTATCTCACTGTAATCCAAACGCTAGTCAACCGCCCTATGGGAGCAGCTCTGGTTCGTCCTTCATGGATTACTTGACTCTGTAATCACCCGAGGGATTGGCCGTTAATCGAGGAAGTCAAGATCTGAGGGAGTCACACAAAACGTATCCCCCACTGGGGGGGATAAAGAACAACTCCATCCCCAATCACACAGATACCCCATTCAACCGCTCTGTCCAAGTGGAAACATAAGGCTCAGCACCATGACAGAAAGAGGGGTAACCCGCAACTGGCTCCCCAGTGAAACACACAGTCCCTCTACTGTAATACTCTGGCTTTTATGTTCCTGGTGGAGCAAGAAGGGCAGTGGAGGTGAGGGGGGGAGGGGCATCCCCCTCACTAGGGAGCCTGCAGGGAGTGCATATAAGCAACGATCATGCAGAGAAGTGTTCCCACAGTAGTGCACTATAGAGGGAGAGTGGGGTACGGGGCTATCCTTGACATTATTATACACTGTGCAGGGGTTTGGTGTTGTGTGTGTGTGTGTGTGTGTGTGTGTGTGTGTGTGTGTGTGTGTGTGTGTGTGTGTGTGTGTGTATTTTAATGGAGAGAGATGAAGCATTTGTGAGTATGTACACAGATTTTTTTTATAGAGATACAATATATAGTATTTGTACTGCACGCTTGACAAGGTTTGTCATTTTGCTCAGTTATCCGTCGTGTCAGCAATTCCATGCTAATGAATGATTATTTATGTATGACACTAGCACTGAACCATAGACAGTATAACCACCTCTCAGTTATGGACTGTTTTGTTCCGGCACCTATTTGGCTGGATCCGGTACCTCTCCAGGTATTAAAAATTATTTTCACTTTTTGCAATGTAAAAATTGTAATCAAAGCGATCAAAGTTCATTTGAGTTGTCTTTTCCTTAATTCTCCTGCCCCCACAAAAAAACGTGATGTCAAAAAGTAGATTTTCAGCCCGGGCCAAATATTCTAAGAGTTCATTTGGGTTGGGCCGGCCTGGGTTTATGGTTTGTGCAATATGGTAACCTATGTTTGAGACCAACGCCTGGCCATGGCTGTGTGAGATGCGCATCAGTATCTCTCACATAACTAGAATGAGATTAACTTTTTATGATCTCTGTGCCTCCCTGCTCTGATAGACAGGAACCTCTCTCCAGTGTTGCACTTCATTTATTTCCTAATAGAATCATAGAGGCTTCTGGAGGAGCCTTTCGCCGCCAGATAAATTGAAATAAATTTGCCAAAATTATAGACTTACTGCTGTCTGTTCAGAAATTAATGAAATATTTCAGAATAGCCTACTACACCATGACAAAGCCTATAATTTAGCCACAGAGGATCAATTGCTTATTTTAAAAAAGTAGCCTAGCTGTTGAATGTAGCCCACTAACAAGGAATAGTCTACAGTCGGGAACGCGCGGCAAATCTGTCAGTAAAAAAACAGCATGCAGACAAAACAGGCCTTTCATAATATTTCAAATAGAATCGAGGGAAAACACAGGTTGGAAAGCAAATGGCTCCTGCTGAAAAGACTATACTGTAGGCTACCAAAATATTTGATCAACTTCCAAATATTGTTTTACGAGAGAGAGAGATAGGCTTTTGGCACAAGCGCATGGCCATCACCAGTGAGTGAGCTGCGTATCTTTGGGTGAGTCAGAGAAACTGGAAAGCATTTTTAGGACTATAATTTCCTCCTCACATTGTAGCCTACAATATGTGTCTCCACACACCTAGGCCTAGGCTATTGACGGATTCAAGACGAGGTTGTTTTTATTCATCTCAGATTCTCAGTTTGTCAGTGTCAAAGTAGCCTGCCATTTCAATTATTTGTGTGCAATAAAAAAGATTCTACCAGAGTCTCCAGTCATGTAAAATGACATAGAATTGCATGAAATGTGTTTATAAAAGGTTACATTTTTCCTGGATCCTTGGCTACTAAAAATGCTCCCAATGTGTGCAACTTCTGTTAGAGCCTCTACTCTACTGCTCTATGCCACTACGCAAATGCGATGATATGCATGCAATGCTTTATTTTTCTAATGCATTCCGGTACCTTTGCTTTATTGACAAAGACCAATGCGTGGTAGAGGGGTACAACTGAATTAATTCAATATCTATTTTTATAGTACATGGTCTATGAAAGCGGCAACAGTTTTGGCCAAGTGAGATACAACAACTACAGGGAAAGATAGTGAGCTGACACTCTCAGTTGACTAGCGAATTTTGAAAGGAGAACAGTAGACAAAGAATTGCCTGTCCCGTCTTAGCTAAGACACTAATCATGACATTACCCCAGGTGGCCTCTGCTGTAGTATCTCTTCTCACCCCTCTATGAACCACTGAACTCCAGCAGACAATATAGCTCTCAATAACTAGAACCAACCATGATCCTCTTGTATTACCACTATTCCTACTAATGTAGTCTCTTTTTGCCCCCCTTCTTGATATGAACAGTTCAACTAAATGCCAGAGAGAAGAAAAAAACAACAGATATTGTGGCTCCCAAGAACCAGAGCCCTTGTCTCACCTCGTTGCGTTTCCTGCCTGATCCGGGACCCCCTCGTGACCCCGTGGAGCCCCGCGACGAGGAGCTTCCTGTAGTGGAGCAGTTACTGGACACCTGACACCCCCGCCCCGCCAAGTAGCTGGGCTTGCTGTACGGGATCAGGTCCTCATCTGTGGAGGAGATGGGATTGGAGGAGAGGGGAGAATTAGGGTCAGGGATTTCCATATTGGGAATGGAGAGTGAGACAAATGGTTATTCTACTGATGAAAGAGGGTCTTGAAGGAAAAAAGAAGTAATAAGTAATAAGAGTTTTAATGGATGGATTTGTGAAATTAAATGTATTCATATGACAGTGTGTGTGTGTGTGTGTGTGTGTGTGTGTGTGTGTGTGTGTGTGTGTGTGTGTGTGTGTGTGTGTGTGTGAGAATGGGTTTATGAGCATAATTGATTTATGTATTATTATTTGTGTGAATTAGACTTTTCTGGGTGAAAGGGTGACAGTGTTTGGGAGTGAGTGCTAATAGGCAACTGCAAAGGCTCTGGCTGTGCTTGTGTGTGTATTGTGAATATGAGACTGTGCATGTGTGTGAGTTTGCACACCACACTTCAGTATCTGCACCACTCACCATCTTGGCATCGCTGTCCTGATCCTTTCCTGTAGGGGGCGCTCCTTTCTCCCTCTCTGTCCAGGGATGCTTGGCCACAGTCTACAGCTCTTGCTGGGCACCGCACTGCTCCATTCTCTGGAGGTGGCTCTGGTGGAGGAGGGAGGTCTTGAGGAGAAGAAACATGGACAACAGAGTTAGGGTTGGACTGCACTGGAAGACCAGTAAATATATAAACATAAAGGCAATGCCCAACATATATTCATTGATTTGTTTGTTCACTCACACGCACACGCTCGTGTGTGTGTTTGCGTGTGTGCGTGCGTGCGTGTGAACAAACAAATCAACGAATATATGATCACAAACACACTCACCTCCTTGGTTAAGCACCTCTCTTCTGTAAGCTCCGCTTTTGGAAGTCTTCTTTTTCACTCGAGACTTCAAGCCGGGGGGAGTTTGTGTGTTGTCAGCTGGGGAGGGCTGAGCTCTTACTGTAGGTCAGCCAGAAAGACAGAAAACATTACTAGAAGGTAATTGGACATTGGTCCTTTGAAGCACTATACATAGATAAATAATAACATTGCAATGCCTTATGTAATTTCAGATGATTGTTTAGGTGTTACGAATAACATGAATTACATATTGGATATAAATGTAATTCATTTTCTGTGTGTGTACATGCGTGTGCATGCACTTCTGGCTTTGAATGTATGTGTTTATGCACATCCGTATGTGGTGAATTCACTCGTGTGTGTTTGCACAGAGCGGTAAGCGTCACTGACCAGGTGTGGTGGAGCTGACATTGTCGGCACTCAGTGCTGCCCCCTGGCTGAGGTCACGGCGGTGGGCCAAGCCGTTGCGGAGCGGTGGGCCCCCCTCGGAGCCCTCACTGTGTTGCTGGGCTGAGAGGTTGGGGTTGGACTGGGTGAGGGGCGGGCTGGGCGCCCGGGGCACTGGGACGGGACCGCAAGGTAACCTACTGTATAACGGCAAAGAAACAGTGGGTGGTTAGCAATAGCAATGACATACTTCTGTTATTTTACTACGATGATATGTTACACAATTGAATTATTGTTTTGATTATTTGAGTGGGGATTTTACTGCTCATATCATGAGCATTGTGTTATCTGCTGTTAATGACATTGGGCAATTACCATACCAAAGCAATGATTATACCTATGTTATTACCATCTTATTAATTTGAAGAAGAGGTATTTACTGCCATCACCATTAGTATCAGTGGAGGCTTCTGAGGGGAGAATGGCTCATAATAATGGCTGGTACAGAGCAAATGGAATGGCATCAAACCATGTGTTTGTACATACATGACGTGACTTTTAGAATTTGACATGTCATACCATGCTAGCTGCTGCCCATCAAGGTGGTGAAGGCGTGCTGTGTTGTGGGGTGGATGGCGGCTCTCCTCTCTGGGCGACGGCGTGAGGGTGGCGGTGGACTGGTGACTATAGGAGGTGGCGGGGGACAAGGCGTCACCCCTGAGGGGAGGGGCGGGACCTTCCTTGCCGCCCTCGATCAGATAGGTTCTTTCCGGAAGGGGCGGGCACCACTCTTCCTCATCAGACCTGCGATTAAATTTAATTATTCCATAGGTTCACTTTAGAAAGAGGAGGATGACGTGGACCCTAGAGAAAATTATCTATGGGCAGTTTTTACATTTTCCGTATTAATGGTCAGGATTGGGCAGGATAAACTGTTCTTAGATCTGTGTCTAAGGGCAACTTCTATCTGGACCATTATAAAACAGTCACCACTACGTCACTGCTTGTGCAGTTGGTGCTATGGAGCAGTAGATCGATCATAACACATTCACGATGGTGGCTCCAAAGAGATCCTATTAAATTATTAAGTATTCTAATTCCTAATTCTATGGGTGGCCCTCCCTCTCTAATGCCTACAGTATTTGTCTGTACCGTATTGATTTCCACGGCTCTACAGCATCATTAGACAGTCTTCCCTGTGGGCAACACTATACCTGTTACAGGTCTGCTGAGGGCCATGTCTGAACAAGAGACTTCACCTGGGTGAAAAAAATCACATTCCATGTCCTTCTATGCCTAAGGCATTTTCATCAAACTGAACTGGCTTCTTCACAACATGGGAAATGTTTTTCAGCTATGTTTTTCATACGTGTGCATGGAATCAGTTTTTATACATTTGTGTTTGGTAGAGAAGTATGTGTGTGCGCGTTCGTGTGTGTGTGAGTGCCAAGTGTGTTCATGTGTGTGTACATCATGGAGGAAATGGCCGAGGCCAGGGAATAAGCTAGTTAATGTAATAATGCCAGGCCAACGTTCCTCTCAGCTAGCCACAGGGGCTAACTCATAGGTTAACGCTGTTATCGTGGGTTCATCACCAATCTCTACTAACTGCTAACGGCTAACCGCGCGGGGGGGTGGGGGGGGTGGGGGGCGGTGCATGAGAAGGCTGCTGAATGATTACTTTGTTCTGGTGACCAAGGAGAAAAGAACACGAGAAGGGGAATGGGCTAACGTAGGCTAATGTCATTAGCTAACGGGGTCAATGTGTAAGAGGGTTGGGACTTGGGAATGGTGGCTAAATTGCTAACTGCCCGTTAGCTTCTTGGATAGCGCCAATGTAATCTAGCTGTCAGAAATGCTTAGAGGTAGAAGTTTCTAAGCCTCATGGCTGCTTTCGTTGAGCTGCTAGACTAGACAATTCTGGAGGAGTGAGTGGCAGTTAGGAGCGATAAGTGAATGCTCCCCTTGCCAAAACGTTATGAATACTGACTTGCTGGCCTTGACAATACTGTGTTACCGTAATTTCCGGACTATAAGCCGCAACTTTTTTCCCAGGCTTTGAACCTCGCGGCTTAAACAATGACGCGGCTAATATATGGATTTTTCCCGTTTTCCATTTTTTCCCCCCAAAAAAACACATCCTGTGACGTGCTCAGTTTTTGGGCGGCATGAAGCTTTCATTAGACCAATGAAATTGCCGAAAGGGTTAAGGTCAAACAACTTTTTTGCTTACTGCGCTGTTCGAGCGCTCTCAAACTTCCCATCATTCTGATTACGGTAGTCATTTTGTCACTCTGATTCCTGGGGGCACAACAAAGTATTTGCAGCCACTCGACATCAGTGTAAATCGTGCATTTAAGGTGGCGCTCCGTGTTCAGTGGGAGGCTTGGATGACAAGTGGGGAGAAATCCTTCACTAAAACAGGCCGCATGCGAAGAGCAACTTATGGTCAAGTCTGCCAGTGGGTCCTGACAGCGTGGAGCATTGTCAAAAAATCCACTATCATCAACGGGTTTCGAAAGGCTGGACTGCTGTGTGTTGAAGAGGGCTCAGAGGGGGATTTGCCTCAGGATGAAAGTGACGAGAGCGACAATGAAAACGATCCAATATCGGATGAAGCAATTCTGAGGCTATTCAACTCCGACACCAAAGGAGATGGTTTCAGTGCACAGGAGGAGGAAGATAGTGACCAATGACTTTCTTGGTAGGCTACTGTTTACTGCTAATTTTTTTATTTTTTGTTACAAGCCGTGTTTCGTTAAAGCCTATTTATTTTTGTTACAAACCGTGTTTCGTTAAAGCCTATTTCTTTTTGTTACAAGCCGTGTTTCGTTAAAGCCTGTGTAAAGTTCATTTGTTTCCTGTGTGGCTCAGTTGGTAGAGCATGGTGTTTGCAACACCAGGGTTGTGGGTTTGATTCCCACGGGGGACCAGTACGGGAAAAAAATAATAATGTACGAAATGTATGCATTCACTACTGTAAGTCGCTCTGGATAAGAGCGTCTACTAAAATGTAAATGTAAAATGTTTCAATGTACCGGTAGGCACCTGCGGCTTAATTATGTTCAAAATATTTAAAAAAATTAAATTCAGTGGGTGCGGCTTATATTCAGGTACGCTTAATAGTCCGGAAATTACGGTATATGAAGTGTGTGCGTGCATGCATGTGTGACTATGTGTGTAGACGAATTCGTGTGTATCCATTTTGCAGTGTGACAGTAATGTGGTTCAGCGGGGACCTGGAATAAAAGGTGCATTGAGGTCCAGAGCTAGCAACAGGTTAACAGTGAGAGACCAAAGAAGATACTGTCCTGTCAGACAGAAAGGCAAAGTAAGGCTAACGTCATTAACCTCCACACAAAGCCCTGGCCCACCACTATGTGTCAGTGGGGCCTGAGAGTGCAAGGACATGGGCCAAGAGAAACACAGTGTGAGAGAGTCAAAGGTCCATAGGACAGTATACAGACCTATAAAGATTGTCCACAGAGGTTACATGAGAGAGCTACCATACCTCAATCAGTATGACCTCAAAGTTAGCAAGAAGATGGTGTAGCTGATGCGTATGTGTGTGTTTAGTTGGTGTGTGTTATGCCAGACATCGTAAGAGTGTGTGGGTGCGCATGTGTTCACGCTTATGTGTATTCATGTGTGTCTGTGTGCTTACCCTAGCTCCATGTCCTCATGGTTATCCATGGGCATATCCTCTACCACACACTGCTCCAGCTCCCCAGATGAGGGGGGTGGGGGGAGGGCTTCAGTCCATTTTAGAGAGGGGGTCTTCACCGCCTTCCCCATGGACTTCTGCTTGGGTTTACCTACACATAGACACACAAAGAGCTGGTTTAGTGCTGTTCAATGGAGGTCCTAAGGTCTCTAAATTCGTTTTAATATTCTTGAAAAGGGTATATGTCACAAACCGCAAAATGGAAACGAAACTGGAGATCCCTTGTCATTTTTGGAGACATGAATCAGTGTTACACAGTAGGTTAGCTACCGCTACCTCTCTTGTTGCTAGCTAGTAGGTACCGTAATACGGTTTCATGGCTTCAAAAATGTCAAGGTGCCTCCAGTTATTATGTTTACATTTTGTGAATGTTGCTTTGGGGTCTTGGTGCCCCACCCTGAACCATTTACCAATGGAAACAGTCTTAAACACTGTCTTACCGCAGTCCGTTCTGCAGCGCTCAGGCTGGGCGTACTGGGAAGAGGGTCCGGCGGGCTGGGTGATCCAGTGGCCGCCATCTTGCTCTGTGGGGCTGTGAGAGCCCTGGAGCGCCTGGTTGGTGAAGGGCATGATGGGAGTGCTGGCGTAGGGCGTGGTGGAGGAGTAAGGGCTGTTGAAGCTACGCAGGTCCTCGGCGTTGGGGTCGATGGTGCTGTAGATAGGACCTTCGTTGGAGCTGCCCGTGCTGTACTTCTCTGTCTGGTTCAAGTAGTTAGAGATGCCCGCTTCTGGTGGTGAGAGGGGTCAGAAGTGAGAAGTCAGATTCAGGTGACAGTTGACTGACTTATGGTAATAATGTTATTCAACTGCAGAGTTAGTATTGTTATGTGAGTTAAGCGATTCTTGTATTACCCAAAATAGTTACCATGATATACAGTGTATTCGGAAAGAATTCAGACACCTTGACTTTTTCCACATTTTGTTACGTTACAGCCTCATTCTAAAATGGATTCAAATGTTTTTTCCCCTCATCAATCTACACACAATACCCCATAATGACAAAGTAAAAGCTGGTTTTTAGAAATAAAAACTTAAATATCACATTTACATAACAATACATACCCTTCACTCAGTACTTTGTTGAAACACCTTTGGCAACGATTACAGCCTTGATTCTTCTTGAGTATGACGCTACAAGCTTGGCACACCTGTATTTGGGGAGTTTCTCACATTCTTCTCTGCATATCCTCTTAAATTCTGTCAGGTTGGATGGGGAGTATCGCTGCAAGGCTATTTTCAGGTCTCTCCAGAGATGTTCAATTGGGTTCAAGTCCGGGCTCTGGCTGGGCCACTGAAGGACAATCAGAAACTTGTCCCAAAGCCACTCCTGCATTGTCTTGGCTGTGTGCTTAGGGTTGTCATCCTGTTGGAAGGTGAACCTTCGCCCCAGTCTGAGTCCTGGGCACTCTGGAGCAGGTTTTCAACAAGGATCTCTTAAGTACTTCGCTCCGTTCATCTTTCCCTCGATCCTGACTAGTCTCCCAGTCCCTGCCGCTGAAAAACACCCCCACAGCATGATGCTGCCACCACCATGTGTCACCGTAAGGATGGTGCCAGGAGGTTTTCTCCAGATGTGACACTTGGCATTCAGGACAAAGAGTTCAATCTTGGTTTCATCAGACCAGAGAATCTTGTTTCTCATGGTCTGAGAGTCCTTTAGGTGCTTTTTGGCAAACTCCAAGTGGGCTGTCCTATGCCTTTTACTGAGGAGTGGCTTCCATCTGGCCACTCAACCATAAAGGTCTGATTGGTGGAGTGCTGCAGAGATAGTTGTCTTTCTGGAAAGTTCTCCCATCTCCAGAGAGGAACTCTAGACCTCTGTCAGAGTGACCATCGGCGACCTGATCAAGGCCCTTCTCCCCCGATTGCTCAGTTTGGCCAGGTGGCCAGCTCTAGGAAGAGTCTTGGTGGTTCCAAACTTCTTCCATTTAAGAACGATGGAGGCCACTGTGTTCTTGGGGACCTTCAATGCTGAACAAAAGAAAATGGTACTCTTCCCCAGATCTGTGCCTCGACACAATCCTGTCTCAGAGGTCTACGGACAATTCCTTCAACCTCATGGCTTGGTTTTTGCTCCGACATGCACTGTCAATTGTGTATATAGACAGGTGTGTGCCTTTAAAAATCATGTACAATCAATAGAATTTACCACAAGTGGACTCCAATCAGGTTGTACAAGCATCAAGGATGATCAATGGAAACAGGATGCACCGGAGCTTAGTTTTGAGTCTCATATACTTATGTAAATAAGGTATTTCAGTTATTCTAAAAAACAGTTTTTGCTTTATCATTATGGTGTATTGTGTGTAGATTGATGAGGATTTTTTTTTTTAATCCATGTTAGAATAAGGCTGTAACGTAACAAAATGTGGAAAAAGGGAAGGGGTCTGAATACTTTCCGAATGCACTGTATACAGGATACAGTAGTTAGTTAAGCACAAGAAAATAAAAAAGTACAACAATTCAACCTGTTTGGTTTGCAGAAGATATTCAGACCTGCCAACCCTGTCCAACATTTTAGAGTACCAGACGCACACAGGAAATTGAAGATTCCACTCACGCTCGTTTGTTTGGAATACTTTCTTTCTTGACAGCATTCCATTTACACATATGGTAAAAGTCACTAACAATATATTTTACTAGGCAAGTCAGTTAAGAACAAATTCTTATTTACAATGACGGCCTACCGGGGAAAAGTGGGTTAACTGCCTTGTTCAGGGGCAGAACGACAGATTTTTACCTTGTCAGCTCACCTTTCGGTTACTGGCCCAATACTCTAACCACTAGGCTACCTGCCACCCCATCTAATTAGAAAGAACACACAAAGGGCCTTTATCCTTCTTTTTTATTTTATTAAACAAATAATAATAAGTTATTTGTTTAGGTACAAAATGTACAAACATATTTTTTTTAAACTCTGATATGATAAGAATAACAAATGTTTGAAGCAGGGCATCAGTGTCAAATAAACATGTTATCCATAATAAAAACCAAAAAGCTTTGATAGGAAACAGTGGGTGAGAACAAATCTTCTGGAGACCTTCAAATGTTCAGGAAATCATTTCCTAGGCAGATTTGCCTGGTAACTAGCAGATTTAGCCTTATGCAGCAGAGCATCAGGGTAGACTTCTCTGTGGCAAACAGTTCCTCTGACAATCATTGAAACCTTCTTGGTAACGAGGGCACTCAGCATGTCTGTACTGAGGGAGGCTCTGTACTGGGTTTTGTTCTTGGAAACAAGACTGAATATTCGTTCGCAGTCTGCATTGCTGTGGAATATGACCAATATCCCCAGCATCACAGCCGAAAGATGGGAGTAGACTAGGCTGCCCCCCCTTTTCATTGTGCTGATTTCTCTTCAGGCCTGATTCTTGTGCATGTTGACCAGACTCTGCTCAAAGGTTGTTGACTGATAGAGTCTAAACTCATCTTCCAACAGATCAACAGCGGCTCCCTCAGGAATAATGCAGGGAAAGCGTGCCATGAAAAAGTTGACGGATGAGAACTTGGCAGTCTGCCTGTTGGCAATGTCAGCGACCACTGCATGCTGGAGGAGCACATCTCCCAATGGAAATTTCAGTATCATGTAGTCTACTGCAGAAGTAATACGTTTCTGACATCTGCATAGAAGGTCTTCAGATCCAGCTTGCCTTGGCTTCCTATGTAGGTGCGGGTGTCCTGGCCAATGGACAGCTCCTCATCAGGAAGCTGGGTCTCTCCAGGTAGAGTGTAGGTTTGACACCACTACTTGTTTCTGCCATCATGGTAGTGACAGTGTCTGGCTTGCAGTAGGACATTAGTTTCTGCAGTTGCATCTCTAAAGTTGACAGTAAAATTTGAATGCACGGTGCCTCTCGTTGTAGAATCAGATTTCCGACATCAAAAATTGGTATGGCTCTCTGTAAAAAGTATGCATAGATTTTTGATACCGGATCTGTGAGACATTTTAGGATTTTCTCAGGTTTTGTAAGATCTTTTGGTCCTTCTTTTGCTTTCTTTTCTGTCTTTTGTTTTGCCCCTTTATCCCCGATATCCCTTTGCTTGAACAGATACTGAGTCAAGTCGAAGGTTTTGTTAGTAGGTCCACATTTGATGGAGGATGGCGTGACTTTGCTTCAAGAGGAGCCAGGTGAGGGCTTATCTATAATATTTTTCTTAGCACATGCCCCCAAGTTTAGTCTCTATAGTAGAGGAACGCTTGTTACCTCTCAAACAGGCCCAATCACTAAGACCAGCTCACAAGTATTGACTTTTTAGACACGGTTCCTAATCAACACCAAAAGCAAAATAATTTTGAAAACATAAAAACAAATGATTGCATCGACACAGACTGCAAACTGGCTACACAAAGCTTAAGTGGGCTTCTGCAAAGGGAATCTGAACGCTGTTCGCCAAGACAAACAAGTCTATATAAGGGTGCTGTTTCAGCCTATATAAGGGTGCCTATTGTATTTCTTTGCAGCGCATACATCATTTCAGATTTTCAAAATTAATAAAATCTCAAATCTAGTGCAAAGGCATTTTAGAAGCATTGACTCAATAGCTAATACCGGACAGTCATCCATTCTTCATCAAGCAGTCTTCTAAACTCCAGACTCCATTTAATGCCAAGATGTTTATATTTATTTTTTATTGTACTTTTGTAATGCTTTTTGTGATGTGGATCATAATTACAGTTACAGTTAGGGGTGAAACGGTACATGTATTCGTCCACGGTGCACGGTTCGGTACGTACTGCGAACCGAACAATATATTAATCATATATTATACCTAGGAAAATATATGTATATATATATTTCATTGTAAAGAAAAATATTATTGCATAAACCAATGGCGTATAAATTAGCGTGGGAAAAATATCCACATAGTAATAAAGTTGTTTATAGTTGTCTGCAGCTCCGCTCATTAGTTATTTCACTCCAGCGAGAACAGAGCTGAGAGACCGTCGTAGCAGCAATTAGCTTATGAAGGAATTAGCAGTTAGCTAAATGCAAAGGAGCAACATGGCAAGCATTGGCGAGCCAGAACTAGAAGACGCCCCAGTAATCGTTCAGGTCTGCCGTCTGGGAACATTTCAGTTTCCCTGTAAACTATAACGGGGATGGCCAACGAGTGGTGGATAAAACTTCTACGACATGTAGGCTCTGTTCATTGCTGATAGCCTATTCGAGTGGCAATATGAGCAACATGACTACTCATTTGTGCCGACATCACCCCAAAGTGCCAATCAGTAACTTGGCGAAAAAATGAAACAGCAACCAATCGGCAACCACTTCTCCCCACAGCCTTCAGGCAACAACATGCGGCTGACTCCGGTAGGGCTAAAGAAATCAACGCAGGGAAGGCAAAATTCATTGCGGCAGATATGAGACCCTTCTCTGTGGCAGAGAATGCAGGGTTCAGAAACATATTTAAAGTGGTCGAGCCGCGCTTCACTATTCCTTCCCGTACACATTTTGCCTAGACATTAATACCTGCCTTATACAACAACAAAAAAACAACAACTTGAGAGCAGTTGTCAGGAATGAGGTCTGTTGCTCTAACAACAGACAGTTGGACGTCTAGAGCTACCTTACTGTAATGGCTCATTTCATTACGGCATAGTGGGAGATAAAAAGCCATGTCCTTCAAACACTTCCTCTTGACAGTAGTCACACCAGTGTTAACTTGGGGGAAGAGCTAAGGGAAGTAGTTGGCGTGTGGAAGTTGGAGAGGGATAATGTAACGATTCCTGTGACCACTGACAACGCTAGAAATATTGTAAATGCAGTTGCACTAACTGGATTGGGGCCACAGATAGGATGCTTTGCTCACTTTATTAATCTGCATCTCAAAAAGCAATGTCAGTGAATCCAATCTCTTGCCTCCTAGCAAAGATCAGGACGGTGGTTTCCCTCTTTCATAAAAGCACAACTGCTGCACATGTTTTCAAGACAAAACAGGAGATGCTGGAGCTGCCTAACCACAAACTAATCCAAGATGTCCCTACTAGATGGAATTCAAGCCATGACATGGTTGAGAGATACCTTGAGCAGAAAGTTGCGGTGTATTCTACACTGACTGATCAAGCTGTGAGGATGAATGTCAAAGATATTGTGACTGTCTGAAAATAACATAAGACTAGCAGAGGAAGTTATCAAAGTGTGCAAACCTCTCAAAACAGTCACAACACCGATATGCACTGAAAGCATTCCATCAGTTTCCATGGTCCTGCCTATGAAAACAATGATCCTGAAATCAATGGTGGCATCTGATGAAGATGAACCTGCAGTAAGGGATGTCAAGACTGCTATCAGAGTTAACCTGGAGCCTAGATATGATGACCCTGGTCTAAGACTTCTTACACAAGAGCACCACTTTGTTCCCCGATTCAAGTCCCTGCTGCACCTGGATGCTGCTGCTCGTCTAAGAGTCTACAATGAACTCACAGCAGAGATTGTGACCAACATACAACAGGTATTGTATTTATTTTGTTAATGTGACATTTATTATTTTATTAATTAGTGATTTAACAATTCATTATAAGGTAATAATTGTAATTGTCATAACAGTGTCTGATATATATTTCTAACAACAAATCATATTTTTAAAGCCACTTCAGAGGTAGTATTTTCATCTAATTTAATTCTGCAGGGTCAAGCCACAGATACCACAGGAGCTAACCCTTCTCCAGAGATGGCAGGCGACAGGGGTTCTCCTCCAGAAAATAAGTCTGCCATGACTGAGCTTTTTGGAGAGTTGTTCACGACCCAGGAGTAGGGAACCAAGTCAAAGGTCATAGAGGAGGAGGTGACCTCATACAGGGAAGTGGACTGTAGTCCCCTGGATGCTGATCCACTTACATGGTGGAAGACCAAAGAGTTAATATACCCTCATGTTGCCATGTTAGTGTAACCGATGTGAAATGGCTAGTTAGTTAGCGGTGGTGCGCGCTAATAGCATTTCAATCAGTGACATCACTCGCTCTGAGACTTGAAGTAGGGTTTCCCCTTGCGTTGCAAGGGCCGCGGCTTTTGTGGCGCGATGGGTAACGATGCTTCGTGGGGTGTCAGTTGTTGATGTGTGCAAGGGTCCCTGGTTCGAGCCCGGGTTGGGGCGAAGAGAGGGACGGAACCTACACTGTTACATTGATGCTGTTGACCCGGATCGTTGGTTGCTGCGGAAAAGGGGGGGGGCTAGTTAGTTAGCGGTGGTGCGCGCTAATAGAATTTCAATCAGTGACGTCACTCGCTCTGAGACTTGAAGTAGGGTTTCCCCTTGCGTTGCAAGGGCCGCGGCTTTTGTGGCGCGATGGGTAACGATGCTTCGTGGGGTGTCAGTTGTTGATGTGTGCAAGGGTCCCTGGTTCGAGCCCGGGTTGGGGCGAAGAGAGGGACGGAACCTACACTGTTACATTAGCAAGGCGCTACCTGGCTGTGCCTGGGACCTCTGTCCCTAGCAAGAGGGTGTTCTTTCTTTCACTGCAAATGCGAGTGAACTGCTTTTAGATTTACTCAGTGGATTTATTTTTTATTAAAATGTACAAAAATAAATAAATAAATCAGGCCCTATTAATTTCTGCGTACTTTTAACTCGGAAACTCGTACCTGCGTACATGGACAGAGAATTGCGTAGTTGGTACGCAAAATGCGTGCATGTTGGCAGCCCCGTAGTATACCATTCAAGTTTATATCACATGCAGAGGGCATTGAGGTTTCTTCAAAGACAGACTAGACCAAAAGGCATTGAAGAGATAATCCCTGGTTGTGTACAAAACAAAATGGCCATTGTGAGCAGAATCATGCCGTGTCTCATACCATTGTAGTATCTCTCTGCCGTGTCATGTTTGGAGGTGCAGCAGTTGACAGCCTCCTTGCCACTGTGGACCAGGTTGGTGGTGGGCCAAGAGTCTGCCAGCCATGGGTAGTTGCCCATGTTGCCACCCAGCATGCCAGGCCTAAAACATAATTCATCAAATCAAATCCATTTTTATTTGTCACATGCGCCGTATACAACAGGTGTAGACCTTACAGTGAAATGCTTACAATGCAGTTTTAATAAAAATACCTACAAGAAATAAGAAATAAAAGTACCAAATCATTAAAGAGCAGCAGTAAAATAACAATAGCGAGGCTAAATACAGGGGGTACCGGTACAGAGTCAATGTGCGGGGGCACCGGTTAGACAAGGTAATTGAGATAATATGTACATGTAGGTAGTCACACACTATGATCATATCTGATGCCAATCCACAACTTTGTTCTCATCACTTTACAAAAAAAGAATGTGAAAGTCAACTTGAAATGACATAAACAGGCATACTTACCTTCCATTAAGTCCAGATGCCTCTCCATGTGGAAAGCCAACTGCAGAAAAAATAAAATGTGCATTCAGGTGTGAATGGCAAGGTAAAATACAGTAAGGTTGCCACAGTGCAGTATGGTACAGTTCGCTGTAATATATTGGCACCCCTAAAGCAGGAATCAGCATTTGAAAAAATAACAAAGCGCATTCATATTCTGTTTCAGTAAAAAGCTGAGGGATGGGGCTGGAGAAATGTAACCACTCTCAAATTCATAGACAGAGCTATGGATGCAAGGACTGATTTCACAATTATAGTTCTAACCATGTTTTCAGGCTGTATAGTGTTTGTTTACATTGGCTTTGTTTCAAACATTTGAGTAAAGCTACCTTATATGTTGGGTTCTGATGGGGTATGACAGTTGAACATAGCTCGCTAGGCATTTACTGTATATGTTATATTCTTCAAGAATCAATGGGTACATATCATTAAGTTATAATGCCTTCCCTGTGGCTCAGTTGGTAGAGCATGGTGTTTGCAATGCCAGCATGGTGTGTGCAACGCCAGGGTTGTGGGTTCGATTCCCACGGGGGGCCAGTACAAAAAAATAAAAAATGCATGAAATGAAAATGAAATGTGTGTATTCACTACTGTAAGTCGCTCTGGATAAGAGTGTCTGCTAAATGTTATAAGCCTGAAAATAGATGTAGCAACTGCAGATGGCCCCTTTAATGCATCAAAAGACTATATTGGTGTTCACACAAGGATTTGTTTGATTTACAACTGCACAACAAGTAAAACATCTAAACTGAAATGTAGATTTTTTTTTTAAGTATTACGAATTCAGAAGAATTCAAATGAATTTGGTTGGAGGCAGGTGATTCTCGTTTACTATTTAACTTGTGGTAAGTTTCAGGTGCCTACAGGGTAAAAATAGTCATTCAACCAGTTTTGAAAAGAGAAAACAGAAGTTTCTTCTCCATTGCACTCCATTGTAAAGTGCAAGTTTGCCAATATATTAGAATGCAATAAGTCAATATTTTGTTAGGTAACTTTAAGGTAAAATAGTAGCCTTTTGTAAAGTGCAGTAGAATACTTGATATGGTAAGGTGGGTTACAACATACTTCTTTGATATTGTGGTAAAGTAACATTAAGTGGTGTGTAAAGATTGCATCATATAAAGTGTGTAAAGTACCAGCAGGCGTGTAGTTGAACGATGCAGTGTAGTGACTAAGCTCCTTCCTCTTCTTGCGGCGGCAGTAGATCCACACGCTGAAACCCATGAGGATGACCCAGCAGGCCCCGCCGATCCCAGCGATGAATGCTGGCTGCTTCACCACGTCAGTAATCTGCTCGGCCAGGCTCACACTGCTCTCATCACCCTCCGCGCCACCCCCGGTACCGGGCACTGACGGTGCCTCCACTGGCAGCTCTGAAGGAGAGCGGCAAGTAGTTAGTGGAGTGATATTTAACTTTTACCCGGTAAGTATTATAACCAACCTCGAATCCCTGAGCCGAATAGGTGAAAAATCTGTCTATGTGCCCTTGAGCAAGGAACTTAATCCTAATTGCTCCTGTAAATCGCTCTAGATAAGAGCGTCTGCTAAATGACCAAACATTTAAATGTAATAAAAAAAATGCTTAGCAATAATTTCAGTATTTTCAGCTACCCCCACTATCTCCTTGATATCGCAGAACTGAAATGTCTAATTCTGCTAGCTTGTGGTTCTGGGGGGACTCACTGATGAGGACGGACACAGGCTGGCTGTGGATGCCCACTCTGGCGCTGGTCACCGCTGCCACCTCCACCTGGTACAGGATACCTGGCAGCAGCCCCTTGAGTACGGTGGAGAGGACAGTGCCATCCACGGTGGTGTTGATGTGGTAGCGGGTCTGGGTGTCATTGCCCACACACCACACCTGTTGATGGTTGGAGGACGGTGAGTTGGTGTGAGAGATGGAAGAGGTCAAATTTGCGGTGTCGAAATTAGGACGCAGGTTAGCGTTTTTTTCCGTCATGAATCTTGTTCTGAAGGCAGCCCTGCATAGCCACAAAGTCATAAAATCTGATTTTAAACCTAACACTAACCTTAACCACACTGCTAACCCTAACGCCTAACCTTAAATGAAGATAAACATATATATTTTTTTACAATATAGCCAATTTTGACATTCTAGCTGGCCTATCTAAGAAGAAATCACTCAGTTCTGCCTCCAGGACGAGACTCATGACAGTAAACGTCAACATGCTATAAGGACTGCTTGTTGTGACTCTGAGGCAGTCATTATATAGAAACAATTTATTTTACTGTCCTGTTTGAGCTGGTGTTAACATGATATTTTGTTATTTAGAAAATACTTATTTGGTAACTATGGGTACTTTCTGGTACTTGCTTCAAAGAATTCAAAAGAATTCATAGCTACTCCTTTGTTTCCAATTACTTGTTTTAATGAATACCAAAGAAACTATGTCGTAATTATGTAACTATTATTATGTAATGTTCATTTTGTTTATATGAAAATACCACCCCTATGGATGCACGTTTTTGGACAGATCCAATCATCATGTAATTTTCTCTGGTTCAGTCAGCATACCTTGTACTCCTGGATTATTCCATTCTGCATGTCGGCGGGAGGAGGCTCCCAGGACACACTAATACTGGAGCTGTTGCTCAGCTTCACTGTAACCACGGTGACTGCTTTGGGAGGGGCGCTTGGGACTGCAGGAGAAGAGATACGAGCAAGGTGTGAAAAAACCCTAACTGATATAGAAAAAATGAAATATGGGCATTTGGTAAAATAGCGAAAATATGATTTGAGATTGATGAAAATGGCCGACTCCATCAAATGCCATCAAATGGTTATTGAACTATAAACAGTGCTTCGTCTTCATAACAGGATATAAAGGTCACACAGGTGTTGGAAATTGCAATCCAATTGCTTCGACTGTGATGTGACTCCTAGAGGCTCCTGAACAGCTAGCTATTTTCAAAAAGCCAGAGTCCTCAAAATGTTCCAAGACAAGTACTAAAAGGTTTTATTTAAAAAACACTTCTAGAATGTATTTTGTATTTCACCCTTATTTTGCTGGGTGAATTGACTGAGGGCACATTTTCTTTGACAGCAACGACTGAGTATGACCAATCAATCGCCACTTTAAAAGCCTTTATTTGAACCTGGAAGTTCCATTGAAAAAAACTATTTTAAAACCCTTGTTAACCACCATTCCCTCCATTATGGACATAGGCTATCTCAAGTGTACCATGTCCATATTAGGAGAGCCTCGGTCTCAGAAGGGCTTGTGTCAATCTCATCAGAAGTTGTGAGTATCAGTAGCTTTTAGCCAGTCTTACCTTCCGCTGCTGTTCTGATCAGCAGCAGCCGACTGTCCTTGCCCTGGAACTCGTCGAAGTAGGGCCGGATCTTGATCTCATACTCTGTGCCTGTGAGCAGGTCGGCGACCACGGCCAGGCGCTCTGACGGGGCCTTGATATCCTGCAGCTGCCAGGTGCCACCGCTGGGCCGGTAGAGGAGCCGGTAGCCCTGGATGTACTGGGACTGACGGTCTACCTGGGGAGGGACAGAAGGAAGGGGGGAAAGAGAGAAAAAAAGAGAAATTTATGAATTACAGTTTTACTGCCCTTGGAAATGGATATACAGTAAAAAACATTCCAGAGTGTGAAAGTATAACTGATGGTGTCACGTGTACTCCCTCTCCGGCCTCTAGGTCACCACTCTGCTCGTTATGGCGCACACCTGTCACCATCATTATGCGCACTTGTGTGTCATCAGACTCACCTGGACTCATCACTTTCCTGATTACCTTCCCTATATGTGTCACTCCCTTTGGGTCCTTCCCCAGGAGTCATTGTTTCAGTTTCATGTCTGTGTGCTGTTAGTGTTTCTTGTTTTGTATTATGTTCCGTTTATTTTATTAAAACACTCACTACCTGAACTTTCTTCCCAACTCTCAGCGCACATAGTTACAGATGGTATTTCTCCTGTGAAAGAATATGTAAAAACTCAGGTCAGGGTACTCACCGTCCATGATACTTGAACACTGGAGGCAGTGAGTGTGACAGGCTTCTGAAGATGAACACCCACCTCTCCCAACTCTCTCTGGACCTGCCTGTGGTCCACGCCCTGACCTGTAGGACTCACATCTGCAAACACAACATTAACAAACATCAGACACAAAATAATCAGTAAAACTATAGTAGATGCTTACTGTAGCTCACATACACTTGATTGAAATAATCTAAATAGTTTTTATGAAGCCTTCAGACCGCAATGCTTTCATGATGAAATGCCTCAATTTGAGAAAAAAGTTTTCACTTTCAAAGTTTTCACTCTCTCTCTACACTCTAACAACCACCTTGTAATGCTTACAATTTTTTTCAATGATCTTTCATAGTAAATGTCCAGTAAAGCTGTTATATCCCCTCCCAGGTACTGACCTTGTGTGCGGACGGGCTCAGAGATGGGGCTGGGGTCACTCAGCCCGTAGGCGTTGACTGCTCGGACGATGAACAGGTAGATGGTGTTGGGAAAGAGACCGCTGACAGTGTGTTTCTCCAACTTTACCAGGTCAGCCACCGTTTGCCACGTACTGCCTGCTGATTGGCTAGAGTAAGAGACCACAGATAATGATATCATGTCATTTCCAATTATGTTAGTAAAGTTACTGTGCAAGGCAAGCCTTCCTTATACCCTATAGTGACAACGATTTCATTACTCTATAGTGACAAACTATTATTCACTGTCTACATTCTGATTACAATAACAATAATGCCAGCTATGTTTATGTCAAGTCTTATGTTTTGTCCTTTTAAATGGCTTGTTTTTATGAAAATGTGTGAGATCACTTGCATAATGATACTATTTCGCTCTGTAATAAATAAACGTGATAAATCTTGTGAACAACGCATCTGATGAAGGTAGAGGGAAACAATTTGAGCTTCTTTGGCTTTGACGGTCCCGTTTGCATTTTCCTCTCCTGACTCTTCTTATTTAGATTAAATGTCACCTCTTGTTTATTATTTAGTGGCATGGTCACATGACACCCTCCTCCACCCCTCGCTTTGTATTTGTTATAATTTCTCTCCATTCGTTCACTTTTTATTTTCTTCATCATGCCAGAGACAGCAGCAGACTAGTGACTTTACAGCTGACCTGATCAGTTAGGCAACAGAGATATAAAAGCTGCGCGAGCCATAAATATTCGTCTAGCAGACCACCCAATGCTGGTAGTGATAAATCTAAGGTCACTTTGTCGGAGGAGAGGCTGAAGCGTGGGACACACACACACACAGGAAAACACATATACACACGTAAACATACAGTCTTGCCCAATAAACATGGGTATCCTTTAGAATGGTACATCTGCCCATCTTCAGACAGTAAGAATGTGTCAGGATTCCATCTCCCTATCGTCCCACACACACTCATCCCCACTTCTCCCTGCATGGACACTCCCACCCCCACAACCCCCAAACAACCCCCAGCACCTCACACCCTCAACAACCCCCAGCACCTCACACCCTCCACAACCCCCAAACAACCCCCAAACAACCCCTAGCACCTCACACCCTCCCCAACCCACAAACAACCCCCAGCACCTCACACCCACCCCAACCCACAAACAACCCCCAGCACCTCAGGCAAGTAAATGTTATTGTACACAACCAACTCAGCCCCCACAGCAACTCTATAAAGAATCAATTTTGCCCACTTGGCACGGTGCTAACTACTGCCCAGGGGGCAAGGTGAGACAAGAGGGATGAGGGGGCTAGTGAGTCAGGTTGGAAGGGGGCAAATTTCCTCTCAGCGTACAATAGCCCAAGGACTTGTCTGTATGTGCCACCTGCATTTAAATTCATTACCATTTTAGATTACCCCACTAAGCTCCATGGAGGCGCGCTAAGTTGATCGCGGTGTGTTTGTGTGTGTGTCATTACAAAGGGAATAGCTGCCACATCGCGGACACCGATATCTTGCTCCCGGACAAGCAAAACACCCTCTTTGTCCGCTTTGAGGATAACACAGTGCCACCGAGGCGGGCTCTATTTCTCCATGGCTGACATTAGTAAGACATTTAAGCATGTTAACCCTCGCAAGGCTGCAGGACCAGACGGCATCCCTAACCGTATCCTCAGAGCATGCACAGACCAGCTGGTTGGAGTGTTTACGGACATATTCAATCTCTCCCTATCCCAGTTTGTTGTCCCCAGTTGCTTCAAGATGTCAACCATTGTTCCGTTAACCAATAAAGCAAAGGTAACTGAACTAAATGACCCGCAGCACTCAGAGCTTTGAGAGGCTAGTTAAGGATCATATCAACTCCACCTTACCTGACACCCACTGTAATTTGCTTACTGCCCAAAAAGATCAACAGATGATGCAATGGCCATCGCACTAGACTCTGCCCTATCCCATCAGGACAAGAGGAATACCTACAGTTGAAGTCGGAAGTTTACATACACTTAGGTTGGAGTCATTAAAACTTGTTTTTCAACCACTCCACAAATTTCTTGTTAACAAACTATAGTTTTGGCAAGTCGGTTAGGACATCTACTTTGTGCATGACACAAGTCATTTTTCCAACAATTGTTTACAGACATATTATTTCACTTATAATTCACTGTATCACAATTCCAGTGGGTCAGAAGTTTACATACACTAAGTTGACTGTCCCTTTAAACAGCTTGGAAAATTCCTGAAAAGGATGCCATGGCTTTAGAAGCTTCTGATAGGTTAATTGACATCATTTGAGTCAATTAGAGGTGTACCTGTGGATGTATTTCAAGGCCTACATTCAAACACAGGGCATCTTTGCTTGACATCATGGGAAAATCAAAAGAAATCAGTTGACCTCCACAAGTCTGGTTCATCCTTGGGAGCAATTCCCAAATGCCTGAAGGTACCACGTTCATCTGTACAAACAATAGTATGCAAGTATAAACACCATGGGACCACGCAGCTGTCATACCGCTCAGGAAGGAGACGCGTTCTGTCTCCTAGAGATGAACGTACTTTGGTGCGAAAAATGCAAATCAATCCAAGAACAACAGCAAAGGACTTTGTGAAGATGCTGGAGGAAACAGGTACAAAAGTATCTAAATCCACAGTAAAACGAGTCCTATATTGATATAACCTGAAAGGCCGCTAAGCAAGGAAGAAGCCACTGCTCCAAAACCGCCATAAAAAAGCCAGACTACGGTTTGCAACTGCACATGGGGACAAAGATTGTACTTTTTGGAGAAATGTCTTCTGGTCTGATGAAACGAAAATAGAACTGTTTGGCCATAATGACCATCGTTATGTTTGGAGGAAAAAGGAGGAAGCTTGCAGGCCGAAGAACACCATCCCAACCGTGGAGCACGGGGGTGGCAGCATCATGTTGTGAGGTGTTTTGCTGCAGGAGGGACTGGTGCACTTCACAAAATATATGGCATCATGAGGAGGAAAATTATGTGGATATATTGAAGCAACATCTCAAGACAGGTTTGCAAATGGGTCTTACAAATGGACGATGACCCCAAGCATATTTCCAAAGTTGTGGCAAAATGGCTTAAGGACAACAAAGTCAAGGTATTGGAGGGGCCATCACAAAGCCCTGACCTCAATCCTATAGAAAATTTGTGGGCAGAACTGAAAAAGCTTGTGCGAGCAAGGAGGCCTACAAACCTGACTCAGTTACACCAGCTCTGTCAGGAGGAATGGGCCAAAAGTCCCCCAACTTATTGTGGGAAGCTTGTGAAAGGCTACCCGTAATGTTTGACCCAAGTTAAACAATTTAAAGGCAATGCTACCAAATACTAATTGAGTGTATGTAAACTTCTGACCCACTGGGAATGTGATGAAAGAAATAAAAGCTGAAATAACTAATTCTCTCTACTATTATTCTGACATTTCACAATAAAGTGGTGAGCCTAACTGACCTAAAACATGGAATCTTTACTAGGATTAAATGTCAGGAATTGTGAAAAACTGAGTTTAAATGTACTTAGCTGTACATGTACTCTAAATAGAGTAGATAGGGGCGGCAGGTAGCCTAGTGGTTAGAGCATTGTGCCAGTGACTGAAAGGATGCTGGATCAAATCCCCGAGCTGACAAGGTAAGAATCTGTCATTTTACCCCTGAACATGACAGTTATCCCACTGTTCCCCAGTAGGCCGTCATTGTAAATAAGAATTTTATCTGACTTGCCTAGGTAAATTTAAAATACACAAATACACACACATATATATATATATATATACTGCTCAAAAAAATAAAGGCAACACTTAAACAACACATCCTAGATCTGAATGAAAGAAATAATCTTAATAAATACTTTTTTCTTTATATAGTTGAATGTGCTGACAACAAAATCACACAAAAATAATCAATGGAAATCCAATTTATCAACCCATGGAGGTCTGGATTTGGAGTCACACTCAAAATTAAAGTGGAAAACCACACTACAGGCTGATCCAACTTTGATGTAATGTCCTTAAAACAAGTCAAAATGAGGCTCAGTAGTGAGTGTGTGGCCTCCACGTGCCTGTATGACCTCCCTACAACGCCTGGGCATGCTCCTGATGAGGTGGCGGATGGTCTCCTGAGGGATCTCCTCCCAGACCTGGACTAAAGCATCCGCCAACTCCTGGACAGTCTGTGCTGCAACTTGGCGTTGGTGGATGGAGCGAGACATGATGTCCCAGATGTGCTCAATTGGATTCAGGTCTGGGGAACGGGCGGGCCAGTCCATAGCATCAATGCCTTCCTCTTGCAGGAACTGCTGACACACTCCAGCCACATGAGGTCTAGCATTGTCTTGCATTAGGAGGAACCCAGGGCCAACCGCACCAGCATATGGTCTCACAAGGGGTCTGAGCATCTCATCTCGGTACCTAATGGCAGTCAGGCTACCTCTGGCGAGCACATGGAGGGCTGTGCGGCCCCCCAAAGAAATGCCACCCCACACCATGACTGACCCACCGCCAAACCGGTCATGCTGGAGGATGTTACAGGCAGCAGAACGTTCTCCACGGCGTCTCCAGACTCTGTCACGTCTGTCACATGTGCTCAGTGTGAACCTGCTTTCATCTGTGAAGAGCACAGGGCGCCAGTGGCGAATTTGCCAATCTTGGTGTTCTCTGGCAAATGCCAAACGTCCTGCACGGTGTTGGGCTGTAAGCACAACCCCCACCTGTGTACGTCGGGCCCTCATACCACCCTCATGGAGTCTGTTTCTGACCGTTTGTGCAGACACATGCACTTTGGGGCCTGCTGGAGGTCATTTTGCAGGGCTCTGGCAGTGCTTCTCCTGCTCCTCCTTGCACAAAGGCGGAGGTAGCGGTCCTGCTGCTGGGTTGTTGCCCTCCTACGGCCTCCTCCACGTCTCCTGATGTACTGGCCTGTCTCCTGGTAGTGCTTCCATGCTCTGGACACTACGCTGACAGACACAGCAAACCTTCTTGCCACAGCTCGCATTGATGTGCCATCCTGGATGAGCTGCACTACCTGAGCCACTTGTGTGGGTTGTAGACTCCGTCTCATGCTACCACTAGAGTGAAAGCACCACCAGCATTCAAAAGTGACCAAAACATCAGCCAGGAAGCATAGGAACTGAGAAGTGGTCTGTGGTCCCCACCTGCAGAACCACTCCTTTATTGGGGGTGTCTTGTTAATTTCCTATAATTTCCACCTGTTGTCTATTCCATTTGCACAACAGCATGTGAAATGTATTGTCAATCAGTGTTGCTTCCTAAGTGGACAGTTTTGATTTCACAGAAGTGTGATTGACTTGGAGTTACATTGTGTTGTTTAAGTGTTCCCTTTATTTTTTTGAGCAGTGTATATATATATATATACAGTACCAGTCAAAAGTTTGGGCTCACCTACTCATTCAAGGGTTTTTCTTTATTTTGACTATTTTCTACATTGTAGAATAATAGTCAAGACATCAAAACTAATAGTCAAGACATCAAAATAGTCCAAATAAAGAAAAACCCTTGAATGAGTCGGTGTGTCCAAAATTTTGACTGGTACTGTATATTTTAATTTAGTTTTGCCTTTATTTAAATATTTCTTAATTCCATTCTTTCACTTTTAGATTTGTGTGTATTGTTGTGAATTGTTAGATATTACTGAACTGTTGGAGGTAGGAACACAAGCATTTCGCTACACCCGCAATAACATCTGCTAAATATGTATATGCGACCAATAAAATGTGATTTGATTTTGATTTGTTTGATGTGGAATAAAAGCAAAGTGGGGGCAGCTGGGAAGTTTGGGGAGTGGGTTAGCATGGGCCAGCCTCCAACCTAGCTGGGGTTGATTAGAATGTGAAAGGTGTCAGAGTCTGCGTGTCCGCAGGGGTGTGTGTGTGTGTGTGAGCCCTCCTGCCTGTCATGCCCGGCTAACATGGCTCATGTGCTGACACACCATTAAGAAAGGATGAGGGATGGCTGCCTCAGCAACCTCTGGCTAGAGAGAGGGCAGTGGGCTGGAGGATAGGAAATGTGTGTTAGGGCAAGTGTGTCTTCAGATGTTACGTGTTACTTCTAACAAAAAACTGGTTTTCATATCTGTCTTTCTGTCTGTTTTACAGAATGTACCACAAGGTTGAGCCCTACTGAAAGTGGCCCAGGTCTATCTTCTACTGTCGACTCCACCCACCTGAAGGCCTCGATGATGTAGGAGGTGACGGCAGCCCCCCCCTCGTGGGCGTTGGGCTGCCAGGTGAGGGTGACACTGTTGCGGGTCACGTCGGTCACCACTGGCTTTTGGGGAGGTCCCGGTAGCTGGAAGGGTTCTGATGCCTGGGGCACAGACGAACCTCCACTCTCTGAAAATCACAATCAAATCAAACTTTGTTTAAAATGCATTTAAAAAGAGACAACAGAGACAGAGGGTTGCTAGATGGTAGTGGATCTCCTATATTTAGTAGTAGTGCAACCATTCTCAATATAACTGTTGTTGGAATACTAGCACTGGCCCTTTTGTGGGCTAAAGAGTTACGAATAAATAATTTATGCAATACGGTCAATTCCATTTCAATTCAGTCAATTACGAATTGAAAAGCGACATTATTGTCAATAAGGGGTTGAAATGGAACCAACACCCCAGCCCTGATCACAGTAACTCACTTTGACGAAATGGCTGAATAACAGTTTAGTTGTGAATTATCAGAGTTTCTGCTTGGTTGGTTTATGATGCATTAGTAAGCACTAAATACCATCTTATCAAGCTTCATCAAACATTAGCATTTCATAACAGCAATAAGACACTACTTATTCCAATTCATCATCCCTCTGCTTCGCCTTGGGCCAAACACCACCCCTAGGTGTGATTACATCCACAATATCACAAGACCTCTGCCTTATTTCTTGATTCAATGATCTTATATGGGCATGACTGTCACGGATCCCTCTGGAACACACCTGGCCCCTATTCCCACTGATTGTATTTGTATATATGTGCCCTTTGGTTTCCATTACGGGGTCGATTATTGTTACAATGTCCGTTGGTGCGTGTGAGTACCTGTGCTATATGTTTTGGGCTTTCGTGCCCTTGTGGATTGCACAGATGATTACGGGTCTCGTCCCGTGTGTTAATCATTGTGTTATTTATTCAAGGTACTCCTCGTTTTTTTGTTTGGGTTTCTACCTTGTGTTTCTGTTACGTGTTTCTTTGGTCTTCGTCCCCGTGCCTGTACACGGCACGCCGTAATTTGGGCTTAATTTTTAAAAACTATTACGCATTCCTGCGTCTGTCTCCCAAATCATTGTTACCAACGTGACAGAATAATCGACCATTAAGGGAGACAGCGGGAATGGCCCGTCAGTCAACGCTGCGACTGGTCCGTCCGGCGTTGCTGCTACTTCGGCAGCTACAACTGGCCCGTCCGCCGACGCTGCAACTAGTCCGTCCGACGCGACTGCTACTGGTCCGTTCGATGCCGCCGCAACTTTGGCAGCAGCAACTGGCCCGTCCGACGCAACTTCAGAACCTGCATCGGATCCTGATCGACCCGCACTGCATTCCTGTGATTGTCCTCGAGGCCGGTGTCGTTGCGCTGCTGTCACGAATCCCTCCCTGTGCTTTTACACGGCACGCAGTAATTTGTGCCTATAATAAAAACTATTACGCATTCCTGCGTCTGTCTCCCGATTCTTCATGCCAACGTGACAATGACATGGCAGAGAGGCAATATATTACTGTAGTGAGGAGTTTATTACAGTACATTTACTATTCACCGTGTGCGTGTGCGTGTGCGTGTGCGCGTGCGTGTGTGTGTGTGTGTGTGTGTGTGTGTGTGTGCGTGTACATGTGTGGGCATTTACCTTTCACAGTGAGTACACCGCTCCACATCGTTTCTCCGCTCGAGCTGGAAGCCACACAGGTGTAGGCCCCCGAGTCGGTTTCCTGGCAACAAGAGAGAGGGCCTAGTTAACATTGGTGTATATGCACAGAAGCACAATGCCTTTGCCTTTTCACATTCAGGTGTTCTGGAGCAAATCTTTCCAGATAAGTCAACATGAACATCTACCTAGAATCTATGGGCTATCTGTAGTCTCCAAAGACTGTTAACTATGTATAATAATTCTGTATATCTCCCCAAAGATACCCATATGTTTTATTGCTCTGATCTGATAAGTACTATTCTCATAATGGTTAATGGGGAAGTATTCTATTTACAGTATGTTCTATTGGAACATAGTTGTTGGATATGAACATTTGCGCTCAAATGGTCCCATGAACATTAATAAAGAGTAACATTACGCTTTGCTGTTAATGAAGTCTCATATGTAGCTGTAACAATGTTAGCTAGTCCCTTAATAGAGATACAACAGTTCCTCAAAAAGGGTTTGGAGCATATGTGCTGTTATTTTAGTTTTTTTTACTATAGTATCTCTGGGCCTGTGCACATAAAGCGTCTCGGGTTAGAGGTTCTGATCTAGGATCAGGTCCCCCCTGTCTATGTAATTGTATTCATTAAGATCTAAAAGGCAAAACTGATAATAGATCAGCACTCCTACTCTGAAAGACTTTATAAATATGGGCCTTGATCCTTTGGTACCAATGTGAGAGTTTTAAGGGGCAATTTGCTATTGCTACATCAATTTTTGGACTTATAAATGTATTATATATTCCCATTGATTTTTAAAGAACACTAACTTATAAATGCCTCATGAGCTTAGTTCAACTGTTGTACCCCAACGTTTAAAGGAGGATAAAGGACCGTTCACATTATGTAGACAATGGTATTGTGCTGGGCATATTGAACATGATGTTGAAAAGAGGTGGAATATGGAACCAGAGGGGGTCTGCAAACTTCTGCGGCTCATACAGCACTTCATACTTCTGTGGCTCTGACTGTGCTGACTGAGCACTCAACAGTAAGCAGCAATCTGGGCTGATGATGCATAGCCATGCTACTAGCAAGGGAAACTTTGTGTGTGCGTGTGCATGTGTGAGTGTGTGTGAGAGACTAAGTGTGGGTCATTAAAAATTCATTGGGAAGCTCAGAGCTAGACGGGGGCTAGAAATTGCTTACAGCAGTGGAAGATGTAGAGACTTTAATTTGCAGACAAGGATCTAATGATGGTGACAGCTCACGGCCACCCGCTTGCAGGTTAGTGGGCTACACAATCACACACACACAGATTTCAAACTAACAACTAGGTTTTCAGACCTTTGGTTAATTTAAGACCACTCTTATTCAAAACGAAGCTAATTAATTATACAAAGCACACTACAAAAACACAGAGCGAGACAACACAATGAAATCAAAATAATGCAATGTGGTTGGTGCTTGGATGCCATCCACTACTCTCTGTGTTTGTGTGTGTGTGTGTGTGTGGCTGGCTGGCCAGTTGCAGTAGCGTTGGCATTACACAAGTCTAAGTGCCCTGTCTAAAAGCCCCAAGAGAGACAGGAGAGGTGACTCCAAGTCCAACAGTACATCACTCTTCCTTCTCTCTTCCTATAGGCCGGCTGACCCTGAACGGACCTGTATGGCAGCCAAGGATGTGGCTGTCTGTGGCGGCAGGTCCATGTTGGTGACTGGTGATTGGAGGAGAGGAGTGGGAAGGGGTAAACGGTCGGGCATCAAACTATTAATCATGGTTGGCAGCTTTGGGGGCTGCGCTAAACAGATTGTTAAAAATGTATGAAGGAAGCAATATTTTCTCCACATCCTCTCTGTTCTGATATCATCTCCAGTGCACTCTTTCTCTATATTGTAGCATCTTCCTTGGCTTGTTCTGTTTCTCTCTCTCTCATCTCAATATCCTGTCTTTCTTTCTCCTCTATTTTCTTTCCACCCCCCTCGTTCTTGCTCTGGTCCCGGGGTAATGGGCATCTCTTCAGTCACAGAGAGGAACAAACGGACCATCTGTCGGGTCCCCTGCCCTCTCTTCTCCACCCCACCCTCCTCTCTCACCTCTCCTCCCTCCACCAGAAGTCAACTTCCTGTGCCCCTCTCTGCTTTAGTTAAAAGATGAGCACCCTGATAAAAGGGAAGGAGAGCAATTAAAAACAAACAGGGACAGTGTCCAAGATTCAAAAAGATAGTATTGGCCATAAGTACAGTCCATCTAGTCGAGGTGAGTCGAGATGTGAAAAATTTTCTAACAGAGTCAGTAGAGGAAGTACCAAAGAGTGTTTTCCACATCTTGAGTGCATGAAAAACGTGTTGGTACATTGAGATGCTTGACTTAATCTTTTTTCTCTCTCGGTCTCTGCCTCTCTCAAAACCCCTACAAGGATTTAATTAAAGTCATGGCGATCGTTAATCACTCTGGGCCCAACAATCAATTAATTAACACGTCAGCTGGCCTGAAGCTCGCCACACACTCCGGTGACCTGCAGGTGCAGCCCGCAACCCCAGAGGGCTCTTGGTAGAATGTATATCATTATCCGTGCGTATACCACCACTAACGATTGCACTCGTTCATTACCTTGGCGAGTATGCATCACCGCTAATCTTTATGACGCCACAGAAACTCGACCACCAATCACTAAATCACTGAGTCTCCCATAAACCATAAAAAAGCCACTCTGCCAGTATGATATTCCAATATTAATATCTGCCTCTCAATTAGATTGCATTAGATTGCTGAGTTGTGTTTTAGAGTGGACGGCTAGTATGACCTGTATGACGCTCAATGAGTAAATATCAATATATCAAACGGACAGGTTGCTTTGCCGTGGCATCTCAAAACTGCTATGCCTATTGCTGTGACTAGCAGTGAGTCATAATAATACAATGAATTAAATTAAGCTAAATACCATTAAGGCTGAGAAGTTGATTGGATTGCATTGGAAACAGCACTCAGTTGTGACTGCATGCGGTTGCTTAGTATCACCTAGGATAATTAGCTCAGACGATTGGCCATGATGAGACTTGGAGCGCATTGAGAGGAAATGTGAAGCGTTTAATTTCATATACTAATATCCAGGGAGTGATGGCATTTACGAAGGAGGAGGGAAAGAGAATCAATGGGAACATTCTTGCAATGTTCTTGAACATTATTGGGAACATTCTTTCTATGTTCTTAAGAATAATTGGGAACATTCTATGTAAGTTATTTTCAGGTACCTGCAGGTTTGTGATCTGGAACATTCCGTTCTCCATCAGGCTGACACGCGCGTCTCCCAGGATCCTCTGGCCGTCCTTCTCCCATTGAATGCTGGGCAGAGGGTTACCCATCACGTGGCACTGTAAATTGGCCGTGGAGCCCGGCGCCAGCGTTTGATTGGCCGGTCCTTGGCGGATGATGGGTGGGACTCGGTCGGAGGATGCTGCGTGGGGGAGGGAAGAAGAGAGAGATACATTAAGAGAGAGTGTAGTTGAGTGTATTCTCTTGGAGGACCATCCTCCACCAACCAGCTACAGAATACAAACACATTGCTATATATTCATGAGATAGCTGTCTTAGAGATAATAAAACAACTAATATACATAAATTAATCGTAATAAACAGTTACGGCATGTTACGTTAGTGTATCCTAAACATTTGCAGCATGGAGAGTCCTTGAAGTCATCAGCCACTCAGCCTTGTTAAAATACTACAATCCAGGGGCCTCCTGAGTGGCGCAGCGGTCTAAGGCACTGCATCATAATGCTTGATGCGTCACTACAAACCCAGGTTCAATTCCAGGCTGTGTCACAGCTTGCCGTGCCCGTGAGATGGTGCACAATTGTCAGGGTTAGGGGAGGGTTTGGCTGGCCGGGATTTCCTTGTCCTGTTGCACTCTAGCAACTCCTTGTGGTGGGCCGGGTGCCTGTAAGGTGACTTCGGTCATCAGCTGGTCTGTGATTTTTAAAACTTTTTTAAAACTTTTTATTTTTATTGAATATCCAAAACATACAATATACTTGCAGTGAAGCCCCTCAACAACTACACCACACCAGTCATCCAACAGACTCCCATTCAGACCGGCACACAGAAGCATCCAGGGGCAATGCCATGCTCAAGGGCACGTCGACAGTTCTCCCACAAGGCCAAAAACAACGGGGACGCGAACACTCCAAGATTCCCCCACAGTTCTCCATAGCTGTCCCTCAACCATCCGAGACCCCTTCCACAGTCACCTCTCCCAATATTTTTTTTAAAATTCCATTCCCTACCCCCATGAACCCCCCCCAATGCACCAACAACTAAGAAAATGAACTCATGAGAAAAAGAAAAAGACAAAATAAAACAGAAAACAAGAATGCAAAAAAAAAAGGACATCAAGGACAACTAAAATCATAACAGCAAGGCCAACTGTATATGTTTGAGTGCATGTCTGGCACTATTTACATGTGTGTATTTGAATGAGAGTATCTGTATATGCATGTGTACAAACACCTGCACGGCATCAGCCTCAGGCAAACCGGCATTAGCTGTAAAAACACTGCCCCTCAGTGTCATTCAAACTTACTTTTAATTATGTTTTTTTAAAACTTTTTTATACTTTATCTTTGACCATCATTCTATCAGACAGACATGTTTCCTCTGACACATTGGTGCGGCTGGCTTTTGGGTTAAGCGTGCAGTGCGGCTTGGCAGGGTCGTAGAAAGCCCTTGCTGATATTAGCTAGATAGCCACACCCTTGCAGTCAGAGTGCAGTATAACTGCACTACACTGTAGTATAACTGTAGTTAGAATGCAGTATAACTGCAGTAGGCTCCAAATACTGTGTCCAAAACAAAAACATTTTTTTACTACAATAATTTTGCAGTTGAACTGCAGTTACAGTGCAGTATAACTGCAGGACCCCCTAACGGTGAATCATGGTTCATGGTTCTATGAGCCTCTCGTTCACATGTCGTTCACCATAGGTGGCTTATTGGAGCTGTCATTTTGACTGAGACTTCTAAACGTGTGATTTAAACAATGTACATTTGATAATTGCTAGGCAAACAAATATGAGGTCTAATTGTGGCTGCACCGGACTAGATTGTGAACGACTCTTGGCGGAATGCATTGCTTGACTGCTGTGAGGCTGATAAGTAGCCTGACGACTCACACTAGCTAACGTTAATAACTAACACTGCTTTTATAGCTAAGATGTCGAAAAGCTGTTGGGTTCCGTTTTGTTTGAACAATAGTAGGAGAAAACCACCACATCAAGTTTCCTCAACTGGCCAAGGACCAGCTTAGACGAACCTCATAGTTTCAGGCTATACGCCGCGACGATGATGTAAATCTGTGGGTTCCGGTTATGATACATTTGTGTGTTCAAAGCACTTCATTCACAGTAAGTCGATGTTTGGCTGAGATAATGAGTGGGCTGGATATGCAGAGAGATGAATTCGATTGGTCTGCCATGTAGCACGCCGCAGTCTTTTTGAACTGGTCAGTATGTGTAGGCAATCTTGTCTAACCCGGCTAATTCTTGTATATATATATATATATATATCGTGTAGTAGAACTGCATAAGTGTTGTTGCTCTCCACTTTCTGGAGGACCGAATTTTGAAATCAGTGGAATATGAGTATGATAGTTAAGGAGATGGAGAAAACCCCCGTCTCCGTATTACATCTTCAAACTAAGGGCAACCATGGCATCCGTGACAGAGGGAGAAGCGGCCATCCATGTATATGGGTAAGATAGTCTGGCTAGCTACATTTTCAGATGTTACACGTTTCTAATTTTGTCAGAAAGATGTTTTCATTTCAAGTTAGTGTACTGTTAGCTCCCTAGCTAATGTTACTTGGCTGGCTTGCTAGCTAACATGACGTGTATGAATAACCGACAAATTTAAGAACGCTCAACACCCGTTGAATATGGCTGGTGTCAGTAAACGTTGGCAAAAAAAGCGTAATTAAATTGTTGCCAACAGCACAGTTGCAATCACCAACGCTCTGGATAACATAAAAACAGCCTAACCAGCTCTGCTCGGGCGAGTAAAATGGTCAGAGTGAGCTGTTTTCTCATTTGTCTGGAAATAGCTAGCAAGCTAGCCAACGTTAGCTTGGATGCTTGACTGCTGTTGTTAGGTCAGCTAGCTAACGTTATGTGTATGATCTGTGTAGTAATATAATTCGTATCTCAGAGCCATTTACTTTGCTAGTTATAGCCTAATGTTAGCTAACTGACATTGAGACTGGTTGGTTAGCTACCTGCAGATTCATGCAGAGTAGTAATGTCATGAGTTGGGATTTTGGTTCATTGTTTAGCTAGCTAGCTACATGTCTTAGCGAAAGACTCCACTATGCAAGTAACCATTTCAATGGAATGTTAATGATGTCATTGTGACAACTGTTGATAGATATAGCTGGTAAATTTGCTCTGGCTATTTACTCCGATTTCAGAGCACTCTCGTCTGAGTGTGCCAGAGCACAGAATAACTGACGAATTTACGAACGCTCAACACCCGTTGAATATGGCCGGTGTCAGTAAACGTTGGCAAAAAAGCTTAAATTGTTGCCAGCAGTCACCAGTGCTCTGGATAACATAAAAACAGCCTATTCAGCTCTACTAGGGTGAGTAAAATGGTCAGAGTGAGCTGTTTTCTCATTTGTGTGGCTCAGTTGGTAGAGCATGGTGTTTGCAATGCCAGAGTTGTGGGTTCGATTCCCACGGGGGACCAGTCTGATTTTTTTTTTTTAATGAAATGTATGCATTCACTTACTGTAAGTCGCTCTGGATAAGAGTGTCTGCTAAATTACTAAAATGTAAAATGTACAAAAATGTGTCTGGAAGTAGCTAGCAAGCTAGCCAACGTTAGCCAGTTAGCTTGGGTTCTTGACTGCTGTTGTTAGGACAGAACGCTCAGATTAAAGAGATGGTTGGGGTTAAAGTTTAAGAGGGTGTGAATGGGTGTAGACAAAGAGGAGCTCTCCAATAGGTGTACCAAAACATTCAAAGGCCATTTTCTCAAAAGTTAGGTTTTCAAAGCAGAATTACTTTCCCATTGTTCCTCAACTGTAGTGTGTGATATACCATTTTCTAGCTCTGAGTCTCTACATTTATTCAATGTAAAAAACACCATTTCAAATGTTGCTACATAAGACCGAATCGGGCTAGTCGGTTACATTTACAAAAAAATCTTCATATTGCTTTCTCCCATTAGACAGCAATGTTATGGCTTAACATGCCAAAGTATCGCTGAATAATTTAATATTCATTTGAGTAGACCTGGAAAACTCTTTTTGTGTCGAGCGGCGTGAGGGAGGCGGAGGACCATGAATATGTCATTGACGAATCAATTATTTTGGCATTTACTATTCCCTCTCCAATGTATCTAACAGTTCTAGTGGTAAAACCAAGGACATTGGACTGCTGGGATTGTGTACAGTACATGCTGAAATTGGGTTTGAGATATTGGATTCCATTCCAAGAGGCCAAGGGGATACTTTTATGAAAAAACATATTGGAAAGGAAACATAATAATTCACAACATAACACCAGGATTGTGGACACAATTCCTGCATTTGCCACATCACATACCATTTATTTTATTTGTTTATTTAACCTTTATTTAACTAGGCAAGTCAGTTAAGAACAAATTCTTATTTACAATGACGGCCTACCAAAAGGCTAAAGGCCTCCTGCGGGGACGGGGGATAAAAAAAATATAAAAATATAGGACAAAACACACATCACGACAAGAGAGACAACACAACACCACATAAAGAGAGACCTAAGACAACATAGCAAGGCAGCAACACATGACTACACAGCATGGTAGTGACAACAACATGGTAGCAACACAACATGGTAGCAGCACAAAACATGGTACAAACATTATTGGGTACAGACACCAGCACAAAGGTCAAGGAGGTACAGACAATACATCCCGCAAAGCAGCCACAACTGTCAGTATGAGTGTCCATGATTGAGTCTTTGAATGAAGAGATTGAGATAAAACTGTCCAGTTTGAGTGTTTGTTGCAGCTCGTTCCAGTCGCTAGCTGCAGCGAACTGGAAAGAGGAGCAACCCTGGGATGTATGTGCTTTGGGGACCTTTAACAGAATGTGACTGGCAGAACAAGTGTTGTATGTGGAGGATAAGGGCTGCAGTAGACATCTCAGATAGGGGGGAGGAGGGGCCTAGGAGGGTTTTATAAACAAGCATCAATCAGTGGGTCTTGCTACGGGTATACAGAGATGACCAGTTTACAGAGGAGTATAGAGTGCAGTGATGTGTGCTATAAGGAGCATTGGTACTATGTGGCTTTGTTTTGTGTGCTAAATAGCCATATGGCGTAAGTGGATACATGTCAATCTACCTTCATAGAGGCTGAAATATGGGAAGGAGGTGCGGAGTGTTTGTGTGCTTGAGTGTTTATGTGTGTGGGCCTGTGCCTGAATAGTGAACAGTGTCCACAGATGAACAGTATAATTATTGTTTTAATTGCATTGGCACTCTCTGCATTGACTCTTATTGAGCAATATAGAGCGTAAGTAGTACAGTATGCAGTTTACATCAATAGTGTACGCCTTGCCACTTGGCACTAAATCCCATCCCTCCATAGACTGTCCATCCTGTAGTGAAGCACAGGCCCTGGCTATAGGCTCACTAAACCACCATTGCCCTGCAAACAGAGGCAAGCCAATGGACATATATGTGTCTGTCTATGCCAACTCTGTACGTCTGTGTGTACACCATCATGTAAACATTACTGTGTGTGTGCTGACATCTTACAGAACAACATACAGTTTCAACGTCACTTAAGTACCACTGTACCTCATTTTCAGTGTGTAGTCTATTGACATGAAGTCTGCTCAATGACATTTAGTCGTATTTCAAGTTTTATAAATTGTGTGTTTTGCGTGATTGTACCCCAGCCAATGTTGCCAAAACAAATTATTAACACAAAATGTACCTAAAAACGTATATCAAAACTACAGTCTTATTGTATCATCATGAGACAAATATCTTTCTACGGGACCCAGAAATGCATTTTTTGCTGAAGACATAGCTAGTGATATTGTTGGTTTATGAACTTAAACACCATGGCTGAACTATGTCAAAGGGAAAATGTGAAACAAATATTTACCCTTGAGTTGTAAGCATAATGTACACTTAGGTTGTTGTCTGTATGCTAAGCTACAATATTCTAGCTAAGGTACAGTGCTTTGAGACAGACACGGAGCACAAATGCATCTAAACAACAGTTTATCCCCTTCCTTATTTGGCACGGCGGGACAAGGGGCGCATGTGTTCCCGGCGAGGTTAATTTGCATAGCGCCATTCTGACTTGTCCTTTTTGATTACGTCTTGCTTTAACTCCTGCTGTTTGTTCATTTGGGGGACTGAGGTGGGGCGACAATCTTTTATGTTTGATGGCTTTGAAGAATCTTTAATTGATTTGGGTTTAAACAATTGTGAAGGAAGTGATGGAGGGGGAGGCGGGGGCTGCGGGTGGAGGGGGGGGGGTGGGTTACTGGTGGTCTAGTCCATTGGCTAAAACAGCAGTCCATGAAATATGTCAGCATAAAAAATGATTATTAGGTAGTCGGACTAATTCCCAAATGGCACTATTTTCCTTTTATAGTGCACTACATTTGACCTAGGGCTCTGCTCAAATGTAGTGCACTATAAACAAATACAGTGCCATTTAGGATGCATCCAACGTGTTCGATGGTAATGGGATATGAATGTGGGTTTGTACGAGGAAGGCTCTGGGTTGGGTTTAGGAGATTGGTTAATTGAAGCTGGCTGTGTGTGTGATAGTTGATTACCCCCTAGGGATCACTAACTCCAGGGAAACTCACGCAAGGTTTCTGTCCTTACAGATTAGCTTTCATACACACACAAACTGGCTCACACTCACTCACACAGGAATGCACAAGCACACACACACATGCACACACACACCAGTGGAGGCTGGTGGGAGGAGCTATAGGAGGATGGGCTCATTGTAATGGCTGGAATGGAATAAATGTAACGGTATCAAACACAAACATGTGGAAACCACGTTTGACTCGGTTCCATGAATTCCATACCAGCCATTACAAGGATCCCTCCAATAGCTCCTCCCATCAGCCTCATACACATACACACACAAACAAACTGAAACACACACACACACTAAGAGGCTGTGACGGTGCAAAGAACTATTTTGGAGGCCTATGAATTTATGGGACGGTGGGAATCCATTCTTTAACGACAATGTTCAGGCAGGTGGGAGATTAGAACATGCCATGATTTCCTGATTTGTGTGTGTGTTTAGCATGTGTGTGTCTGTCCCAGACATTTGTGTATGAACAGCTATACAATATATATCATGTATATCATGATATACAATATATATCAATGTATATCATCCCTACAGGATTTCCTGGTGATTTCTTGGGATATTTGCATAAAAAAATGCTTGATTTTTTGGCAATTCTGACTAGGGTTGCAAAGGTACTGGTAATATACCAAAGTCCCGGGAATCTTCAGTAAATGTGTTAATTAACAAAAAATCTATGGCAATCTATTGTAAATTTGGTAATTTATACTCTAATAAATTTAGCAAAAAAAAATCAGATATAGTATTCATTTTTTATATCTGTGTCCATATTGTCCATGAGCTTCTAGTAGATAGACCATATGGTTAATGAGAAAATAGCCTAATTAATGAAAAAAGCATTTAAGCATTATTTTCAATTAGCTCTGCAACTCTTCCAAATATTGACTTTTATTCACAACTGCCACCAGTTTGACACCAAAACATTGACAACAAGTACATATTAACATGTAATAATAAAGGATTTATTAGTAACTGAAAGGTTGCAAGATCAAATCTCTGAGCTGACAAGGTACAAAATCTGTTGTTCTGCCCCGAACAAGGCAGTTAACCCACTGTTCCTAGGCCGTAATTGAAAATAAGAATTTGTTCTTAACTGACTTGCCTAGTAAAATTACAAAAATGAAACACCAAAGGTATTCACTAAGTTGATGGTTTATAATTAGGATAATGCTTTTTTATTTTAAAATCATCTTATTTAATTATGTCATATATTTTACATTGATAAGGCCACACAGAGGGCCAGAGCTAATTACAGACACCTGTAAAAATCTAAAGTACCCAAAAGGGCCACTAGAAGTCTTCTGATAGATTACAGAAAATCCTTGAAAGATACCAAAATTCTGGCAGTTTACTGGTAAACTTAGAAAGTTTGCAAACCTATATCTCCCTTTGCAACCCTATATCTGACATTTTGCATGGCAATATGCCTTGATTTTGTCAAATTTGTCCTGAAAATGCTCTGACAAGGGAAAATGTTTGTTGATGTGTGGCTTGATTGAACCATATTATGCAGTAAATGTGCAGTGATTGGTTGAAATTGTGAGTTCTATTTTTGTACTGTGGTGATGTGTCAGTTTAATTTGATAACTTCTACGGGCTAGGGGGCAGTATTGAGAATTTTGAAAAAAATATGTGCCCATTTTTAACTGCCTCCTACACCAACTCAGAAGCTAGGATATGCATATTATTAACAGATTTGGATAGAAAACACTCTGAATTTTCTAAAACTGTTTGAATGGTGTCTGTAAGTATAACAGAATAATGTATGGCAGGCAAGAACCTGAGAAAAATACAACCAGGAAATGAGAATTTTGTGGCTGTACTATTTGAGTCATTGCTAATAGATCACACAGTGACAAAGGATTCATTTCGCACTTCCTACGGCTTCCACTAGATGTTTAACGATCTTTATAAAGTTGTTTGAAGCGTCTATGATGAACTGAGACCGGATGACAAGGAAGAGAAGTTGACGTCCCTGGGATGTCGTCGCTTCATTATTGCGCGCATTTGCGCGTTCATGTGAGTTCATGTGAGGTGAGACATTTTCAAAACGTTTTTCAAGACACAGGAGAGGTCGGGTTGAAATATTACTGATGTTTCACGTTAAAAATGGCCCTGAAGATTGATGCTAAACAACGTTTGACATGTTTGAACGAACGTAAATAGATTTTTTTTGTTACTTTTCGTCGTGACTTTCCCCCCCCCGCCCTACTTTTGAGGAGCCTACTGAACGCTAACAACATGGAACAACTTGGAGTTATTTGGACATAAATTATGAACTTTGTCGAAAGAAACCACATTTGTTGTGGACCTGGGATACCTGGAAGTGCCTTCTGATGAAGATAATCAAAGGTAAGGGATTATTTACAATATTATTATTGATATTAGATGGTTACAAGATGGTGCTAACCTGTATATTCTAGCCTATTGTTCTTAGCTTAGCACCCCGTTTATTGCAAAGTGTGATTTCCCAGTAAAGTTATTTTGAAATCTGGCAATGCGGTAGCATTTACGAGATGTTAATCTATAATTCTTTGAATGACAATATTAGAATTTACCAATGTTTTCGAAAAGTAATTTTGTAAATTGTAACGCTGATTCACCGGAAACATTTGAGGGAAACAAAATTCTGAATTTCACCGCTACTGTAAAATGCTGTTTTTGGATATAAATATGAACTTGATGGAACAAAAAATGCATGTATTGTATAACATAATGTCCTAGGAGTGTCATCTGATGAAGATTGTCAAAGGTTAGTGCATAATTTTAGCTGGTTTTCTGCTTTTGGTGACGCCTGTCTTTGAATTGACAAAACATTACACACAGCTATTTTCAATGTACTCTCCTAACATAACCTAACTTTATGCTTTCGCCGTAAAGCCTCTTTGAAATCGGACAATGTGGTTGGATTTAGGAGATGTTTATCTTTCAAATGGTGAAAAATAGTTGATTTTTGAGAAATTGAAATTATTAGATTCTTGCAGTTTTGAATTTCCCGCCATGGTCTCTTGACAATAAATCCCAATACCGGGATCAGGTCCTCAACAGGATAATATTGACATGATTTGCCAACTCTGGTCTCTTGGCCCTCCCACCCCTACGGCAGGGCACCTCCTGCTCAGCCCAGTCAAAGCTCTTCTCTGTCCTGGGACCCCAATGGAACCAGCTTCCCCCTGAAGCTAGGACAGCAGAGTCCCTGCCCATCTTCCAAAAAACACAACCCTACCTCTTCAAAGAGTATCTTAAATAATCCCACAATACCCACTCCTAACACCCACACTTGACTCCCCGCCACTAGCTCTGACTTTGCTGATAGCTACTTTGAGGAAAAATGTACTTACTATGACTGAGACATTTGATTGTCCCACCTACCTATCTTAAGATGAATGCACTTACTGTAAGTTGCCCTGGATAAGAGTTTCTGCTAAATTACAAAAATGTAAAATGTAAATGTAATGATTTGACTGCTTTATGCGGAAGTAGTGCATTGATTGGTCAAATTTGCAAGGCCTTGCATAATATGCATGGATTTGTTGATTTTACCAAAATGCGATCACAGAATTGCGGAATCCTGGAGGAAGAATAAGCTCCAAAAGTATTGGGACAGTGACAAATGTTTTGTTCTTTTGGCTCTGTACTCCAGCGCTGTTACAAACCTCTTCGTCAGAAGATATGTTGAAATCGCTGTCGGAGAAAGTGGACCAATATGCAGCGGATTGCGTGCTCATCATCTTTTATTTTAAATGTGAACACGAGGAAAAAACCAATAACCAAAACTCACGACAGGAACAGTGTAGCAGGCTAAACAAAAGCAGTGCTAACATACAACTACCCACAAGTGACAAACAAAACACACACCTACTTATAGGACTCCCAATCAGAGGCAACTAGAAACACCTGTCTCCAATTGAGAGTCCAGCAACCAAACCTGCACATAGAAAACTTAATCTAGAACCTACTCCTACTAAAACATACACCACAAAACCCCGGAACACATAAATAACACACCCCTCTAAGCTATACACAAAAAAAAACACCATACAAAACAAACATACCACTGCCACGCCCTGACCAAATAATACAAATAATCCTCTATACTGGTTAGGGCGTGACAGTACCCCCCCCCCCCCCCAAAGGTGCAGACCCCGGATGCACCTTACACAAAACCCAGTAAATACCCCAAAACAAACAGAAAAATCCCCCTAAACTAAAGGGAGGGAAGGGAGGGTGGCTGCCGTCAACGACGGCACCTGTGCTACAACCCCCCTCCCCAACCCACCTATATTGGAGGCGGCTCCGGCTCAGGCCTACTGCCCTCCAGACTGCAGACAGACTTGCTCCGTTTCGGGCCGTAGGCAGACTCCCCTTGTTCCGGATCGTAGGCAGAGCTCTTCCGTTCCACACTAGGCAGACTCATTCGATACACAGTTAATCATTTTTATTTTCGGATCGTAGGTTGACTGACCCGGTTCTGGGTCACAGGCAGATTCCCTCAGTCCCGGGTCGCAGGCCGACCCCCTCGGTTCCGGGTCACAGGCAGACCCCTTCGGTTCCGGGTCGCAGGCAGACTCCTTCGGTTCCGGGTCGCAGGCAGACTCCTTCGGTTCCGGGTCGCAGGCACACTCCCTCGGTTCCGGGTCGCAGGCAGACTCCCTCGGTTCCGGATCGCAGGCAGTCTCCCTCGGTTCCGGGTTGCAAGCAGTCTCTCTCGGTTCCGGACTAGACACTGTTGCCGGATACTCTGGACTGTACACTGGTGCCGGATACTCTGGACTGCACACTGGTGCCGGATACTCTGGACTGCACACTGGTGCCGGGCTCTTGAGGCTGGGCTGACGCACTGGAAGCCTGATGCGTGGTACTGGTACTGGATGTGCCAGTCTGGAGATACGCACCTCAGGGCTAGTGCGGGGAGCGGGAACAGGCCGAGTCGGACTGGGCTGGCGCACTGGAAGCCTGATGCGTGGTGCTGGTACTGGATGTGCCAGTCTGGGGACACGCACCCCAGGGCTAGTGCGAGGAGCGGGAACAGGCTGAACAGGACTAGGCTGATTACTGGGAAGCTTGGTCCAGGTTGCTGGTACTGGTCGTGCCAGACTGGAGGTATTCACTTCCGGGATAGCACGAGAGGCAGGAACCGGAAAGACTGGGCCATGGAGGCGCACAGGTGGCCTAGACCTCACCGCCTGCACAACCCGTCCTAGCAGCCCTGTACAAGCGGGGTGCTGGTATAGGGCGAACTGGGCTGTGCAGGGGCCTGATGGTTGCCGTACGTAGAGCGGGCGTAGGGTAGCCTGGTCCTAGGAGGCGTACCGGCGACCAGACTCGCTGCGCAGGCATCCTCCTACCAGGCTGGATGCCCACTCTAGCACGGCATCTGCGAGGGGCTGGAATGGTGCGCACCGGACTGTGCGTGCGTATGGGCGAGATAGTCCGCACCTCAGCGAAACACGGCGCTCACCACCTCATACGCTCCTCCATGTACTCACGGGTAGCTGGCTTAGCTGGCTTAAATCAGGAGTGGCTTCGGGACAAGTCTCTGATTGTCCTTGAGTGGCCCAGCCAGAGCCCAGACTTGAACCCAATCAAACATCTCTGGAGAGACCTGAAAATTGCTGTGCAGCAACGCTCCCCATCCAACCTGACAGAGCTTGAGAGGATCTTCAGAGAAGAATGGGAGAAACTTCCCAAATACAGGTGTGCAAAACTTGTAGCGTCATACCCAAAAAGACTCAATGATGTAATTGCTGCCAAAGGTGCTTCAACAAAGTACTGAGTAAAGGGTCTGAATACTTGTGTAAATGTGAAATTTCAGTTTTAAATTAGCAAAAAATTCAAAAAACCTGTTTTTGCTTTGTCATTATGGGGTTAGGGTTAGGGCTAGAATATGGCTATAACAAAATGTGGAAAAGTCAAGGCATCAGAATACTTTCCGAAGGAACTTTATGATTGGCCAACAACAAGCTACACGCGCCACGCTCTTCTCTCTTGAAAAGCAAGAACAGCTGCATAAATTATATAATGTCTCTCTCTGTCTCTACTGCAGCAATCGCGTTCAGATCTGTACATGCCATTCCGGACAAGTCGGTTAAAATTACACATACCCGAGACAATCATATTGCTCTTCAACCGATCGCTGCCCGCACCTGCCCTCCCGTCCAGCATCACTACTCTGGACGGTTCTGACTTAGAATATGTGGACAACTACAAATACCTAGGTCTCTGGTTAGACTGTAAACTCTCCTTCCAGACTCACATCAAACATCTCCAATCCAAAATTAAATCTAGAATTGGCTTCCTTTTTCGCAACAAAGCATCCTTCACTCATGCTGCCAAACATACCCTCGTAAAACTGACCATCCTACCGATCCTCGACTTCGGTGATGTCATTTACAAAATAGCCTCCAACACTCTACTCAACAAATTGGATGCAACAAATTGGATGCAGTCTGCCATCCGTTTTGTCACCAAAGCCCCATATACTACCCACCACTGCGACCTATATGCTCTCGTTGGCTGGCCCTCGCTTCATACTCATCGCCAAACCCACTGGCTCCAGGTCATCTACAAGACCCTGCTAGGTAAAGCCCCACCTTATCTCAGCTCGCTGGTCACCATAGCAACACCCACCCATAGCATGCGCTCCAGCAGGTATATCTCACTGGTCACCCCCAAAGCCAATTCCTCCTTCGGCCGCCTCTCCTTCCAGTTCTCTGCTGCCAATGACTGGAACGAACTACAAAAATCACTGAAACTGGAGACACTTATCTCCCTCACAAGCTTTAACCACCAGCTGTCAGAGAAGCTCACAGATCACTGCACCTGTACATAACCCATCTGTAAATAGCCCAAACAACTACCTCATACCCTACTGTATTTATTTATTTATCTTGCTCCTTTGCACCCCAGTATTTCTACTTTGCACATTCATCTACTGCACATCTACCATTCCAGTGTTTAATTGCTATATTGTATTTACTTCGCCTCCATGGCCTATTTATTGCCTTACCTCCCTTATCTCACCTTATTTGCCCACATTGTATATGGACTTGTTTTTCTACTGTATTATTGATTGTATGTTTGTTTACTCCATGTGTAACTCTGTGTTGTTGTATGTGTCGAACTGCTTTGCTTTATCTTGGCCAGGTCCCAGTTGTAAATGAGAACTTGTTCTCAACTTGCCTACCTGGTTAAATAAAGGTGAAAAAATTAAACAATAATAATAAAATATGAGATCCTTCTGAGACCCGTGACATTATTTAGACTTCTGGATTTTTATTTAACCTTTATTTAACTAGGCAAGTCAGTTAAGAACATATTCTTACTTACAATGACGGCCTACCGGGGAACAGTGCCTTGTTCACTGCCTTGTTCAGGGGCACAACGACAGATTTTTACCTTGTCAGCTCGGGGATTCAATCCAGCAACCTTTTGGTTATTGGCCCAACGCTTTAAACACTAGGCTACCTGCCACCCCACGGGTATATGTGGATTCGGACCCGCTTGGGTCCCAGATTGGGTCTCGGGTATATGTGGATCCGTGAAGCCCTCTAGAGTTTGTGTTCCTCCCACAGACACTCACCACTCTCGACCTCCAGCAGGGCCTTGGTGAGGATGCTCCCAGCTACAGAGATAGCCTGACAGATGTAGTATCCCGAGTCCTCACTGTGGACGTCTGTGATGGTCAGCTCCCCGCTCAGAGACACAGAGAACCGGCCCGACTGGGCAGCTTCCTGGATGGGGAACAGCAGGATCTGGGGAGGCAGGAAATGACTCAACACACTGTCACATAACAAGTAGGCTGAAACCAGTCAGCACAAGGGGACAAAACTTCACAACAACTGTTGTCACACAACAGGTAAAGCATATCATAACACCACATTATTTTGAACGTAATTTGGTTCTCAATTAACTACCCTGATAGAAATTGGCTGTGTAAAACTGAATAGTATTTTGCCAGTGGGATTTTGAAAGTGTGAAGCAGTGGATACACTTAAGATAATTCAGCCATCTGAAAGGCCACATGAAAGAGAGAGAGAGAGAGAGAATGTCTGTGTGTGCATGCATGTCTGTTTGCTAAATGCATGCAGTGTATGTGTGTGTGGTTTTCGTCGCCTCTAATGTGTATGTGTATATTTGGGGGGGGGGGGGGGGGGGGGGGGGTGCAAGGTTGCGGTGCTCTTTGTCTCTGTTCTCTAAGAGGCTTAAAGCTGGTTGGTGGACAGCCCATGGTTAGAGGTAAAAGATGAAGGGATAATCGTGTGTGCGTGAGAGGCAGAGAAAGAGTGAAAAAGGGAGAGGGCCACAGTCGCGCTTAGGGATAGAGAGAGGGAGGAGACAGGCACAGAGGGATAGAGGGAGGGATAGAGGGAGAAGATGGGCACAGAGGGAGGGAAAAAATAGAGGGAAAGGGCAAAGAAGAGGGAGAAAAGAGAGGGCCACAGGGGCACAAAGGGAGAGCTAGAGGGAGGGAAAGAGGGAGGAGAGCGGCGCAGAGGGATAGAGGAAGGTATAGTGGGAATAGTTAGTTAAACCAAAGAGAAGCCCACTGTTGTGCTATTTAGAGCCAGGCAGTTTGGTGTTATCTAACACAGCCATGGCAGGACTACAAATGGGTTCTCTCTCTCTCTCTGCATCTCCAACTCCCACATACAATCCTTCGCTCTCTACATCAACTTCTCATTCCTCTCCCCTCTTTTACATTAGCATCTATCCATTTCTATCTTCCCTTTTCTGTTTCTACCTCTCCCTCTACCCACTATACCAACCACTCTCTCCCTCTATCCACCTTCTCTTCATATCTCTCTCCCCCCCCCTCCCCCCCACCCCACCCTCCTTCTGTCCCTGAGAGTGATGCTACAGGCTCCCACGCACACACTCCCACCAGGCCTTTCAGCATGCTGCCGCAGACTGTGATGCTTCACAGAGTTCTCTGGATTCTCACAGTGACACGCACGCACGCAGAGACATACACATACTTATTTTCTATTTTGCCTAAGGAGCCTATATACTCCTGGTGAGATCTGCTCTAAAATGAGAAGTATATTGCACATTTACACCATAGACTAACACCAGGGTTCACCTCCCACTGCCTCAAAAAGTGTGTGTGCGCTTGAGCACATGCGCGTGTGAGGACAAATTACTAAAGAGGGAGCCAGAGATCAATATAGCCTAACCAGAAGAAAAAAAACTGTTTCCGATTCTGCTCCTCCTGCTTCCCGCTGCTGCTGGCCTGAAGTTCCCAGTAATAGGCTACATCAGTGGTCGGCATCCTTTTCCATTTGGAGTGCCAAGATATCGTACCATTTCTACTGATCTGCATGACAGTTATGATTTTCATATGCACATTTTCATGGAACGGCTGCATTATATTTATAAAAAGGTCTTCCTATCTCAAAGTCAATGTCATGTGATTAATCAAAACTATCTAGATGAAAATGATACAAATCTAAAAGTAACTTCTATTGCCATTGCCAATGTGTAAAAACAGCCTCCATAAAGCCAACAAATAAAGACATTGCAGCCCACAGGTAGAAAATATCCTGATAAAAATAAAAATCCTATAAACCACATTGGCTACGCATGGCCTGTCTGCAAGTAACTTGAAACATTGTATCAACCATTAACTTGGTCAGCCAGAAGCTGGTGCTAACAAACTTGCAACATTGTATCAAATATTCTGGGCCCTCAGAGTTTCCTGTGCCAATGAGCTCCAAACAGACAGACACCGCTGTAGGCTTTTTGTGCAAGGGATAAGACGTAATCAGTTATGCCTATTTTATGACGTTTCAACCCGACCAAAACATGACGTTTTTTTCCATTTCATGCTGAGTGGTTATCGAAAGGAAGAGAGCTGGACAGATTTTTCAAATAGGCTACGTTGAGGAGCTATTGACGGTCTCAATGGATGTGAAAAAATACTGTTTACTTACTGTTTGAGGCAAAGAAAAATGAGTTTGAGAATCTCCACATGGTGAGTTAAGACAATCAGAAATAGTATCAGAAATAGTATCAGATCCCCAAATGGGCACATTTATAGGCCTACATTTCCGAGCAGGCCAGGTAGCCTAGGCCTAGTTCTATACGTAATTAAGTATGTGTCCTTACTCAAGATTGACAGGAGAGCTCCAAACAAAAGACAATGAATACATTGACAACTTGTAAATGGAATGAAATAAACATGTGTAGCCTAGGTTGTGCGCTCTACAAACAACGTGTCCACTTCTACATTGACATCGGTAACACTGTAATGCATTCAATATATCATTATTATTACCAGAAAATACCATAACCAAACAAGTGTAGATTAGAAGTTATGGGAATTAACGGTAAATGTACTGCTGGTGATACTGGTGTTGTAAGGGGCTTATTACAGTTGTATTCCAGCCACTAGGGAGTATTCGGGTGAAGCTCATGGGAAATAAAGCAAAACAGTTTATGTGGACTGGGGGAGAGGAAGAAAAACGATTTTATTTTAAATGCTCTAAACTGCTGTTACATCGTGTTGACATGATCAAGTAAACAGTATCTTTCGCGCTGGAGTTTACATTATAAACTCATAGAAAGGATAACACATTTATTACCCTTTCTATGAGCTTATAATATACGCTACCGTTCAAAAGTTTGGGGTCACTTAGACATTTCCTTGTTTTTTAAAGAAAAGCACATTTTTTGTCCATTAAAATAACATGAAATTGATCAGAAATACAGTGTAGACATTGTTAATGTTGTAAATGACTATTGTAGCTGGAAACGGGCTGTCACGACTTCCACCGAAGTCGGTCCCTCTCCTTGTTCGGGCGGTGTTCGGCGGTCGACGTCACCGGCCTTCTAGCCATCGCCGATCCACTTTTCATTTTCCATTTGTTTTGTCTTTGTTTTACACACCTGGTTTCAATTCCCCAATTGCATGTTCATTCTTTAACCCTCTGTTTTCACCCTGGTTTTTGTGCGTGTTTGTTTTATGTATTTCGGTCCTTTTGTGTGGGCTTGGTATTTCTACATGTACTTGGTACTCATCTCTGCTGTCCTGCGCCTGACTCCTCTGCACCAGCTACACCCACACCTTTACACGGGCTGATTTTTCATGGAATATCTACATAGGCGTACAGAGGCCCATTATCAGCAGCCATCACTCCTGTGTTCCAATGGCACGTTGTATTAGCTAATCCAAGTTTATTATTTTAAAAGGCTAATTGATCATTAGAAAACCCTTTTGCAATTACGTTAGCACAGCTGAAAACTGTTGTTCTGATTAAAGAAGCAATACAACTGACCTTCTTTAGACTTGTTGAGTATCTGGAGCATCAGCATTTGTGGGTTCGATTACAGGCTCAAAATGGCCAGAAACAAGAACTTTCTTCTGAAACTCGTCAGTCTGTTATTGTTCTGAGAAATGACAGCTATTCCATGTGCGAAATTGCCAAGAAACTGAAGATCTCGTACAACGCTGTGTTCTACTCCCTTCACAGAACAGCGCAAACTGGCTCTAACCAGAATAGAAAGAGGAGTGGAAGGCCCCGGTGCACAACTGAGCAAGAGGACAAGTACATTCGAGTGTCTAGTTTGAGAAACAGACGCCTCACAAGTCCTCAACTGGCAGCTTCATTAAATAGTACCCGCAAAACACCAGTCTCAACATCAGTGAACAGTGAAGAAGCGACTATGGGATACTGGCCTTCTAGGCAGAGTTCCTCTGTCCAGTGTCTGTGTTATTTTGCCCATCTTAATCTTTCTTTTTTTATTCTTTCTTTGCAACTCTGCCTAGAAGGCTAGCATCCCGGAGTCGTCTCTTCACTGTTGACGTTGAGACTGGTGTTTTGCGGGTACTATTTACAACATTAACAATGTCTACACTGTATTTCTGATCAATTTGATGTTATTTTAATGGACAAAAAATTTGATTTTCTTTAAAAAACAAGGACATTTCTAAGTGACCCCAAACTTTTGAATGGTAGTGTAAACTCCAATTCTTTAATGGGTCACCAATGTTGTATCGGACTGTTAGTTGACTAACTGTAGCCCGTCTGATGCTCTGCACAATTCATGTCAGCCTCCTTTGTCCTCTTTCATCAATGACCCATTTTCGACCAATGGCCTGCCATTGGCATGGCAGCCATTTTGTGCCAGAACCACACTGACTGAACATCAGTTTCCACAGTGAAGTGGTCATATTGGTGTATACAGAAGAACTGTGTTGACCTGCTATAGTATTCTATGGTGGGTGTCTTACCTGGCTGCCTTCTTTCTGCCAGAACACGGCAGGTGGAGGGTTGCCCTTGGTTCCACAGAGGAAGTTTACAGTGCGACCCTGGGCTGTGATCTGGTCCCGGGGCCGAACCACAATCTGAGGGGGCACTGCAGAGAGAGAGAAGAGTATGTTAGGACATCCAAAATATGTTCATGTTGTGTTTCTTTGTGTGTGCACGTGCGTGTGTGCATGCCTGTGTTTGGTGTGCACTTGCTATCCTGTCTTCTTGTGAGTGTGTCTGCAAGCGGTGTGTGTGTCCACCAAGCTGTCACCATTGACACTGTGCATGTGTGGAATGCTTAGAGGCCCACCAGAGCTCACAAACACTATGGACACACACACACACACACCTCTGTTTAGAGTGAATAAAATACAGACCACCACTTTGACAACTCTACCAATCTAACACTTACATAATTTGAAGATGATATATTTCTTTATAAGGATTTAGGGTTCTTTGGCTTTCTGCATGCTCAGTGGTGCATATAGAGGAGCCCACCCTCCCTCTACATCCTAGCCAGTCATGTACACCTTAAACTGTGGAACAAATATGGAGGTCACTTCTTGATCTAGATCCTTGTATTCAGATGTCTTTGAAGGAGGAAAATAATACAATGGGGGTGAGGAGAATGAAACTTCATCCTCATAATCTCACACACACACACACACACACACACACACACACACACACACACACACACGCACACACACACACACACACACACACACACACACACACACACACACACACACACACACACACACACACACACACACACACACACACACACACACACACACACACAGCTTCTTGATTGCCATTGATCACACAACCAGCTATTGTCTATTATTGCAGAGAGACTGAATGTGTAATGATGTCACCTTTGCCCTTGTAGTGCCTAATTGATTTCTCATCTCCCTGGCTGATCCACCTCTCTTATTTCACTTTCACTCTCAATTAGAGAGCAGACAGAGATGAAGGCCAGGGGGTAAAGAGAAGGAGGGGTAGAGAGGAGGGGTAGAGAGAAGGAGAGGGGTAGAGAGAAATGGGGTAGAGAGAAATATGGGTAGAGAGAAGGAGAGGGGGTAGAGAGAAGGAGAGGGGGTAGAGCGAGTGAGTTGGGGGAGTGAGAGGCAGAAAGAGAGAAAGGAAAAGAGTGTTAGAGACAGGTCCTGACGGAGCACATTAATAGTGCCTTTGGGTTGCATCCTATTTATCTCCGTTTTCATTTCCTTTCAATTCATCAAACCAATAGTGGAGCCAGACCCCAGCAATCATTATCGACCCACCTGGAGCAGTTAGTCTAACAGAAAAGCTACCACCTTTGGTTAACTGCCCTGTGTGTATTTTCACTTTAGAGGTGTGTTTATTTCAGGATGGTTGCTCTATTTCTGAATGTGTAGGCCTACCACAAGCTTTCATTTTTCCCTAACGACGCCCCATAGACAAAGCTACCCCTTCTTCCTGTCACCCTCGCTCTTCGCACAGTGGGACGGGTGTGGTCGGCATGTCAACAACCGGATAAATCACCCACAAAATAGACCCCGGGCAGAGGTCGCTGAGGGTCGTGTTCAGGGGTCAAACGAGACGCCACATGCCGACCCCAAAGGTCAACAAGGTAAAATCTGAAACACATCCCCTACTGTCTGTCATTTAGGCTAGGGGCTGTGGGACAGAAGAAGAGCTAGCTAGCTAGCAAACAAAAGTAACACCAGAAAACAACAATCAATGTGTCCCTCTTTCCTGTCTACGTAGCTATCTCTGGGGCATGCGCTCCTATTGATTCAATCCCATTGTCACGGTTGATGAAAGTGTAACAGTTGTTAAAGTACTATGTGAATTTCACCAGGTTCATATATTAATATGTCATGTTGATTTGTTATTATGCATGTCTGCATCGTGGGAGTAGGAGAGTGTGTACTTACGTTTTGCCCTGCGTGCTCGTGCTCAAATCATTTTGATGCACTATGAGAGGTAGGCACGCTTTTTCTGTCGTCTTCAGAAAAGTTTGATTCTTTTAAGCACAAAGTCATACACACAGTGTTTTGTTCATGAATAATGTATATTTAGAGGTTACTCATAAGTGGATGGTATTGTTAAGATGCACTTGTAATTGTACTTTTTAGGATGATGTCAACATTCTGGATTCAACATGTGGTTAATAGCTAGCTAAGGTATTAGCAGGCTATTGTATGTGTGAACGATGGCTAGCTCCTCAAATGATCCCAGTCCCTTGTATTGTGCATCTGTTGTAGAAAGAGGCGACGATTCGCAGAACATATGTGCTCTACAAATGTTTGATTTTCTTTTGGATGTAGGTATGTGGTTTTATCTATGTAAAATGTGTTGATGCATAATAAGGAGAGGCTGTACTAATTTTTGTATTCAAAAATCATTTTGATGCACTATGAGAGAAAGAGGCGACGATTCGCAGAACATATGTGCTCTACAAATGTTTTATTTTCTTTTGGATGCAGATGCAGGATGCAGAGAGTGAATTCTGCTTGATTAAAACTACCTGATCTCCAAAGTCCACGTCTATAGTCTCAATCAACCACACACAATGCAGAGTTACAGCGGTGCAGTACAGCACTGTTTACAAAAGCACTGAAATAGTGCAGAAACACAGCGTAATAACCACATCTTATGCTACCTCACCCTTGGCTTGTGCGCACACACACAAAGACAACATTTTATGATATATCGACTGTCACGTCCTGACCAGTGAGAAGGGTCATTTTGCCATAGTAGAATGGTCAGAGCGTGGCAGGGGGGTTGTTTTGTGTGTTTTGGGGTTGGTTTGTTTCTAGGAGAATTTGTTCTAGTTTTCTGTTTCTATGTTTAATTTTCCTTGTGTGGCCGAGTATGGTTTCCAATCGGAGGCAGGTGTCTTTCCTTGTCTCTGATTGGAAGCCATACTTAGGCAGCCTGTTTTTCTTTAATCCTTTCGACGCCTGTGACATCGACAACAATATCAACAAAACAAATCCAGTCCACACTAGACAAGGGGTTTGATTAAGACAACTTGACTAAGCACAAACCCAGCCAGTTTTAGTGTTTTTTTTACTGGGTCTTTTTCCCCTCCGAAGCTCCATCTTGAGAATAACAATGGCGATGCTTGATTTGAGGAGACACATTCACTCACACATCGCCTATGGCTACAATAAATAATTAGCCATAAAGGGCACAGCGCTACAGAGCTGAGCTTCAGAGGCAGGAAAAATGGAGAAGATTTAATGTTCTCACATGGGATAGCACATTGGGGAACACACTGTAATGGTGGATCTAAAATATACATAACACCAGAATTGAGAAAATGTATCAGATGTGTCATAGGGAAGAAATGAGAAATGCCTTCCGCCTACTACACGTTTTAAGAAACTAAGTTCCATCCTTAAAGCCACAATCCTGATTTGTTTTGTCAGCCAAAGGAATTAGCCACTTGGTTTGGTTTTAAGCTGAGGGATGGGGCTGGAGAAATATATTATTTGATTTATCAACCTTGAAATAAAAATAGATAGATACTTGCTTTGAATTTCAAAAGAGGAGTCCGTTGACTTATTTTAAGTGCCTATTGCAAGTAAGTACACACATAACTGGGGAGACATGCATAAGCGAGTCTATTTTAGCCTGGGGGAGTCCATGACTCTTTCTTTGTGATAAGATATGTAAGGGAGGTCTCTTAGGAAGTAGAGTAGTGGTCAGAAGGAGAGGTAAAGCAGCTGTGTGTGTGTGTGTGTGTGTGTGTGTGTGTGTGTGTGTGTGTGTGTGTGTGTGTGTGTGTGTGTGTGTGTGTGTGTGTGTGTGTGTATACAGATGCATGTTCACAAGGAAGTGTGTGTCTTTGTGTGTATAGTACTTTTCAACTGACTCCTCAGCTCCCACATACTGTGCTTACGTTAGGCTAGATCAGAGTGCAGTTAGTTTCAGTGTTGAAGTTGTATGGAACACAGCAACTCACAGCAGGCCTCTAAATCAAACAGCAGCAGACAGTGTTTACAACAGATGATCTAAAACCATGCACTAAGAGAGAGGAGGCTCTCAAACACACACACTCATCATCATTATTGGCAATCACTTGGGGTCGAGTATGATTGTCCTCCTGATGGGTCCTGCTTGTGGGCCTTCAGATAGCTGAAGAGGCTGAGCCGGGAGCCACATATTTTGGTGCAGTGTGGGCAGGGGTGAATGGTGGTGGTGGATGGTGGTTGGGCCTTATTATGGAAAGTTTCTCCTTTCGAAGTTGCTGCTTGTCCTCTGCGGCATGGCAGAGATCGTCTTCATAATGTGCTACTCCTTCTTGTGCAGTTTTCCTCTATGTCGACCTATCTTTTCGTAGTGTCCTCCCAGCTGGAGATGTTTATGTGGAACTTTTTGAGTTTAGTCTTTAGGTTGTCCTTGTACCGCTTCATTTGTCCTCCAGGAGCCCGCTGTCCTGCGTTTAGTTGTGAATACAGAGTTGGGCATCATGACAACAAGGCCAGTCCATCGTAGCTGGTGTTGAGCAGTGTTGGTGGTAATGCTGCTGATGTTTGCCTCATCAAGGACATTGGTGTTGGTGCGCCTGTCTTCTCAGTTGATCCTCATGATGTTGCGAAGGCATTTTGGTGGTGCGACCCCAGGGACTCTGACTCTCTATTGGTTACACAGACTTTTGGACTCCCATCCTATTCTAACCACTTCTCACCGGCTTTGTATTCATGTTACCTGATAAAATTGCTGTACAATATGATCTTGTTGCCATCTGACGCACATTCAGATAAATAAATTAGCACTGCATAAATCAGCACTGCAGAGCTCTGCCTGTCCTATGGTTCACAGCACCAATCCAGGTGTGTTGGTCATTACTGAGACGTGGTTAAGGAAGAGTGTTTTGAACACTGATGTTAACCTTTCTGGTTATAACCTTTTTCGGCAAGACAGATCTTCCAAAGGTGGGGGAGTGGCAGTCTTTACCAAGGATCACCTTCAGTGCTCGGTTGTATCCACCAAGTCTGTCCCCAAACAATTTGATTTGCTGGTTTTAAGCATTCAATTTTCAAATAGCTATTTTTTGACTGTTGCTGGGTGCTATCGTCCTCCATCAGCACCGGCATCGATAAAGATTTTTAAAAACGGTGGGTGCAATGATGCTGCCTTGCTTAACTCCAGAGTCCATCTTGAAGGGTTCAGTTTCAGCACCACTGTTCCTGAGCACTGAAGCTGTCGTTCTGGTATTCGCAGTACTCTGGTGAATTTGTCAGGGCAGACAATTTTTTTACAGAATCAGCCAGAGGGCATGGCGTTTCACAGAGTCAAAGGCTTTTGTAAGGTCTATAATGGTCATGTACAGTGGTTGCTTTTTCTCCCTTCATTTTTCTAGCAGTTGTGGTGCTGTGAAGATCATTTCAGTGGTGCCTCTGTTTGGACGAAAGCCATACAGAGATTCTGGAATACCTATGTAAGAATGCTGTTCATTGACTACAGCTCAGCCTTCAACACCATAGTGAAGCTCATCATTAAGTTCGGGGCCCTGGGTCTGAACCCTGCCCTGTGCAACTGGGTCCTGGACTTCCTGGCGGGCCGCCCCCCAGGTAGTGAATCCCATCATATATATACAGTTGAAGTCAGAAGTTTACATACACCTTAGCCAAATACATTTGAACTCAGTTTTTCACAATTCCTGACATTTAATCCTAGAAAAATTCCCTGTCTTGGGTCAGTTAGGATCACCACTTTACTTTAAGAATGTGAAATGTCAGAATAATAGTAGAGATAATGATTTCTTTCAGCTTTACTTTGTTTCATCACATTCCCAGTGGGTCAGAAGTTTACATAAACTCAATTAGTATTTGGTAGCGTTGCCTTTAAAACCTGTTGGGGCTAGGGGGCAGTATTGAGAATTTTGAAAAAAATATGTGCCCATTTTTAACTGCCTCCTACACCAACTCAGAAGCTAGGATATGCATATTATTATTTGGATAGAAAACACTCTGCATTTTCTAAAACTGTTTGAATGGTGTCTGTAAGTATAACAGAACTCATATGGCAGTCAAAACCCTGAGACAAATTCTGACAGGAAGTGGATACCTGATGTGTTGAATTACTTTTAAGCCTATGCCATTGAAACACACAGGGATTTATTAATCATTGAGCACTTCCTACGCCATCCACTAGATGTCACCAGTCTTTACAAAGTGGTTTGAGTCTTCTACTGTGAAAACTGACCGAACAAGAGACTTGGAACGTTGGTCATAAGCGGATGGCCAATACTACTCTGGTGTGCGAGTGCATGTTTGGGTACTCTCGTTCCAATACGTTTTAAAAGAGAATGCAATCGTCCGCCTTGAATATTATTGAAGTTCTGATGGAAAAAGGCCCTAATGATTTATGTTATACAACGTTTGACATGTTTGAACGAACGTAAATATTTTTTTTCCCCTCTTTGGTGAAGACAAGTCCGGCGGGCGTCGTTCATGTTTTTGAGTAGCCTACAGGACGCGCTAACAACACGGAGCTTTTTGGACATAAATTATGAGCTTTTTCGAACAAAACTACATTTGTTATGGACCTGGGATTCCTGGAAGTGCCTTCTGATGAAGATAATCAAAGGTAAGGGATTATTTACATAGTATTTTGATTTTAGATGACTCCAAGATGGCGCCTAGTCTGTATCGCAAAGCCTATTTTTCTGGGTGCAGTACTCAGATTATTGCAAAGTGTGATTTCCCAGTAAAGTTATTTTTAAATCTGGCAATGCGGTTGCGTTCACGAGATGTTAATCTATAATTCTTTGAATGACAATATAATAGTTTACCAATGTTTTCGAATAGTAATTATTTAATTTGTTGTGCTGATTGACTGGCGGTGTTGGAGGGAAAATATTTCCTCAACATCAACGCCGTAGTAAAACGCTGTTTTTGGATATAAATATGAACTTGATAGAACAAAAAATGCATGTATTGTCTAACATAATGTCCTAGGAGTGTCATCTGATGAAGATTGTCAAAGGTTAGTGCATAATTTTAGCTGATTTTCTGCTTTTGGTGACGCCTGTCTTTGTATTGACAAAACATTACACACAGCTATTTTCAATGTACTGTCCTAACATAATCTAACTTTATGCTTTCGCAGTAAAGCCTTTTTGAAATCGGACAACGTGGTTAGATTAAGGAGATGTTTATCTGTCAAAGGGTGTAAGATAGTTGTATGTTTGAGAAATTTGAATTATGACATTTAATTGTTTTCAAATTTGGCGCCCTTGATATTTCACCTGCTGTTGATAGGGTGTACTAGGGGTGGGCCTCCTTGCTCGCACATGCTTTTTTAGTTCTGCGCACAAATGTTCTATAGGATTGAGGTTAGGGCTTTGTGATGGCCCCTCCAATACCTTGACGTTGTTTTCCTTAAGCCATTTTGCCACAACTTTGGAAGTATGCTTCGGGTCATCGTCCATTTGGAAGACCCATTTGCAACCAAGCTTTAACTTCCTGACTGATGTCTTGAGATGTTGCTTCAATATACCCACACAATTTCCCTCCTTATGAAGCCATCTATTTTGTAAAGTGCACCAGTCCCTCCTGCAGCAAAGCACCCCAACAACATAATGCTGCCAACCGTGCTTCATTATGGGCAAAAAGTTCTATTTTTGTTTCATCAGACCAGAGGACATTTCTCCAAAAAGTATGTTTTTTTCCCCATGTGCAGTTGCAAACCGTAGTGTGGCTTTTTTATGGCGGTTTTTGAGCAGTGGCTTCTTCCTTGCTGAGCGGCCTTTCAGGTTTTGTCGATATAGGACTCGTTTTACTATGGATATTGATAATTTTGTGCCAGTTTTCTCCAGCATCTTCACAAGGTCCTTTGCTATTGTTCTGGGATTGATTTGCACTTTTCGCACCAAAGTATGTTCATCTCTAGGAGACAGAACGCGTCTCCTTCCTGAGGGGTATGACGGCTGCGTGGTCCCATGGTGTTTATACTTGCGTACTATTGTTTGTACAGATGAACGTGGTACCTTCAGGTGTTTGGAAATTGCTCCCAAGGATGAACCAGACTTGTGGAGGTCTACAAATTTTTTTTCTGAGGTCTTGGCTGATTTCTTTTGATTTTCCCATGATGTCAAGCAAAGAGAGGCACTGAGTTTGAAGGTAGGCCTTGAAATACATCCACAGGTACACCTCCAATTGATTGAAATGATGTCAATTAGCGTACCAGAAGCTTCTAAAGCCATGGCATCATTTTCTGGAATTTTACAAGCTGTTTAAAGGCACAGTCAACTTAGCGTATGTAAACTTCTGACCCACTGGAATTGTGATACAGTGAATTATAAGTGAAATAATCTGTCTGTAAACAATTGTTGGAAAAAATACTTGTGTCATGCACAAAGTAGATGCCCTAACCGACTTGCCAAAACTATAGTTTGTTAACAAGAAATTTGTGGTGGTTGAAAAACGAGTTTTAATGACTCTAACCTAAGTGTATGTAAACTTCCGACTTCAATATATATATACTCCAGACTTCAACATTGCTCTTCCTAATATTTATATATTTCTTAATTCCATTCTTTAACTTTTATCTTATTATTTGATATTTAAGATTCTTCAAAGTAGCCACCGTTTGCCTTGATGATAGCTTTGCGCACTCTTGGCATTCTCTCAACCAGCTTCATGAGGAATGCTTTTCCAAAAGGTCTTGAAGGAGTTCCCACATTTTCTGAGCACTTGTTGGCTGCTTTTCCTTCACTCTGTGGTCCAACTCATCCCAAACCATCTCAGTTGGGTTGAGGTCGGGTGATTGTGGAAGCCAGGTCATCTGATACAGCACTCCATCCCTCTCCTTGGTCAAATAGCCCTTACACAGCCTGGAGGTATGTTTTGGGTCATTGTCCTGTTGAAAATCAAATGATAGTTCCACTAAGCGCAAACCAGATGCAACGGCGTATCGCTGAGGAATGCTGTGGTAGCCATGCTGGTTAAGTGTGCCTTGAATTCTAAATAAATCACAGACAGTGTCACCAGCAATACACCATCACATTTCCTCCTCCATACTTCCCGGTGGAAACCACACATGCGGAGATCATCCGTTCACCTACTCTGCGTCTCACAAAGACAAGGCAGTTGGAACAAAAAAAATATATTTTGGACTCATCAGACCAAAGGACAGATTTCCACCAGTCTAATGTCCATTGCTCTTGTTTCTTGGCCCAAGCAAGTCTCTTCTTCTTATTGGTATTCTTTAGAGGTGGTTTCTTTACAGAAATTCGACCATGAAGGCCTGATTCACGCAGTCTCCTCTGAACAGTTGATGTTGAGATGTGTCTGTTACTTGAACTCTGTGAAGTATTTATTTGGGCTGCAATCTGGGGTGCAGTTAACTCTAATGAACTTATCCTCTGCAGCAGAGGTAACTCTGGATCTTTCTTTCCTGTGGCGGTCCTAATGAGAGCCAGTTTCATCAGAGCGCTTGATGGTTTTTGCGACTGCACTTGAAGAAATGTCAACGTTTTTGAAATGTTCCGCATTGACTGACCTTCATGTTCTAAAGTAATGATGGACTGTTTTTTCTCTTTGCTTATTTGAGCTGTTCTTGCTATAACTTGGACTTGGTCTTTTACCAAATAGGGCTATCTTCTGTATACCAACCCTACCTTCACAACACAACTGATTGGCTAAAATGCATTTAGAAGGAAAGAAATGGTTGAGAGAATGCTATGAGTGTGCAAAGCTGTCATCAAGGCAAAGGGTGGCTACTTGGAAGAATTTCAAATATAAAATATATTTTTATTTGTTTAACACTTTTTTGGTTACTACATGATTTCATATGTGTTATTTCATAGTTTTGATGTCTTCACTATTATTCTACAATGTAGAAAATAGTCAAAATAAAGAAATACCCTTGAATGAGTAGGTGTGTCCAAACTTTTGACTGTTACTGTATGTATTTTAGGAGCACTGGTCCGCCTTCCTTCAGGATTTCTGCTGGAATCCCATCGGGGCCGGTGGCTTTGTTGTTCCTCCTCTTCCTGATGGCATCTTGCACCTCCTGCAGGCTAGGTGGTTCTCCCATGTATTCCTCCTTTGTTGGTCGCTGAGGGACATGATCATTGACCTCTATCTCAACTGTTGTACTTCTGTTGAGGAGCTCCTCAAAGTCTCTGGAATCACCAGTGTCTGCCAGCTGCTGGATCTCCAGGGCCTTTTCTGTCCATCATTTGTGTTTTTACTTCCTTCACCTGGTGTTGGACAACTGTCTTTGCTCTGGTATGAGCTTCTCTTGTGGCCCTGCAGTTGATATTGTTCTGCCAGGCACAGAAGGTTCTCTGCTTGGTGTCAATGAGCTGTTAAATTTCAGAGTCATTCTCATCAAACCAGTTCTTGTGCTTTTTGGTCTTATAGCCGAGGGTGTCCTTGGCGTTAAGGATGGTGGACTTGAGCATGCTCCAGTGTGTTTCAATATCCTTAGGATATTATTCGTGCAGTTCTGCACTTAGAACAGTCTGGAGGTGTTGTCATTTGCTGGCATCACCCAGACTTTTGATGTCAAACCTTGGCCGATTCAGCTTTTTCTGCACCCTCCTTTTCCGCATGAGTCAGATGGACATAGTGGAGCGAATTAGACGATAGTCTGTCCAGGAGTCATCTGTGCTTGTCATTGCTCTTGTGATGTTTATACACACACTCAAACAGACAAACGCAAACAAGCTATCTTACACACACACATACACACAAGAACAGTCAGTTCTCCTTCTCAAGCCGTCTTACATATGCACACACACACGCACAGACACACAGACACAGTAACAAAGCACAGCCGTGTCCTTGGAGAGAGCCTCCTCAGGGGCAGAGAGTGACAGGCAGCTGTCAAAGTCACACAGTGACGCAGACAGACAACAGACAGACACACACACGCGCGCTGGAGTAGACCCACTTGAAATAAAAAGCACCCAAACGCTGTTAATACTGCATCAAAAATGCATTTTAATCTTGAAACTGCTAAAGTTCAATGTACCCTCTAAGAACAATGTTCTGTGCTAAGACATCTTCCTTCAAGATATTTCCCAGAAGAAAAAATTGAAACAGATGTTTATACGAAAACCCTTGCATGTTGATCTAAGTCCACAAAATGTTCTATCCAAATTTTATTTGGAAGATGAAAGTGCATACTGATGTTTTGCTGATAAAATGGATGCCATCTTTTACCTTTATAAAACATTTTTTTTAATAGATGCTGATAGAACAGACCAAATCGCTACCACTCACTCACTCACTCACTCACTCACTCACTCACTCACTCACTCACTCACTCACTCACTCACTCACTCACTCGCATATTTATCCCTCTATTGTCATGCTAATACACAGGGCAGTTTAGGAAATACCACATTGAGATTATGTCATGATTTTATTCGTGCTGCGGGCATGATAAAAAAATATCCTTTGAGATTGTTTGTCTATCCCAGATAGGGCCCCCATAACTGAACTCACCTGTATCATTTCAACAAGTAAACTGAGGTAATATGCAAGTAGCTGATTTACTCCACTGCAACTCCCCTACAGCCTTGGGAGCGGGGAAGGTCGAGAGCCATGCGTCCTCCGAACACCACCCTGCCAAGCCGCACTGCTCGCTTAATCCAGAAGAACCAATGTGTCAGAGGAAACACCGTCCAGCTGGCAGGGACCTGGCCCACCACAAGGAGTCGCTGGAGAGCGATGGAACAAGGAAATCCCAGCCGGCCAACTCCTCCCCTAACCCAGACGACGCTGGACCAATTGTGCACCGCCTCATGGGTCTACCGGTCACGGCCGGCTGTGACACAGCCTGGGATCGAGCCCGGGTCTGTAGTGACGCCTCAAGCACTACAATCCAGTGCCTTAGACGGCTGCGCCACTCGGGAGGCACCCCAATGACCAGTCTGACAGAACTACAGAGTTCCTTGGCTGAGATGGAAGAACCTGCCAGAAGGATAACAGTCGCTACAGCACTTCACCAATCTGGGCTTTATGGGAGAGTGGCCAGACAAAAGCCACTCCTGAGAAAAAGGTACATGAAACATGCCTGGAGTTTGCAAAAGATTCTGTGCTCTGATGAGACAAAAATGTAACTCTTTGGCCTGAATGATAAGTGCTATGCCTGGAGAAAACCGTGCACAGTTTATCACCCGTCTAACACCATCCCTAGAGTGAAGCATGGTGGTGGCAGCATCATGCTATGGGGATGTTTTTCATCGGCAGGGACTGGGAAACTGGTAAGGATAGAGGTAACAATGAATGGAGCAAAACACAGGCTAATCATTGATAGCCTGCTTCAGAGTGCAAACAACCTTTGACTCGGGTGGAGATTTACGTTCCAATAGGACAATAACCCCAAGCATACAGCCAAAGCAACACTGGAATGGCTTCAGAACAAGAATGTGAAAGTCGTGGATCAATGTCAGCAATCCAATCAGCTTCGAGTTCATCTACAAAATGGTCTGTACTATAGATAGTCTGCACTATAAATACAGCAACAACCATTGACACCTCAAACATAAACATTAAAATGCCAAAAAATGTAATTGGATCAAACTGGTCCGTGATATTGATGCACACAGAGCTAGCCTTTTCTGTACACCTACAACAACATACATATGGTATTGTCAGAGTATGATTTGACAGGGCTGCCAGGGGCACTTAATGACTATTGACTTTTCCCCCCAATCATACAGTATAAAAGCAAACGAGGGGTTTCTACTATGCCCAATACAGATGAAGTATCTTCATTTGATCAGTCTTTTGTTGCTGAGAATTTTCCTGCATTGCAGGAAATGCAAACTTGTCATGGATTTAAGTTTTAAAAAGTTTAATTTCCACTCTGAAAATTCAAACTTGATTTGCCCTAACAAACAATCTATCAACCCCTACAAAAAGGTCTATTAATAATCCACATAATAATTCACATTTCCTGTTGCTGCAGGATTATTTTCCTGCTGTAGCAAACTGGCTCAAATTAAGATCCTACATCTGTATGGCAACCACATGGAATCAAATAATTCCTTGCCCTCCTCTCGACACACACACACACAAGATGAAATGGTGTACTTACTGAATGGACCCACTGGAATGGAGAGATGGAGAAAAATTGAGCAGAGAAAAAAAACAAAGAGATGAATGAAAATGAGATGGGTTGAGTTGAGACTTGATTTAATGAGTCCAGTGAACCAAGATTTAGTGTATCATCATTAGATTATGCTTTATGCTGTTGGGGATAGGGGGCAGTATTTGCACGGCCGGATAAAAAACGTACCCGATTTAATCTGGTTACTACTCCTGCCCAGTAACTAGAATATGCATATAATTGTTTGATTTGGATAGAAAACACCCTAAAGTTTCTAAAACTGTTTGCATGGTGTCTGTGAGTATAACAGAACTCATTTGGCAGGCCAAAACCTGAGAAGATTCCAAACAGGAAGCGCTCTCTCTGACCATTTCATGGCCTTCTTGATCATCTCTAACCAAAACAGGGGATCTCTGGCATGACGTGACATTTTCTAACGCTCCCATAGGCTCTCAGATGTCGCCAGAAAGCTGAATGGTGGCTTTGCAGGCCATGGCTGAAAAACATTAGCGCATTTTGTAAGTGGTTGATCTGAGGACAATGAGACTGGAGGCGCGTGCCCGAGCTGACACCATGTTTACTTTCTCTCTCTTTGAACGAAAACAACCACTCCCGGTCGGAATATTATCGCTTTTTTACGAGAAAAATGGCATAAAAATTGATTTTAAACAGCGGTTGACATGCTTCGAAGTACGGTAATGGAATATTTAGAATTTTTTTGTCACGAAACACGTCGGGCGCGTCACCCTTATTTACCCTTCGGATAGTGTCTTGAACGCACAAACAAAACGCCGCTATTTGGATATAACTATGGATTATTTGGGACCAAACCAACATTTGTTATTGAAGTAGAAGTCCTGGGAGTGCATTCTGACGAAGAACACCAAAGGTAATCAAACTTTTCTAATAGTAAATCGGAGTTTGGTGAGTACCACACTTTGTTGGTGTCAAAATAGCTAGCCAGTGATGGCCGGGCTATCTACTCAGAATATTGCAAAATGTGCATTCACCGAAAAGCTATTTTAAAATCGGACATAGCGAGTGCAGAAAGGAGTTCTGTATCTATAATTCTTAAAATAATTGTTATGTTTTTTGTGAACGTTTATCGTGAGTAATTTAGTAAATTCACCGGAAGTGGGAATGCTAGTCACATGCTAGTCACATGCTAATGTAAAAAGCTGGTTTTTGATATAAATATGAACTTGATTGAACAAAACATGCATGTATTGTATAACATAATGTCCTAGGCGTGTCATCTGATGAAGATCATCAAAGGTTAGTGCTGCATTTAGCTGTGGTTTTGTTTTTTGTGACATTATATGCTAGCTTGAAAAATGGGTGTCTGATTATTTCTGGCTGGGTACTCTGCTGACATAATCTAATGTTTTGCTTTCGTTGTAAAGCCTTTTTGAAATCGGACAGTGTGGTTAGATTAACGAGAGTCTTGTCTTTAAAATGCTGTAAAATAGTCATATGTTTGAAAAATTGAAGTAATAGCATTTCTAAGGTATTTGAATAACGCGCCACGGGATTCCACTGGCTGTTGAGTAGCAAGCGTCCCACCTAGCCCATAGAGGTTATGTAGTATGGCTCAGGTTGGAGGGTTGTAGTATGGTTCCGGTTGGAGTCAATTTAGTCAATTCAGAAAGTGAGAAATAAATAAATGCCATTTTAAAATTTCTAACAGAATTTCTATTCATCTTCTGAATTGAGTGAATTTAAATTAAAAGCCATACCTGCTATGGCTAGGTATTATGGTTTGATGGCTATACTTTAAAAAAAATAACACACACACACTAGCATACCCCATTAATATTGCAGCTGCACTCTCCAAACTAAATAATGTTGCCATAATTCACACAGAACAATCTCCAAGCAATTCCATGCCATAAACTCCTATTGGTGCGTATTTGTGCACCTGTGTCTTTACTTGTGTGTGTGTATGCGCACACGCATGTGTGTGTGTGGAGGGTTCCAAAAGTAAAATGTCAAAAAGTGCAGGAGACCTAAGTCATTACTGATGGAGTCAAGTGCTGCTGAAATTGAACTAAACTAAACCTTTAATAATGCCTGTCAGCTTTACATAAGAGACTGTGTGTGTCTCACTCATGCCCACATTCATGTATGTCCATATTCATGTGTGTTGTGCCTGGTCTTACCATGGACCTGCAGGCTGCCCGATGCCTCTGCCTTGCCCACGCTATTCTCAGACACGCAGGTGTAGGTGCCCTCGTCCTCAGCCCGGACCTGGGTCAGACGCAGGCTGTGGTCACTGCGGATATCTGACCTGCAACAACAACAACAGACCAGGGTGAATATATAGAATGATAGCATGTTATGCTACTGTACATGGGGTCCATTCGCTCTCATTGATTTCTGGTGACTAATGCAATGCTGTGTATCTATCTCTCTCTCTCTCTCTCTCTCTCTCTCTCTCTGTGTGTGTGTGTGTTCTCACCTGCCACGGGGCAGCTCTCCTTCCTCTCTCCTCCAGCGGATGGTGGGGGCGGGGTCTCCGTGGGCCTCACACAGGAAGTCCACCGTGTCATCAGCCAACACCACCTGGTTCACAGGACGCTTAACGAACATGGGTCGCTCTGACAGACCGAGAGAGAGAGAGAGAGAGAGATATGGTCAGAGAGAAAACAACGTACAGCGAGAGAGAAAGAGAGAGAGAGAGAGAGAGAGAGAGAAAGAGAGAGTGAGAGAGAGATATGGTCAGAGAGAAAACAACGTACAGCGAGAGAGAAAGAGAGAGAGAGAGAGAGAGAGAGAGAGAGAGAGAGAGAGTGAGAGAGATATGGTCAGAGAGAAAACAACGTACAGCGAGAGAGAAAGAGAGAGAGAGAGAGAGAGAGAGAGAGAGAGAGATATGGTCAGAGAGAAAACAACGTACAGCGAGAGAGAAAGAGAGAGAGAGAGAGAGAGAGAGTGAGAGAGAGATATGGTCAGAGAGAAAACAACGTACAGCGAGAGAGAAAGAGAGAGAGAGAGAGAGAGTGAGAGAGAGATATGGTCAGAGAGAAAACAACGTACAGCGAGAGAGAAAGAGAGAGAGAAAAAGAAAAGTAGGACAAGATTGGAGAGTGACAGAAGTTGGGAAAATATGATAAATACACAGTAGAAAATAGAGAGGACCAGAGAAAACACAGAACCAGGGAAAGCAAGGTCATCTGAATGTAAACTCCACTCACCAAACACCACTAGTTCTGCTGGGTCGCTGTCCCTTTCCCCCACCATATTGGTTCCCACACACACAAACATGCCTGCGTCGCTCTTCCTCGTGTTCGAAATCATCAGCTTGCCTCCTCGAATCTATGAGAGAGAGAGAGTCAAGAAGTAAGCCACCAGTGTCCCCTTAAAAGACACCGCAGGGGGGACGGAAGCATGGTGATGTGCTTGTCATGTCCCCAAGCCTATTCACTCTATCATGTTGTTTATTAAGCAAACAACACATTTAGGCATCTGTGTCTGTTTATCTCTCTCTCTCCATACCCCTAGCATCAAATTGTCACTATCTCTTTCCGTTTCTGTCCCTCTCTCTTTCTCCAACCTCACCCCACTCTCTCTCTCTCCCATCCCCCCTCTGACTATTCCTCTTATTCATGTGGTTGTACTTGACATTGAGAGAACCTCCACATGGACAAATGTGGAATACATATACCCAAAGCCTTCTATACAGATAAGTGACTGTAGTGTGAGTTACGTGTGTAGTGTATCAGTTATGTGTGTAGTGTATCAGAGTGCTTTTGGCCTCAGGGAGAGCAGAGAGGTGGTCTGTTGTACTGGTGGGTTCAGTTTTTGGTCATTACACCTTCAAATAGATTCAATTAAATGAGCCATATAATCTATTCACTTCCATAATTGACGAAAATCAAAAATCAATGCAATTCCATACACATGATTGTCCATGATTGCGATACAACCTTAGAGTCTATGGATACAACACTGAAATGATGAAACTGAGGTATAGATACAGGTATTCTAGGTTCTATAGGTATACTTATAGATATGTATAGGTGTAGATAGATAGATAGACAGACAACTATCTGTATATACAGTACCAGTCAAAAGTTTGGACACACCTACTCATTCAAGGGGTTTTCTTTATTTTGACTATTTTCTACATTGTAGAATAATAGTGAAGACATCAAAACTATGAAATAACACATATGGAATCATGTAGTAACCAAAAAAGTGTTAAACAAATCAAAATATATTTTACATTTCAGATTCTTCAAAGTGGCCACCCTTCGCCTTTGCTAACGCTTGCATTCTCTCAACCAGCTTCATGAGGTAGTCACCTGGAATGCAAGTTAATTTGTGGAATTTCATTTGTTTTTAATGCGTTTGAGCAAATCAGTTGTGTTGTGACAAGGTAGGGGTGGTATACAGAAGATAGCCCTATTTGATAAAATACCAAGTCCATATTATGGCAAGAACAGCTCAAATAAGCAAAGAGAAATGACAGTCTATCATTACTTTAAGACATCAAGGTCAGTCAATGCAGAAAATGTCAACCACTATGAAGAAACTGGCTCTCATGAGGACCGCCACAGGAAGGGAAGACCCAGAGTTACCTCTGCTGCAGACAATATGTTCATTAGAGTTACCAGCCTCAGAAATTGCAGCCCAAATAAATTCTTCACAGAGTTCAAGTACACATCTCAACATCAACTGTTTAGAGGAAACTACATGAATCAGGCCTTCATGGTTGAATTGCTGCAAAGAAACCACTACTAAAGGACAACAATAAGAAGAAGATACTTGTGTGAGTAAGAGATACACGAGCAATGAACATTACACTGGTGGAAATCTGTCCTTTGGTCCGATGAGTCCAAATGTGCGATTTTTGGTTCCAACCGCCGTGTTTTTGTGAGACACAGATTATGTGAACAGATGATCTCCGCATGTGTGGTTCCCACTGTGAAGCATGGAGGAGGAGGTGTGGGGGTGCTTTGTTGGTGACACTCTTGGTGATTTATTTAGAATTCAAGGAACACTTAACCAGCATGGCTTCCACAGAATTCTGCAGTGATACGCCATCCCATCTGGTTTGCGCTTAGAGGGACTATAATTAGTTTTTCAACAGGACAATGACCCAACACACATCCAGGCTGTGTAAGGGCTATTTGACCAAGAAGGAGAGTGATGGAGTTCTGTATCAGATCACCTGGCCTCCACAATCACCCGACCTCAACCCAATTGAGATGATTTGGGATGAGTTGGACTGCAAAGTGAAGGAAAAGCAGCCAACAACTGCTCAGCATATGTGGGAACCCCTGCAAGACTGTTGGAGAAGCATTTCAGGTGAAGCTGGTTGAGAGAATGCCAAGAGTGTGCAAAGCTGTCAACAAGGCAACGGGTGGCTACTTTTAAGAATCTAAAATCTAAAATATATTTTTATTTGTTTAACACTTTTTTTGGTTACTACATGATTCCATGTGTGTTATTTCATAGTTTTGTTGTCTTCACTATTATTCTGCATTGTAGAAAATAGTCAAAATAAAGAAAAATCCAATAAGTAGGTGTGTCCAAACTTTTGAGTGGTACTATAGGTACAGATAGACGAATATGCAGGCCTTGCAGGTCTTTTTTGGATAGCCACAATAATGAAATTATTGAAGGATGCAACAGAGGCATATTTCTATAGACAGATAGAAAGGACTCACAGTGATCCTCTCGTCGTGGTCGTTGACTTTCATGTTGTTCCTCTTCCAGGAGATGGTGGGCTCCGGGTGGCCCCGCGGGGGGATGCACTCCATGACCGCTGGCTCCCCTGCCGCCACCACAACGTCACTGGGCGTCTGCCTGAAGTCATCCCTCAGGACTGGAGATAAGAGAGAGGTTGGAGAGAGGGAGGTGAGGGGGGTTATTATACAGCAATGATTCCTCAATATCATTTGCTTGGTAATTTTACACGTATTACATGTATTTCTTGCCAACAAAGCACTATCGCAGATGGAATTGAATAGAGGGAGGGAGATACAGAGAACTACGCCTACTGCCCAATTCCAAATCAACCCCTAACCCCCTAAGCACTTTGTTGATGTAATACGATTCGATAGGTAATAGCAAGATCATAATAGCTCTGCCTTTCCCTCTGTAAGGGAAAGACAAAGATACCGTGGAAGTCCACATCAAAATTCTAAAGTAAGGGTAGTCTAGCACATCTTTCACTATGCAGGGTAGCTTATAATGTAGGCTAAGTTTCATTTGTAAGTAGGAACTGTATGCCATAATGCTTTGTGCTGCCTCCACTATCAAGTCTCAAGTCTAAATAAGCGATGAATGCAAAACAGATGAAATTCAGAAAGCAAGAGCAACTCTCAGTGTGTGATTTAATGTTATAACCCAAAGCCCTTCAATTCTGGGATAATGAAATGACTGTGTTTATTTGCGTGTGCGTGTGCATCTGGATGCCTCCCTATGGTCTTCATTGACTCAGTGCGCGTGTGTTCTTGCGTGTGTTCGTGTGTGTGTTTATGTGTGTGTGTGTGGCACAAAGTGGATTAATTCTTCAATCAGACCCCCCCCCCCCCCCCCCCCACACACACACACACACACACACACACACACACAGACAAAAAGATATAGACGCTGTACATGAGACAGAAATACAAACACTTGAAAATACTAGAGACATACACTCAAACACATAGTTGTGCACAGAACATGAGACAAAACCCTACAGATATACGAACACGCACAAACACACTTAAATTCTCACACATCCCCCCCCTCGTTATTTCACTCTCTGCCACTCTGCAATTGGTGCCTGGATATGGCCTTAAGTTTATGAGCAGAAGGGCCTTGTGATATTGCTTTGCACTCGATTCAATCTACTGCAGTGCTTAATTTGAGCTGGTTCTTGCCGGAACAGGATCCGGCACCTCTCCGTTTTGGACTGTTTTGTTCCGGAACTTATTTGGCCGGATTCTGTACCTCTTGTGGCATGAAAAACAATAAACTTTTTTCAATGTAAAAATTATTATAAATGCGATCAAAGTTCATTCGAGTTGCCTCTTCATTAATTATCCTGCCCCTACAAAAAACGTTATTTAAAAAAAAAATGTTTAGGCCAGAGCCTAATATTCTAAGAGCTGATTCGGTTTGGGCCAGGCTTGGGTTTATGGTTTGCTCAACATTGTAATTTACTGTATGTTCGAGATCAACGCAAGGCCGTGGCTGTGTGAGAAGTGCACCAGTATCTCTCACATAGCTAGAATTAATTCAATTTGTATGATCTCTCTGCTCTGATAGACATGAGCCTGCAACTGTCATCTATCCGGTGTTACACTTCATCATTTATTTCCTGATAGAATTATAGCCGCGCGAAGGGTTCTGAAGGAACTGCAGCACCCCTGATGAATTGAAATACATTTGCCAAAATTATTGAATTCCTGCTGTCTGTTAATGAAATCATTCAGAATAGCCTACTACATTATGTGAAGGCCTATAATTTAGCCCCAGAGGATCATTTGCTTATTTAAAAAAAATAGCCTAGCTGTTGATAATAAGGAGTATAATAAATAGCCTAGCTGCCCAATAATAAGGAATAGCCTACAGTCGGGAACGTGTGGCAAATCTGTCAGTAAAAAAACAGCATGCAGACAAAACAGGCCTTTCGCAAAATTTCAAATAAGATCAAGGGAAAACACAGGTTGGAAAGCAAATGGCTCCTGCTGAAAAGCAGAGACTCTATACTGTAGGGTACCAAAATATTTGATCAACTTCCAAATATTGTTTTACAAAAGAAAGAGATACTTTTGGCACGAGCGCATTTGCCATCACCAGTGAGTGTGCTGCACATCATTGGGCGAGTCATAGAAACTGGAAAGCATTTTTAGGACTATAATTTCCTCCTCACATTGTAGCCTACAATATGTGTCTCCGCACACCTAGGCCTAGGCTATTGATGGATTCAAGACGAGGTCGTTTTCATTGAGCTCAGATTTTCAGTTTGTCAGTGTCAAAGCCTGTCAAAGCCTGTAATTTCGATCATTTGTTCTGTATTAAAAAAGTCTCCAGTCATGTAAAATGACGTAGAATTGCATGTAATGCATTTATAAAAGGCCACGTTTTTTCCGGACCTTATTTAAAAATGTTCCCAATGTGTGCAACTTCTTTTAAGGGCCTCTTTTCTACTGCTCTATGTCACTACACAAATGCAATGCTATGCATGCAATGCTTTATTGTAAAGGTGATTTTTTTTTCTCCCCCTCATGCATTCCGGTACTTTAGAACTCCCCAGGCCCCCCCCCCCCTCTTGCTCACTTTTTGTTCCGGAACCTCCCAATTTACAAATTAAGCACTGATCTACTGTAATACCAGAGTGCTGTTGATATGCGTTAAACTGAACGGAGTCAGTTGGAAAATGGCAGTAGCTTGTATCATTGTGTTAAAAATAACTATGAGCATAGTGGAGTTGGTATTTGAGAGGGATCACTGTCCAACCCCAGGCTCCTATCCTCAAATATCACCCCCATATTTGTACCCTCCCAAAATTCCCTTTCACATCAGCTTCTGTCCCACAGTTAGCCAATGAGAAACTTGTGAAAATGGGGGGTGTCTTCGGCTTCTAAAGTTACTCAACTTTCTAAACAAAATCGGCCACTTATCTTTGAAGTTTAGAGTGAATTGAGATTCGGACATCAATGATGGTGGATGATTTATTGATGTGTGAGAGCGTTATGGGGGTGAATGTGTTGCATATATTATGATGACCTAATTAGTAATATCAATGCATGGACGTTCTCACTACATCCTCACTGAACATGCTCTCATGAGTATGGAAAGTGTGAAACTCTCAAATCTTCCAGTCAAATGTTAAGAGGAAAGATTTCCCTCAAAGGTTTTCCTCCAAAATATGGAAGGCCTTATCCTATATTAATTGCAACAGCACTGATTCACTATATTGTCTATTATTCAGATATTCCAATGAAAAGCTTTGTCACACTCCAAAAAGCACCACTATCCCTTAACTGGTCTTTAGGGGCTGAATTACAGTGCTAAAGTCCTCACAATGTCACCCGAGCAGGGTGGTTCTGAGCTGATTCATGACAACTCGCTCCTATAATGAAGGTTGAGAAAAGCCAACAAAACCTGAGGACATTACCATGACCCTCCTTTACGGAACTTATGAAGACACTCCCTATCTCTGTCAATGGCTAACATCCATTATGAGGACACCTTATCTCTACTGATGGGTTACATCCCTTATGAGGACTCACTCTCCCTATCTCTGTCAATGGGGCCCTCTCATCCTGCTTATGTTTGTAATCATTTCTCCAAATGTCAAGATAGTGTGGCGTCCAGTGTGTGTGTGTGTGTGTCTCCATACATCAGCCTGTTTTGTTTATAAGCAAGGTCATGCCAGATCGAAGTGTCTGATTGAGAGAGAATTGGGGATATTTTTTTATTTCCTTCAACAGTTGCAGTATCATGGAGATACAGTATATGCTGGAAGAGATGTTTTCTGGGATGAATGAACAGTAAATGAACTGTTGAGACTGATGTTAAAACGCTCCACATCTCAGTTTCCTTGAGGATAGTAGATTGTAGTGCCTTAGTTATGAGTATATCATTGCTATTTCTAAGCCCTTGCCTAGGGCATGTGTATGCTTACTTGCCCACACGGTATATGTTAGATCCCATAGTACCACCCCTTTCCCTAGACTCCAATCATTGGAGTGGACCACACAGCCTTTGGGATCCACACTCTCCCATCAGCACATCAACTGAGGGCCTGAAACACACGCACGCACGCACGCACACACACACGCACACACACACGCACACACACACACACACACACACACACACACACACACACACACACACACACACACACACACACACACACACACACACACACACACACACACAGCCCCTGACCTTATATCAACCTCATTCAAACCTTACCCCAACCACCATTAATCAAGACCGAAACAGTGCACTACCAAAATCACTCAGGGACCTGTCCAGTTATGGCATGTCGTTTCAGGGAACCTATTTAGCTTGCTACATCCTGGGTCCGGAGTGGAGTGCCACAAGGTTAAGGAAAGCTTGTGTTGACCTGTCACACCCGATGCAAGGGGCCCTTGATCCTATGTCCCTGGTTCCCTCTCCTCACTTGCCTCTGCTTCACTGGATGCATCACAAATGTTACCCTATTGCCTATTTAGTGCACTACTTCTGATAGGGGCCCATAGAGCTCTGGACAAAAGTAGTGCACTATATAAGGAATAGGGTGCCCTTTGGGACTCAGCCACTGACTGGCCAGCATCTTTGAGAAAAGGGGCTCTACAGAAACTTGATTAGGCACTGGCAATTACCCATAAAGCCCGTGGGGGACCAGATTAAGCAGGTGACCCTTGACCCGCCAGTGCTGATGCCCCTCGGGGGAAGCTCCTCAAAAAAGCCAGGCATAATCCCTACCACCAGGCCTGCATGGTCCACTTCAAATAAGAGGGGGAGACACACACACACACACATTTTGGTAGTGCACTGTTTCGGTCTTGCAGAGACATGCACACACACATACACAGATAAAAAAAGATATACACTGCTCAAAAAAATAAAGGGAACACTAAAATAACACATCCTAGATCTGAATGAATAAAATAGTCTTATTAAATACTTTTTTCTTTACATAGTTGAATGTGCTGACAACAAAATCACCCAAAAAGAATCAATGGAAATCCAATTTATCAACCCATGGAGGTCTGGATTTGGAGTCACACTCAAAATTAAAGTGGAAAACCACACTACAGGCTGATCCAACTTTGATGTAATGTTCTTAAAACAAGTCAAAATGAGGCTCAGTAGTGTGTGTGCCCTCCACGTGCCTGTATGACCTCCCTACAACGCCTGGGCATGCTCCTGATGAGGTGGTCGGATGGTCTCCTGAGGGATCTCCTCCCAGACCTGGACTAAAGCATCCGCCAACTCCTGGACAGTCTGTGGTGCAACGTGGCGTTGGTGGATGGAGCGAGACATGATGTCCCAGATGTGCTCAATTGGATTCAGGTCTGGGGAACGGGCGGGCCAGTCCATAGCATTTACATTTACATTTTACATTTTAGTCATTTAGCAGACGCTCTTATCCAGAGCGACTTACAGTAGTGAATGCATACATTTCATACATATCATACATTTTTTTTTTCTGTGCTCTTGCAGGAACTGCTGACACACTCCAGCCACATGAGGTCTAGCATTGTCTTGCATTAGGAGGAACCCAGGGCCAACCGCACCAGCATATGGTCTCACAAGGGGTCTGAGGATCTCATCTCGGTACCTAATGGCAGTCAGGCTACCTCTGGCGAGCACATGGAGGGCTGTGCGGCCCCCCAAAGAAATGCCACCCCACAACATGACTGACCTACCGCCAAACCGGTCATGCTGGAGGATATTGCAGGCAGCAGAACGTTCTCCGCGGCGTCTCCAGACTCTGTCACGTCTGTCACATGTGCTCAGTGTGAACCTGCTTTCATCTGTGAAGAGCACAGGGCGCCAGTGGCGAATTTGCCAATCTTGGTGTTCTCTGTCAAATGCCAAACGTCCTGCATGGTGTTGGGCTGTAAGCACAACCCCCACCTGTGGACGTCGGGCCCTCATACCACCCTCATGGAGTCTGTTTCTGACCATTTGAGCAGACACATGCACATTTGTGGCCTGCTGGAGGTCATTTTGCAGGGCTCTGGCAGTGCTCCTCCTGCTCCTCCTTGCACAAAGGCGGAGGTAGAGGTCCTGCTGCTGGGTTGTTGCCCTCCTACAGCCTCCTCCATGTCTTCTGATGTACTGGCCTGTCTCCTGGTAGCGCCTCCATGCTCTGGACACTACGCTGACAGACACAGCAAACCTTCTTGCCACAGCTCGCATTGATGTGCCATCCTGGATGAGCTGCACTACCTGAACCACTTGTGTGGGTTGTAGACTCCGTCTCATGCTACCACTAGAGTGAAAGCACCTCCAGCATTCAAAAGTGACCAAAACATCAGCCAGGAAGCATAGGAACTGAGAAGTGGTCTGTGGTCACCACCTGCAGAACCACTCCTTTATTGGGGGTGTCTTGCTAATTGCCTATAATTTCCACCTGTTGTCTATTCCATTTGCACAACAGCATGTGAAATGTATTGTCAATCAGTGTTGCTTCCTAAGTGGACAGTTTAATTTCACAGAAGTGTGATTGACTTGGAGTTACATTGTGTTGTATAAGTGTTCCCTTTATTTTTTTGAGCAGTATATATACACATAAACACTCACAGATACACACGAACACATCTCATGAGAGAGGTAGACCCTAATGAAGGCAACCCTATTCCATCTATCAGCTAACAAAAATCAATTTCTCATCTCAGAAGCCTTTTCTCTTTTTAAGTGAGCTCTTTTACAGAGTCAACAATCAAGCAGCACATCTGTTTGAATTAGCTGTCAACGCGCGTCTCTCATCCAATGTAGCTGTTTGTCTACACCAATGACAAATACACTAGTCACACAAAATGACAAATAGCAAGTCTAAGCTTACCACTCTGTCATCTACATGCAAACATATCCATTACATTGAATCTAACAAAGAAAATAAGCCACGCATATAAACAAAATCAACAATATCAGCTGTGTATTTACGGAATCAATCTTTTCCCCAGTGACCAGCGAATTACTCTTGCAATGTCATGCTTCTCATATGTCCCCACTACAACAACACTTTCAATGTCAGGACCTCACTAATATATAAGTGCATCGTTTGTGCTCCTGATTTGAAGTAAACGCTTGAGGCAGGCAGGTGGCTCACTTTTAATTAAAAGTCCACTTTATTGTCATCATCAAATGCTCATCAAACATTCATCACATTCATCAAAACATTCATCAGATGTTCAGGAAGAGAACAAAGTGTGTGTTCTTTCCACCTGACAAGCGTCAGTAATTTACAGCAGCTCTATTCATGAATACATTTTCATATAGATGACAGAGAGTGTGAGAGAGAGAGAGACAGAGAATGACGGATCATCTCAGGGTGGTAAAAAGAGAGAGAAAAGGAGAGAGATGAAGAGAGAGGGGGAAGAGAAGTGAGTGGGAAAGATAGGGAGAGAGAAAGGGGGAGGGAAGAGAGAAAGAGACGTAGGTCTCCATTTCAGGCTCTATTGTGTGGGGGTCTGCGGCGGTCATCTGTCAATCTGTCCACTTGCATCTCAAGCTGATATGAGGCAATCTGTCACACACACACGTGCTTGCGCACGCACAGGAGATGGGTCATCTACGCCTCCACACACACACTAATTGCTGCGTTTTATCATCCTCAAACATTGATCTGATTTAGAACCAACAGTACCCTACCCTGAACTTAGTCACTGTTACTAGTCGGCTACCACCCGGTACTCTACCTTGCACCTTAGTGACTGCTGCCCTATGTGCAGTGCCTTCAGAAAGTATTCACACCTCTTGATGTTTTTCACATTCTGTTGTGTAATATTTTGCCAATGAGCAAAAACATTTAAGGAAAATAAAGCACAAATATATCTTGATTAGATAAGTATTCAACCCCCTGAGTCAATACATGTTACAATCACCTTTGACAGCGATTACAGCTGTAATTTTTTGGGGGGGTAAGTCTCTAAGAGCTTTGCACACCTGTACCTTGAAATTTGCCCATTAAGCTCTGTCAAGTTGTTTATTGATCAGTGCTAGACAGACATTTTCAAGTCTTGCCAGAGACTTTGAACACGATTTACATCAAAACTTTAACTAGGACACTCAGGAACATTCAACGTCATCTCGGTAAGCAACTCCAGTGTATATTTGGCCTTGTGTTTTAGGCAAATGTCCTGCTCACAGGTGAATTTGTCTCTCAGTGTCGGTTGGAAAGCAGACTAAACCAAGTTTTCCTCTAGGATTTTGCCTGTGCTTAGCTTCATTCCATTTATTTTTATTTAAAAAAACTCTGTAGTCCTTGACAATGACAAGCATACCCATAACATGATGCAGCCACCACCAAGCTTGAAAATATGAAGAGTGATACTCAGTGATATGTTGTGTTGGATTTGCCCCAAGCATAACACTTTGTATTCAGGACAGAAAGTTGCAGTATTACTTTAGTGCCTCATTGCAAACAGGATGCATGTTTTGGAATATTTAATTCTATACGGCTTCCTTCTTTTCACTCTGTCGTTTAGGTAGGTATTGTGGAGTATCTACAATGTTGTTGATCCATCCTCAGTTGTTGCCTATCACAGCCATTTAAAAAAATCACCATTGGCTTCATGGTTTAATCCCTGAACTGTTTTCTTCCTCTCCCGCAACTGAGATAGAAAGGGCACCTATATCTTTGTAGTAACTGGGTTTATTGATACACCAACCAAAGTGTAATTAATAATTGCAGCATGCTCAAAGGGAAATTCAATGTCGTTTTGTTGTTGTTTTTTTCATCTACCAATAGGTGCCCTCCTTTGCGAACCATTGGAAAACCTCCCTGGTCTTTGTGGTTGAATATGTGCTTGAAATTTGCTGCTCAACTGAGGGACCTTACAGAAAATTCTATGTGTGGGGTACAGCGATTGGGTAGTCATTTAAAAAATAATGTTGAACATTATTATTGGATAGTGGGTTCTATTCCCAGGACCACCCATACGTAAAAATGTATGCACGCATGATTGTAAGTCACTTTGGATAAAAGTGTTTACTACATTGTATATACTGTATTATATTACTCTAAAACATTTCTATGATGGCCCAACCGCTTTCCCTCTTAGGTACATAGCCAATATTGGATCTGAATGCTGTTCTGCAGGATGTCACACACTCTAAAGTGCAGTCATGCACTGCAAAAAACTTTGGTATATTTTTTGCCTAATTCACTTCCGTTTTCTCGGTTTTGTTTATCCAGGTTTTGGATTTCCCACATTTGTTTAATTTTTTTTCACACTTCTTCAATAGAAAAACAGGGTTTTATTTTCTGTGTTCACAACAATTCTTAAACCACATCTGGGGATGAAATTTGAGGTCTTGGAAAAATCGAATAAACTTTTATTTTTGAGTGTAGTTGCCCTTTAATTCAGTGTGCATGCCCTGTACCGTTGTTTGGTTACCGGTGTTTCTGTAGTGCAGTAAGCGCACATGTGATGAGTTTCGTAAATCAAACGTCCACTAGTGGTGCCACAGAACAGCGAAAAATGAGTAAATTAACCTTTTATTTATTGTAATTTAAATGTGTTTGTAGTAGTTAAGTGTTGAGTTAGATTACATAGCTACCTCAATCATTATTTTAAATTGTTACTTCACAGCAATTGCTTGCTAACTAGCTAATGAAATTTAGCTAGCTAGCGGGCTCAGCAAAAAAAGAATCCCCTAGATACAGTCACGTGTCATGTCATGAGATGTGTAAATGAAAGAGGAATATAATAAAACAAATCGAATGGAGTTTCCCATCTCCCCTTTCAGAGTATGCCCATTTCCTAACAGACCTGCTAACTTTCATTGTTGTTACTTTAAGGTTGGAACCAACATGCAGTATCTCCAGTAGGCAGAGGCCAGAACCATTTGTCTGCTAGCTCAGGAGTAAGCTACACTGTTCACAGCCCTGTGTAATGTTCAATGTAATTGCATTTCTGGACTTTTTGAAACTTTAATGTATGTGTATTGTTTAAAAAAAATACAATAAAAGGAAATGTATGGTTTAAAAATGTCTTTAATGTTTATTTGTTTAAGCTGTTAGTGAAAATTCTCAAAGTGTTAATACATTTGTATTGACATCATTCAGCCTTTATGTATATGTTATGAATGACCAAAGGTGCCTGATTTTATAGTAAGTACAGCGTCATATGATAGAGTCTTTATGGATGTGTTTGAATGACCGAAGGTGTTTGACTTCAAACAAAGTATTACAGAACACTACATAAAGTGTCAATAAAGAGGTTATTAACATTCTGATGATTTATGAAGGTTCTCTCATGAGCCACAGGTTGCTGTAGGGTGTGATAGGTATTTAAATGGGTTGATGGACCTGCAAAGCGTGTGTGTGTGTGTGTGTGTGTGCGTGCGCGTGTCATAGCCAAGATGATTTGGAGTCCCACCTGAGACTACCGCACCAGGTATTCCCCTTCTGTTCCCATGCTGGAGACCAGGGCTTGATTACAGCCTGTTACAATGGTGCCAACATTTTGTGGCTGATCTTTCAGTGGGGGAGCGGGTGAATGTGTCAAAGACCTGACTGGGCCCAGCCCTGCATGGTATGGTTCGTTATATTGTTGTGTCAAAGACCTGACTGGGCCCAGCACTGCATGGTATGGTTCGTTATATTGTTGTGTCAAAGACCTGACTGGGCCCAGCACTGCATGGTATGGTTCGTTATATTGTTGTGTCAAAGACCTGACTGGGCCCAGCACTGCATGGTATGGTTCGTTATATTGTTGTGTCAAAGACCTGACTGGGCCCAGCCCTGCATGGTATGGTTCGTTATATTGTTGTGTCAAAGACCTGACTGGGCCCAGCACTGCATGGTATGGTTCGTTATATTGTTGTGTCAAAGACCTGACTGGGCCCAGCACTGCATGGTATGGTTTGTTATATTGTTGTGTCAAAGACCTGACTGGGCCCAGCACTGCATGGTATGGTTCGTTATATTGTTGTGCCAAAGACCTGACTGGGCTCAGCACTGCATGGTATGGTTCGTTATATTGTTGTGTCAAAGACCTGACTGGGCCCAGCACTGCATGGTATGGTTCGTAACATTGAGACACTGCCAGTAGTCAATTACAATTGCTACTGTGGGTCTTTTAATCTGGAACACATACAGCTACAGTACATTGCCAAAAACCACTCAACAACTTCAAACATACAGTAGACTCTGACCTGTCCAATGAGCCAAACTGATTAAAGCAGTACCCAAACACTCACAGTACAGTAATTAGAATCCATAGGTCAGCTTTAAGTGATACGGTCTACTATGTGCTCACCCCAGTTCTTCAGTTCTTCTTAGTATTCTATGCTGCTGTCGCTTGTCTACCCTCCTCTCTCGTCCTGTCCTAGTTGTAAAGTGTAAATGTAAACAATTGTTTTCATAGGAATTTCACTGTCTTTTTCACCACATCTGCTAATTCTTTGTAAACCATGTTTTACATTCACTTTTGGTATTTCAGATTTTTCAAATTTGGGCAAGTAAATAAAACTAATTAGAATTTACAGTGCATTTTGAAGGGTATATGAATTTGTATATGAATTTCTACAATTTATAGTTGGTTTGAGGATTTTAAGTCATTGAAATTTGGAGCTATTGGAATATTAACATATTGTCCTGTGTACATTGTGTAATTTATCGATGGTCCCAAACTATCCCTATAGGGATATCCAAAGTCAACCCAAATTTACCACATTAATTACGATCAGGTCGTGTGTAGCTGCACTCCGAATTGATGTTTACTTGTGTGCTGCCAGATGTGGGCAGGATTTAAACAAACCCAACCTTCATTTACATTGTGATGTAGTCACAACAACAAGTCTAACAAAACTCAGTTTAGGACAAGACTGACTTTATGACCAAAATTATCCTATTTGACAGTAGAATAAAAAAAAAAAAAAAAAAAAATGTGTCTGACTCAAAATTGATGCCACATAGATTGTTTTCTATAGAAGTTGTTTAGGGTCAGTTGCTCTTTAAAGTTATTGTAAACTGACACGACCAGGGCAACTCAACTGTAACGAAAAATGCAGGTGTCTGCATAACAGCACAACACAACTCCAAATGTAACACATGCGGACGTAAAACTTACTACTCAGCCTGAACTGTCCCTACTTGCTCCAGAAAATAGGTAGCTTGTCACAGTTGTCGTAGGTTGAAGCGGACCAAAGTGCAGCGTGATTATCGTTCCACATATTTTATTGAACTGTGAAACTATGCGATACATACAAAATAAACTGAACGAACAAAAACAACAAAACGTGACGAAGCATTAACATACACATACTCAAAATCAATCTCCCACAAACCCAGGTGGGAAAAAAACCTACTTAAGTATGATCTCCAATTAGAGACAACGATGACCAGCTGCCTCTAATTGGAGATCATCCCACACAAAGCCCAACATAGAAATACAAAACTAGAACATCACAACATAGAAAAACTAAACTAGAAAAACCCCTGTCACGCCCTGACCTACTCTACCATAGAAAATAACAGCTTTCTATGGTCAGGACGTGACATAGCTTTTGGTGTGGCACCAACTGGTAAGATGCTTCAGGAGGGCGGTCACGTGTGCTAGCAAGGCAGAGGTCCCGAGTTTGCGCCAGGTATGGGCGAAATTGGGAGGGAAAGTTCATCACAAAGCAAGCAGCGTGATGTCCTTTACACAAACATGACAGATAAGAAGCTACACTATATATAGAAAAGTTACACTATATATAGAAAAGCTACACTATATATAGAAAAGTATGAGCGGATTTGGCTATTTCAGCCACACCTGTTTCTGACAGGTGTATAAAATTTGAGCAGACAGCCATGCAATCTCCATAGACAAACATTGGCAGTAGAATGGCCTTACTGAAGAGCTCAGTGACTTTCAAAGGGGCACCCTCATGTGATGCCACCTTTCCAACAAGTCATTCGTCAAATTTCTTCCATGCTAGAGCTACCCTAGTCAAATGTAGGTGCTGTTATTGTGAAGTGGAAACGTTTAGGAGCACCAATGGCACCACCGCAAAGTGGTAGGACAGAACCTAACAGAACGGGACAGCAGAGTGCTGAAGAGCGTAGCGCATAAAAATTGTCTGTCCTCGGTTAAAACACTCACTACCGAGTTCCAAACTTCAATACAATACATGTTCATATGGAGCTTTATGAAATGGGATTCCGTGGCCGATCAGCCGCACACAAGCCTAAAATCACCATGTGCAATGCCAAGCGTGGCTGGAGTGGTGTAAAGCTCACCGCCATTGGATTCTGGAGCAGTGGAAACGTTCTCTAGCGGAATGAACCACGCTTCAACATCTGGCAGTCCGATGGACGAATCTGGGTTTGGTGGATGCCAGGAGAACACTACCTGCCAACTGTAAAGTTTGGTAGAGGAGGAGTATTGGTCTGCGGCTGTTTTTCATGGTTTGGGATAGGCCCCTTAGATCCAGTGAAGGGAGATCTTAATGCTACAGCATACAATTACATTTTAGACGATTCTGTGCTTTGTGGCAACAGTTTGGAGAAGGCGAGGTCCATACAGAAATGGTTTTGTCGAGATCGGTGTGGCCTGCACAGAACCCTGACCATCGAAAACCTTTGGGATGAATTGGAACGCAGACTGCGAGCCAGCCCTAATCGCCCAACATCAGCGCCCGACCTAACTAATGCTCATGTGACTGAAAGGAAGCAAGTCCTCGCAGCAATGTTCCGACACCTAGTGGAAAGCCTTCCCAGAAGACTAGAGGCTGTTATAGCAGCCAAGGGAGGACCAACTCCATATTACAGTTTTTCTCCATTGTTTTGACTCATTTCTTGAAACAGAAATTACATTCTCAAAACTACATGGACTAACCTCCAAACCCCTTGGCAATTGTTCACAACAGAATTGAATTTCTCATTCATTTCATCAAATTGCAAATGTCTAAGTACATGTCTCAATGTCTCAGTACATCTTTACAAATGATTAAGTACATGTAGCCTACATTTAGCACAATTTCCAAGTGAATAGATCTTATCGATCTAAACTGATTGTTGATTCTCAGTCTAATGGTTGTTCGCTCCAAAACGTGTCAGCGTCATTTCATTGTATAAGTCATCACATGCACAATAGTCTGTTCAATTGTCAAAATTAGTCAAGAACATAATACCATGAATACCATATATGAATCCCTTGGAACATTTGATACATTTATTACAGCAATTGACAGTCAGGTGAAACTAGAACTTGACTAACGAAGGAGGAGTTTCACACATCTCAGATGACCAATCAAACAGTATGTTTAGTTACCTAACAGGTGCTGTCCATGACTGTGAAGGCTGCTAAACATGTATGTAAAGAGCTTGACCATGCAGGACCAGTACAATTTCTGAACATGGAGGCACCTGGCCAAGTAAATGAACAAGGGCAACTGCCTGCTCAAGGAAGAGGAAGAGGAAGAAGAGGAGGAGGAGGAGGAGGAGTAAGGGTGCGTGGTGGTGGAATAGGGGGAAGAGGCCGAGGAGCACGAAGACACCATGCTGTCCCGGATGAAATTCGGGCCACAGTTATAGACCATGTCATCAACCATGGCCTCACAATGGCGGAGGCAGGTCGCCGAGTGCAGCCTAATGTGCCTCACTCAACAGTCTCCTCCATCATCCAAACCTTTCGCAGGGAAAACAGGTATGTACTCAGTCAATGATGGAATTATATGTTGTATAGGACAGGACACTGTGCATAGAGCAAGAAATATATTTATTTACACATTTACCTATTCATTTAGTGTGTGTGTGTGTGTGTGTGTGTGTGTGTGTGTGTGTGTGTGTGTGTGTGTGTGTGTGTGTGTGATAGGCCTACAGTAATATCTTACCTCAATGGGATGTTATGATACTAAAAATGACAATAAAAACATTGGAGAAAATAAACTATGTGTCACGCCCTGACCAGGGGAACTCTGCTATTTTGGTCAGGGTGTGGTATTTCTATGGTTTATTTTCTATGTTTTGTTATAGCCTTTCTTTGTGGTTTATTTCTATGTTGGGCTCGGGGGTGATTTCCAATCAGACAGCTGTCGCTAGTTATGTCTGATTGGGAATCACATTTAAGTTCCTTTCCCCCCACGATGTTGGTGGGTTGTTGTCTCTTTGTTTGAGCAAGTAACGTATCGGTATTTTTCTTGAATTTTGTGTACATGTTTAATTCCATGGTGTTGAATAAACATGTGTTCGCTCCCAGCTGCGTTTTGGTCCGCTTCCTCGTCACCAGGCGACGAACGTTACAGAACAACCCACCGAACCAGGACCAAGCAGCGGGAGGATAAGGAGCGCGAGAGATGGGCTCGCGAGGGGAAGGAGTTCTGGACCTGGGAGGAGATCATGTCGGGGAAAGGACCCTGGCGGAAGGATTCCCAGGTCGAGGAGGTGATGCCAGCCGGTGGAAGGAGTCGCAGGCGGTGGTCGAGGAGGCCCGGAAGACACCCCCAAGAAAAATTTTGGGGGGGGCTAATGGGGTGGTCCGGAAGGGCAGAGGAAGAGCCCAGACCACTGCTCTCGTGGGGGATAACGGCAAAGGAGGAGGCAGAGATGTGGCAGGTCCTGGAGGACCTGCGTAGGGACAGCGTGGAGGAAGAGCCTTGGGTGGCAGAGGTGCGCACGGTATCGCCAGTGCGCCTGCACAGCCCAGTGCGCTCTGTGCCAGCGCCCCACATTTGCTGGGCTAGGGGGAGTGTTCAGCGAGGACGTGTTGTGCCGGCTCAGTGCTCCTGGCCTCCGGTGCCCCTTCTCGGCCCGATGTATCCTGCGCCGAGGACGCGCACTGTGTCTCCGGTACGGCTGCACAGCCCAGTGCGTTCTGTGCCAGCGCTCCACACTTGCCGGGCTAAGGTGGGCGTTGAGCCAGAACGGGTGATGTCAGCTGTGCACTCCAGACCTCCAGTGCGCCTCTTCGGTCCAGGATATCCGGCGCCGCTTATGCGCACTGTGTCGCCGGTGTGCGGTCACGGTCCAGCACGTCCTGTGCCAGCACCTCGCCCTTGCCGGGCGAATGTGGTGCGTGTCCACAGTCCAGTCCGGCCCGTCCCTGCTCCCCGCACCAGGTTAGTGGTGCGTGTCCCCAGTCCTGTCCGGCCCATTCCTACTCCCCGCACCAAGCCAGTGGTGCGTGTCCCCAGTCCGGTCCGGCCCATCCCTGCTCCCCGCACCAAGTTAGTGGTGCGTGTCTCCAGTCCTGTCCGGCCCATCCCTGCTCCCCGCACCAAGTTAGTGGTGCGTGTCCCCAGTCCAGTCCGGCCCGTCCCTGCTCCCCGCACCAGGTTAGTGGTGCGTGTCCCCAGTCCTGTCCGGCCCATTCCTGCTCCCCGCACCAGGTTAGTGGTGCGTGTTCACAGTCCTGTCCGGCCCATCCCGGCTCCCCGCACCAAGCCGGTGGTGCGTGTCCCCAGTCCAGTCCGGCCCGTCCCTGCTCCCCGCACCAGGTTAGTGGTGCGTGTCCCCAGTCCTGTCCGGCCCAGTCCTGCTCCCCGCACCAGGTTAGTGGTGCGTGTCCACAGTCCTGTCCGGCCCATCCCGGCTCCCCGCACCAAGCCGGTGGTGCGTGTCCCCAGTCCAGTCCGGCCCGTCCCTGCTCCCCGCACCAGGTTGGTGGTGCGTGTCCCCAGGCCAGTCCGGCCCGTCCCTGCTCCCCGCACCAGGTTGGTGGTGCGTGTCCCCGGTCCTGTCCGGCCCGTCCCTGTTCCCCGCACCAGGCCCACGGCGCGTGTCCACAGTCCGGCACGGCCTGTGTCCGGTCCACCGGTGACCAGTCCTGTTCCGGTCGGCGGCTCCGCTCCGGAGCCTGAGCATGCCGCTCCACCGTGGTCCAGTCCGGGCCAGAGGGGTAGGGCTAGGGTGGAGGCAGGGGGAGAAACACGCCCGGGGCCAGAGCCTCCACCGAGGGTGAGGCGCCCACCCGGATCCCCCCCCTAATAGACTTTAGGTTGGTGCGCCGGGAGTACGCACCGTTGGAGGGGGGGTACTGTCACGCCCTGACCAGGGGAACTCTGCTATTTTGGTCAGGGTGTGGTATTTCTATGGTTTATTTTCTATGTTTTGTTATAGCCTTTCTTTGTGGTTTATTTCTATGTTGGGCTCGGGGGTGATTTCCAATCAGACAGCTGTCGCTAGTTATGTCTGATTGGGAATCACATTTAAGTTCCTTTCCCCCCACGATGTTGGTGGGTTGTTGTCTCTTTGTTTGAGCAAGTAACGTATCGGTATTTTTCTTGAATTTTGTGTACATGTTTAATTCCATGGTGTTGAATAAACATGTGTTCGCTCCCAGCTGCGTTTTGGTCCGCTTCCTCGTCACCAGGCGACGAACGTTACACTATGGAATAGTTTATTTTCTACAGTATCGATGATACAGTTTACAGTAGTATTCCAGTCACTGTGCAGTGATGCATTAGAATTGTTGTAAAGTTACTGTAAGTAAAACAACAATACATTTACATAGGTAACTCATTCTGTAAGGAATACATAAGGTATACATTACGAATGGAGTGTTGTCCTTTGACTTCTATATCTAGGATTGGACGACAACCTTGCACGGGTGGCAGAGGAAAACTTCTCAATGAACAACAAGAACAAGAGATCTGTAATATGGTGATGGCAAATAATGCCATCACATTGAGACAGATCCGCGCTGCAATCCTACAAGACAATGCCATATTCCAAAATGTCAACTCTATTAAGCAACTCCACAATAGACCGGATATTGAAGAAGCATCAGATGACAATGAAGCAAATTTACAGGGTACCATTTGAGAGGAACTCTGATAGAGTGAAAGAGCTGCGGTACCAGTATGTGCATGTAAGTTAGTTACTGGTTGTCCATCATTATAACCTTTTTACAATTAAGCAGTGGTTCCCAAACTGTTTTGGCTTCAGTACCCACTTTACCTGATTTGTATATCCAGATAATCCAGGTAATGAAGTATTTGATTTATCTGACTTCAACATTTCGCCTAAAAACTGCAGCTTACTGTATGATGCAATTATCATTATAATCCTTATTTTGAAGAATATAACATACAATAAGAAAAGGGGTCAAAGAGCTGCAATTAGTGCCTCCCATGTAAATCTATCTAATACTGTGGGTTGTACTGTAACATTTCAGTAAGTCTAGTCATTGATGATTTCCCCCCTCCCCTTTCTGTCAAATACCCCCTGTAGTACCTCTGCATAGCGGTACATGTACCCCAGATTTGGAACCACTGGAGTAGTGGCCAGTAGTATATTGAACTTGTGGAGAACATAGAACATTCCTATGTAATTGTCTGTAACTGTAGTGTATGACTCTTCTGTATGACGGATTTGATGTTTTCTTTTTTTACGCTATTGTAGAGAATAATGGCATTGGAAGGAAACGAGACCCATCACATCCTCGTGTTTGTGGATGAAGCTGGCTTCAACCTGGCCAAGGGCCGAAGACGTGGCCGTAATATTATTGGCCACCATGCCACGGCGGATGTCCCAGGCCAGCGAGGGGGCAATATAACTATGTGTGCTGCCATATCTGAGAATGGTGTGGCCACTCACATCCCCAGTCTTGGCCCATACAATACACAGAAGCTCCTCATCTTCTTGGACCGCCTTCATTTTGATTTGATCCCTGAAAATGAGAGAGGTCTCGTAGGGCCTCACCTACCACAATATGTCATTGTATGGGACAATGTGAACTTCCACCGTGGCCCGCTCATCAGGGCCTGGTTCACTACTCATCCAAGGATGGTCATGGTGTTCCTACCACCTTACTCTCCTTTCCTCAATCCTATTGAGGAGTATTTCTCCGCTTGGAGGTGGAGAGTGTATGAGCATCGGGCTCAAGATCAGAGGTCCCTGCTCCATGCAATGGACGCTGCGTGTGAGGATATTACAGGAGATCAGTGTAGGGGATGGTTGCAACATGCACGCCGTTTCTTCCCTCGTTGCATCGCAAGGGAGAATATACGCTGTGATGTGGACGAGAATCTGTGGCCAGACGGACAGCAGCGTGTGGATGGCCAGGAGGGTGAGGATGGTGGCCAGGAGAGGGAGGGTGAGGACAGCGACCAGTGAAGAACTGTTAGTTGTGAAACTCCAGCTTTATTTACAGCACTTTAGGCTGCATATAATTTTCATTGTTTTTTGTTTGTGTGTTTATATTACAGTATATTATGCTGTATACATTTTATTTTTACTCTGATGTATGGAAGTTACTTTATGTGTGTGAATGATAATGGTTACAATTTCCTTGGCAGTATGAGTGCAATGTGTGATGTCAAACCTTGGAGGCTACTCTGATATTTCAATGGTCCTCTGCCATAGTGACAAAACATCTAAACATTTTGACTTGCAGTGCTTACACAATGCCAAAGGGACGAAGCATTTTGGGGGCACTGACTGTTTAAATGAGAAGGAAATGTAGTTTTGGTTAAAGCACCAAGAGTGTTGAGAACGTCCGGTCTGTTTCAAGAAATGAGCCAAAGCAATTGAGAAGGATCTTTGCCATTTTCGTGGCACTGACTCTTTATATGGGAAAGGAATTTAGTTTTGAAGCATGAGTGAACAGTTTTAGGAGAGATATGAGCTTTTGCAAGTGAGCTATAGTGTTGTGCTGAACTGTAAGACTGTTTTGCCAAATGATCTTAGAGTTTTGAGAATGTAATTTCTGTTTCAAGAAATGAGCCAAACCAATGGAGAAAAACTGTAATGTCCATGATTTCGATGAGCGGTGTCCACATACTTTAATAAAACCGAAAGCATACCTTGACTTGGAAGAGTTCCAATGTTGGATAGCCTTAGCCAACTAGCTAACATAAATAGCATTCCTCTCTGTTTAGCTAAATTAGCTAAATCAAACACCTTTGGGATTACAGGCAACATCCGCACTGAGCTAAAGGGTAGAGCTGCCGCTTTCAAGGTGTAAGGGGTGCGTACTGGCGGCAGAGAAGTCAGACGCAGGAGAGCAAAAACGGCGCAGTTTAATAATAAAAACCACCAGAAAACAGAACAATCAATAAATGGGTACAAAACCCGACGCACACCAGACATAACGTGCACAAGCACTTACAAAAAGCAATACCGGACAAGGACATGGGGGGAACAGAGGGTTAAATACATGTAATTGATGGAATTGAAACCAGGTGTGTGGGAAGACAAGATAAAACAAATGGAAAATGAAAGGTGGATCGGCGATGGCTGGAAGACCGGTGACGTCGACCACCGAACGTCGCCCGAACAAGGAGAGGGACCGACTTCGGAGGAGGTCATGCGTGCGTTATCCAGCAGTGCGTCGACACCGGCCTCGGGGACGACCCGGGGGGCGAGGCGCAGGGCGATCCGGACGAAGACGGTGGAACTCCTGCAGCATTAAAGGGTCCAACACGTCCTCGACCGGAACCCAGCACCTTTCCTCCAGACCGTACCCCTCCCACTCCACGAGATACTGAAGGCCCATCGCCCGATGCCTCGAATCCAGTATGGAGCGAACGGAGTACGCCGGGGCCCACTCGATGTCCAGAGGGGGCGGAGGCACCTCCCGCACCTCAGACTCCTGGAGTGGGCCAGCCACCCCCGGCCTGAGGAGAGACACATGGAACGAGGGGTTAATACGGTATTCGGGGGGAAGCTGTAACCTATAACAAACCTCGTTCACTCTTCTCAGGACTTTAAATGGCCCCACAAACCGCGGACCCAGCTTCCGGCAGGGCAGGCAGAGGGGCAGGTTTTGGGTCGATAGCCGCCTTCTTTTTGGAGAAGGCGAGAGCCAAATCGGCATATTCAGGGGGAATGCGCACGGTGGAGACCTGGTCTGGACTCTCCACCGTAGTAGCACCAACGGAAACCCCTAAACACCTCCCCGAGCACTCTCGCGACCACCCGTGAGAGCCCTCTGTGGCCAAGAAACAGTGGGGTCATGACGAACTAACCAGGGTAGGCCTAGCACCACGGGAAATGTAGGAGAGTCAATAAGGAAGAGACTAATTCTCTCCTTGTGACCCCCCTGCGTCACCATGCCCAGAGGAGCTGTGACCTCCCTGATCAACCCTGACCCTAATGGTCGACTATCTAAGGCGTGAACAGGGAAAGGCACAGCCACAGGAACAATGGGGATTCCTAAACTATGGGCGAACGATCTATCTATAAAATTCCCAGCCGCGCCTGAATCCACGAACGCCTTATGCTGGGAATGCGGGGAAAACTCAGAAAAACTGACATAGACAAACATATGGGCGACAGAGGGCTCTGGGTGAGAATGGTGCCGGCTCACCTGGGGTGACGCCAGAGCGCCCTACCTGCTGCCTTGATGCCCAGAGGAACCAACTCGGCACCGACCGGCAGTGTGACCTCTGCGGCCACAGATGGTGCACGAGCTGGAACCCCCTCCGGTCTCCCTGCGCACCGCCCCTCCCAGCTCCATGGTATCGGAGAGGAGGTGCGGGGGGATGGAACCAACAGACCCCGATCTGAACGTCCGCGGGCAGCCAGCAGGTTATCCAAAAACAATACATGGGGGGAACAGAAGGTTAAATACACAACATGTAATTGATGGAATTGAAACCAGGTGTGTTGGAAGACAAGACAAAACAAATGGAAAATGAAAGGTGGATCGGCGATGGCTAGAAGACTGGTGACGTCGACCGCCGAACGTCGCCCAAACAAGGAGAGGGACCGACTTCGGAGGAAGTCGTGACACAAGGAGCGGGACTCTAAAACGGAAGCTTATAAGAAATCCCGCTATGCCCTCTGACGAACCATCAAACAGGCAAAGCCTCAATACAGGACAAAGATCGAATCGTACTACACCGGCTGCGACGCTTGTCGGATGTGGCAGGGCTTGCAAACTAAAAAATGTATTAAGTTATAACCTCTATGATTAATTTAGTCAGTTATACCAGCGAATGTGAGGTTTTTAGATTACATAACACTTGAGGAAACATAACTTAAGGGCCAATGTATTTTCTATGTTTTGTTTACCAACAACCTAACCACAAAGCTGGCAATTCTTTCCCTTCTCTTTCTGGCTGCCCTCCCCCTTCCCTTCTAAGTTCAAGTTTGTTTATTTGTCATATACACATGATATGCATGGAGTACACAGTGCAATTAAATGCTTACTTGCAGGTTAACCTCTTGACAATGCAACAACAATAAGAAAGGTATGTAGCTAAATAAATACAAACAGTAATATAAATAAAAGCTTAATTCAATAATTTCACTAATTTAATAACGAGCAGTTCATTTATTTATATATATTTTAATACAAATTGTTACTTAGTCTATATGGAAATAACAAACATGAGCCAAGTATGGAATAGGTTATAAAACTATCATTTATTACATTTTTGTCAGTTCTACCACCTCAACATTGCTCATTTTAAATAGCGTTAAATATAATGTTGTTAAGTTCAGCTTCAGTCCACAGGGGGGCACTGTGTCACTTGGCTGTGCTTCAGTCAGAAAAACATTCTCTTATCTCTTTAGTCTCAGCTAGCTAGCCAGCCAGTAGTTACTGAAGGGGCTAGCCAGCCAAGCTAGCTACTAGGGTTGACCCCATTTAGTCAACTGGTCAATTGTTTAGTCGATAGGCTGTTGGTCGACTGAGATATCTTTAGTCGAGCAGTAGCCCCCCCCCCCAAAAAAACACATATATATATACACACACACACACACACACACACACACACACACACACACACACACACACACACACATATATATATATATATATATATATATATATATATATATATATATATATATATTGTGGTGTACAAGACACCTGTCTGATTCGGGTTGAGTGGACTGATCAATTGTGTAGGCCGTAGGGATGGCACAGTCCATCAGTATAAGATGTGATACTGAAATTGTATATGGTTGTATTACATAAACAATAGTGCAAAACGAATAAAAATTATATTATTTAATTACAAATGCACTTTCTCCCTCGTTGGATAGAGGCCGCTGTCCACGGTTCTAAAACACATCAGTGTGCTGTTGAATTGGCACCTTTTCCTAGACCATGTTGATATGTGCACAATAGCAATGTTAACCAGCATATTGGTGTTGACAGCAATGCCGCGGATGCACTAGCAGAATGAGGAGATGAGAAAACAGCCCTTGCCTTATTGTCTAAGAAAAGTGAAGAGAAAGGAAGCCCAAACTTAATTAGGTCTTTAATCAACAGCCTAACTGTTAAATGTCCCTGGCTTTATAAATTATCAGTATATTTACAGAAATAAGACAGATCCTGCTTCTGTTGCCTGTTTGTAGTTGTGTTTGCATTTATTATGGATCCCCAATTGTGACCCGATTCAGGAAACTAGGCATATGTTGCAAGTCACCACTTCACAGGAGAGCCGTTTGAGCGTAAAAAATACTTTTTTTAACAAAATGCGTTTTTTTGGGGCAGAAATGCCTTCTCGACCATGTTAACTTTTTATCCAATTAAAAAAAACACAATTTCTTACTTTACTACATAAGACTGAATCCAGGTGGTGAGTCATATTTGCTGTTGGACCTTGGGCCCAGCAAAATTAAGGCAGACAGATTTCACAACATATTAAGTATGTGCACTCAGGCCCCGTCTCTACCACCACATATCCTCAACACAAAATCCATGTGTATGTGTGTTTTGTATGCATGTTTTTTAAATCTAATTTTACTTCTTGCATGAGTTACTTGATGTGAAATAGAGTTCCATGTAGTCATGGCTCTATGTATTACTGTGTGCCCCCATAGTCTGTTCTGGACTTGGAGACTGTGAAGAGACCTCTGGTGGCGTGTCTTGCGGGGTATGCATGGGTGTCCGAGCTGTGTGCCAGTAGTTCAAACAGCCAGCTTGGTGCATTGAACATGTGATGAAGTCAATCTCTCCTCCACTTTGAGCTAGGAGAGATTGACATGCATATATATTTTCAATGTTAGCTCTCTGTGTACATCCAAGGGCCAGCCGTGCTGCCCTGTTCTGAGCCAATTGCAATATTCCTAAGTCCCTCTTTGTGGCACCTAATCATACGACAGAACAGTAGTCCAGGTGCGACAAAACTAGGGCCTGTAGGACCTGCCTTGTTGATAGTGGTGTTAAGAATGCAGAACAGCTCTTTATTATGGACAGACTTCTCCCCATCCAAGCTACTGTTGTATCAATATTTTTGGACAATGACAGTTTACAATCCAGGGTTACTCCAAGCAGTTTAGTCTCCCCCACTTGCTCAATTACCGCATTATTCATTACAAGATTTAGTTTAGGTTTGGGATTTAGTGAATGATCTGTCCCAAATACAATGCTTTTCGTTTTTGAAATATTTAGGACTAACTTATTCCTTGCCACCCATTCTGAAACTAACTGCAGCTCTTTGTTAAGTGTTGCAGTCATTTCAGTCGCTGTGGTAGCTGACATGTATAGTGTTGAGTCATCCACATACATAGACACTCTGGCTTTACTCAAAGCCAGTGGCATGTCGTTAGTAAAGATAAAAAATGTAAGGGGCCTAGACAGCTGCCCTGGGGATTTCCTGATTCTACCTGGATTTTGTTGGAGACGCTTCCATTAAAGAACACCCTCTGTGTCCTGTTAGACAGGTAACTCTTTATCCACAATATAGCAGAGGGTGTAAAGGTATGACACACATGTTTTTCCAGCAACAGACTATGATCGATAATGTCAAAAGCCACACTGAAATCTAACAAAACAGCCCCCACAATCTTTTTATCATCAATTCCTCTCAGTCAATCATCAGTCATTTGTGTAAGTGCTGTGCTTGTTGAATGTCCTTCTCTATAAGTGTGCTGAAAGTCTGTTGTCAATTAGTTTACTGTAAAATAGCAAATAATATCTGGTCAAAAACAATTTTTCCAAAAGTTTACAAAGGGTTGGTATCAGGCTGATTGGTCGGCTATTTGAGCCAGTAAAGGGGGCTTTACATATCCTTAGGTAGGGGAATAACTTTTGCTTCCATCCAGGCCAGAGGGCACACACTTTCTAGTAGGCTTAAATTGAAGATATGGCAAATAGGAGTGACAATATCATCCGCTATTATCCTCAGTAATTTTACATCCAAGTCATTAGACCCCGGTGGCTTGTCATTGTTGATAGACAACAATAGTATTTTCACCTCTTCCAAACTTACTTTACGTAATTCAAAATTACAATGCTTGTCTTTCATAATTTGGTCAGATATACTTGGAGGTGTAGTGCCAGCATTTTTTGCAGGCATATCATGCTTAAGTTTGCTTATCTTGCCAATGAAAGTTGACAATATCAGTAGGTTTTGTGATGAATGAGCCATCTGATTCAATGAACGATGGAGAGGAGTTTGCCTTTTTGCCCAAAATTAAATTTAAGGTGCACCATTTGTCAAAGGCAGGGCTACAAAATATTTTGTTTGTCCATTCCCAGCGTGCCTCACCAGGGTGCTGTTGGAAAGATGCATTTCTCCAGTGCTCCACCAACATTCAGTCAAAAAAAATAATCTAACATAAATCATGTAGCAGATATAGGATATGGTAGAAAGAGTATGTGGCCTTTTCTGAAGCCCACAGGCTGGAGTTAAAATGTATGACAATGTAATGAGATGGACACTTTTTACATCATGCAGGTTTCTCCGATTAAATAGCCTAACCTAAATGGCGTTCAATCAAATAAAAAAGGAGCTATCATGTTATAAAAGCAACATATCCTTCAAACAGGACAGGTCAAAGTAAGATGGACAATCACAACTGCTGTGCAGGAGTTTCACTCCATTGTCATGATCAGTGGTTTCAACCCTTGCGATAAAGATTGCAGTCAGAATGCAGATTAACTGCAGTACACTGCAGTATAACTCCAGTTAGGGTGCTATATAACTGCAGTATCCTGCAAATACTTCATCCAAAATAACATTGTTATTTTCACTGCAGTAATTTATCAGTGTAACTGTAGTTAAAGTGCAATATAACTGCAGTTCAACTGCAGTACACTGCAGTTATTCCGCAATTACTGCATCCAAATCAAGGCCTGTCCAGAACTGCACCAAACAATGACATCTAAAAGGGTCTGGCATCGGTCAACTGCAGTTACTGCACCTTTACTGCATCTTTTTTTGTAAGGAAAGTTTGTATCCTACCATTTTTCCACAAACTGATCATATAGAGCAAAAAAGTAAATACTTTTGGATTTCCTGCTGTGTAAACATATTGCAAATACGCTCACGATAACTCCTGATAAAGTTGGGTAGCTGATATTCAGAGCATAAATAGCCAAATTAATTAGTCACAGGAATCAGGACTAATAAAGACAATGCAATGGCATGTTTTACAAACGGTGGGCCTACCACATACTGTATATGGGCATTCATAAAATTCCATTGCAGGTTGACATGGTCTTTTGGACGTGTTTTTTGGTCCTGTCTGGATGTAGTTTTTTGGTGTTTTACAAACGGTAGGCTTACCACATAGATGGGCTTTCATAAAATTCAATTTTAGGCAACACTGTAGGCTACACCTCAGTTAGCACGGACCGACGCCAAAGCCTTTTAGACGTCTTTTTTTTGGTGCAGATCCAGACTTGATTTCCACATCCACGGACATTGGTTTTTGGTCCGATCCGGAATCTGAACCAATCAAAGATGTTTATGTTTGGTTCAGATTTTGTCCGGTCTGGACCAGCCTTAATTTGGTAAAAACATAAATGTCTATATATTACTTTTTTCAAAATTTCATTCAGAACACAAAATGAGCCTGATTTCAACATCCATAAAATACGTATTTTTCAACGTCCGGAAAATATGCATGTTCAGTGTCCTGGAAAATATATATTTTAAACATACGGAAAGTACCTTTTCACCTTTCATTCAGAACCTAAATTGAACCGAACTTCAATGTCTGGAAAATACGTATTTTAGACGTCTTTCCAATGTAATTTTATTTACTGGGACTATTCTAGTTTTTCTGGAGGGCAGCATTTTTGGTCTTGCCTATGGCAGCAGAACGGCAAAGAGCAAACCTGGCTATAGGTCAGGCCCTATTGTTCCCTATTCGGACGGGATCAGCTTTACTGGTCAGATGTCGGGTAATGTAATTATGTGCATGAGCACAAAACACCACATCTGTAATTTTTGTCCCGTCCGAACCTGCCATTACAGTAATTTTTTTATGGCAGGAGTGTAGAAATTCCAACCAGAATAACCTACTGTTTTTTGGCAAACTCCAAAGTCCTCTGATAATACTAGTCCCGTGCGAATCGACATCCTTGTGTATTAAGAGGCATGTCTGAGTTTGACAGGTGTTGCTCTCGGTTTGCGTAAAAAAAACAATAACTAATTCGAGAAATTGAACTACATAGGTATTCTAGGTTAGATAGATAGATAGATAGATAGATAGATAGATAGATAGATAGATAGATAGATAGATAGATAGATGATAGATAGATTCAATGGGGTCTTTATTTTGACTATTTTCTACATTGTAGAATAATAGTGAAGACATCAAAACTATGAAATAACACATATGGAATCATGTAGTAACCAAAAAGTGTTAAACAAATAATATTTGAGATTCTTCACAGCTTTGCACAATCTTGGCATTCTCTCAACCAGCTTCATGAGGTAGTCACCTGGAATGCATTTCAATTAACAGGTGTGCCTTGTTAAAAGTTAATTTGTGGAATTTCTCTCTTTCTTAATGCGAGCCAATCAGATGTGTTGTGACAAGGTAGGGGTGGTATACAGAAGATAGCCCTATTTGGCAAAAGACTAAGTCCATATTATGGAAGAACAGCTCAAATAAGCAAAGGGAAATGACAGTCCACATGAAGGTCAGTCAATCTGGAAAATGTCAAGTACTTTGAAAAGTTTCTTCAAGTGCAGTCGTAAATCAAATTAAATTGTATTTGTCACATGCGCCGAATGCAACAGCTGTAATGCCTACTTACAAGCCCTTAACCAACAATGTAGTTTTAAGAAAATACCACCCAAAAAAGTAAGAGATAAGAATAACAAATAATTAAAGAGCAGCAGTAAATAACAATAGCGGGGCTATATACAGGGGGTACCGGTACAGAGTCAATGTGCGGGGGCAACGGTGTTGAGGTAATAGAGGTAATATGTACATGTGGGTAGAATTATTAAAGGGACTATGCATAGATAATAACAACAGAGAGTAGCAACTTGGCGCTCCGGATCTGCTTGCCGTGCAGTAGCAGAGAGAACAGTCTATGACTAGGGTGGCTGGAGTCTGACAGTTTTTAGGGCCTTCCTCTGACACCGCCTGGTAAACAGGTCCTGGATGGCAGGAAGCTTGGCCCCGGTGATGTACTGGGCCGTACGCACTACCCTTTGTAGTGTCTTGCCGTTGGAGGCCGAGCAGTTGTCAAAAACCATTAAGCTCTATGATGAAAATGGCTCTCATGAGGACCACCACAGGAAAGAAAGACCCAGAGTTACATTTCAGTCATTTAGCAGACGTTCTTATCAAGAGCGACTTACAGTAGTGAATGCATACATTTCATTTCATGCATTTTTTTGGTTTTGTACTGGCCCCCCATGGGAATCAAACCCACAACCCTGGTGTTGCACACACCATGCTCTACCAACTGAGCCACAGAGGATAAGAGGAAAAGTTCATTAGAGTTACCAGCCTCAGAAATTTTTGCCCCAAATAAATGCTTCACAGAGTCCAAGTAACAGACACATCTCAACATCAACTGTTCAGATGAGACTGTGTGAATCAGGCATTCATGGTCGAATTGCTACAAAGAAACCACTACTAAAGGGAGAAACAAGCAATGGATATCGTGAAACCTTTATTTAACTAGGCAAGTCAGCCTGTTTGGGCTAGGGGGCAGTATTGAGAATTTTGGAAAAAAATATGTGCCCATTTTTAACTGCCTCCTACACCAACTCAGAAGCTATAATATGCATATTATTGTTCAGGTTTGGATAGAAAACACTCTGAATTTTCTAAAACAGTTTGAATGGTGTCTGTAAGTATAACAAAACTCATATTGCAGGCAAAAACCTGTGAAAAATAGATTTAAAAAAAATTTGAATTTTGTGACTGTACTATTTAGTGTCATTGTTTTATAGATACCATAGTGAGAAAGGATTCAGTTCGCAACTCCTACGGCTTCCACTAGATGTCAACGATCTTTATAAAGTTGTTTGAAGCATCTGTGATGAATACAGACCGAATTAGAATGCTTGGAAGTTGACACGTCATCACTTCATTTTTTGCGCCTGCGCATAAATCTGAGAAGAGTGTCTTTGTCATAATCGTTTATTCTAGACACTTGATAGGTTGTGTGAAAATATTACTGATGTTTACTGATGTTTCACGTTAAAAATGGACCAAAAGATTAATGCTAAACAACGTTTGACATGTTTGAACAAACGTAAATAGATTATTTACTAGGTTTTTTTTAGCTTTTCGGCGTGACTTTACACCTACCAACTCGTTTTGTGGGAGCCTACTGAACGCTAACTATTTGGTGTTATTTGGACATAAATTATGAACTTTGTCAAAAGAAACCACATTTGTTCTGGACCTGGGATTCCTGGCACTGCCTTCTGATGGAGATAATCAAAGGTAAGGGGATATTTACAATGTTATTTATCGATATTAGATGATGCTAACTGTATAGCTTAGCTTATAGCTTAGCTTATTGTTCTTAGCATAGTACCCAGTTTATTGCAAAATGTGATTTCCCAGTAAAGTTATTTTGAGATCTGGCCATTCGGTAGCAATTACGAGATGATAATATATTATTCTTTGAATGACAATATTATAATTTACCAATGTTTTCGAATAGTAATTCCGTGATTTGTAATGCTGGATTCACTGGGAGCATTCGAGCCGAAAAAAATTCTGAATTTCACCGCGACTGTAAATGCTGTTTTTGGATATAAATATGAACTTGATGGAACTAAAAATGCATGTATTGTATAACATAATGTCCTATGAGTGTCATCTGATGCAGATTGTCAAAGGTAAGTGCATAATTCTAGCTAGTTTTCTGTCTGTTGATGCCCTTCTTTGAATTGGCTAAACATTACACACAGCTATTGTCAATGTACTCTCCTAACATAACCTAACTTTATGCATTCTCCGTAAAGCCTCTGAAAATCGGACAGCGTGGTTAGATTTAGGAGATATATCTTTCAAATGGAGGAAAATAGTTGATTATTTGATTATTTGAAATGATTATTCTTGCAGTTTTGAATTCCCCGCCATGGTCACATGACAATGAATCCCAATACCGGGATAAGATCCTGCCCCCTGGCCTCAACAGGTTAAAGAACAAATTCTTATTTACAATGACGGCCTACCAGGGAACAGTCGGTTAACTACCTTGTTCAGGAGCAGAACGACAGATTTTTCCCACCATGAAGCATGGGGGCGCTTTACTGGTGACACATTTAAAAAAACAATCAATGCACTCTTTTTTCAATTTAAAGTTTTATTAAGTTTTCTTGTTTTTCAATCAACCAACAAAACACATTCCACATTCACAGATGTGGGAGACATAAATAATAAAATAAACTATAAAACTAAGAAACTTGCAGCAGCACTATCAGCGTTCCTATTAGCTATTTCCAGCCTTTGCTGAGACGACGAGCAAAGAATTTACAGTACCTTGCACAACATGTATCTGCTCATTTCCCTAATCACTCCATTCATACTGCAAAGTCATCATTCAACGTTCTGGCACCTTCAGAGAGCCTATGGGAGCCTTAGAAATTGTCACGTTACAGCAGAGATCCTCTATTTTCGACAGAGATGCCACAGAAGCACAAGAAATGGTCAGAGAGGGCACTTCCTGTATGGAATCTTCTCAGGTTTTGGCCTGCCATATGAGTTCTGTTATACTCACAGACACCATTCAAACAATTTTATAAACTTTAGAGTGTTTTCTATCCAAATCTACCAATTATATGCATATTCTCCATTCTGGAAAAGAGTAGTGACCAGTTCAAATCGGGTATGTTTTTTATCCGGCTGTGAAAATACTGCCCCCTACCCTAGAGAGGTTAACTAGCATGGCTACCACAGCATTCTGCAGCGATACTCCCATTCCCATCTGGTTTGCACTTAGTGGGACTATCATTTGTTTTTCAACAGGACAATGACCCAACACACCTCCAGGCTGTGTAAGGGCAATTTGACCAAGAAGGAGAGTGATAGAGTTCTGCATCAGGTGACCTGGCCTCCACAGTCACCCGACCTCAACTCAAATGAGATGGTTTGGCATAAGTTGGACCGCAGAGTGAAAGAAAAGCAGTCAACAAGTGGTCAGCATATGTGGGAACTCCTTCAAGGTTGTTTGAACAGCATTCCAGGTGAAGCTGGTTGAGAGAATGCCAAGAGTGCGCAAAGCTGTCATCAAGGCAAAAGGTGGCTACTTTGAAGAATCTCAAATATAAAATATATTTTGATTTGTTTAACACTTTTTTGGTTGCTACATGATTACATGTGTGTTGTTTCATAGTTTTGATGTCTTCACTATTATTCTACAAATGTAGAAAACAGTAAAAATAAAGAAAATGAATTGAATGAGTGGGTGTGTACGAACTTTTGACTGGTACTGTATATGTTTTGTGAGTATTAATTGAATATTTCCAAATGCATCAGTAAAAAATATTGAGCCTATTTAATGCAACCCTTTCTGTTAATAGATTGCAAAGCAGCAGCATACAGCTGACCTAAATGTTTGGAAATAATAAGTTAACTTTCTCATCCATAGCCTTAAAATGCATCTCAAGTGCAATTGCACTGTTTAGCTCACATCTGAAGGCTGGGGGAGCATTTAGGATGTACAGCGGACCCCCAGAAGAAAAAAATGAAAAAATACAATTAATTCCATTCCTCACCCCCAAGAACCCCCAAATGCACCAACAACCAAGAGAATGAACTAAAGAGAAAAAAGGAAAAGACAGAAGAAAACAGCAAACAACAATGCCATTTTTTTAAAACTAAATAATACCTTTAAAACAAAGGACATTAAGGACAACTGAAATCATAACAGCAATGCCATTTTTTAAAAACTAAATAATACATTTAAAACAAAGGACATTAAGGACAACTGAAATCATAACAGCAATGCCAACTGTATATGTTTGTGTGCATGTCTGGCACTGTTTCATGTATGTGTGTGTTCTTGTATGTGTTTATTTGAATGAGAGTGTGTGTATATGCATGTGTACAAACACCTGCACAGCATCAGCCTCAGGCAAACCGGCATTAGTTGTCAAAACACTGCCACTTAGTGTCATTAAAATGTACTTTTATTATGTTTTATTTTGACTTATTTTTGTCATTTATCTTTTGACCATCATTCTCTCTCACACACACAGCAACTCCACTCCCACTTGTCTCCAATTCCACATACCAACCCTCAGCTTCCCTTAGCCCATCCCATCCATCTCTGCTGGCCACCCACTTCGTGTTTCTACGCAACACATATCTTTCAACTATGTTATGATGTTTAACGTATCATTTCAATCGAATTGCATAGAATCTACAGATTGCGTGTTGAAGATAAATACTTTTACTTAGAGTATTAGTATATTAGTAATTGACTGACCCGGTCTCTCCAGATCTCCTAACAGTACTATTTCTAGGGTCAATTTTAGAACAATGCTATGCATTTTCAGCCATTCCTGAACCTGAGACCAGAAACAGGCTACCTGAGGGCAATACCAAAATAAATGGTCTATTGATTCTGTATCCTCACAACAAAATCTGCAGAGCTTCGATGATTTTATGCCCCAAATATTCAACATTTTGTTGGTGGCAAGAATTCTATATAATAATTTTAGCTGAAAAGCACAAAGTCTTGAATCTTGCGTTGTTTTATATATCAACTCATACCATGGAATCGGTACATCAAAAATCTCTTCCCAACTATTTTGCAATCTGTATGGCACAGTTGTCAACATCCTGGTCCTCAAATGAAACTGGTATACTTTCCTATTTATGCTATTTTTATTCCTCCGCCAGTTTTGATCCTTTATCAGACAGACCAGTTCCCTACCTCCTCCCACTGCCACCCGCATCCTCCATTTTTGGGGCAATGCTGTAATCAATTGGTTGTACTCTTGGATTGAGCAGACCTTCCCATACAATTCTGATAACTTCAGGAAGAACATAATTCTACCGTTACAATTTACAATATCATTTAAGAACAAAATACCCTTTTCAAACATCTTTCCCATAAATACAGGTATGAGCTTTTCTTATTCATCTACTTGAGAACCATTTAGGGTTCAAATAAAACTTTTGAATGAGTGAAGCTTTTAGAGAGAGGTTTAGTGCTTCTATATTTAATAATCTCAACCCGCCCAATTCATATTCATTATATAGATAGGCTTGTTTTATTTTGTCTGGTTTAGCGTCCCAGATAAAGCTAAATATTTTTGGCTCATATGATTTGAAAAACGAATATTTTTTTAAATTTATTTCACCTTTATTTAACCAGGTAGGCAAGTTGAGAACAAGTTATCATTTACAATTGCAACCTGGCCAAGATAAAGCAAAGCAGTTCGACACATACAACAACACAGAGTTACACATGGAGTAAAACAAACATACAGTCAATAATACAGTCGAAAAATAAGTCTATATACAAAGTGAGGAAATGAGGTGAGATAAGGGAGGTAAAGGAAAAAAAGGCCATGATGGCAAAGTAAATACAATATAGAAAGTAAAACACTGGAATGGAAGATTTGTAGTGGAAGAAAGTGCAAAGTAGAAATTGAAATCATCAGGAGTAGGCAGCGCCATAAGTAAGTGAGTAAACTTAGATATGACTAAGGAGTTAATCAGGGCAATTTTCCATAAATAGACAGGTACTTACCTCTCCATGGTTGCAGGATCTTGTCTATTTTTACAAGTTTTGTATTGAAATTCATTGTGGAGAGTTTATTTCTATCTTTTGTGATATGAATACCAAGTATGTCTACTTCACCATCAGCCCATTTTATAGGTAAGCTGCAGGGTAATGTAAACGTTGTATATTTTAAGGATCCAATACATAATATTGTATACTTATCATAATTAGGTTTTAGTCCAGAGAGTACAGAAAAGTTATCTAGATCTTTAATGAGACATTGCAGGGATCTAGCTTGCGGACTTAACATAAAACTTGAGTCATCGGCATACATGGACATCTTTGTTTTTAAGCCTTGGATTTCTAATCCTCTAATGTTGTTATTGGATCTGATTTTAATAGCTAGCATTTTGATGACCATAATGAATAGATATGGTGACCTCGGACACCCTTGTTTAACTCCTCTTGACAATTCAAAACTCTCTGAGAAGTAGCCGTTATTTACTATTTTACACCTGGGGTTGCTATTCATTATTTTTACCAATTTTATAAGAGAATTACCAAAATTTAAAAAATCCAAGCATTTATAAATAATATCCAGTCTTTATCAAATGCCTTTCCTGGCTTCTTATACGTTTCATGATGTTATTATTTCTAGTAGTTGTCATATATTATCTCCAATGTATCGTCCATGTAAAAAACCTGTCTGATCAGGATGAACAATACCTGATAAAACCCTTTTAATTCTGAGTGCTATGCATTTTGCTAGTATTTTTGCATCACAACATTGAAGTGTAAGGGGCCTCCAATTTCTTAGATAGACTGGGTCTTTATATTTGCCATCTGGGTCTTGTTTTAATAATAGAGAAATCAGACCGTCCTGCTGAGTACCTGACAGACTACCATTTCTATAAGAGTAGTTAAAACAATCTAACAATGGAGCTTTTAGTATATCAAAAAATACTTGATATATCTCTACCGGTATGCCATCAAGCCCTGGGGTTTTTCCAGACTGAAAGGATTTCATAGCCTCAAAAAGTTATTCCTCTGTAATTTGGCCTTCGCACTGATCTTTCTGTACATTTGTTAATTTTCCATTTTTTATATTATTTGGAAAGAATTCCTTACCGTAATCTTCATTCAGTGGGAGAGGATGAGACGGAAAAGAGCACATCTACCTAAAATAATTAGCTTCCTCTTTTAAAATATAATTCGGAGAATCATAGATGACTCTTCAGTAACGAGTTTCTGCAAATTATTTTTGTTAGCGTTCATGTATTGGAGATTCAGGAAGAATTTTGTGCATTTTTCTCCATATTCCATCCACTTTGCTTTATTTTTGTAATAGATTACATTAGATCGTTCTTGAATAAGTTGCTCAAGTTATTTTTGTTTTTCCTCTAACTTATTTTGTATCTCTGTAGTATCGTTTTTCTGCTATCTACCTGCACTATTAGTTCATGGATTTCCCTTGTTAGTCTTGTTTTTGTAGCCAGAAACTGCTTTTTATTATTGATGAATATTGAATTGAATGACCCCTGAAGGTACATTTAAAGGTATCCCAAACAATAAGGGGATTTGCTGAACCTATATTATACTGGAAAAATTCTGTTATAATTTATTTTGTCTTAGTTAAAAATAAGTTGTCCTCCAGTAAACTTTGATTAAATTTCCAATATCCCCGTCCACGTAGAAAATCTATAAGAGTTATGTGAATGCCAATTAGATGATGATCCGATCGCATTCTGTCTCCTATGAAAACTTTTTTAACCTTTGATGCAAGAGAGAAAGAGACAAGAAAGTAGTCAAGACGACTAGCTTGATAAAGTCTCCTCCATGTATATCTCACTAGGTCGGGGTTTTTTAGTCTCCAAATATCCACTATTTCTAATGTGTCTATAATATTTGTGATTTCCTTAAGGGCACGGTGATGATAGTTTGTACAGTGATTACCTTTACGGTCCATTGAGGTACTTAACACTGTGTTATAGTCTCCTACCATAATAATTAGATAATATGTTGCCTGTAAGTTCAATAAATTGGTATAAATGTTTTCGAAGAAGTGTGGATCATCCTGATTTGGACCATATAGATTAATGAGCCAAATCTCTTTTTCGTCCAGTTTCATAGGAAGGATATAGGAAGGATCCACCTTCCTTGCGAATCATTCCTGATTATTTACACATTCAGATTGACATTTTTGTTATTTAATATCATCACACCCTTTGAGTTCCTTTGTCCATAACAGAAAATTAGTTCACCACCCCATTCCTTTTTCCACGCAACTTCATCTAAGGATGTAGAGTGAGTTTCCTGTAAACAGTATATGTTATATTCTTTTTCTTTTAGCCATGTAAAGACTGATCTTCTTTTTTTATAATCTGCTAAACCGTTACAATTATAACTAGCTATACTTATTTCACCCCTTACCATAACTAGATACTATTCTCAGGCTAAATTAACCATAATTAGTGCTTGTAAAGTTACTGCCATCAGAGGTATTATGAACGTCAAAACTAGAGCTTTCAAATGTCTGATATTTAGAATTCAAGAAATAGGTTCTAGCAATCTTTTTTTTATTCCCTTGCCTGTTTGCTTGTGAGCCAATGCCACAGATGTTAGAAGATTGAGACAAATTATGTGTGTAACAAATCTGAGTAGGTTGATGTGTATGATATTGGATATGATATAATGAGAGTGTGTATGATGTCTGTATAAGACTAAAACTATAATGTGTGATGTCCAAATAAATAATAACTCTGCCAATTTGCATGTTTGAGTGTCTGTGTGTGTAACATATAGCCTTAATATATAGCCTTAATATTCACAATTGTAATCCATATCGTATCACCATCATAGTTGCATCATAATTACCTTTAACATAATTGAAAACACATCCCAGCATTTCCATAGCAATTGACGTTTCACATGATCATGAAAGAGACCTTGCATTACTCTAGAGACAGCTTCACTTCAGTACAAAAGTATTCCGTACAATATGTTATTATTCCCCAATGGCCCTATTCTGATATCTTCCCCTTGCTTGTTGTAAACATATATAAACTTGTAGACAAATACATAAAAAGGATAGACAAACAATAAACACAATAAATTATAAAACAGTTCTCGACAATAGAGAGGGAACGAAGAGAAGAGAAAAGAGAGAAAGAGAGGAGAGCAAGATCAGGTGTGTGTGTGTGTATGTATAAGTCTGTATGTGTAAGCAAGCATGTAGTTGAGTACGTGTGTTCATATCCACTTCATAATGTTCAGATATTTTAAACAGTTGCCATACCTTCTTTTTTCGTAACCTGAAGTCCCTGTAGAATTTAGTACAGCCACGGTGTTATGGAGCTGTCTCGGAATAGCTGTCCATCTATAAAGAGTTTGTCCACAATGATAAAGGCATGCCTTGTCACGTCCTGACCAGTAAAAGGGGTTGTTTGTTATTGTAGTGTGGTCAGGACGTGGCAGGGGGTGTTTGTTTAGTGTGTTTCGGGGTTTTGGTTTATGTTCTCTGTTTTCTATTTCTATGTGGGTTTTCTAGTTTTTCTTTACCTATGTTAGTTTTGGGAATGACCTCCAATTAGAGGCAGCTGGTTGTTGTTGCTTCTAATTGGAGGCCATATTTAAGTGGGTTTATTTTCTCTTGTGTTTGTGGGTGGTTGTTTCCGTGTATAGTCTGAGCACCTTACAGGACTGTTTTCGTCGTTTGTTTTGTGTAAGTGTTTTGTTTGGTTTTTCCTTCAATAAAAGAAGATGATTCATATACCTGCTGCGTTTTGGTCCACTACCTACAATGACGCTTGTGACACGCCTACCATCCTTCCTTTGTTGTCTTTGTACCGGATGCAGTCTCTTACGACGTTCGTTTATCTCCTTTGGAAATTGGTAATTGAGACAGAATTTGGTCCCTTTAAGCTCCCTTCCTCTGCTTTTGATCAGCTCCTTTTATTGGTAGTGTTCAAATTTTGCGATGATCGGTCGGGGACCCTTGGTGTTGTCGCTCCGAGCTCCAAGTCTGTGTACTCGGTGGAAAGCCACCTTGTTTACAGTCTCTATAGAAAGTTTCAAGGCAGATTGCATGAATTCTCTGATCGCGCCCTCTGGATTATTGGATGCGTCAACAAGAATACAAGAGAAATTTTGATTTTCACGCATGCTACGACTTTGTATGTCTAGTAGCGTCTCCTTCATCACCCTGTTTTCCCTGAGTAGACAATCCATGTTAGAATCGTGTATTTTTACCTTGGCTGTGAGTGTCTTGTTTTCTCTTTGGAGCTTGAGAATTTCACTCTGGCTGAACTCCAAACTCCCCCTCAGCCCTGCTACCTCCTCACACAACTTTTCCATTGTTGCATGGATTCCAGCCAGAGCACTAGCCTCTACCTCAATGGTAAGTAAATCGTCCATGTCTGTAGATGAATCTGTTTTTCTTTTTTTGTCAGGTTATTAAAGTTATTTTGTGAGGTGGTTGGATCTTTCCACGAAGGAGTATGTTGTTCTTCCATAGCGTAAAGCTGTTGGTACTTGTCGATTTCCCTCAGGATCTCCTTGGTACCCATATTGGCTTTATACTGCAACCAGTTGTTTTACGAAAAGATAACAATGAGTCTTTCCCACGACGACGACAGGTGTCTGTAGTACAGCCAGCTAGCACTCGCGGAATCCACGCAAAAAAAGGAACACAAACTTGCAGTCCCAGCCGTAAAGGCTAACCGCGTTGTTGAATCCTTAGTAACAAAACTTTAGTTCGGATTAAAATCGATTTAATGAATTTTTTTTAATGTAAACAACAAACCGAGTGTAGACAGTACAGTGTCCTGACGCGCGCTCTGATGACGTCACCTGGATATGTTGAAATACTGTATCTTCACGTCGAGAATAAAAACCTCCTGGCTTCCGTCAATTTATTGGGAAAAAATAAATACTTACAGGGGCAGTTTGGAAAAAAATAATCCCCGAATCGTCCTCTGGAATAACGGCTGATTGAGTGACAGGCGTTTCGCTGAGTGATGACATTGACATCTAACCGGTGTTGTACAGGTGTGGGAGGGGTCAAGGGACGTGAGTGGTCCACTGTGTTGTGAAATCTCAACCAATCACAGCAGGTATCGCATCACTCCAGGGGCTTATTTCAGTGCCTGCTACTGCCTAGCGCAGTATATTGTATTGTTTATTTTTGTCAGTATCATTTGTCAGTGAAAAAGTAATAATTATACTGCATAGCGCAAGCGATGTGTGATTATGGATAATCATATCAGACTGAAATGTAAGAACAAACAAATAACATTAAAAGATTTGGTGCTGGATTAAAAACATCCGGCTGAAGCCCCGGAAGCCAAGGCCTAATGACGCCACTGGGCCCAGCACACCATGGTATGGCTCTTTATATGTCATCCTTCAGCACAACATGTAACCCTTTATAAGTCTTAACCTTCGAGTCTCGAGTCAAGTCCCTTATAATAATGGGCAAGTCTCAAGTAAAGTCCTAAGTTCCACAGCTCAGGTCGAGTCAAGTGCCTAATTTTGGGTTTTGAGTCCTTAAGTCAATGGTTAAGTGTTTTATGCCAATTTCATTGCAATTGAAACAGAATGCAATGATTTTTGGATCCGATGATGCCCTGATGCAGAGGTGATACCACAGGTCCCAGAGTGGTGGGGCAAATTGTTTTCCCTGGGGCCCAGAGCTTTTCCTAATTTGGTAACCTAACCAGGTATAAACCAGGACCCTATTGGGTCTGACAGTGATTCATTAGTAGTTGTAAAATTGTATTTATATTGGCAATGGGACCAGATTCATGGGGTTAAGTGCATTGCTCAAGGGAACACGGACAGATTTTTCACCTTGTGGATTCGGCTCGGGGATTCAAACGATTGACCTTTCAGTTACTGGCCCAACACTCTTAACCACTAGGCTACCTGGTACACAGATATTTTCTAAACAGGTCACATGGTTTAAAAGAATTCTGGAAAAAACGTCTGGCCCTAGGGAGGATGAAAACCCTGTCAAACTGCAGAAACCTAGTACATGTTAATATTAATTATATTTTAAAACTAGACTTTCCTTTACACAGACACAACCACTGCAATTGGACAATAGAACTCACAGGGCTGAGCTTGCGTTATGCAGGTTTGCATTGTATAGGCCTATGCAACTGCAATTAAAAAGTAACACACACAGTCTATTTATTTCATCGGAATTGTTTGATTCATTTCAGTAATTTTGGATTGAAAAGGTCAAGGTAGCCTAGCCAGCCAGCCAGCCAAAGTTGAATATAGCCAAATGACATTCTATCACATTTTCCCCTAACACAAATAAATGTGCTAGAAATAGGCTACATAACATTATTAACATTACAATTATTAACATTACCCTGGCCAGAGGGCAAGAGAGGACAGAGCGCATTGTCTGTAGCCTATGCAGCTGTGGGCTACGGTTGTTATCAGTAGCCTAGTTGATCAGACTGAGAAGTCCAATAGAGTCTAGGTGTAGGCTGCTGCAACATTTCTGTGAAGAGTTCTTGCTTGTATACTGTTTGTCTGGAGTGATGTGTTATCAAGTTTGCTAAATAAATACCAGAGGACAGTGGCGTGGCGCGCACTTTGCACTTGGCTAGATGACATGCATTTGCCTTGCCTGCACAACCTGTGATTTCCGTGAATCAGATTGGTCATGATACAGAACACACAGAACCTGCAGCACGCCGATATAAAAGACAGACAGGCTTACATAGTGCGTTAGATGACAAATCGAGTCCAAGTTAAGTCACGAGTCATAGATGGTCAAGTCGAAGTCGAGTCGCAAGTGTTTTTTCTTTTTGCCAAGTCAAGTCTCAAGTTGCAAAATTTGCATCCAAGACACGTGATTCTTTGCTGCCCTTCTTGACACCAGGCCATCCTCCAAAAGTCTTCGCCTCACTATGCGTGCAGATGCACTCACACCTGCCTGCTGCCATTCCTGAGCAAGCTCTGTACGGGTGGTGCCCCGATCCCGCAGCTGAATCAACTTTAGGAGACGGTCCTGGCGCTTGCTGGACTTTCTTGGGCGCCCTGAAGCCTTCTTCACCACAATTGAACCGCTCTCCTTGAAGATCTTGATGATCCAATAAATGGTTGATTTAGATGCAATCTTACTGGCAGCAATATCCTTGCCTGTGAAGCCCTTTTTGTGCAAAGCAATGATGACGGCACGTGTTTCCTTGCAGGTAACCATGGTTGACAGAGGAAGAACAATGATTCCAAGCACCACCCTCCTTTTGAAGCTTCCAGTCTGTTATTCGAACTCAATCAGCATGACAGAGTGATCTCCCGCCTTGTCCTCGTCAACACGCACACCTGTGTTAACGAGAGAATCCCCTGACATGATGTCAGCTGGTCCTTTTGTGGCAGGGCTGAAATGCAGTGGAAATGTTTTTTGGGGATTCAGTTCATTTGCATGGCAAAGAGGGACTTTGCAATTCATTGCAATTCATCTGATAACTCTTCATAACATCCTGGAGTATATGCAAATTACCATCATACAAACTGAGGCAGCAGAATTTGTGAAAAATAAAACTTTTGGCCACGACTGTATATTTATTTTGCCTTAGACACCAGATGTATAGGCAGATGTATATGGGGTGGGGGATTGAGTGTCTTGGTGGGTTCCCAAATTGATGATCAATAAAAGTGATTGTTTGGCGGGTGGGAGGGGAGGTAGGGGGATGGAGGATGTATGCCTTTGGGGCCTCTCCATGGGGGCCCCATACTTTCATTAGGATTAAAGACAGTTGTGGTTTGGCCTGTAAATTCTCGCTTAAAACACGAACACACGCATGTGTGTGAATGTGTACCTGAGGGGCAGATGATCTCTAGTTACCCCTCATACTCATAATGTAGAGGGTATTAGTGTTGGGACTCAGACAGACAGCCCTGTCTGTCCTACTGCTAGAACCACAGCTGTCATGGAGGGTGTGTGTGTTGTGTTTGTTGTTAGGGGGGTTGGTGGCATGAGCTGGACGGGTGGTTTGAGGGGAGGTTTGTGTGTGAGAGTGTGTGTACGAAGAGAGGAGGGAGTTGTTTGGTGCTTAGAGGCACCTGCGGCCAGGACATCTGTCCCACCCAGAGCCCCCTCACACAGACACCCACCCCTCCCTCCACACTCTCTCCTTGACGTTTCATCATCTCCAAACTCCCGATAGGGATCAAAGAAAGGCCCACTCTGGATAATGAGACTGGTTGTTGGCGGTAGGGAAGGCTGGGACTGGTATGGTGAGGCAACCACTGACGGACCCAGACAGATATTGCCTGGGGGACGATAGGGAAATGAGAAGGGGGGAGCAGGGGAGGTTGGGGGGAGGAGGGTCCAGTCCAGGAGGGTCCCACCCCTCCAGCCATAGGACCCTGATGGTGTGTTTTCTCCTCTCCTTTCTCGCCTTCCCTCATTTCTCCTAATTTTCTCCCCCTCTTTTGTTTATGATGCGTGTTTGTCCTTGTCGCGCCACTCATTTAGAAGCGGTCTCCCCTGGTTAGGCCCGTCACCTGAGTCCTGTTAACACACAACAGCTGGGGGTTCCTCCCCTTCCCCTCACAGACCCCCATCCCTGGGCCAACCACTCTGGCCTTTTTGGGCGACTGATGGATGAAAGGCAGCTGGTCCCACCGTGGTGGTGACGGGATGAAAAATGATTTCCTTTATGACAGACAAAACGCATAGGACTCTCCAGGTTGGTGGGAGTTCTGATACACCACCATGCATTATAATACTGCTTTTTAAGCATTCTTCCTTTTGTCTTTGTTGCTTTGCATGAAATGTATTTTTTATGAAACAATAAAACAAACAATGTTTGCATGTCTGCTAAAGTAGTGTGTCAGTTTGGGCAACTATTTGAGGTAATACTGTTTACAAACAAGGTTTCACTTCCATTTTCCAAATCTACGCAGGGATGCATGACAGAAAACACTTCTTTAAATCTTCTCAAAACTCATCAGCTTTGGTCGGAGCACCTCATAAAAACTCACTCGTAGCACGACTCATAACAACGCAATGTAGAAATACTGTAACGTTCGTAATTCAACCTTATATGACATAAAAATCGGTGTCTCAGACTGCCATGAAAATAGTCGGCGGAGGCCAGGATAGACGGGGAGGGACAGATAGACGAGGTGAGCTGTCAAGGTGCAACATTTCAGGCCTTTTAAAGTGGTCATAAATGGCCGTGCCTGGCCCTGCTCAGCAGCCTTTCACAGACAGAAGTGCCAGGGTACAAATTGGAGTAATAAATGAGTGTGTGGCGACCGCACTACTCAATGTGGATGGTGACTGTGACCTGCGGGGCCTCATATGAGAGCGAGCGAAACCTTGCCTGTGTGTGTTCATATTTGTACATGTATATGTGTATGTGTATATGTGTAGCCTACAGCATATGTGTGTGGGGAAGGCCAGTAAACTCCTTCGTAACAGTGAGTTGGAGGGAGGGAGGGTAGTTTATATGGTAGTTGGCTTGGTCTTCATCCTCTCCTGCATGCACCTCCGCCCCCCAACAGTCTGCCCCATGTCTCAGTCCTACTGGGCCAGTTTGATTGAAACATAGAAACACAGACATATTTCAAGTCAAGAGGGGCGTTCTGGAATGTTCTGACACCAGTCCGACCCACAACTTCTCCCCATCACACTATCACACTCCCCTCTGCCTTTTCAAGCTTTCTTTTCCTCTCTCCCCTTCTCCCTAGCTCTCTTCCCACTAAAGCAGCACTGGTCACTTTCAGCCTTTGGAAGCAGCCTGTGGACACACACACACACACCTCATTGGGGTGTAAATCCTTTCAATCCCCCATACCATGGGAAGTGTTCACCTAGTGTCTCGCTTCATGGCCCATTCCCATCTCCTATAATGGTGGTCCTGCTCTGGCTGTGCTCATCCGACCAGGGGCAAGAGGTTAATCCCCCACACACACCTTTCCTGTATGTGTCTTTGGGGGGGGGGGGGGGGGGGGGGGGGGGCTGTGTGTGTGTGTGCATGTGTGGGTGCCTGTGTGCATATGTATGTATTTGGGCTACAGTCCCCCAGGCAGCCAGGCTTAGCTGAGCACCAAAATTCAAGGAGAGTACGATAGGGAAACATGTCTGCTGCCAGCCAAGAAGCCCTCTTCAACCTGTCTGCCGTCACACTGGAGCATTCTGACTGAAGTCAGTTTGAAGCCATGTTCCAAATGGGCCCTGGTAGAAAGTAGTGCACTATTAAGGAAAAAGGGTGCCATTTGGGATGTATGCTATGTCTCTGTCTGAGAATGTGAAAACAGCACCAATGGAGGGCTAGATGTTACCTAAATAACTAATAGGTCCAAGAAAATTATCTCAACTTATATAATATATTTTCTTTCCGCAATGAATAACAATGAAAACACTTTGCTTCATAACAGCTCCCTATGGGTGACTATGTTATATAAAGGCCAGCAAAGAGTGGAAAATGAATAAAATTCATGGAAGGCCAGTAAACTCCTTCATAACAGTGAGTTGGAGGGAGGGAGGTAGGGGAGGGTCGTTTATACAGGGGTTGGCTTGGCCTCCACCCTCTCTTGCGTGCAGCTCCGCCCCCCCAACAGTCATTCCCATGTCTCAGACCTAGTGGGTCAGTTTGATTGAAACACAGCCATACAGTACTTCAAGTCAAGAGGGGCCATATTAAAATACTACTTGGTGTTTGCGGGCGAGCGGTGTATACACCCCTTCGCCACTGGAATAAAGGTCCGACCCAAAACAACTGAATGGTGAAAACAAAGAGAGGAAGCATGGTGAGAGGGAGGAGGGATGAGAAGAATGAGGGGACTGGGCAGTATTGATGGCAGGGCTGACGGGGGGGGAGTCCTGTCTCTTTTAGCCCCCAAGCATAGTCACTTTGTATGCAGATTCCGCCAACAATAAATCCATTACTGATGTGGTCTAATCCCATGCGTGTGGCCAGCTAATAGAAACATTGTTTGCCCTGGAAGAGGATTACTTTAATCTAGTAATGGTCTGCTTGTCCTATGGAAGGGGAGCATAGGGCCACAAGGAACCCCATTGTCCAGAGGGGCAATTGCCCCCATTCTCCCGAATTCCCTCCACTGACCCTCTCTATTCTGTCTACTGTACGCCAGCCATCTGGAGAAACTGTTCTGTCCCCACACTATCACAATGAGATGAGAATGGAAGATTAGAATTGGTTGTTCTGGTTCCACCTCCCCCACCCCTCTCTTTAGGGTACTGTATCTCAGTACGATAATGAAGATCTCTGAATACTAAGCAAAGTCTGATGAATAATTGAAAATTAGGTTTGAAAAGGTGCTTAATAGTTAGATTCCCAACTGATCTCTTGAAGAGTGTTTTATGGCTTTCTAAAAAAACGACCAACCATCCAACCAACTATCACAGCCTTGGGATAGATATGGTGTAAAATAAGTATAGAGGGGCTAGGGTTCAGCTGGTGTGATGTTTAGTTTGAGAATGCAGCCCGGAGGCACTGTCGTTCCACACAAACAAGGAGTTGATGAGTGGTCAAACATAAAAACGTCTCCGCCTTTTCTCTAAAAGCTGTATACCATAAAATGGACAATAACAAAACATAAAAAGCTTCATTGAACAAAGATTGAATTTTGCAGTAGCATTGCCCAAAACCGAAATGGTAGATCTAGTATCTAGTGTCCTGAAGAGAAATATTATATTTTGCACCTGTACTGTAAACTCAATTCAATTAAATTGGTTATCTCGGGTTGGAAAGTGGGCAAAAAGACAGACTGCGTCGCGCATATTTACTCACAGAATGTGTGTGGGCTCGGAAGCTTTCTTGGTGCCCACCTTACAATGTGGGACAGCTTGCCAAATCCCATACGCCTCTATATCCACCTTCCCTCAGGAGCCAATGCGGGGTTAAAAAAAAACGAGTTCTGAACATCATCGAAATGACTCATGCACACAAAACAGCAGAGAGACATGACTGAAATGCAGAATCTGGACTGGGACTGGGCAGTGAGCGAGACCGAGAGTTGTATTGGGTGCACACATCGGTGATAAAAACCAGGCCCGTTTTCAATCTGTTTATCTGTGCTCATTTCCAGGTTTTGACATAACTTTTTTTGCCACTTGCCCTTTGGACATGTAGGACAGATTTTTTACTTGTCCAAAAGCTCAAATCACTATGATTAAGTCTTTGGCTGCTGGACATTAAAATAATGTTCATTTGAAAACCAATACAACATGAGAAGAATGCTGGTTTCAATGGCCTATTAAGTGTTTATATGGTCATATATTGGCTAGGCTACTTTGAAACAAGGTAAGACATGCTTTATAAAATTACATAAAATGTCCAGGTTTTAAACAATTACGTTTATGGTTAAATAGTTTCAAAATACTGACCGCCTCCGCTCAGATTCAAAGTGGGTGATGTGCGGTGCGCAACAGGCACCGTCCTTCACTCTCCGGTCTTGTGACCAATTGATCTGAGTGAACTTTGCCTCAAGTAGGCTATGTCAACAGAATCAAGTCTTTAGACGTTAATTATCCTTCATTTGTCAAACATGACTGGCGTTTAGCCTATATTTATGAAATTAGAAGTCTCATTTAAGTTTGTCCACATTTTCTGGCGCCTCCCTCATGTCAGGATTGGTTTGGACATGAGGCTGTAGCCAATATGCATATCACCTACACTTTGACATGTCGTTTTTTTTTTTTAATTGATGTACATGGAAAATCTTTTTTTTTTATTTAACACTTTTTCTCCCCAATTTTGTGACATCCAATTGGTAGTTACGATCTTGTCTCATCGCTGCAACTCCCCAACGGACTTGGGAGAGTCTTGCTTCCTCTGAAACATGACCTGCCAAGCTACGCTGTTTCTTGACACACTGCTCGCTTAACCCGAAAGCCAGCCGCAACAATGTGTCGGAGGAAACACCAACATCCAATTCTGAATGGAATAGGCCTTGAATGTTTGATATTGTGATTAGTCAGACTTTGTCAACATTGTCCATTCGGACAGCTTAAATCTATATTCTTCTTGTCTGACCATTTTTTTACTTGTCCTGGATAAGAGGACAAAAGTCGGGAGATTTAGTGGTTGGGAGATTTAGAATAGATGCTTACGCAAACACGGCAAGGCCGGAGACAATGCCAGACACCACATTGTTCTAGCATCTAGTGGCATGCGCCAACTATTACACTGTTGGTTCCTTCCTGCTTTTGTGCTATTGCTGTAATCGAGGTACATGTCATGTTATCACCTTTGTATATTGGATAGAGATAGGATAGAAGGCAGATTGAATAGGAGGCGGTTTGTGTGTGTTATGCTAGGTGTCAGCAATCTCCACAGAGAACACACACACATACACGCCTCTGTCACTTCTGTCTCATTCTGGCTGGGGACGGTGAGTTTGACAGGGTACGATTGCATGTGTCCTCACTGCCCACACGGCGGTCAGTCAGTTTGGCAATGTCAGCTTTCCTGATTTTGTGCATTGTGTGGTTGTTGTCGGTTGCTGATACTTCTGTCTCATCTCGGAGACGGTCAAGACTGTGTGAGTCAGCGGACAAGTGTCCAACTGTATGTGTCCATTCATGACGTAGGGGCAGTGTGGGAGCTCCCGATTAACAATTGGTCCAGGAACAGATGGCGAAGGTGTGCTTTTTACTGACTTTCTGCAAACCGCGGTGCCCAGTGCTATGTCAAATGTGCTGAGTGTCGTTTACCCAGTGCCCATTAACGTGCCCTGCTCATGAAGACTCCCAAACAACTCCCTCAAGTGTGGCAGAGAAAAGAGGGTGTGGAGTTCAAATGCACCCATTTTCCACACGTCAACAAACTCCAAAGCAAATGGATGTGAGATGAAATCCATTTAGATCCAGTCGAATGACTTAAGCTCTTCTCTGACCTTTCCAACTCTGAAGCGGTGGTCATCTTAAGGTGAACTTCAGCTTAGAGAGTTTAAACGGTCATTTGCTTGGTCATTTACCATTTGTGGAGGGTTAAAAACAAATAAATCCCCTTGAAATGTGTTTTTAATACAACAATGTATGGTATTGTTGAACGCCCAGAGTTTAATGTGTCTGTAAATAAAATGTTCCCAGTCAATTAAGCAAAAACTTGACTTTGAATCAGCCTCTCGTCTGGCAGGCAGAAGGCTGCCAGACGAGAGGACGATGCAACAAAATGAATGGAATAATAAAGCAGCCGTTGATAGCATCTAAAAACAGCAATATATTCACCGAGCCTGACCCCACAGGAGTCTATTTTTGAACCGCATCTTATTCCCGAACAACATGCTTTTGAAATATATCCCAACAAATTTGAGGAATTCTGTGATCACAGTATAACAAGGTTACAGGACTCCAATTAGCAGTTCTCCGATTGCATAACAGTTTGGGAACTAACAGAATCTGACAGACGGTGGAGGTCAGTGGGAGGGTCTGGTGGATTTGACAGTGTGGCGGTATAGCCGGCGGAGCTAGTGATCTGTAGCCATGAGACATAATGTAGTGTGATTAGTCACAACGGTCGGAGCGGGCCTTTATTGTTCTCTACGGCGGTCTGCGTGGTTCTGCCACAACACAGGGCACACAATGGCCCTGCAGATGTCCCACTGCTCATTAGCATGGGGCAGGGGTGGATGGAGTGTGTGTGTGTGTGTGTGTGTGTGTGTGTGTGTGTGTGTGTGTGTGTGTGTGTGTGTGTGTGTGTTGGGGGTTACGGGGTACTTTTATAAAGCTCTTCCTCACACCACCTGTTGTCATCTCCTCTTGACCCCCATCCTCCCTCTCTCTACACAACACACACACCACTGGCCCCAGGCCACCAGTACAGGTCTTGGTCTCGTTAGCCCTTATCTGGTCTAATTCATTCATGATCCTATGAGAAGGTCAGATTTGGCCGGTGGGGCCAGCTCGATGACCACCAGAGGGAAGGGGGACAAGAGGGGCCAGCCAGGGTCCCAGCCTCACCTCGGGCCATCTGACCCCTCCTTTTGTGGTTAGCCCCCTTGGTCCTGTCCTCTGCCCCGTCCTCAGCCTACACAAGCCTGGCGGCAAGCCCACTGATGTCATTAGTGAAGCCTGGACACACAGGAGGGCTCAGAGAGAGTCCAACTCTGAGACAGACCAACTCAGGGATATCAACTCTGAAAGATCAACTCAAAGACTGACCAACTCAAAGACTGACCAACTCAAAGACTGACCAACTCAAAGAGAGGTCAACTCAGAGACTGACCAACTCAGAGACTGACCAACTCAGAGACTGACCAACTCAGAGACTGACCAACTCAGAGACTGACCAACTCAAAGAGAGTAATTCAGAGACTGACCAACTCAGAGAGATCAACTCAGAGACAGTCCGACTCAAAGACAGTGGCAAATTGCCTTGGAACCACTGATGTCCCTAATCTCTGCTGGCGACTATGGGCCCAGGCCTATATTTCAGGATTTCTGCTCCTAGCTAGACATGAGGTTGGAAAAAGCTCAGTCAGGAGTGTGAAGCAGTTATGGAGAAACGTGGCCCATATTGGCCCTGACCAGGGTTAATAACAAAGAGGGAAACCAGCCTGGAGCTGCCTGAGGAGAGTGTGCCCTGTAGCAGCTTGGCCATTTCAAAATGGAGGGAGGCAACTCAGACACCCTTATCTGCCAAGTCCCCCCCTTCCTCCCAGTTCCTAATCCCCTCAAACCTCCAAATCTATTTTTCTGGAGGAAGGGTGGGGGTGTGTGTTTGTGTGCGTGTGTGCTTCAGCTGCTTCTCAGACACTGCCGTCCTGGATTAGGATGGGTGATAAAGTTGGCCCTGCTCCTGCCACACACATACAAACACAGACACACACAAACATAAAAAACAGAGACACACACACACACACACTGAACCACACACACACCAGATAGAGGAGGGAGGGTGATAGTGTCGTCAGATCCTCCCCTCACCTGTGAATTCCCAGAATTCCCCCGACAGCTGCCATCCTGCCCCCACCTGTTCCCCTGGAAACCACAGCTGACCTCCACATGACCTTCAGGCTCTTTTTTGGACCTCCCTCTCTCCCAAGTTACCCCAGGCAATCCTATTTCAAATGTATCTCAGGGACTGATCCTGCTCCCTGTCCCCCTCTTGTACACCTCCATGCCCCTCCTCCTCAAACATATTCATGAACCATAAAAGCAGCGGTAGAGACAGAGACAGAGACAGGGTCATAAAACCTTCAGAGCAATATAAAACACCAAACAATTGACTGGCGACCTGGGGACAGGCAGTCTGAATTTCAAACAGCTTCTCTTCAGTTGGGTCTATTGTACAGCGATGGCTATTACCTTGCATTTTTAGCCGTAAAATGTGATATGGTCTTTGATGTGGATGCCATCCACGAAACACACACATAGGTGAACACATTCAACACAGACACAGTAATGTACTATATATACACAATGACACATATACACACACACACACTCACAGTATGGACAGTGCCTGTCTGGTCTGTAGACCACCACTCATCTGTGCTGCTCAGTGCCTCTCCGCTGGTAGCAGATGGAGCAACTAGAGGTTAAACCCCCTGAACCTGTGAGTGAGCCATCCCACCGAGCAATCTGGCTCCTACCCCCAGCTCACTAACTAGCAAAGAGCCATTGAAAGGCTACTGCCATGCCCGCCCCATACCCGCGCCACACCGATGCCATGCTGTGCCCCTGGCATGGGCACAGTGGCACAGAGGGTCCTGGCATCCAGGGTCGTATTTCAGGCATCACCATCATCATGCAGGCACCATTGGCACGCGCCCACTGATGGAGATGAGCAGTTCCTCTCTTGGCGACCCCAGCCATGAGCCAGCCCTGGGGCCAATGATCCGAAAGTCAGATGTGTGCGCACACACACACACACTCATATAACCATGGGGTTGCAGACAGAGAAAGAGGAAACATAGGATCCTTATCTTCTGGGGAGAGGAAATGGTAGGTATGAGCAGTGCCACTGATCCACAATGGGCAGTGTGTGGGGGTGTGTGTTGTAGTAAGGGATGTGTGTGTTGGTGGGGGGGGGGTGTCCTCTCCCTGAGGGTCGTAGCAGGCATTCGGTGTGTATGTGCGTATCTCGGTCGAAAGCCAGCTGCAGGGTGAATTGGTCTCAGAGATACCAGCTTCAGAGACCAGCAGAGACACAGGGCTCCAGAGACTAGGTCAGGATGCCAGTACCTCATGGCCATAGGATTAGGAGTGACCCAGTGAAGCAAGAGAGAAACCTGTATAGCACTGACTTGGTGAAACCAGACACGCATCAAATGGAGACAAGAGAAGCTGAGAGCCATCATTGGCTCATTCAACCACTTTCCATTGCAACTCTTCCTTAGACCATACAGTGTAAATGAGAATGCCTTCTCAATCAACTTACCCTGGTAAAAGAAAGGTATGTCTTCTGTAAAACCAGCACCAGTCTTAGAGCTAACATAAGCAGCCCGCCTCAAAAATACCACCATGGCATATAAGGCTGAAAATACTAGTCAGACAAATCATGATTCCAACAAAAACATTTCCACTACACATTGCCTTATTCCTCAGCTCCCAAAGTATCCTGTGTTCTGCAGCCTACTCCACTTCCCCTAGCACAGACGATTACCTCCTAAGGCTTTACTGCTGAAAGTACACCCTTCTGAACGGCCAAGAACACAACTCCAATCTGCTTGCTCACAGCCAATCCCATAAAACATGTGGCTATTTGAGGCATCGGGATATGAGAGCAAGACAAAGTAAAAAGATAATCCTTGGAGTTATGCTCTCCGTTCAGGTGACTGACGTACGCCTTAACGACCCCGCCAAAGAACAAGCATGGGACTAATTTATGTTAGTGTTTCCGTGGAAGCATTCAGGGGGAAATTAGGCTTGAAGATTAGGTTATAGGGCTGGAGCCTTCCAAAACAGGATGCAGGACCCAAGGTGTTACGACACCTCGGGTCCTGCGTCCTGTTTTGGAAGGCTCCAAAACAGGATATAGAGGGTATAGAGTTTCACTGACTTGTGGATTGAAGGGGAGATGTTATCGCCCCTTTTTTCTCTTCTCTTAAGCTGTTTCTTATTACTGCATCGGGAGGTGAGTTTCATGTTATGGGGGGTTTAAAGGCAGAAGAATTTAGAAATTCCTGAGATGTTTGCAAGTTTTAAGGCGAGCAATATTGGCTCCAATATACACTCCACAAAAGGATGGATGAAAGCATTTGACTTTCTCTGCTACCTTAGTAAAAACAGTTTCTGTGCTTCAGGGCTAATTTGAGGGGGGATCGTTAGTCATGTGGCAAAGACAGCCTTCACAAGAATTTAGCTCTAATAGATATGTGTATGTTGCTGTCAATACTGTATACAAACAACAGTCTGTCAGATAAACTGCTTACATCATCCTATAAGAGATTCTGAGGAATTGGGTAACTGTAGCCTCCCAGGGCTACAGTGAAAATCAGGCAACAATACATACAAAGAAACCACCTTCAACTCATATCAGGAAAAACTTAATAAAACAGCTTGAAAATACTGAAATACTCAAATTACCAGGTGTTGTTGTAGAACGGAATTACATAATGAAATCCTAATGCAATAGCGCATTGGCTAATCTAATAGTGAAATCAAATTGGCTCGTCCACATTTCATTACAGCAGAACAGATATCAGCAGTGTCCAATTGTGAAAAGTTGCTAGGCGCCAACTTCCATTGCTTTCCAATCTCAAAGGTTTTTCTATAGTGTGTGCGTGTGCGTGAGATGATTTCGGGGGCTAACACCTGGAAACAGCAACCATTGGCTGTTCTTGCTACACTTTCCCTTTCCAATGGCACTTATTCGCTTGAGTTGTCACTTATTCGCATTAATGAACCCAGTCCAGGAAGATTGACTGTCTTCTCTGTCAGTGCTATACAGTGCTATTCTCCAGCCATCTCTGCCATCTTGGCTGACACCAAGAGCCAAAATGTCAGACAAAAGCAAAGGCACTTACTTGCCACCTCCAGCGATGCATTGCGACTGACGGCCTCGCCTAGGTAGTTGCGTGCCACACACACATAGACCCCCTCGTCAGGCTTGCTCCGTCGACCGTGGACGATACGCAGGAAGAAGAGGGAGCCGCTGGGAAGCAGCATACGGTGGGAGCGCGGGTCTTCCCTGTCTGTCTCCACTCGTTCGCCATCTTTGTACCACTCCACCATGGGGCTGGGACGCCCCTCGGCCTTGCAGTTGAGGGTGGCTGGTTCGCCCTTGGACACGATCAGGTCAGAGGGGTGCTCCACAATCCGCGGGGGGGCATCCTCCAACCTGGGCCGGGATCCTGGAATAGAGAGAGAGGGGGTAACGGGTTAAAAGTGTACTCTGTTGTGTGACTTGTTGTCAGTAAGTAGGTAAAAGCAGGAGAGAGTGAAGAGGGTGAATAATCTTCTATGTTGTGAATATGCACTAACTTTCTGGAAGGGAGAGGGGATAGGGCTCCTTGAGTATGCACTAACTTTCTGGTGGGGATAGGGCTCCTTGAGTATGCACTAACCTTCTGGAGGGGATAGGGCTCCTTGAGTATGCACTAACTTTCTGGAGGGGAGAGGGCTCCTTGAGTATGCACTAACTTTCTGGAGGGGAGAGGGCTCCTTGAGTATGCACTAACTTTCTGGAGGGGAGAGGGCTCCTTGAGTATGCACTAACTTTCTGGAGGGGAGAGGGCTCCTTGAGTATGCACTAACCTTCTGGAGGGAAGAGGGCTCCTTGAGTATGCACTAACTTTCTGGAGGGGAGAGGGCTCCTTGAGTATGCACTAACTTTCTGGCGGGGATAGGGCTCCTTGAGTATGCACTAACCTTCTGGAGGGGAGAGGGCTCCTTGAGTATGCACTAACTTTCTGGAGGGGAGAGGGCTCCTTGAGTATGCACTAACTTTCTGGAGGGGAGAGGGCTCCTTGAGTATGCACTAACTTTCTGGAGGGGAGAGGGCTCCTTGAGTATGCACTAACTTTCTGGCGGGGATAGGGCTCCTTGAGTATGCACTAACCTTCTGGCGGAGATAGGGCTCCTTGAGTATGCACTAACCTTCTGGCGGGGAGAGGGCTCCTTGAGTATGCACTAACTTTCTAGAGGGGAGAGGGGATAGGGCTCCTTGAGTATGCACTGCCAAGGGTTTTTGTTTAGAGTGAGTGAGTGAGTGAGTGAGTGAGTGAGTGAGTGAGTGAGTGAGTGAGTGAGTGAGTATGAGATAAGAATAATTCCAACAGGTTTTGATGCTGTAGTGCTTAGAAATTGCTTCCTTGTCATTCCCCCAAGTTTTAATGACAGTGTGTTGATGGGACAATTATGGATGAATAGCAACAGGAGCAGAAACACTAGCACCGTGGGGCGAGATTGTTTTTTTAGAGAATTTTTCTCCCGGTGTTTGTCAGAATAATTAAGGAGATGCATCCCGATTTTTGATGACTTGTCGGCAAACCAAGATGGAGGAGGAGGCTCTCAAGACCTCTCCACAGAGCCAGGTGTGAGAATGTAGGTTCAAATTGTGTCTGATAACAACTGACAAGAGGGCGGCTTCGTATCCACTGGGCGAATATTTTTCCTTCCACGGTCGAATCCTCCAGGGTTATAGGATTAACAAGTCAAAGGTAGATGGCTTTTAGTTGATGGAGGAGATACAAGATGATTGTATTGAGTGATGGACCCTCGCTCAAACCTATTACTTTCTTATAGAAGGAATGTGTGGAATCTTGATGTAAAGGAAATGGTGGTAGATGGAATTTCAAATCATATGTTAAACAGCAAATGTGATAGCTTGACCTTAGTTAGTGGCTAATATCTTAGAGTATCATGGGTCGTTATCATAGAGAATGATAGGCCTTTCAAAGCAAATCCTTGAACTGGCTGCTAAATCTTAACTTGAATACTGCCTCTCGAAGAGCACAAATAACCTGTATTCCAGCAGAGCTTGGTCTACTCATGCCTATAACCAAGTATAACACAGAATCTGACGGTCTACTAAACAAGAAAACACTCTCCATTTGTTTGTGGAGAGTAGTGTCTTCCCTCTAGGGCAGACTCTGCAGAAGAACAGTATCGGACCAACTGACACTCAGCTAATAGCTTTTAGGGTGTAGATCTACGTTGAGGGGGTTGGTGGAAGGTTGACGGGGAAACCCAGCATGACAGTGCTTTAAGAGCCCCTTCATAAATATTACAGGCCGGGCCTGTCAGAGCAGCCCATGTGGGAACGTTAAGCAAAGGTTTTTAAAGGGGAAGGGACCGTGGTCTGAGACTGAGCTAATGTTATGTGGGCATTTTTAAAGCAACCAAGCACCTAACTGGAAATGGAGCAAAATGTTATGCAAAGGTTTTTAAAGGAGAAGAATACATTGCCTGAGATTGAGCTAAAATGTCATGCTTGGGTTTCCAAGCAGAAGGATGCATAACTTGAAATGAGCAAGATATTAGACAAATGTTTAGATACTGGTAAACTGGTAAAGGCCAAGAGATGGAGTTCAATGTTATTATAACGGTCGGTGCTGTTTAAGATTAGGGAGGACGATTGTTTTAAATGTGTGTGGCCTTATTCCTACCTCTCTTGGGTAGGGGGCAGTATTTTCATGGCCGGATGAAAAACGTACCCAAATTAAACTGCCTACTGCTCAGGCCCAGAAACTAGAATATGCATATTATTAGTAGATTTGGATAGAAAACACTCTGAAGTTTCTAAAACTGTTTGAATGATGTCTGTGAGTATAACAGAACTCATGGCAGGCAAAAACCTGAGAAAAATCCAACCAGGAAGTTGAAAATCTGAGGCTGTAGTTTTTTAAAAATGAATTCCCTTTCCAAACTACAGTGACTTAGGGGTCATTTTGCACTTCCTAAGGCTTCCACTAGATGTCAACAGTCTTTAGAAAGTTGTTTGAGGCTTCTATGGTGAATTTTGAGGGAATAACAGCCGGTTCAAGCAGTGGACTGTCTGAGGTCATGTAGTTACTTCATGCGCATTCACGCATGGCTAGCATTTTATTTTTCTTCTGTAATGAATACGCTATTGTCCGGTTGGAATATTATCAATTATTTATGTTAAAAACACCCTAAGGATTGATTGTAAACATCATTTGACATGTTTCTACAAACGGTAATGGAACTTTTGAGCTTTTCGTCTATTGATTTGCGCTCCCGCATCGTGCCTTTAGAATAGTGTTCTGGACGCGCCAACAAAACGGAGGTATTTGGACATAAATTATGGACTTTATCGAACAAATGAACATTTCTTGTGGAAGTGGGAGTCCTGCGAGTGCATTCCGCCGAGGATCAGCAAAGGTAAGGAAAGATTTATAACACTAATTTAAAGTTTTGTTGATGCCATGACTTGGCGGGTAGCTGTACAGCTTGCATTGATGGCTGAGCTCTGTACTCAGAATATTGAACAATGTGCTTTGTCCGTAAAGTTATTTTGAAATCTGACACAGCGGTTGCATTAAGAACTAGTGTATCTATAATTCTTTAAATAATTGTTATATATTTTGTCAACGTTTATGATGAGTATTTCTGTAAATTAATGTGCACATTCACCGGAAGTTTTGGGAGGCAAACATTTTCTGAACATCACGCGCCAATGTAAAATGCTGTTTTTGGATATAAATATGAACTTCATCGAACAAAACATACATGTATTGTGTAACGTGATGTCCTATGAGTGTCATCTGATGAAGATCGTCAAAGGTTTGTGCTTAATTTTAGCTGTATTTCTGGTTTTTGTGACGCCTCTCCTTGCTAGGAAAATGGCTGTGTGGCTTTTCTTGTTTAGGTGGTGTCCTAACATAATCTAATGTTTTGCTTTCGCTGTAAAGCCTTTTTGAAATCTGACAATGTAGTTGCATTAAGGAGAAGTGTATCTTTATATATAGTCGTATGTTTGAGAAATTTGAATTATGAGATTTTGGTTGTTTTGAATTTGCCTCCCTGCTATTTCACTGGCTGTTGGGAGTGTGTCCCGCAGGTGGGACAGTCACGTCCCACATACCCAAGAGAGGTTAAAGCATATTGGATTACTGTCATTCATATTCCATTCACCCAGCTCAATGTAACATCGATAGGTTTAGGCTACTACGTAATACACAAATTTGCCCTAAACAAATCATGAGGTTGCTACAACCTAGCCTACAAATTAAAGTTTATAACGTAGCTGCACAGGTAGAGAGACAAATATTGGAGTAATCAAGGTGACAGAGAGTAACACATTCACATTGCACAATCTTGCCAGCATCTAGCTGATCTAGGGTGTAATTATTAGTCCAAACAGTTGCAAAACAAAACAAGAGTTTCTATTGGACAAATTAAGTTAGATCCATCCCTGTTTCATTCACTTGCATTATTATTTTTTTAATTTGTAATTTATTTGTATATTTTATTTAACTAGGCAAGTCAGTTAAGAACACATTCTTATTTACAATGACGGCTTACACCGGCCAAACCCGGACAACACTGGGCCAATTGTGTGCTGCCCTATGGGACTCACAATCACGGCCGGTTGATACAACCTGGATTCGAACCAGGGTGTCTGTAGAGACACCTCTAGCACTGAGATGCAGTGCCTTAGACCACTGCACCACTTAAGAAACCTTTTCCAATAGAATCGGCGGAATGAACACACCCCTGATCACCTGCACACACAGTTCACTTACATAGCAGCCACATACAAACAGCATCATCACTTTGCTTGTTGTATAATTCCTTCTCGCATCTACGCGCTCTCCTCCTCTCACCTTTTCCCTTTGCTTGTGGACTTCAGTGTAGTCTGTGACCAGGTGAAAAACCTCTCCAAGCCAAACCTTCCTAAGTAGCCTTCCCTTGTGTGATCCGGAACGGTTCATAGGCTCCTGCCCTATCTCCTGTTTCTGTAGCGTGAGGCAGCTTGACATAGAAGTACACACCCTGGACAGGATGCTAGTCTATCGCAGGGTCTTACCCCCAAGCTATCTCCAAAATGTTGATTGCCAAGCAGAGACACATCAGGTCCCATCTTTTCAGGCTTTGGTATGACTCATCCAGGAATTGAACTCACAACCTTCCAATCTCAGAGTGGATACTCTAACCACTGAGGCCACTGAGTTGGTAACCCAAACCTTCATACTATAACCACTAACCGCTACACACAGCCTACATTGTTGTCACCACCATAGTCAACATAGCTACACTATATATAGTATGTGGACACCCCTTCGGCTATTTCAGCTACACTCGTTGCTGACAGGTGTATAAAATGGAGCACACTTCCATGCTATCTCCATAGACAAACATTGGCAGTAGAATGAAGAGCTCAGTGACTTTCAACATGGCACCGTCATAAGATGCCACCTTTCCAACAAGTTAGTTAGTCAAATTTTTGCCCTGCTAGAGCTGTCTGTCTTCGATTGCAAAACTCACTACCAAGTTCCAAACTGCCTCTGGAAGCAACGTCAGCACAAAAACTGTTCTTCGGGAGCTTCATGAAATGGGTTTCCATGGCCAAGCAGCCGCACACAAGCCTAAGATCACCATGTGTAATGCCAATCGTCGGCTTGAGTGGTGTAAAGCTCACCGCCATTGAACTCTGGAGCAGTTGAAATGCGTTTTCTGGAGTGATGAATCACGTTTCACCATCTGGCAGTCCGACAGATGAATCTGGGTTTGGCGGATGCAATGAGAACTACCTGCTCAATGCATAGTGCCAACTGTAAAGTTGGTGGAGGAGGAATAGTGGTCTTGGGCTGTTGTTCATTGGTCGGGCTAGGCCCCTTAGTTCCAGTGAAGGGAAATCTTAAAACTACAGCATACAATGACATTCTAGATGATTCTGTGCTTCCAACTTTGTGGCAACAGTTTGGGGAATGCCTTTTCCTGTTTCAGCATGACAATGGCCCCGTATACAAAGCGAGGTCCATACAGAAATCCTTTGTCAAGATCGGTGTGAAAGAACTTGACTGGCCTGCAAAGAGCCCTGACCTCAACCCCATTGAACACCTTTGCAATGATTTGGAACACCAACTGCGAGCCAGCCCTAATTGCCCAGCATCAGCGCCTGACCTAACTAATGCTCATGAGGCTGAAAGGAAGCAAGTCCTCGCAGAAATGTTCCAACACCTAGTGGAAAGCTTTCCCAGAAGAGTGGAGGCTGTTATAGCAGCCAAGGGGGAACCAACTCCATATTAATGTCCATGATTTCGACGAGCAGGTGTCCACATACTTTAATAAAACCGAAAGCATACCTTGACTTGGAAGAGTTCCAATGTTGGATAGCCTTAGCCAACAAGCTATCATAAATAGCATTCCTCTCTGTTTGAGTCAGGTTGTTGATTAAGCTAAATTAGCTAAGTGAATTAGCTAGCTAGGTAAATAGAAGTGAAAGTGAAAAAATACTGCAAAATATGGCTAGCTCTCTCTTTCTGCTGCTTCTCCTTCATTTTAAGAAATTAATTTAATCCAAACTCTTCAACTATTATCTTTCTCTCTCTGAGTCAACGACTCACCTCATTGTATGCACTGCAGTGGTATCTAGCTGTAGATTATGCTTTCAGTACTAGATTCATTCGCTGATCCTTTGATTGGATGAACAACATGTCAGTTCATGCTACAAGAGCTCTGATAGGTTGGAGGACATCCTCCAGAAGTCGTCATATTTACTGTGCAAGTCTATGGAAAGGGGTGGAAATCATGAGCCTCCTAGGATATGTATTGAAGTCAATGTACCCAGAGGACAGAAAGAAGCTGTCCTCTGGCTCCACCATGTTGCTACCCATGATAGTCCTGTTTAGACTACTGTGGACCTTCATGAAAAACAGTGTGTTTTAATCAAATATTTGGTGAATTTATCTAAAAAGGATAACTATTTCACTATTTTTATGAAATTCACTAAATAGGATGATAATCCCCTTCCTCTTCTGAGGAGCCATCGCTGTTATAAATTGGTGTTGTCACGTTCTGACCAGTAAAGGGGTTATTTGTTATTGTAGTTTGGTCAGGACGTGGCAGGGGGTGTTTGTTTTATGTGGTTCGGGGTTTGTTGGGCTATGTGTTTATGTAGAGGGGTGTTTGTTTAGAGTGTTCCGGGGTTTTGGTTAATGTTCTATGTTAGTTCTATGTTAGTATGTTCTAGTTTAGTCTTTCTATTTCTATGTTTAGTTGATGGGGTTGACCTTCAATTGGAAGCAGCTGCTCTTCATTGCTTCTAATTGAAGGTCTTATTTAAGAGGGGTGTTTTTGTCATGGGATTTGTGGGTAGTTGTCTCCTTGTTTAGTGTCTGAGCACATAACAGGACTGTTAGTTGTGGTCGTTGTGTTTGTATACGTGTTTTGTTTGGTTTTTCCTTCTTTTTACCAATTAATGAAGATGAGTATACATGCTCCCGCTGCACCTTGGTCCAATCATTACGACACCCGTTACAGGTGTTCAAGGGGTAAGGTGAGCTCTACATTGTACTACTTCTCCAATTGCAACTTGAAAAGGGAAAGAGGCTATTGAGTAGCTAACAAACTATGAGAGAGGACAGTAGACAGTCTGAAAGTAGGCCAATGCCTGACTGTCCGGAGAGATAGACATATAACTGACAAACCTAGGCTCTCTCTGGACTTATTCCCACCTGGCGTGGTATAGAGGGGCAAGAAAGTGTCAGCTTCAAAGCTTAATATGAACTCATGAAACCATGGGGAAGAGTATGGAGCTGAGCCTCCCTGAAATGTATACAGATTATGTCGGAAGTTTACATCCACTTAGGTTGGAGTCATTAAAATTCGTTTTTCAACCACTCCACAAATTTCTTGTTAACAAACTATAGTTTTGACAAGTCGGTAAGGACATCTACTTTGTGCATGACACAAGTCATTTTTCAAACAATTGTTTACAGACAGATTATTTCACTTATAATTCACTGTATCACAATTCCAGTTGGTCAGAAGTGTACATACACTAAGTTGACTGTGCATTTAAGGACAACAAAATCAATGTATTGAAGTGGCCATCACAAAGCCCTGACCTCAATCCTCTAGAATTTTTTTGGGGCAGAACTGAAAAAGCGTGTGCAAGGAGGCCTACAAACCTGACTCAGTTACACCAGCTCTGTCAGGAGGAATGGGCCAAAATTCACCCAAATTATTGTAGGAAGGTTGTGGAAGGCTACCCAAAACGTTTGACCCAAGTTAAACAATTTAAAGGCAATGCTACCAAATACTAATTGAGTGTATGTAAACTTCTGACCCACTGGGAATGTGATGAAAGAAATAAAAGTTGAAATAAATCACTCTCTACTATTATTATAACATTTCACATTCTTAAAATAAAGTGGTGATCCTAACTGCCCTAAGACAGGGAGGTTTTACTAGGATTAAATGTCAGGATTTGTGAAAAACTGAGTTTAAATGTATTTGGCTAAGGTGTATGTAAACTTCCAACTTCAACTGTAGATAAGGACTGTGTGTAAAAAAAAAAAAAAAAAGCCAGTTCAAATTCCGACCCTACCCATGTAAAGAGGGTTGGATAGTATCTAGATAGTGTTTGTGTGGCTGAACGTTATGCTGGCATTGTAAAAAAAAAAGTCTAATAAATCAATTTAATATACACCATCACAATGAATCCATCATTTATTTAAGGCAGGTCTAAAGAAACATTCTGAGAAATACACTTTTTGTGCTTATGGAACATTTCTGGGATCTTTTATTTCAGCTCATGAAACATGGGACCAACACTATACATGTTCCGTTATATTTTGTTCAGTATATATTATTTGATTTTATAGTAAGAAAAATATAATTGAACTTAGCTGAATAAAATAGAAAGGATATATTTCGCATTCCAGAGCGTGTGATGTGGCTATGTTGACCATAAAAGTGATCATTTGAAACAGGTCCTATACACTAGATTTAGAGTTATCTGGCTACTTTAGTTTTGAATGATACAAATCTTAGAATGTCAGAAAACTAAACATACAGTGCATTCAGAAAGTACTCAGACCCCTTGACGTTCTCCACATTTTGTTACGTTACAACCTTATTAAAAAAAAAATTAAAAAATAATCCTCAATCTACACACAATACCCCATCATGGAAAAAGCAAAAACAGGTTTTCTGAAATTTGACAATTTAATAAAAAGACTAACCGAAATATACGTTTGCATAAGTAATGAGACCCTTTCCCAGTACTGTGTTGAAGCACCTTTAGCAGCGATTACAGCCTTGAATCGTCTTGGGTATGACGCTACAAGCTTGGCACACCTGTATTTGGGGAGTTTCTCCCATTCTTCTCTGCAGATCCTCTCAAGCTCTGTGAGGCTGGATGGGGAGAGTCACTGCACAGCTATTCTCAGGTCTCTCCAGAGATGTTCAAGTCTGGGTTCTGGCTGGGCCACTCAAGGACATTCAGAGACGTGTCCCAAAGCCACTCCTGCATTGTCTTGGCTGTGTGTTTAGGGCAGTTGTCCTGTTGGAAGGTGAACCTTCGCCCCAGTCTGAGGTCCTGAGCGCTCTGGTCAAGGATCTCTCTGTACTTCGCTCCATTCATCTTTCCATCGATCCTGAATAGTCTTCCAGTCGCTGAAAAACATCACCACAGCATGATGCTGCCACCGCCATGCTTCGCCGTAGGCATGGTGCCAGGTTTCCTCCAGACGTGACACTTGGCATTCAGGCCAAAGAGTTTCATCAGACCAGAGAATCTTGTTTCTCATGGTCTGGTAGTCCTTTAGGTGCCTTTTGGCAAACTCCAAGCAGGCTGTCATGCGCCTTTTATTTGGGAGTGGCTTCCGTCTGGCCACACTACCACAAAGGCCTAATTGGTGGAGTGCTGCAGAGATGTTTGTTCTTCTGGAAGGTTCTCCCATCTCCACAGAGGAACTCTGGAGCTCTGTCAGAGTGACCATCAGGTTCTTGGTCACCTCCCTGATCAAGGCCCTTCCCCCCTGATTGCTCAGTTTGGCCGGGTGGCCAGCTCTATGATGAGTCTTGGTGTTCCAAACTTCTTCCATTTAAGAACAATGGAGGCCACTGTGTTCTTGGGGACCTTCAATGTTGCAGAGTTTTTCTTGGTGCCCTTCCACAGATCTGTGCCTCGACACAATCCTGTCTCAGAGCTCTACGGACAATTCCTTCAATCTCATGGCTTGGTTTTTGCTCTGACATGCACTGTCAACTGTGGGACCTTATATAGAGAGGTGTGTGCCTTTCCAAATCATGTCCAATCAATTTAATTTACCATGGGTGGACTCCAATCAAGTTGTAGAAACATCAAGGATGATCAATGGAAAGGGGGACACCTAGTCAGTTGTACAACTGAATGCCTTCAACTGAAATGTGTCTTCTGCATTTTTCCCATCCCCTCTAAATCAGAGAGGTGCTGGGCGCTGCCTTAATCAACATCAACATCCACGTCTTCGGCGCCCGGGGAATAGTGGGTTAACTGCCTTGCTCTGGGGCAGAATGACAGATTTTTACCTTGTCGGCTCGGGGATTCGAACCAGCAACCTTTCGGTTAACCCAACGCTCTAACCACTAGTCTACCTGCCACCAACAGGATGCACCTAACCTCAATTTTGAGTCTCACAGCAAAGGGTCTGAATACTTATGTAAATAAGGTTTTTCTGTTTTTTATTCTTACAAAATTTGCTAAAATCTCTATAAACCTGTTTTTGCTTTGCCATTATGGGGTATTGTGTGTAGATTGATGAGGATTTTTTTTATGTATTCCATTTAAAAAAAAATGTCTAATGTAACAAAATATGGAAAAGGGGAAGGGGTCTGAATACTTTCCGAATGCACTGTATACAGTATGGGCTGCATGATGTGACTATAGGCTAAGATGATTTGAAAAAGTTGCAAAAAAATATTGCGCTCTGTTCCTTGCCTCAGGCTGCACACTCTGTTCTCTCATCAAGTGATCATATTTCCACCAATCAGACTATTCTCAATTTAATCTTGTCTTTACTAATATGTAACATTTATTTTGATTTAGAACGGCCCATTATCAAATGGGCAGGAAAAGAGTCAAGGGAAAAAGGCATGTCATCCATATGTACTTTCTTTTGATTGTTTCTGGATTATATGCATATCGGTTTTTTATTATTATTGCAAGGTATTACTGCACTGTTGGAGCTAGAAACACAAGCATTTTGCTGCACCTGCGATAACATTGCAAATCTGTGTACGCGACCAATAAACTTGATCATAATTTGAATATTTCACCCCATGAATCAACCACTGTTTGAGGAGCATGTAGCGCCTCTCTGCATGGCAGGTGATATTCCATCCAAACTCTGTATGCCATGGACTTGCCAAACCTGTTCCTGCAGCTAACTGTGCTTCATTTGGGAAACCAAGTGAAATCTGTTCAGGAACATCGAAAGTAACATGTTGCCACAACTAAACATATTTCATTAAACTGTTGACAGCCCCTCTCTCAAGAAAGGAATGAAGAAGAGAGAGAAAAGAGAAGGAAACACACAGTGAGATATTCTGTAGCTAACGGTAATGTGACAGCCTATTCATTATGAAAATATAAAAATGCCCAATTACTAGGCTATTCAAAATCAAGTACAAATTCACTATAATGATAGTAAGCCGCCCTGCACAATCAATGAACCAACAGCATCACCTAGGCTTATACATTCTCCCCCAGACTCAAGGAAAGGAAGTGTGGAGCGTAGCATAAGGTAAGCAGTCCATCCAGTATGCCTAATAATACAGTCCACACTCAAAGGCTACTACTAGAATTGGTTTAATTTTGGATTATATACCAACTGTGTACCAAAGACATCTTAAATCATTTTTTTTTTCTTTTTTTTCTGCCATGCATTATATGCTGTAGGCTATTAGGCTATGTATTGTATAACAACACAATCATTATTTCACTTCTGTTTTGGGAGGGAGCTTGGGCTCATATAGGCCTATGCTTATTCCACTCAGTTTTAACCTAGTGTTGAACTTTCTTCAAATTGATCATCACAGTGAGGTGAGTTTTAAAAGCATGATTCTGTTTTGATGATAAGTGTTTGATTTGGGTACTACTAACGCATGTCCAGAGTGCATAAGAGGATATTACCGTGACTCAACGGTCACATGGAATTTGACTGCGGTCATGACTCATGACTGCTGGTGTGGCTTAATAAGGTCACCGCTACAGCCCTAGTTCAAAGGCAGAAAGATGTACAATGGTTTGGGTTTCCTTAACTGACCTGAGGAGAATTTGAAGTGCAATGTAGGCTATGGTCCTGTGTAGCTCAGTTGGTAGAGCATGGCGCTTGCAATGCCAGGGTTGTGGATTAGATTCCCATGGGGGACAAGTACGAAAAAAGGAATGAAAATGTATGCACACTACTGTAAGTTGCTCTGGATAAGAGTGTCTGCTAAATTACTAAAATGTAAATGTACAAATGCTACTCAATGTACTGCAACAGTGTTGAGCTGCTTTGTCTTCAATGGATATTAGAATGCTTTAATGTTACATACTGGCATTTGTGTAATTACATATGAGTTGTATGGCTATGGGTGTATTGACCAGATACTGTGTGTATGGAAGTACAGATGTTTATCAAATCATTCCGAAATGTGTGGTCATGCTATGGTTGCTGCTAACGTAGGCTGTCATTGTAAATAATGATTTGTTCTTAACTGAATTGCCTAGTTAAATAAAGGTTTAAAAAAATTTATAAAAACGTTTTAAAAAAACATACAAATAGCCTCATGAGAAGAACATGCTATACAATATTGTCATGCCCACTAAGACTCCACAGCAAGCTATCGTGACTAACAGCAAAGGATGAGAGAAAATTTGAGTATTACATGCTCGTCGGGTAAGCCTCAAAATGACATTGACAAATGCTAAACTAATGCTGATGATAAACTGATGCACGATCAGCATCAGGATTAGCACGAAATATCAGGACTGTGTCAATGTTATTAGAGTGAATATGCATAAAGGCACAGTCACAACAAAAAATACTTTATTCCAAAGCTTAAACAGACCTTTCTTAGCTGGAGAGTAGATCTAAGTCGAAGAGAAAATGGTGGCGTGGTGTTGCATGAGCGAGAGAGAGATGTCTTTATTCTTTTGGAACTTGTGTGAATGTAATATTTACATGCCAATAAAGCCCCTTGAATTGAGAGAGAGAGAGAAAGTAACACAATGGCCTTGGTACGGGAACATAGTCTTGTTCAGACTTCAAATATCATTCTATACTGGAGAGTGAAAAACTGCTGCGGCTGTGCGTTTTTCTCTTCTTCAAGTTAGAGAGTGGATTGGTTTGACCTTGTCGTCTGAAACAAGAGAGCGTACCAGCATCAAGAGTGGATTCCATCTCCATGCCATCTCCCTCCACTATTTATTTCACCATGTCTATCCTAGTGGGCTTTTAACCACTAAGCAGATTGATCAACTTCTCTGGGGAAGTAAACTCAATCTGCACATCACCCAACTCCCACAAATCACTTAAGTACTCACTTGACTGACATTCTGATGAAAGATGGGCCGAGGGGGACAAATAATTTGCACAGGGCTAACATTGTTCAAGATTTAAAAGAGACACTAGCAATTTAGCGCAACTTCTCACAAACGGAACAAAGATCATATTAAACCTTTTCTTTGTGTTTTCTAAGTAATCAAAATATAATTAAAATGTGGTTAAACACTATTTTTAGAACACAAATTCACTACATCAGCTAAAATGTGGCCCGTGGAGGCATTTGGCAATTCTATCTTGGTTTGACCTGGGAAAAAAGTTCAATTTCAAATCTCCAGGACAACAGGCTCAACCCCCCCCCCCCCCATCAAGAGGTTAGAGGTCAATTGAATAATTGTCTTCTTCATTCAAGCACATGAGAAAGCCTTGAGGTCAACACTCCCCAACGTACATAAGACTAATTGATACAGCTAGCTTGCTAAACATCCCCCCACACAACTAGCTAGCTTGCTAACCCCCCCCCCCCACACACACACACATACCTCCAGTGCACTCTCATGGCTGTTATGACACATGAGGTAAAGTATGTGAGAAGACTCTGCTTTCATCTCCCTGCGGGGCAAACCTGAGCATAAAACACTGATGACATCTTAGCTGAGTCGGAGTCAGACATTTTGACACTGTGAAAATTCTCTTTAATTTCCACCTGAGGAACTTGAGAATTAATCAGGCCTGGGCTGCCTATCAGAACATAGCACCTCAAATCCTTATCACACTGTGAGGCTAAAAAGAGAAGATTAATCCATGCACTGGCTTACCATTTGAAATCACGGCTAAATCAACCCCCCCGCTTCAACTCAGCCCCGCAACTCTCTCAAATAAAACTTCTGACTTCAAGTCTCCACGGCTGGAAGGAGCCTTTCACATTGTAATTCCAGTACAGTGGCTACTATAGAAGTGACCGCCATCTGAGAGTTTAGAGGGTTATCAACCAGAGGTAGTAGGACAAGAGGAGAGGCATGAGGGGAAAGAGAACCACCAACATTCTTATTCCTCCCTCATCTGCAATTCTTTTTACCAGACTGCCCTCCCCTCCCTCTACACTGAAGTGTGTTGTTTTACAGCAGCCCTCCTCCACCTCCTCCTATTCTCTTTCGCCAAAGCCTGGGAATTTATTTGCAAATGGGCATTCCTTTCCCTATGTTAAATTGGGAGAGGGAAGGGGGCGGAGAATGGGTGCTTTCTCTCCAACCGCCTACTCTTTGAGCCGGGGTACAACAAAAAGTGGCACTTGCATGAAAATACAAACAGTGGGTCGTAAAGCTATGGTCTTCAAAATTGAGCTTCTGTTGGTTGCGAGTGACTAAATAGGCCAGGGTCAACTCTGGAAAGGAAATTGCTCTGGTGTTTTCTTCTCCCTCTTGGGGCTAGAGGGTTTCATGACCGGAGGCTCTCTCTCTGTCTTTGAGAGGGGACTTAAGGCGTCTGCATGCTTCCCATCCGAAACAGTTTGTGCGTAATATTATGAAAACATTTTGTGATGTTATGTTCGTTTTGGTCTTCAGCAAGGGTTGTTCGTGCACACATTTTTTCTCGAGGCAAGCCGAAGTCGGTAGCCGAAGTCAGTAGCCGGAGTATACTCCCCTTTGTTGGTCATTGGTCAACAGTAGGGTTTCTTCAATTAAGTGTTTGTCTTCATTCAACGATGCCAAAATTTGCACTTGAGAAATAATGCACCAAACATCTTATTTAGATGTAAAATTGTGCGCCTAAGATCTCTTCGGCAAAAAACTGAAAAATTACTGACAGATTTCTTTAGTTATCTTAGATTACTTCTGACTATTTTAAGGAAGTGTATATGTAGCAACATTTTAAAAAGTGTTTTTTTTACATTGGATAAAAGCAGAGACACAAAATGATATTTCATAAAATGGACCCATTCGTTCACACCCTCTTAAGCTTTAGCCCCACCCATCTCTTTAAGGGTTGATCCGAGCGTTCTGTCCTAACAACAGCAGTCAAGCACCAAAGTTAACTGGCCAACGTTGGATAGCTTGCTAGCTACTTCCAGACACAAATGAGAGAACAGATCACTGACCATTTTACTCGCATAGCAGAGCTGGTTAGGCTGTTTTTATGTTATCCAGAGTGTTGGTGACTGCAACTGTGCTGCTGGCAACAATTTACAGGGCGAATTTACTAGCTACGTCTATCAACAGTTGTCACAGTGACATTCTATTGAAATGGTTACTTGCATAGTGGAGTCTTTCGTTAAGACATAGGTAAACAATGAACCATACCCTGCATGAATGTGCAGGTAGCTAACCAACCAGGTTCAATATTAGCTAGCTAACATTGGGCTATAACTAGCAAAGCAAATGGCTCTGAGATACAACTAATAAGATCATACACGTAACGTTAGCTAGTTAGCTAACAGTACACTTGAAATGAAAATGACTTCCTGTCAAAATTAGAAATGTGTAATATCTGAAAATGTAGCTAGCAAGACTAGTTTACCGTATACATAATTTAACCTCACATCTTGCTGACAGTGCATGTTGGGGTATTTATTTTATTTTGTAATTATAAAAATAAGCTGTTACCATGTTCTAACATATGTTTCTGTTTCAAAGTTGTAACAAATGCACTCCATGGATAAAATTGATTGTACACTTGAATTTTAATATTTTTTGTTTTGTTTTTACATATAGCCTACAGTAACATAAACTAAGGCAAATACTATTGTGTGTGTTATTTGAACAACAAAAACAATTGTATTCTAAACATTACCAAATGATCATTTTTGCGATAGCAAATATTACATTTATTAATTACATTGTTAGAATGTTGCAGTAAGAATGACTGCTCATTAGCTTGAAGGGGGGGTCCCTCGAGGCTCAGCAGTTCTAGTATTAAGGAGAAAACCCATTGCACCGAATGACGGTCTACTGTTCATCTGCTGTTCGTTCACCGAGACATGTAGAATCGGTTTGCACTTGGTTTGCAAATTACCTGTACTCTGTTCAGAGGTGCTAAGTACTCTCGGCCGGCAAACACTACCAGTGTGTCCGTACCTTTAGAAGCCTCAAATGCAGAGAGCTTGCCTACGAATTGGAGCAGGTAAGTGATATTGAACAGCAAGAATCTGAATGTAGGCATACATTTATGATGTACAATATACCACAACCCCATCCATGAATTAAACTCATCATCCTTTTTCTAGGACTTTATTGATTCAAGTCATTCAAGAAACGGCAACATCTATCATGTTGGCCACATCCTTGGCAAGCCAACATTTTTATTGTGATTGTGTTAAATTGTGTTTGTGAAATAAAGATAGACATAGTTTTAAAAGGTGGTGGTAATATTTCATTCAGTACAGAAATTAGTAGAAGTGGAACATATTAACCCAAGGGGGCTCAACTTACCCTATCCTTATTCTCAATTTACCCCATACCTGGGTTAAGTTGTTCCAAGGGACCACTTTGTTTTCAGTAATGTTTACATGAATTCTGATTTATATACTGAAATATACTTAGATAGCTTTGTTAGAAATAATACTATATTTCCCTTGAAGTAGTGATGCTGAATGTAAAAAAAAAAAAAATGGGTCAACATGCCCCACTCTCCCCTACTAACACTGTCAATTGTACATGAGAGAGGGAAAGGAGGAGGAGGAGGGAGAGAATAGATCCTGGAATCATAAGCGAGATAGTGATGCTTCATGTGCTGAGTGTTCCAGGGCTTGTCACTTTGCATGAAGGCTACAGCGATACACAAGCCACCCTCAAGTCTTACCTCTGCTTAACTCTTTCTACATTTGATCCCACTGAAAACTAATTCAGAGAGATGCTAACAAGTATTTTCTTATTTCTTTATAATCATTAACCAAACAACAGCGACATCTGGAAAACAACTTTGCAACCGATCACGTTTCACAAAGAGCTGTCTGTTTCAGACTACAGGCAGTCATTTTTACTTAGCGTGGAGGCAGTGGTGTAAAAGGCAGATCACTAATAAATTGTCAGTGGAGCAACAGTGGAGCCCCTGCTTAGCTGTATCATATCACTGGGGCGTGTGAGACTGTATCCCAGAGTGAGCTCCTGGTTTGGGGGTTCCACTGAGACCAGCCCACCACCACCACAGCTGGGGGAGATAGCATCAGTTTTCTGTCCCACACAGTGGCACAGTCTCAGCATTCTTCTGGATTAGAGACCCCACCGGAACTAAAGACACAGACATACACGTGTGCACACACAAACTGCCCCTAACTCATATCCTGTCTGACCCACATATCCCCACAGAAGAGGAAAGGGGCCCAAAGGGAACTTGGTGGATATTATCAAGGCATATATTGAATGGTGTAGTAGGGGAGATATCAAATGTCTGGCTGCAGAGCCTGTTCCTGCTATCCGCAGCCGATTAAGTCAGGCTAACATCCCTATGCTCAGTCAGAGGCCCAGCCTTGATCTCTTTGTGCATTTGGCGCTTAGCGCCTGCCTGAACAACAAAAGAAGAAAGGCAACAAGGCAAAGTATGCAACATAGCTAGTTTTAAACTCACTCTGCAAAATTCACATTAAAGATGTACTCCTTAGAGTTTCTTATAAACTGGCAATACTGCTTTACAATACAAGGCAATACAAGGCACTAGGGATGTGTCCTAGGGATGGACACAACAGGAAATGGAGCAAAACACCAGCGGAGGAATTCGATGTGGAGAAAGATCTTCCCTTCTCGTCTGTACCTACTTCTCACTACTTCTCCCATATTGACATTCCTATTTGAGACTACAGGAATATTCAGTGGAAATCTGACAGGAACTTATCCTAATGACAGATTCCAAAGTCAAGGAATCGATGACAGCAGCTGACGAATTCTCCCCTACTCTGAAAGGAAACCAGTCACCTTGAGAAACAGAGGACGGTAAATTATGACTCAAACGATTGCCTGAGCCTTTTGAAGTGCTCAAGTCTGCAATGTCTGGCACCTGAGAAATACCAAATGGTCTCCCTGCCAATTTGTAGAATTCTGCCAGCTGCTTCGGGTGACAATTAGACTTCGGGAGGGCGCACACTTTTACTACGCATATCATTTTGGTTGTTGACAGTCAATTTGAAAATTTAGCTGCACTTTTGTGGCACCACTACCTGAGCTGCTTCAAAGCTGCATGACAGACAGACAAGTCCTTCAACGAACAGACACTTTTTCACAAGTAAATTGTCTGTTTTACCTACTGCTCTGTCTCATCTAATGAAAAGCAAATCTCTGTTGTTAGACTTCAGAGGATGGCTAAGGGGGAAGAGAGAAACAGAAGCGTGATAACTTCACTCTATGTCCAATCCTCTTTACCGTATGACATATATTTATTGTTTATTTGTGACATTTTCATCTGACCTTCACCAGAATGCTGAGCAATTATAACTGTCCACTGAATACTATACTGTTAATGGAAATGGAACTAAGATAAAGCTACTACCAGTACAACAGACAGACTATTGTTGTTGGCAAATAAGACTAGCTAGGAGTCTATTCTCTAATAGTAGTAGTAGTAGTAGAGTGACGGGAGATAGAAAGTGTGAGTTTAGTTAAATGACAAAGTCAACAGTGGAGGTGAGGAAGTGTGTCTGTGTGTGTAGCCAGAGTCATTAGACTGAGATCTCCTGATGGGAGTGTACACATGGCAGTGGGCCAATGCTGTTTGAAGTGCCCTTCAGAGGGGTCTAAGTTGGCCACTAGTTTACTTAGCGGGGAACTATCCAAATACAGCTCCATATAAGAAGACTATGATTAGGTTGTATTTATTTGCACCAAAGGTACCGTCAGTACCGTTGAAACTATTTCTTTAAAGTTTTCAATACATTTTAATATTTGTAGTGTCGTGTCTTTGGGTACCATTAAACTGAAGATATGTTTATCAATTAACTCCCTGTAATTATTATCACGCGATTAAACTGATTAATCGTTTAATTGTAATTAACTAGGAGATCGGGGCACCAAGGAAAATATTCAGATTACAAAGTTATAATTTTCCAAATATAACTTTCCTATATTATAACATATATTATAGTATAGGCCGATTTATCTTCTGGTTTAAATGGTGTATTTTACCTCGCGTCCAGTCTCATTCCAAACGTTGTAAATTGTTGTATCTGCACGAACCCAGTCTTTACTAAAATCATCCATACATCAATTGTCTTAAAATCATTTATTTACTACACTAAGTAATTAACAGAAAACATACAAACAGTAATTATCGTCACAAAGGATTGGTAGAGTAATGTGCCCTAATGGGCTAAACAGGCAGGGCGGCCTGTTTTGTTCAACAATGGATCATAAAAGTTCAGCTGAGGAGGTACACAGAGTTCATTAATATTAACAATTGATATGCTAATCCTTTGCACATGAACGCTCACTCATTCGGGAACTATTGCAATTAATATATATTTACGCTCAATGTGTCGTCGGGATCCTTGTTGAAGAGTTCTGTTCTGTTGGAGAGTCTCTCTCTCTCTCTCTCTCTCTCTCTCTCTCTCTCTCTCTCTCTCTCTGTTAGAATGGATCTTTCAGAGCGACATTCATTAATGTCGTCATAGAATGATGTTTCGTTGGTCTTCGCGTTCGATGATATAATTTACTTAGCTGCAGACTAATAATTAATATCAAAGACTTGTTCTTATTCTGTCGGTCTCGATAGTCTAAAAGTTAACCACGTGGTGTAGTTCACTTTCAGTAGAGGAATTGGATGGTAAAACCTACTGGCCAACTCACTAATGGAGTGGAGGCCTGGTCTAAAGAAAGTAAATCAAGGTGGGGGGGGTTTATAGGTGACCCTAGAACAGGCTTGTCAAATGACGCCTGGTCCTGTCTGTGTCCCTGGGGGGCGTGCCGATGACTGAGTTAAGCTTGGTACAGAAATCCAATTCTATCACATTGACATCAGTACATAGCATCTCAATGTATTACAAATAGCTTTATCCTTATTAATACATTTTATACAACCATTATGATGCAAGTCTCATCGCTGAGGCTATTATATAAACAGTTATGGTAATATGGCTATATTGTCTCTTCTGAGTATCACAAAATTGTACCAAGCGGACCAGTTCGTAGCTGGATTCTTCACCAATCTTCCATACCTTCTCCAGAACACAAATGTCGCTCGGTTCTCCAATTCTATGAGTTGGAAGAATTTCCTTTGTCTCTCTATGAAACATGTGGCAGGAGATTCTCCTCTTAGAGTTTTTACAACCCTTTCACACAGGGCCTGGGTGGTTGGGGAAGGTAGGTTGGGGGATGGTACAAAGGGGAGGGGGTCAACTGTCCTCCCTGTACCCGAAGAGGCCAACGTCATGACAGTAGCTATTTTTTAAGTAAATGATTGCAGTCAACTTGTGCAATGAGTTATGAGATAAAGGTGTTCGTGTTCGTATTTCACCTGTCACATTATTTTACATTATGAAGCTTCCATGGTTCCCCAGAACAGTTGAGCCAGTCACGTATTTGTTTATAAATAGCACAACTGGATAAAGCGGTAGCAGGTGAGTCCAGCTGTGTATTGACAGTGGTCGCGTTTTATATTGAAAGTCAACTGTGCATTTTTCCTTCTATAGAGTGATCAGAGACGTGCAAATACAGTTGAAGTCGAAAGTTTACATACACCTTAGTCAAATACATTTAAACTCAGTTTTTCAAAATTCCTGACATTTAATCCTAGTAAAAATCCCCTGTCTTAGGTCAGTTAGGATCACCACGTTATTTTAAGAATGTGAAATGTCCAAATAATAGTAGAGAATGATTTATTTCAGCTTTTATTTCTTTCATCACATTCCCAGTGGGAGAGAGGTTTACATACACTCAATTAGTATTTGGCAGCATCGCCATTCAATTGTTTAATTTTGGTCAAATGTTTCGGGTAGGCTTCCACAAGCTCCCCACAATAAGTTGAGTGAATTTTGGCCCATTCCTCCTGACAGAGCTGGTGTAAGTAAGTCAGGTGTGTAGGCCTCCTTGCTCGCACATGCTTTTTCAGTTCTGCCCACAAATGTTCTATAGGATTGAGGTCAGGGCTTTGTGATGGCCACTCCAATACCTTGACTTTGTGGTCCTTAAGCTATTTTTACCACAACTTTGGAAGTATACTTGGGGTCATTGTCCATTTGGAAGACCCATTTGCGACCAAGCTTTAACTTCCTGACTGATGTCTTGAGAGGTTGCTTCAATATAACCATGCTTCACAGTTGGGATGGTGTTCTTTGGCTTGCAAGCCTCCCCCTTTTTCCTCCAAACATAACGATGGTCATTACTGCCAAACAGTTCTATTTTTGTTTCATCAGACCAGAGGACATTTTTCCAAAAAGTACAATCTTTGTCCCCATGTGCAGTTGCAAAACGTAGTCTGGCTTTTTTATGGCGGTTTTGGAGCAGTGGCTTCTTCCTTGCTTAGCGGCCTTTCAGGTTATATCAATATAGGACTCGTTTTACTGTGGATATAGATACTTTTGTACCTGTTTCCTCCAGAATCTTCACAAGGTCCTTTGCTGTTGTTCTGGGATTGATTTGCACTTTTCGCACCGAAGTACGGTCATCGCTAGGAGACAGAACGCGTCTCCTTCCTGAGCGGTATGACGGCTGCATGGTCCTATGGTGTTTAAACTTGCGTTCTATTGTTTGTACACATGAATGTGGTACCTTCAGGCATTTGGAAATTGCTCCTAAGGATGAACCCCTTGTGCCCCCTTGTGTACTAAGTAGGTAATACCGTAAATTCCATGGTGAGACGGACGGTATGACGATATGAAAGTCTGAATACCGCCCAACCCTAATACTCAGTATACCAGAGAAAACATGTGTTTTTATATGTGTGTTTGTGTGTGAGTGTGAGAGTTAGGTTACATGGAGGAGACTACTGGGTAGTTTGGTTCATCAGGCCCTAGTCTACGCGTGAAGTTATTGAGGGATGATCATGTTTTGGTAATGTGAAGGTAGGAATTACAGAGTATAGAACCTCTGTATCTGATAGAAAAATGACTATGTGAGGTGGGGAGATTATGAATAACAAAGGTCCAATGATTGAACCCTGTGGAACGCCACAGGATATCTTAGTAGATGGTAGATGCACTGGTAGATCCACAACCATTTGTGTATACAAATTGTTCTCATTCATAAACATAATTATGTAGCCATTTATATGTATAATCATTAAAACCATAATGCAATTCAGCAAGTCATATTTCATGATCAACAATGTCGAACACTTTGGATAAATCGAGAAAGGTCTATTTACAAGTTGTAAAAGAGCCATATTAGTGCAGTTTTTACGAACACCAGTTTCTCAAAAACATGGTACATTTTACATTTAGCAGACGCTCTTATACAGAGCGACTTACAGTAGTGAATGCATACATTTCATTTTCATTTCATACATTTCTTTTTTTCTTCGTACTTGGCCCCCCGTGGGAATCGAACCCACAACCCTGGTGTTGCAAACACCATGCTCTACCAACTGAGCTACGGGGAAGGCTATGGTAGTATAGCTATTAGTCAATCATTTGTAAAAGATCTTGGATCCCCAGATGTATAGTGGGGGTAACTTTGGCTATTTTTTTATCTTGAGGAACAATACCAGTTCGCATTGATTTGGTGAAGATATTCTGTACTTTAATCGAGGAAGACACTGAATTCACCAAAGAGGTACCAATCTCATCATGACCTGCCTCTTTAAGTTATCAATTACCTCCATCACCTGCATTACATCAGATGGATCAAACTGAAGCAGAGAAGGGAAATGTCCATTAATGTAATCACAGGGATTTCCATATATATTTCTGATTTTCTTTGTCAGAGTGGAACCCACATTCACAAAAAAAGTTATTAAATTCACGAGATAACGTCAGGATGATACCGGGCTGAAGTGGTGCACAACACAACCCCACACACACAAACACATAAGACTGATAAATAGCTAACAGAATGGCTACACAGACTATCTGAGTTCACCCTTGTATTTTATTTTTGCTCTTTCTCTTTGCACACTCAGAAGGCTCTACACACTTATGCATGCTGACACTCCAGCACACACATGACATGCACACACATTTATACTGACTCTACACACACTCACATACAATCATCATTCACACTACTGGTACACTGTATCATATATCCTGGCGCCTAGTCACCTTACCCCGAAACATATCTACCTCTATCACTCCAGTTTCCCTGCACATTGTAAATATGGTATTGGAAATGGCTTCTTACTTCTCGTGTTCTTCTTATTTCTATTTCTTGTGTGTTTTTGTTCTACCTTATGTTATTGTTAGTGCTACATTGATATTGATTACCACATTGTTGGGTTTGGAGCTTGCAAGAAAGGCATTTCACTGTACTTGTGCACGTGACATTAAAACTTGAAACACACCAAGAGTATTGATTGAATTTGAAAACACACAACCCCACATAAAATTGGCATACATCCACTCATGGACAAACACATACAGAGCAAACACACAGTGCATTCAGACACATCTACACAAAGCAAACAAACACACAAACTGTCTTCCATTTGACTACCCTAGACATGCTGCCTCTCTGTGTGACTCCCTGACAGACAGACAGGGGGGCCTTGTGAGGTCTGGGCAGGGCAATGGGGGGTGGGGGGGGGGGCTGTGTGAACAGGATGCCTGAGAGGAGTAGGACAGCTCCTCTACTATGTTCCAGTGCCCACGCTGTCTTCATCACCACAGTGCCGCGCAGCCACACAGGTCACTCCCCCTGTGTCTCACATATGCTCTCGCTCACTCACTCACACACACACACACACACACACCATTTCTTATAAAAGGGCATTTTCAAAACACTTGGTGTTACATGCTGTAGACAGTGCATTAAGGATGTGCCCCATGCCAGGGGGCAACAAGGGCACAGAGAAGTCAAGACTCCTATCAGGAAAAATTGTGTTGGTTATGGGCATATGGTATAGGTTAGGGGTTATAGGTGTAGGTTTAAGGTTTCAAAATTCCAGTAAAATTCCCTGGTTTTCCAGAAATAGATGAATGTGTATTCACAAACACATAACAGAAGGACTGCAGATATTGCTTAATGTTGCATTAACACAGCAATAGCAGGGAAAACATCCTATTTACTTTGCCATTTCATGCAAAGAAAACTATTAATTTGCTATTCAATCATTTCAACCGGTATCTATGAAATTGAAAACACTTTGAGAGCCTCCGCAGACAAAATGTGGAGGGGTGAGACTTCCAGAGTTTGAAATGTCTTCTTCCTCAGCCTACATCACACTGTTCTGCATATAACTACACATAGTCCTCAAGTAGCAGAAGTTTAACGGAATATGCAGAAAATGTTGTTGACAGCTTGAGTTGACAGTGACAGGATAAAAATCCATTCTATGAATTATATTCCTATGCCGACAGCAACAGGACATAAAATATATTCTATGCATTGTATTTCTATGGTAAAACTGAAAAAATACAGAGAAACACAAAGCCGTAACAGTCATACATTGTCACTTTCGCTCTTTTTTCTCTCTCTCTCTCTGTCCATTTTAGTGCATGACCAGCGCTAGGGGTCAGCGTCCACGCAACGTTTTATCAACGTCCATACAACCACTGGACTACTGGAACTAATGCCTACGGCCATTAAGCCGTCTGCGACTTGGGGCCCCGGCCCAGGGGCCCGTCAGATTGATGCCACGCTGGTATTGTTGAGGGCCCTGTGGCCCCTTTTCACTTCGGACAGCCGCGCTGGAACACTTCAAGGTCTGGAGAGAGGTGTTGTCCGCAGTCACTGTTAAAAAAATGTCCCCTGTGGTTTGGTTTGTTTCTTTTGATGACCGGATGAACTGGATACCTCAGCCCTATCTGACAGTGGCAAAGAGGTTAGGGTGCCTCTTTTTAGCCCTCGGAATAAGAATGTGTCCGACCTTCATATTACTTTCTGCCTCTTGATGGGTATTTTAGTGTGTGCTTATGATAACGGACTTTGGCTGATGACAATTAGCAGACACATGAGGAATATCATGATCGTCTTTAATAGTGAGAGTGATTTAGATTTTGAACATGTCTTTATGCTTGGTTAGCTGAGTCATGCTGATGGATGATGATGGTGATGGATCAACTCTACAGCTCATGCCAACGCTTCCCAAGCTATCGACAGTTTGTTTGATCTGCTTGATAACAGACGAAGAGAAGAGCGATGAGGGGGACTGTTAGTGTGTCAAATCAAATCACATTGTATTTGTCACATGCGCAAAATACAAAAGGTGTAGGTAGACCTTACTGTGAAATGCTTACTTACAAGCCCTTAACCAACAATGCAGTTCTAAGAAAAATAAAAGTTAAGAAAATATTTACTAAATAAACTAAAGTAAAAAAAGTAAGTAACACAATAAAATAACAATAATGAGGTTATATGCAGGGGGTCGCGGTACCAAGGCAATGTGCGGGGGTCCAGATTAGTCAAGGTAATTGAGGTAATATGAACATGTAGGTAGGGATAAAGTGACTATGAATAGATAATAAACAGCGAGTAGCAGCAGCGTAAAAAAAGCAGGGTCATTGCAAATAATCCAGGTAGCCATTTGATTAACTGTTCAGCGGTCTTATGGCTTGGGGGTAGAAGCTGTAAAGGAGCCTTTTGGACTTGAAGCTCCGGTACCGCTTGCCGTGCGGGAGCGGAGACAACAGTCTATGACTAGGGTGGCTGGAGACAATTTTTAGGGCGTTCCTCTGACACTGCCTGGTATAGACGTCCTGGATGGAAGGAAGCTTGGCCCCAGTGATGACCTCGGCCGTACGCACTACCCTCTCGCACTACCCTGTGTGTGTGTGTGTGTGTGTGTGTGTGTGTGTGTGTGTGCGCGTGTGTATGTGTGTGATCTGAGAGGCAACAGAGAGCAGGGGCGTCATGCACCGCAAAAATCTAAGGGGGCACAAAGTACGTGAGGATGGCTGGGGGGCGGTCCTAGTTGGAGAATGTTGCATTTTTCAAACACCTGAAACGGCTTTTCTTTTTCCTGCAATCTACAGCCTTAATCATTATACTTATTTCTATGTAAAAAAACAAACAAAAAAAGTGTATTTGTCTGCATATCTAAGCATACTTCTTGAGCTGTCTGTTTACTCCTGACTTGGGTAAAAGATTGAAAGGAATGTCAGTTTTATTCAGTACATTTAGTGATGTCTTGCTTTTCTAAAGGCTACCAACCTTGCCAGACAAGCTAGCTACTCTAACTTTGGTAGCTAGTTATGAGGTTGGGAGATTGAGAACCTATCTGGGCTAGCTAAACCAACTTCATAAAATTGCTAGGTGGCTAGTACTATTACAGAGAAACAACAAAAACAAAAATGAAATATAATAATAATAATAATAATCTGAGGGGCACGTGCCCCTGTGCCCCCTATGGGCATGACGCTTCTGACAGAGAGGGTTCTGACTGTGTCTTACCTAACGTTCTCCCTCTGTCTTCTCACTGCCTGTCTCTCTGATGTGTCTCGCTGTCTGTAGATCTTTTTAGATCTTATCAAAGTGACGATTTTAGATCAGAACCGAGATGATTAAGGTGTCTGGTGTCCTCACTTGGGGATGCGGCTCTCTGTCTACTGTATGTTTTATGGGCTGGTGGCAGTCAGACGTCTTAGACAGTGTTTACAACAGACAAACAGGAAAAGCCTGGTCTATGGTAGGCTAGTGAGGGATCCCTGTTACCCATCAAAAGTCTCCATTATTCACATCACCATTTAGGAAATGACTCACTGAGTAATGGTGATGACAGATAGATGCATAGCTTAGCTAGTGGTTTCTATTGTAGCTGTACGCACGCACTCTAGACCCATAACATAAGCCATTCTCCACCCAGGCCTGTTCTGGGATGTATGTACTGTAATTACATCAAAGGTTTGATCCTGGCTTTTTGGCCTCATTTGGCATGTTTGGGGACAGTCATGAGAAAACTGACAGCTGTTCTGAGGCCATTTTCCAGTGACTTTAAAAGGAGCCGAGCAAACACATGGCCCTCTCCCATTCAGTCATTCAGGAGACTGAAAACAGGGTTGACAAACTAGCAACTGGGTTGATTGAACGTCACCCAACTGACAAACTGAAGCCAGGCCTTGAAACTCGACCCTGGCCCCCATTTAAGGCTCTTATCAGGTGTGAAAAAGTGATGGGCGATAGCAGGATGGACCTTCACCGCATAGCGAGAATGGTTGGTGGAGACTTTTTGTTGAAAGGTGACATGTACAGTGGAAAACAGCTTGCATCTTAACATGGACACTTAGGATAACAATTATATTTGGACTTAGAGAGGTAAATCTGGTGGAAAATTACATTGATTCGATTTGAGGTTATGGGAACATTGAATTAGGAAGATTTGACAAAGCTGTGAACGAGTGTGCATTCAATGTAGCCTTGTGGCCGCATTGGAGCATCTAGAGTCATTGAAGGAGTATTTTCCCAGATGTTGTCACGGTCTGGGTTCATAGCCTATGTTTACAGCCTCGTAAAAGCCAGCTCAGCAGTATAGGGCAGGGTCCCAGACACCATGCTGTCGGAAAATGACAAAATCCCAGTCATTCCTGTTAAATCGGCACCAGCATACGACCAGAAATCCTCCCAGTGGCCATACGACATGCAATGGGGATAGCGAGTTATGGTAACTTAGTTGTATGAATCAACAGGCTGCGTTTCCCTTGAGAACAATCCACCTTCTGTTACAAAACTCAGTGAAATTATACTGTGATTGGGACATACTGTATCCATCTTTATTACACACAACTGCAACATTCAGCTGTTCGAATTCTGGCCCTTTCTCCTCTCATTAGTTATTCAAGAATATAGCTCTTGAAGACAGTCACAACAGAGGTCAACATGTTGCCAAGGTCCCCATGCCATCCATTTTTCCTCTCTTAAGCTCGTTTGCATAATTTAAGTGGTGTCCAACCCAGTGGCATCACTGAAGAGTTTTTTCTGTGATTGTTCAAGCGTTGTCAAGGTGGCCTCATAGCCTAAACATTTCTCCCTTCACGGATATCTTTTCCTTATTTAAAAAGGTACATGATATATTTTCCTCATTTATAGGTACAGCCAGTAGCCTGCGTTTAGCTGAGAAACGGATGGATTAAGGATGCGCATCTATGGGCATTGTTTATAATGTCTTAATCAACTTTCTCAATTATCAATGTTTTGAGCAAAATACAACAATTTGTCATATTATCTTCTTATTCAAAATCACTCCACAATATTTTTTTACTAGGCCTATACCGAGTCGAGTGTAAGTGAATTCGCGTCTGTCACAGAAGCCTTGCGCGCAAAAATAATTGCCACATTTCGTTTCATTGGTTAATGGACCGAGAGTGTCACCAAAAACAAATGCATCACAACGGATAACACATTTATAGTCAAACACATTGAGCATAAAATATAAGAAATAGGAGAATTGTATCATGCATTGAACTTACCAAAAACCAAACCAATAAGCGCAATAAAAACCAATAGGGTATCCAAAGTGAAGCGAAACTCCATTACCCTCTGGTGTATGATAAAGTTGTCTTCAAAGGTATCCCGCACCAAAAAAATCTAAATTATCCAAATGGGGTATAGTCAGTCAAGTCTACAGAAGTGGCATCCGACAACTTTGGAAAGTCAGCCCCACATTTTCGGCCAATTTCCACCACCTAACCACTAGCAACATTACAACTGATTAAAAAAGCCTACATAAGACATTCTGAAGAATTCGTTCCTTTCGGCTTCTACTTATATCATGTATTCCTCTGATAATGTCCTGCAACAGGCGCGGAAGGATGGCAAAATTACGCGTCTGGATATGGTCGGCACTAGAATATGCGCTATTTTCTTAGTTTTCTCTGCCACTTTCACCGTATTGTTGATGGGAATGTTTCATAACTCCGTCCCTCTGTATTGAGAGTCAACTTCCTCATCAAAAAGGTATTCTTCTGATAGAGTATGTGCAGTTTAATTCTTGATAGAGACTTTCATCCTTTCTCTGTGTCTCCCATTTCCTCCTTACTCTTGAATGAACAGAATTACAAGTACTGTTATCGGCAAAACGCTCTCGTGGCTAAAGCCCACCCCCTAGCTCCTGTGTATAGTAGTCGAAACAGTGAACACTTAAAGAGACAGTGAATAAATATTTTGCATAACTTTCTTAGAACTGACCAAAATTACACACAAATTGCACACAACATGTTGCGCATTTCGAGACTGTAGGTATAATTACGCCAATGCCTTTACTTCAATCTAAATATATATAAAAAATACATGTTTCAATAAATAGACATAATAGTTGCATAAGTAAATTCAGTGCATACAAATCAATCAGGTATGGGAAATAAAAACGCTTAACTTTTCCATGACCCATCCAGAATTGAAAGCAAGTCTAAGAAGCTGTATATCTGTTCTATGTGCACTATTTCTATGCTTTCCCTTCTAAATGTTCTTTTAGAAAAATACAGCGTTTTAGATGGTACAATAATTCTCTACACAATGACTGCTTGTTTTGTCACATAATCTGAAATTAGGTGAACTATTTAAAATTTTAGCAACCAAGAAATGACAGAGTGATTTCTGCATATTGCACCTTTAAAATACGGTCTACAGATCAGTAGAATGTACTGGTCTCAACTAATTTCACAAAAATAGGTCAGATAGTGTCAAGATAATATTTTCACTTGAAATTTTATGAATGTCATTTATCAGTCAAACAATTTGTGTTAATTAGTAAGGTTGTAGGGAGATTTTGTATTGCCAGTTAGAGGGTTCAGTTAAGATGCTTTCAGAATGCTAGGCCTATAATCATAGTTTTCTATCTCTATGGGGTATGTTGATTCAAAATATTCACATCAAAATGCATACATTATTCAACGTGCATTTCATTTAGCCTGCCATAACATTTACCTTGAGATACTGGCATCAATCACGTGATCGTGGAATGAATTAAAATGTAAACGTATCATATGCCTTATATGAAAAGACACACACCAGGCTTCACAATCACATTGAGTAGGCATTAGGCCGATATGATGTTATTTACACAGAGCAGGGAATAAAATAGACCATTCTAGAGTCTTAACAAACCCCACCGTGCTGAGAAAATGTCACTATACCTATCTGAATGAGGGCTGTGTCTTGACTTGATGGAATGCGAAAGGCAATATTACATGTGCTTGGATAGGGGGAAACTGCAGAGTATAAGACTCGACAGAGCAGGACATAGTAGGACCCATCAAGTCCCGCGGTGGGCAATAATAACGGAGTGATTTGATAGAGTGCCGCTTGGCCAAATAAATATGACTTATTACAAAATACCCAAGTAAACGCGGTGCTTGACATTCATAGAAATGCTTCTGGAGATGGTATTTACTGATCTGCCTGTGCATAGGGACTGGGATGTTATCAGGATTCCTTGGTATTCTGGTGTAGGCCACCATTGTAGATTTCTCAAAAAAAGTGTTTCTATTGTAAATTCCTAACTTACAAATCCATGCATTCAAACACAATCTACACAATCTAACAACATTTAGCTTGAAATGCATCCTTCTCCTAAAGCACAAAAAATCCAAGGATAGCAACCCTAACTTTGAATACCCTTGATATCGCCCTCATGTTTCATGCATGTGCATGTTTAACTTAATTGCAAAAACTGATTCATTGAGCTCCAGTGCGTAATTGAATAAAACATGATGATGCAGTCCCTAAATACATTTTAGCTCATCTGTGACGGATGCCGCTAGTTTGGGGCCCCCATCAAACATTTGGCCAAGCTGTCAGCGAAATGGTGCAGTCAATGAATTTAGATGAATTATCCGGCATTAGATGTCGTATTATGGCTGACAGCTTATCAACATGGTTGGATGCTGTGTCTCGGCCCTAGAGGTACTTCAATTTTTAGCGGGTGATCTTTCTATTGCTGTGCCTCTGCTTCATTTGTCACGCCTTGCTGTTTGAAGTAAATTATCATTGTGGATTACAAATGCTAAAATGGATGAGCATGACCTTTTTGGAATATTTGACGAGACGCCTTTGGGGGTTCTCTCTCTCTCCCCCCTCCTTTCTTTTCGTCATTAGCATTCTCCTAACCTTTTACGTAAAATCTCCTAACCTTTGTCGTTAGTTCTCCTAACCACCAATTCTCCCAGTAATTCTCCCTTGTTGTTAAGACGTAACAGAGAAATACGTATAATACTATACATCCTCCAAGATGTATGATACGTTACGTCATCCAATTCGTATGATATTGTACAACCACTATTCCATTCATAATGTATCCTAACCTAACATGTATGTCATACATACCAAATCCTACGAATTGCCCTGAGATCTGGTTGAAAGTTCATTCTAGCCTTGAAAGAGTAAACCAGAAAAGATCTTCTCAGAATATTGTGAACTGAGATCAGAATGCAAATAGCTTAACTAACCTTAATTGCTTTGCGCAACACGGTTAGCCATGCATAATGATTGCTGGAAAGACAGACAGCGTCAACAACAACTTGGAACCGTATACATGAACCATACATACAACCCCCAGAACATCACACAACACACATGACCATCACATGGCCCGGCTCAGAAGTGACAATATGTCTAATATGGCTAATTAATCCAATGACTGTGGACTGGGTTTCAGCATGTGCCAGTGTATCATGATTTATTGCCCCAGATCAACCACTCACCATTAAAGCTGACAGCTCCAATTGGACTTTGGCCAAGCAAGTCTGTCGAGCACATAGCCCCTTGGTTGTGGCACTCCAAAGCAAGATCACATGTTATGTGGAATGTGGAAAATAGTTGTTTTGCATGACACAGCAATAATACAGAATTATTCAAATTATTGAAGTTCCATGTTTGTTTGTGCAATAGTTTGTTGCAATCTATTTCCTCTTAATTTGAGCTATGTCTTTTTAGCTTGTAAATGTTCACCCTTTCACAAAGGGCCTCATTGTTGTATATACTGCAGATCTGCCTCTGCCAAGCCTTGCCATTTCATTATTTTTCGCTGCTATCCAACAACTCAAGTGTCCACACATATTGCAGAGAAATCAAACTGTGATTGCCATGGAGACTGATCAAAAACGCTGCCTCAATAGTACTTGACTGCATTTCACAAACTACTCTAAACGTTTGCTGGAAATTATGTTAAGGCCATTGAGTTAAGTATATTATATGTAAATGTCATGAGCCACTCTTCAGTGTTTTGTTTTCCAAATTACCTGCCATTTTATTTATGTGTTTACTACATGACTCTGCAAGGGTAACATGTATAAAACAAATGTTTTGTTTACACCATCGCTTCATGCTAGCTACCTGTCATTTATTGAAAACTGGAAGCTTTTGCCTGTGAGGGGAGTCTTCCAGCTGTTTTTACAGCACCCAAAAACTGTTAATGGATTTTGTTACTTCTGGGAAAAGGTATGTCCAATTGCTACTGCTACTGCATAAATACTACAATGCAGGTTTTAATTGAGCCTACATTGGTGTGGTTCAGGACAAAAGCACACTTAGTAACCTTTATTTTAGGTGGTAACTGCACATCTATTCAACATTTCTGAGGTAAAAAAGTTAGCATCTCTCTGTGAAGATTTTGATAATAGCTTTCCAAAGCATTTATACACATTTTAAAGTATTCCCTTATTTACAAAGCATATAATTGCCGAACACGGGGCCCATTCAATTCATTAGCCCACCCAATATCTTTGGGGTGTAGTTATATTTGAACTGTGGTTCTTCAGAGAGAGCACAGTGCCTTTAAGGTACAGATCCCTGGTCGGAAGTCGACACTCGCCCAGCTGTTGCCTTGATTTATCCGTTCTTCCTCACAAACATACATTTTATTGTGCCAGTGAGTTGTCACTTTATGACTGTTATTTTAAAGTAGCTTTAAACTACTGGCATTCAAGATCATAATGGGAAGTCAATTATGTGGTTCTTCTAGCCACCGCACTACTCTAAATGGCTTGGAAACACAAAATTGCAAGTGCATTAAGATAACGTCAGCAACATATAGTACAGCAAGCCTCTACTGTATGTTGCCATTAACAATCCCTGGCATTTTTCTTAAGTGCATTATCTGATTGACCGGACATTGTAAAAGACAAAAATAACTCACAAAGAGCATTGTTTTTTGTCATTATGGGGACTTCACATGCTGGCTGATCTTGTCAGGGTAGAAATGTAAGTCACATATTTCCATGTAATGTATGGACATTTCTTGAAATGAATCCCATGCAAATCTGTTACTTTCTGTTTCTCACTATTCCATCTCTAATAAGCAAGCCCATATCTGTCAGCGCCTGTTAATGGAGCCGCTGGCCCTTTAAGGGGCTCCTCGGATTCTATTATAGATTAATTGATTAAGAGGGTGGCGCTGGAAAATGACAATATATCTCTTCATTGATCTGCCTTTCAATTAGATTGGCTGCTACCCAACCACCCTAAGGGAGGGAGAGAAAAGGAGAGGTAGAGAATAAGAGAAAGCAAGGGATGCTGTTCTGGGGGCGCCCAATTTCCTGTTTCTCTTGATTTGGTCTCTCTCTTTCGCTCTCTCTCTTTCTCTCTCTCTCCTTCTCTCGCTCTCTCTTTGAGCCTTTTTTGTGAGGCCCCAACGTTAATTGTTGGGCTGTGAAGCGAGAACGTCCCTCTGTTCTCCCGAGCTCCCTGTGAATAGGAAGGAAATTGGTGTATAGAAAAGGTGCTGAGACCCCAGCCTTCTGTTTGCCACCCAAATTATGATATGGCAGACGACCTGAGAGCCAAAGGCGACATTAACTCTTTGTCTTTCAATGGGATCCAATGGGATTTAACCATTAAAAGGGCAGAAATTAAACTGATTTCAACCGCTAATTGTATAATGAAGGATTCATTTTGGCATGCAAACACAGCGTTGGTTAGTTTGTGATTGTACATGACTGAGCAAACCATTCAAGATATGCATATCCCTCAAAGTATTTGAGGTTACAGGAAGTACATGTGTTGTTGATTAAATTGTGGTTGACGTCAGTGATGGTCGAGCCTGAATGTCAATCTATCTCAAGATGGACGCCTTGCCTGGTTCCACAGTCACAGAGGGTAGGAGGGCCAAAGCAAGCGCCTGCGTGCTCAGTAATTTGGCCCCAGACTGTGTGCAGGTCCTAGGCTCTAATGACGCGCTCCACATCCCCTCTTTCCCGCCCTCAACTTCTGCTGGCCAAATTGGAGCTCCCATCATTTTGTTTCCCTGGAGATTAAATGACTCTTCCAATTCCCACAGTCTGTGCCTGGGCTCCGAAAGGCGAGATGACAGCAATTATAGCCCCACACTATCCTAACAGTGATGGGGGAAAGCTGCTCCCACAAAGCTGCCTGTGTTTTGTCTGACTGCTACACTGAGGCTCTGACTTGATTTTGATTCTCTCCCAGTGTTAACAGGCTGCCCTGGTTTCCTAGGCTTCTGATTATGGGATGTCGGGTGCGATTTGTGCACAGCCATTCAAGATGGTTGGCCCTTTCAATACCTTTATTAACAGGGCTATAGGCTATAGGAAAGTATGCTGGCGCTCAATGTAGCCTTTTTTTAATAGCAGTGATATGGAGTATTCTTCTATATCTAACCCACTCTGTCACCACAACACATATGTAATTTGTACATGTAGCAATAATGTCAATGTTCCATAATGTTATGTACATATGAGTATCACCAAAGAATAACATACAACACCTATTTATCTGATGTCTGCACCTAATACAAGTATTTTCAATCATTTATACAACAATGCTTCCTATGGATAACTTTGAGTAAAAGTACATCTCTGACCATTTTCTCTTCGATTCCTCTGGATGTGAAGGTCAAGCCGTATGAAATATGCAAACAGAGGCTGCAAATGGCACCCTATTCCCTACATACTGTAGTACACTACTTTTGACCAGAGCGCTATTAGCCCTGATCAAAAGTAGTGCACTAAATAGGGAACAGAGTGCAATGTGGGACGTAGACAGTCAGTAAGAGGTTGAAATCGGAGTGGAAATTTCATATAGCCATGACTCATTCCCACACACTGGTGTTCATCACAATCACTTGGCAAGTAATCATCTGCACGCGGATCTGGCAATTTAATGTTTTGGGCTCTGATTGTTGGAAGCGAGCAACCGAGGCTGCATTCTCCCACAATGAATTTAGCCCCTTTCATTTCTTAACGCATGCAGAAAGAGAGCTAATGTTGGTTATTCCGGTTATTACTTCAGCCACGCTCAATAATGCAAATTGTCCATTGATATTTCTTATGAAAATCTGTATCATAAACAAAAACAAGTTATGCTTGGGAATTTGTGTGAAAGAATAATGAGTGTTTGCGAGGAGAATTTGAAAGGTTAGAAACCAAACTATTTCACTCTCAATAGTAAACCACTGCAAAGCTGTTCTCTGCATGATTCTTAGATACTGTTTGTATAAAAGTGTTTTTTATTTAAATGAATCAGGCACAGCACAGAGCCCTGGCCTTTGTGATTCAGCATTAAATTAAAACACCCTGTTTTTTTTATTTTTAATACAAAAAAAAAGTTTGTTCAGACTCAATAGGCAACTCAAGAGGAGTTAATGAGTGCATTTATCAACTGGAATAGCTGTTCATTTATCTCCAATTCCCTCTAAACTTTTGTCATTTAAACACTTCCAAAAAGATAGCAAGGTTAATGATTAATGATAAGCTATACAGTATAGCCATTGATTCTGGAAGAATATAACATAGAAATGCCTTGTGAACTTAGTTCAACTGTTGTACCCTGTCAGAGCCCAAAATATAAGCTGGTTTTACTCCATGGTTTATAAATAATGTCATTGTGAACCAACACTGTATAACTTTAAATCATGTTTGAAACTATAATTCTGGTCTCATGGATGGAAAGTTCTTGCATCCGTAGCTCTACATATAGTATCTATGCATTTAAAAGTGGTTAAATTTCTACAGCACCATCCCTCAGCTGTTTACCAAAACAAGTGGCGGGGTGCCTTGCTTTGTCGAATCTCAGATGGTCCCTTTAAAGTGTCTTTTTTTTGGCATTGACTTTAATACTGGGAATTTCAAACCATAGTTTGAAACTGTTGGTTTAGCAATAAATTGCTTTTGTAAATGACCCTTATGGAGGCTATGGTGAACACAGGGATCAGGCTGGTTCTATCAGGCTATTCATGAATGTTGAGATTGTAAAATCTTTAACAGGACACTGAAAAGGGTTTGGCACAAACAGGGAAAACCCTTTCATTCAAGGTTTATGTATTGAATTGAATATCATTTCTAGCCAACTATGCTACTATATTCTTCAAAGGTATCTCAGTGCATTCCCTCTACTTGAATGTCAGGTGTAGGAATGTGGCAAGTCTTCTGAAAGCAACACTACAGTTTCTCCTACTTACCTCTTTTTGAGGCTGTCAACATTCCCCTTCAACCGCTCAGGGGGAAAATGTGAGATGCTGAGTGAGATGATGGGTGAGCAAGTAAGAATTGTTCCGGGGTGGAGGACAAAACGTAGCAAAAGCTTGTTTAGTGGTGTGTGAGACCATCATAGAGACGGTAAACAATGTCACAGAGAGCGAGAGCAAAGTAAGCTACTACTAAGTAAAACTGCCATGGCAGAATGGATTAACAACGTGAGAGGAGAGGTTAGGCTATATACAGCGCCTTCGGAAAGTATTCACATTTTGTTACGTTACAGATTTATTCTAAAATTGATTAAATTGTTATTTTTCCCCTCATCAACCTACACACAATACCCTATAATGATAAAGCAAGAACAGGTTTTTTAGAATTTTTGCTAATTTATATTTCAAACAAACTTAAATATTACATTTACATAAGTATTCAGACCCTTTACTCAGTACTTTGTTGAAGCACCTTTGACAGCGATTACAGCATCGAGTCTTCTTGCGTATGACGCTACAAACTCGGCACACCTGTATTTGGAGAGTTTCTCCCATTCTTCTCTGCAGATCCTCTCAAGCTTTGTCAGGTTGGATGGGGAGCATTGCTGCACAGCTATTTTCAGGTCTTTCCAGAGATGTTCGATCGGGTTCAAGACCAGGCTCTGGCTGGGCCACTCAAGGACATTCAGAGACTTGTCCCGAAGCCACTACTGCGTTGTCTTGGCTGTATGCTTCCTGTTGGAAGGTGATACTTCGCCACAGTCTGAGGTCCTGAGCGCTCTGGTGCAGGTTTTCATCAAGGATCTCTCTATGCTTGGCTCTGTTCATCTTTCCCTCGACAATTCCTTCGTTCTCATGGCTTGGTTTTTGCTCCGACATGCACTTTCAACTGTGGGACCTTGTATAGACAGGTGTGTGCCTCCAAATCATGTCCAATCAATTGAATTTACCACCTGTGGACTCCAGTGGACTCCAGTCAAGCTTAATTTCAAGTCTCATAGCGAAGGGTCTGAATACTTATGTAAATAAGGTATTTCTGTTTTGAAGTTTTAATACATTTGCAATAATTTCTAAAAACCTGTTTTCGCTTTGCCAATGTTTTTTTTGTATGCAGATTGCTGAGGATTAAAAAATGTTAAATCCATTTTAGAATAAGGCTGTAACATAACAAAATGTGGAAAAAGTCAAGGGGTCTGAATACTTTCCAAAGGCACTGTATATATACTGTACCAGTCCAACAGGGTTTTAGGATAACAGCGTACCAGGGGATGCCTGTGTATGGTTGGGCCAATTATGTTGTAGGCTGGTGTTTTTACACACACACACATGCAGTAGTGTTGTGTGTAACTGCTAATTGTGCGTGGAGGGTATGAAAATCCCTTAGCGAGGGACAGGGAGAGTCCAATAAGTCACACACGCACACACACAAAATAATAGCCGAGCATTCCTCATCAATGTTTCACCTCACATCTCACCTCTCGTATACATATTTTCTGTCATTGTACTGCAGGAGAGCGAGGGTCCTTTATTCCTGTGAATACAAGGATGTTGGTGGATGGGGGTAGATACAGTAAGGGGTTGCTATGAAATGGCACATAGTCAGAAAGCCCCTGCAAATGACTTTGTGTTTCCCTCTGCAACAGGGGGAAATCAAAAAGATCACCTGTTCATTAGCCTTCTCCCCATATTTTTGTGCTAGTGTTGTCATAGCTAAACCTAGCCCCAGCTGAGGCTGTCAGGTCTGTGTGTGTGTGCGTGCACATGTATGTATCCCTCTCTCTCTCCCTCTTAATCCTTGTCCTTTCCTGCCTTTGTCTCCCACAATCCCCATGTCCTTCCCTCTGTGCTTTTAATCATTACATCAGGTCTTGCTTCTGGGGCCTGGTTCCCACTTTAATGTCGCTTTGCCTTTCTTTTCCCCCTCGGCTTGGGTTTCTCCCTGATTTACAATGGCCCCAGTGGCCTATGGGGAGGAATGGAAACGGGGGGGGGGGGGAGATGGGGGAAGTAGAGCCTGTTTTACTGTTCTCCTGCTCCCCTCTCCCTTTATTTATGATACCTTCAGCTCAGCCAGGGATGTGGGGTGCCCGAGGGAACAGTCTTGGCTTGGGAGACAGAGGGAAAGTCTCTCCCTGGAGGGAACCCAAGGCAGAGTTAGCGGATAGCGGTTAGGGCGTCATGGCTTCGGCTGCCCAGGAGACAATGGCCCCTGCCTATCACTCTGAGGGAGTCAGCTGGGTTGAACTTAGGGTGAATGGGTCTATCATGAAAAGCACACAAGGTCTATCAGGACTTTCAACTGAATAATGGCTACATTCTGGGCTGGGGGCACCAGGGTTGACCCACTGAGCATGACAATGAGCGTTACTAGCTCGTCTGACACAGTCCCTCAGGGATGCGTCAAATGTTGGGTATTGTTGTTCTGTGTTGTTGGGATATAAGACCACTAATGGTTCCTCAAAGCAGGATGTCTGTACTCCTGATCGAGTTAGAGGATAGAGGGATTAACTTCCAATCAAACATGATGTGAGAAATAATTGCTTGTTAAAAATGTTGCGCCATCTGTTGAGTTGAATGAATGGTCAACAGGGTGAATAATGGGATATACATCAAAAACAAACACCAGACATTTACAATATTATGTTAGAGCAACTGCGAGTAAAAACATGTATATGTTAGTAAGTTTGGATATGTACCTAGCAAAAGTCTGACAGGTAATAGGGTATTGGAGTTGTAACCCAGACAGACTGTCAGTAGCTGCAACACTAACTGGCCCCCATACCTGTTTTGCTGTGTTTTAGAGCAGGTGTACAACCTAGAGGTCAAAGGTCAGCGTCTATCAGGCCAGAGTTCATAGAGATCAATTGCAAGGGAGTAGTTGTTGTGGAGTACTGGGGAAATCCAGTGGGGCCCAGAACAGAACCCTGTGGAACACCAATGGCTTTGTCATAGATGTGAATGAACTTTTCAGCTGCCCTGTTCTATCAACTGTTGTGCAGACCACCCCATCATCTCCCCCTAAACTCCAGAATTGTTGTGGTCATTTCATCATTATGAGCATGTGCACATAGGGGAATTCTGCTCAAGTGATGGTCATGGAATGAACCACTAGACATGGGTTATGTTTTCTGGAGAGCCTGACCTACATTGTCAACTGTGGGACACACTGTGTATTTTACTTCAATCAATTATTCTCATTGACAAGACACAATTAAATGGTCGCAAACTGCTAAAGATATAGTATGCATCTGTGTGTGCATCTGATCTGACAGTATATTTATAGCATTAATATATTTCCATTAATGCTATGCAGTAGCTAAATCCACCATACACAAAGGTCCGCAGGACCAGAGTTAAGAAACACAACTGTTAGGTCTAATTCCCATTTATGCAGCCCTGTCTTGACCGCAATGTAATCTTGATTAAATGTAGGGCATTTAAAATCAAATCAAATGTATTTGTCACATGCTTCATAAACATAGTTAAACAGTTAACCAAATAGCTACCCAGACTAACTATTTAGCAGTCTTATGGCTTGGGGGTGAAAGCTGTTCAGTGTCCTGGTGGTTCCAGACTTGGTGCATCGGTAGCACTTGCCTTATGGTAGCAGAGAGAACAGTCTATGACTTGGGTGGCTGGAGTCTTTGACAATTTTTAGGGCCTTCCTCTGACACTGCCTGGTATAGAGGTCCTGGATGGCAAAGAGCTCGGCCCCAGTGATGTACTGGGCCGTACGCACTACCCTCTGTTGTGCCTTGCGGTCGGATGCCAAGCAGTTGCCATACCAAGTGGTGATGCAGCCAGTCAATGGTGCAGCTGTAGAACTTCTTAAGGGTCTGAGGACCTTTTGTCCAAATCTTTTCAGCCTCCTGAGGGGGAAAAGGCATTGCTGTGCCCTCTTCACGACTGTGTTGTTGTATGTGGATCATGATTGATCCTTAGTGATGTGGACACCAAGGAACATGAAGCTGTCAACCCACTCCACTACAGCCCTGTCAATGTGAATGGGGGCGTGCTCGGCCCTCTGTTTCCTGTAGTCCACGATCAGCTCCTTTGTCTTGCTGACGTTGAGGGAGAGGTTATTGTCCTGGCACCACACTGCCAGGTTTCGTCAAATCCCATGTTCCCTCCTCATGTCCTGGGCCAAAAGTCAGCTCTGCACTTCGGTAGAGAGCTACTTCGGTCCTGAATCTTTAATTACTGCTAATAAATCATAAATCAGCATGTTAAACATCTTGGTCTTGCAGTCCAGTCCACACGGCAATTAAAAGTTTATTGATGACACAGCATTAGTCATCTCAGCCTAGGCTTGCACATGGTTTCCCTTTGAACTCTGATTCTTTATTAATGCTGATGAATTCACCTTCATTGTAAAAACAAGAAATGAAGGAATAAATTGAGAAATATTTGAATTTCGAACCATGTGATGTTTTAATACAAAGTAATACAATCAAACCAAAATGAGCCCAAAAATAACCAGATCCCGTCCACATGTAACATTAAAAGTAACATTTCAGATTTGTTACTAACTATCCATATAACAATCCGGACTTGGCAACAATGGCTTGTACTAAACTAACCTCAGCTGAATATAAGTATTTCGCAAACATTTAATAGCACTTGCTAAACCCTATCAGTAAGCCTTAGTGGGTCCAGTAATACAATTCAAGAGAGCTTCTCAACAATTTGTAACAAAAACATTGAGAGTGTTTTCTGTGTGCAATAATATGATTGTCTCTAATGGAACTGAAGGGGGCACTCAACCAGGGCCGGCTCTAGCCTTTTGGACGCCCTAAGCGAGATTTAGTTGGAGGTTCCCCCACCTCGCTGCGAAACATTTCAGTTGCCACCCTCTTGATGGCGGAGGGACAAAAGTAAGTTTTCTATTTAATTTCCTGCAATTGTACACATTTTTCCATGGGACCCAGTGCAGTCACAAATGTGATTTTCCTGTGTTTTATATATATATACATATATACACTATGAGGATGTTATAATACTGTTAAATTGTGAACATGATGATAATGGCCTTTAATGTAAGAGTTTTGGTGGGATGGAGTTTTAGCCTTTCATGGCGACATCACTATGCAGTAAATTAGTTAATAGACAATTAACAAAGAACCTCTCTGCCAATAACAGCACATTTTCAGTTTTCCCCTCCTCACTCAGACCACTCCCAGAAAGTCCTTGCAAAATTCTTGCTTGAGAAATTACTCTTTGCTAAGAAGCAAGTTTTGTCTGTCGGCCCTATGTTAAAGACCAAAATTGGTAGATTTTTTTAAATATAAATAAAAAAGTATACCAGTTCCATTTAAGGACCAAAAAAAAGCTGTGCCATAACGGTTGTAAAATAGTTTGGAAGAGTTTTTCAATGTGCCGATTCCATGGCTTATGAACATGGTTTATGAACTGATACACAAAACAACACCTGATTCAAAACTTAGTTTTTCAATTGAAATGATTATACAAAATTCTTGAAAACAATAGAATGTTACGTATATGGGGGATACAATCATCCCAGCTCTGCAGATTTTGCTGTGATGAGGCAGAATCATTAGATAGTTTGGTATTGCCCATATGTAGATTTTTTGGTTGAAGGTTCAGGAATGGCTGAAAAATCACAACATTTACCTTAAACTAACTGCAAATAGCACTGCTAAGTGATTTGAAAAGCAATAGTCAAGTAGAAACTATACTGAACAAAAATATAAACACATGTAAAGTGTTGGTCCCATGTTTTATGAGCTGAAATAAAAGATCCCAGAAATGTTCCATCAGCACAAAAAGCTTATTTCTCACAAATTTTGCCATGATAATCCTGACAGGTGTGGCACATCATGAAGCTGATTAAATAGCATGATCATTACACAGGTGCACCTTGTGCTGGGGACAATAAAAGGCCACTCTAAAATATGCAGTTTTGTCACACAGCACAATGCCACAGATGTCTCAAGTTTTGAGGGACCGTGCAATTAGCATGCTGACTGCAGGAATGTCCACCAGAGTTGTTGTCGGAGAATTGAATGTTAATTGCTCTACCATAAGCCGTTTTAGAGAAGTACGTCCAACCGGCCTCACAAGCACAGACCACGTGTAACCATGCCAGCCCAGGACCTCCACATCCGTCTTTTTCCTTGGCGGGATCGTCTGACACCAGCGACCCGGAAAGCTGATGAAATTGTGGGTTTGCACAACCATAGAATTTCTGCACAAACTGTCAGAAACCGTCTCAGGGAAGCTCATCTGCGTGCTTGTTGTCCTCACCAGGGTCATGACCTGACTGCAGTTCGGCGTCGTCACCAACTCCAGTGGGCAAATACTCCCCTTCCATGGCCACTGGCATGCTGGGGAAGTGTGCTCTTCATGGGGTACGCCAAATAAAAATGTGGTTCACATTTAAAAAAAGTCTAAAATAATAATAACATTTTAAAAAACCTTTTTTCAAACAGTCCATTTATATTTTCCAACAGGGTAATACATTTGGGTGAGGTTTTTTTCTCGCCTAGGTAGCCTAGTTTCACTGACAAAAATCTAATGAAACCATCTAGTATTACGCAAATTAACAACACAATGTCAAATACAGGTAGTCTAGTCTAATAATTAACGTCCAATCACATTAACCGTTACTCTCTCATGGGAATTCCACTAACGGTCCGTATGTAGCCAAACGTAGCTGCTGCTCATTCCGTTTGCTCGAAAATTGATAAATGGTTTAAAAAAGTAAGGCCTGTGTCCATAGAGACACATACCAGCTCCACTGGTAATACTGCTACTACCAGCAGTACTACACCTGCAGCTGTCGACACCACAAGTTGTTCTGCTTCCACGAGCACATCCAATGCTAGCATCAGTCATTCTACAATTGTAGAATTTTGCCATGGGGTAGAGCGAAATAAATCAGTTTTACAGCTAATTTCCTGCAATTTTACCCATTTTGCTATGAGGTGGAGAGAAATGTTTGCAGTTTTAAAGTTTAGTTCCTGCAATTCTACACATTTTGTTATGACTTATGCCATGTTAATATAACATCTGCTAAATATGTGTATGCGATCAATAACATTTTATTTTAATATATCTGAGTGAGAATGGCTAACAAAATCAATGGCGGAGGTACTCCGCATGCTCGGTCGGTATTCGACCATGATTACTACAAGTTTATATTAGAGTATGACCGATGTGTTTTCAAGTGCCGATGCCGATACTGATTTTTGAGGTTCAAGGAGGCCGATGGCGATATTGTATGCCGATAATAAATGTAAAAATTTTGATGAGACATTTTCCCAGAGACTGCCATATATGAAATAACAAAACAATTATAAAACCAATTAGACTTTTTAATTTTGTGTTATTATTATTATTTTTTTTTATTTAAAACATAGTCTACCTCCAGTGAAGCCGCTCAACATTTACATTACATTCAGACATCCATTAGACACTCCCATCCAGAGCGACCCACAGGAGTAACCAGGGTCAAGTGCCCCACCCAAGGGCAGATGCTCCCAACTGCCAGGCCAACAACCATCCAAGATGCCCCCACAGTTTCTCCTCGAAGAGTTACCATTCAATACCTACCACAGTCCACCTGAAAAATACCTCCCCCTCCCCCTCCACTCCCCACCCCCACATCTCCAACCTCCCCAAGCCACCGTCCCCCTCCAATCGAACCAAAACCACTACCCACCAATCCAACAAAAATAACAAAAAAGAGAAAAAAAATGAAAAACAAAGTAAAACAACAATGCAAAAACAAAAAACATCAAGGGCAACAAAAATCAAAACAACAAGGCCAACTATTTGCATTTGTGTGCATGTGTGGCACTATTTACTTGTGCGTGTGTGTCCATGTGTATGCACGTGTGTGCATTTTAATGCGAGTGTGTGTGTGTGTGTATGTATATGCATGTGTGTATGCGCATACAAGCGCTTGCATGGCATCAGCCTCAGGCAAACAGGAATTGGATGTAACAACGTTCCTTTTTTAGTGTCAATACATATATATATATACATACAATCATACAGTGTATATATACATATAAGGCTGTAACGTAATAAAATGTGAAAAAAGTCAAGGGGTCTAAATACTTTCCCAGTGCACTGTGTGTGTGTATGTGTATATATATATATATATATATATATATATATATACATACACACACACACACACACAGTGCACTGGGAAAGTATTTAGACCCCTTGACTTTTTTCACATTTTATTACGTTACAGCCTTATTCTTTTTCCCCCTCAAGCTACACACAATACCCAATAACGACAAAGCAAAAACAGGTTTTTCGAAATGTTTTCAAATGTATTAAAAACCCCAAAAATGAAATACCACATTTACATAAGTATTCATACCCTTTACTCTGTACTTTGTTGAAGCACCTTTGGCAGAAGGTAGAAGCTGTTTAGAAGTCTCTTGGACCTAGACTTGGCGCTCCGGTACCGCTTGCCGTGCGGTAGCAAAGAAAACAGTCTATGACTAGGGTGGCTGGAGTCTTGAACAATTCTGGATGGCCTGGATGGCAGGGAGCCTGGCACCGATGATGTACTGGGCCGTATGCACTACCCTCTGTAGTGCCTTGCGATTGGAGGCCGAGCCGTTGCCATCGCAGGCAGTGATGCAACCCGTCAGGATGCTCTCGATGGTGCAGCTGTAAAACCTTTTGAGGATCTCATGCCAAATCTTTTCAGTCTCTTGAGGGGTAATAGGTTTTGTCGTGCCTTCTTCATGACTGTGTTGGTGTGCTTGGACCATGTTAGTTTGTTGGTGATGTGGACACCAAGGAACTTGAAGCTCTCAACCTGCTCCACTACAGTCCCGTCTATGAGAATGGGGGCGTGCTCGGTCCTCCTTTTCCTGTAGTCCACAATCATCTCCTTTGGCTTGATCACATTGAGGGAGAGGTTGTTGTCCTTGCACCACAAGGTCAGGTCTCTAACCTCCTTCCTATAGGCTGTCTCATCATTATCAATGATCAGGCCTACCACTGTTGTGTCATTGGCAAACTTAATGATGGTGTTGGAGTCGTGCCTGGCCGTGCAGTCATGAGTGAACAGGGAGTATACAGCTCATTGAGTGCGGTTTTAGTGCTAGCATCGGTCTGTGGTGGTATGTAGATAGCTACGAAAAATACAGATGATATCTCTCTAGGTAGATAACGATGCTATGATGTTTACCATACAATTTGAATCTATCTAATTGAATAGAATCCACAGATTGTGAGTTGAAGATAAATACTTTTACTAAGAGTATTAGTATATTAGTAATTGACTGACCAGGTCTCTCCAAATCTCCCAACAATGCTATTTCTAGGGCAATACCAGAACTTTTAAACAAAGGATGAGCATTTCTTAGTAATCTACCTGAGAACCATTTTGGGTTCAAGTAAAACATTTGTATAAGTGAATATTACTTTAGCTATCTAACTACACAACAACATAATGGTAATAATTTATTTGACTGGTAAATATCTTGATCAACTGGATAAATCAAGATGGCATAGGCCTATTCACAATATAGGTGAATTCATATTCAATAGGACTGTGTCCATGCATTGAGTTATTGAGCTCATTTTGTCTGATTTCAGTGATCTATGGAGTGACAGTTGACAAAGAATCTGGTTCCCTTTCTTTTGGGATCATGTTAGGACGACTGATTAACAACATTTTCATAGGAGTAGCCTATTGTCTTCTATCATAAAAATATGTGCTGTCTCTTTAAGAGAAAATACACCTCTTGTATGTCATATAGCCAGACAGTTTTGCTCAGCAGTTTAGCTCGGCAAGGGAAAGACAAGTCATTTAGCTTAATCGGTGAAATATATATATTTTTTGTGACAATTAGCTTTGAAATTAGCCAATATTGCTTTTAGGTTTGGGGGCCCGACCGCTTACGTGTAGGTCATTTATGCCTGGAACCAGAACTGCACTCAACAGTTTACTGGGTATCAGTCAGCACAACACTACCTCATGAAGAGACAGCTGGGTGTGGGTCAACATTGATGGAGAGAAACCTGACACCAAAAAAGCGAAAGTTAGCAGGGCGGGGGGAAAGTGAGAAATTAACAAGAGAGAGGGAAAAATATTTAAAATGCCAGGGCTTGGAGAAACACAAAACCTCATCACCTCATCACCAAGCGAGAAACAGAGAGGCACATCTTTGAATAAGTCATGAGTTCAGTTCAACCTTGGCGGCAAGGCCAAGTTGTGTGGGTGCGGATTTATTCAAACGAACAACTTGCACAATCTCGTCTCATCTGACGGTCCTTGTGAAAAGAGAGGTGCATCTTGAGAGGTGTGAATGTAAGCTAAACACATGGCATGTTTTTCCCTGAAAGGTATTGTGGGAGTTTGAATGGCTGGGATAGTGGGGGGCAGTGTGGGCCTAGATAACAGAGGATGTTCCTCTAATGCTACCCAGTAGAATTCTCAGAGGGTCACGATCAAACATTATATGGCATTCAATACCTGGAAATGCATCAGGAACATTTCAGCAAACGTGAGCTTGTGACACATATATTGGAGGACAGGGAACATTGTGTGAAGTAAATATGAATATTGTTATAAAGTTTCAATTTGATGGCAATAGCCCAGCTCATAGGTACTATGTCCTTGAAGGCCACAAAAAAAAGAAAACAGACATACTGTATGTTCTCAATGCTAGTGTAGTATACTAGCTACTATACAAATACAAAGTTATATTCTCAGAATACTTGCAAGGAAACTGTGGTCTGCACTGCTTCTATGCTATTTGCTAGAACAAAATAAATGGCATGTAGTGCAGAAGGACATAGCGGTTAAGTCGGGGTACTAGGAGGTCTTGAAGACATCGTCTTGGGGGATTTGCTTTGTTTGTCAGTGCGGGTCAGTGAGTGGTTGAGATGCTCAGCTGTCTGGCCTCTGTGTCTCCAGAATTCCCCTCATGTTGTCCCTCTTAAAGCCTCAGTCCACTTACACAGACAGGGCCCTGGGAGCCAGCTGCCCACTGCCCATCAATGACCCACATGTTTACACTTGGCTACACATCAGTCAAACAGATACACTAAATACACATACACACACGCACACACACAAGTTTCAAGTTTTATTAGTCTTATGTACGGGATATGCATGGCACACATCGTCCAATGAAATGCTTACTTGCAGGTTCCTTCTCGACAATGCAACAACAATAAGAAATAATAACAAAAATACAAACATAAAGTAAATGGCAGTAGATTAACGCAAAAATATCCATTAAAAAAGCAAAGTCGAGCAGGAGCCGGCACACATTGCTTCTCTCCTTTTGTGGGGGCTTTGGTCTGGACACTGTCCACTTCAGTGTAGGCATCAAAAGATTTATGCCGGGACACCCAAGTCATCTGTCCCTGGTCTGGTCAGTCATCAGTGCTTCCTCATTGAAACCTCGCCAAAAGAAGAACAAATGCTAGGTCTTTTACCCGCAGCTAAAGTGACCATGTTAGGTACTGACAGCTCTCCCTTTGAGTGCTATGGCCTATGGTTCGAATGGATGAAATACAGTAAACTCAAGCATATGTTAGCCAGATATATTTCCATTATGTGACAAAAGTATAGAATCCCCATAGTTAAACCATTATGGATCATTAGAATTGCACTATGTGAGAACATATTGGGTTGGGTTTCAATGTCTGTACAGTTTTTTTTATAACAATTTTGTTGCAGAGTAGACTTCAGAATACCAAAAACAGAATTCTAGTGTCTTTCAAACAGCCCCAGAACCTGTCTGCTCTTTCATGCCAGTTGAACGCTGACATAGACAAGACAATTGAACACAGCTGGGCAGCTAGCCTTAAAATGACCACAGAGTCTGTTTGAGGTCAATTGAACATTGAGTTGGGATGAAGTGACTCTAATGCGTCACCCTAAGGGACATCTGCCTTAGGAACTAGGAACCAATATTGAGTTCAGTACCGGCCTCGTCACTCAAGAGAAGGACTGCACTGTCATATCGAATCACATTGATCTGTTCATCGCTAATGGCTAGCTCCGCTAACTCCATTGAGCCTCACTAGCTTCTGGCTTCTTCTCAGAATACAACATGACAAAGACATCCTTTGTTCAACATTTACATTTGACATTTTAGTCATTTAGCAGACGCTCTTATCCAGAGCGACTTACAGTAGTGAATGCATACATTTCATACTTTCTCATTTAATACATTTTTTTTCTTTTTTTTTTCGTGTTCAACACACGTCAGAGTTTCTTCTCCCCGGACAGAAGAGAAGAACGGTGAAATGTGAGGGGCTGGTGAGTTGACAAGTGATAAACAAAGGACTTTCGGTTGTCTCCAGAACAAGTTCTATTGGAGGGCTGGGGAGAGAGGAAACGGAGGAGAGGTGCTGATTGGAGGGCCGGACCTGTCTGTCAGGCTTCCAGATGGAAAATTGCTTGTCCATCTGCACGTGTTTAACTCTTAGCGTAGCCACCGGTTGACCTGCAAACCGCGGGGGGTTGGGTCTCAGTTACCATGGCGCGTTGGCACTAATGATAAACCCCCCGACAGTCAGGGATTTGATGACAGTGAAAGGGTTGGCGTGTGCCAACCGCATAGAGGAGTGACAGCAATGACAAGGGTCGACATCTGTCTGGGCATCAGTAACTAAGCTAATGCGAACGATAGCTGTTATCTCTGCTCGCCAGCCCGGCTTTAGCGCTATGCTAGCTACAACACACTGAGCTCCTATCAAGAGGTTCGAGCCAGAGGTGGGAATGAATAGATATACCTAAGAGGGCTTTGTTCAACACTGATCCAGGGGAAAGTCATTAAAGGAAACAGATAGAGCATTGCTTCCAGCAAAGAAGTGTTGTTTGCCTCACTGTTGGGGAGCTGGCTCTGAGAGTTGATTGGCAATATTGATCTCAGAAAGATATGATAATGTGAGTGACTGAACTTAGTTGCTCTCATATTCTCATGTTCTTACACTACCGGTCAAACGTTTTAGAACACCTACTCATTCAAAGGTTATTCTTATTTTCACTATTTTCTACATTGTAGAATAACAGTGAAGACATCAAAACTATGAAATAACACATATGGAATCATGTAGTAACCAAAAAAGTGTTAACCTGTTGGGGATAGGGGGCAGTATTGAGAATTTTGGAATAAATATGTGCCCATTTTTAACTGCCTCCTACACCAACTCAGAAGCTAGAATATGCATATTATTGTTCAGGTTTGGATAGAAAACACTCTGAATTTTCTAAAACTGTTTCAATGGTGTCTGTGAGTATAACAGAACTCCTATGGCAGGCAAAAACCTGACAAGGTTTCAAGCAGGAAGTACCCTGTCTGACAAGGAGTCGTGCGTCTTGCATCTGTTTATTGAAAAGTAAGGATCTTAGCTGTAACGTGACAATTCCCAGGGCTCCGATAGGCTCTCAGAACCCGGGAAATACCTGAAGGTTGACGAGGGAGCCTCAGGCTGAAACACATTATCGGCTTTGGTAAGTGGCGGCTCAGAGGACCTTTGAATGAGGCGCGTGCACGATTCGCTCCTGAGGAGAAATTTAATTCGGCTGTTTAGGCTCAATGCATATTCCCGGTCGGAATATTATCCCTTTTCTACGAGATAAATGGCATAAAAATTGGTTTTAAACAGCGGTTGACATGCTTCGAAGTACGGTAATGGAATATTTAGACATTTTTTGTCACGCCAATGCGCCATGCGCGAGACCGTGATGAAGCATTCTGATAGTGTCTAGAACTCACAAACAAAACGTCGCTGTTTGGATATAACGATGGATTATTTGGGACCAAACCAACATTTGTTATTGAAGTAGAAGTCCTGGCAGTGTATTCTGACGAAGAACAAGCAAGGTAAGAACATTTTTCTTATAGGAAATGTGATTTTGGTGGAGGCTGACCTAGGTGGGTGTCTAAATAGCTAGCCCTGTGATGCCGGGCTATGTACTTAGATTATTGCAAAATGTGCTTCATCCGAAAAGCTATTTTAAAATCGGACATATCGAGTGCATAGAGGAGTAATGTATCTATAATTCTTAAAATAATTGTTATGCTTTTTGTGAACGTTTATCGTGAGTAATTTAGCAAACTGTTAGTAAATTCCCCGGAAGTTTGCGGGGGTTATGCTAGTTCTGAACGTCACATGCTAATGTAAAAAGCTTTTTTTTTATATAAATATGAACTTGATTGAACAGACATGCATGTATTGTATAACACAATGTCCTAGGTGTGTCATCTGATGAAGATTATAAAAGGTTAGTGCTGCATTTAGCTGTGGTTTGGGTTTATGTGACATGATATGCTAGCTTGAAAAATGGGTGTCTGATTATTTCTGGCTGGGCACTCTGCTGACATAATCTAATGTTTTGCTTTCGTTGTAAAGCCTTTTTGAAATCGGACAGTGGGGTTAGATTAACGAGATTCTTGTCTTTAAATAGCTGTAAAATAGTCATATGTTTGAGAAATTGAAGTAATAGTATTTCTAACGATTCAAAAATCGCGCCACTGGATTTCAGTGGCTGTTACGTAGGTGGGACGAGTTCGTCCCACATGCGCCAGAGAGGTTAAACAAATCAAAATATGTTTTATATTTGAGATTCTTCAAATAGCCACCCTTTGCCTTGATGACAGCTTTGCACACTCTTGGCATTCTCTCATCCAGCTGCATGAGGTAGTCACCTGGAATGCATTTCAATGAACAGGTGTGCCTTCTTAAAAGTGAATTTATGGAATTACTTTCCTTCTTAATGCGTTTGAGCCAATCAGTTGTTGTCACATGTGCTCCATCTCCGACCTCTAGGTGACCAGGCTGCTCGTTAGGGTGCACACCTGTCACCAGCGTTACGCGCATAATGACACTCACCTGGACTCCATCATCTCCTTGATTACCTGCCCTTTATATGTTACTCCCTTTGGTATCTTCCCCAGTCGTCATTGTTCCTGTTTCATGTCGGTGCGTTGTTTGTGTTTCTTGTTTTGTTCATTTATTTATTAAATTTATTCACTCCCTGAACTTGCTTCCCGACTCTCAGCGTACATCGTTACAGTTGTGTTGTGACAAGGTAGGGGGTATACAGAAGATAGCCCTATTTGGTAAAGACCAAGTCAGCTCAACAGCTCAAATAAGCAAAGAGAAATGACAGTCCATCGTTACTTTAAGACGTGAAGGTCAGTCAATACGGAACATTTCTTGAAGTGCAGTCGCAAAAACCATCAAGCGCTATGATGAAACTGGCTCTCATGAGGACTGCCTCAGGAATGGAAGACCCAGAGTTACCTCTGCTGCAGAGGATAAGTTCATTAGAGTTACCAGCCTTAGAAATTGCAGCCCAAATAAATGCTTCACAGTTCAAGTAACAGACACATCTCAACATCAACTGTTCAGAGGAGACTACGTGAATCAGGCCTTCACTGGAGTTCCCCAGGGGTGTGTGCTCAGTCCCCTCCTGTACTCCCTGTTCACCCACGACTGCATGGCCAGGCATGACTCCAACACCATCATTAAGTTTGCAGACGACACAACAGTGGTAGGCCTGATCACCGACAACGACGAGACAGCCTATAGGGAGAAAGTCAGAGACCTGGCCGGGTGGTGCCAGAATAACAACCTATCCCTCAATGTAACCAAGACAAAGGAGATTATTGTGGACTACAGGAAAAGGAGGACCGAGCACGCCCCCATTCTCATTGACGGGGCTGTAGTAGAGCAGGTTGAGAGCTTCAAGTTCCTTGGTGTCCACATCAACAACCAACTAGAATGGTCCAAACACACCAAGACAGTCGTGAAGAGGGCACGACAAAGCCTATTCCCCCTCAGGAAACTAAAGATTTGGCATGGGTCCTGAGTTCCTCAAAAGGTTCTACAGCTGCACCATCGAGAGCATCCTAACTGGTTGCATCACTGCCTGGTACGGCAATTGCTCGGCCTCTGACCGTAAGGCACTACAGAGGGTAGTGCGTATGGCCCAGTACATCACTGGGGCTAAGCTGCCTGCCATCCAAGACCTCTACAGCAGGCGGTGTCAGAGGAAGGCCCTAAAAATTGTCAAAGACCCCAGCCTCCCCAGTCATAGATTGTTTTCTCTACTACCGCATGGCAAGCGGTACCGGAGTGCCAAGTATAGGACAAAAAGGCTTCTCAACAGTTTTTACCCCCAAGCCGTAAGACTCCTGAACAGGTAATCAAATGGCTACCCGGACTATTTGCATTGTGTGCCCCCTCCCCCCTCCCCCCAACCCCTCTTTTTACGCTGCTGCTACTCTCTGTTTATCATATATGCATAGTCACTTTAACTATACATTCATGTACATACTACTTCAATTGGGCCGACCAACCAGTGCTCCCGCACATTGGCTAACCGGGCTATCTGCATTGTGTCCCTCCCACCACCTGCCAACCCCTCTTTTACGCTACTGCTACTCTCTGTTCATCATATATGCATAGTCACTTTAACCATATCTACATGTACATTTTGTATTTATTTTTTTAATCTTTATTTTAACAGGGAAAACAGACTGAGACCTGGATCTATTTTACAGCTGTGCCCTGTGTAAACATGTTGACATGTACAGTTTTAGGCATACAGACAAGAACATTTCAAACATACAAAGACACAATTCAACAGAAACAATCACAGACAACATCATATTGATCGTCCATAACGTTTTTGAAATGGGCAAGGGACACCAGAGTGTCTAACTTAAGTTGGATCTGCAGTTGGTTCCATTAATAATAATAAAAAAAATGTAAGTCGCTCTGGATAAGAGCGTCTGCTAAATGACTAAAATGTAATGTAAAATGTAATAAGGTGCAAAGGAACTAAAGGCAGTCCTACCCAACTCTGTGGAGACCGCAGGAGTCTCTAATGTAATCCACATCTGTGATCTGGTTTTAAAATTAGTATATCTAGTGGAAATTAATGATGATATATATGGAGGTAGTTTTAAAAGAAGTGCTTTATAAATAAACAAGAGAGCATGTTGCTCTCGCCTCACAGATAGAGAGGCCCAACCCACATGTTGATATAGGATACAGTGATGAGTTTTGTAACTATCACCCGTGATAAACCTGAGTGCACAATGGTAAATAGCATCCAGTGGTTTTAATGTGTTTGCCGATGCATGCATATAGATAATATCACCATAATCTAAAACGGACATAAATGTAGCCTGCACAATTTGTTTTCTATTTACGGAGGACAGACAAGCCCTGTTTCTGTAAAGGAACCCTATCTTGAATTTGAGCTTTTTTCCCAATTCAGTAACATGTTTTTTAAAAGAAAAAAAAAGTATCCTAAAATCAGACTCCAACTGCATTAAAGCTTGGTCCACTGTTGGAGCAATAGAGTACATCACTGTGTCATCTGCATATAAATTGAATTTACAATATCTGACATCATCACCAATGTTATTTATATAAAGTGAGAACAATAGTGGGCCAATTATTGAACCCTGAGGGACCCCTTTAAGTAACTGTAAGGGGTCAGACTTGACCCCATCGACCATGACGGCCTGAGTTCTATCTTTAAGATAGTCATAAAACCATCGGCAGGCATCAGTGCCCAGTCCTATAGATGACAGCTTACTCAAAAGGATAGCATGGTCAACAGTGTCAAAAGCTTTTGACAAATCTACAAACAACGCAGCACAGTGCTTTCTATCATCTAAGGCATTTGCAATATCATTTACAACAAGCATAGTGGCCGATGTGGTACTGTGTTTAGATCTAAAACCAGATTGATTGGTGCTAAGAATACTGTTAGCAGAAAGAAAAGATTGTAACTGTTTGTTGACTATAGATTCTAGGATCTTTGCCAGACAAGGGAGCCTAGAGATGGGTCGATAGTTATCCAAATCACTACCGTCACCTCCCTTATGTAATGGCAGAACAAAAGCTGCTTTCCTGTGCTTAATGTTAGATTAAACGTGTGTCACTGAACCAGCAATGATAGGTGCAGCACACTTAAGTACGGGTCTAAATTGTCAGCGCCTAAGGATTTCTTAGTATCAATGGCAGCTAGAACCTCTGCTTCGGTTATTTTCTGGTAACTAAAAACAGGGTTACCATTTTTCAGGGTAACGATTGAAAAGCAAGACGAAAAATCAACTAACTGGCCAGTACCACAATGGCCACTTTTCCTTTCAAATAAAAAACCAGCATAGATGAAATGCTTATTAAAAGCATCACAAATTGTAACGCCCTGGCCATAGAGAGGGGTTTTTTGTTCTTTATTTTGGTTAGGCCAGGGTGTTACATTGGGTGGGCGTTCTATGTTCTTTTTCTATGTTTTTGTATTTCTTTGTTTTGGGCCGTGTGTGGCTCAGCTGAAGTTCGTTGTTGTTGATTGGGAGTCACACATAAGTGCATGTTTTTCCGTTGGGGTTTTGTGGGTAATTGTTTCTGTCATTGTGTTTTCACCTGACAGGACTGTTTGGCTGTCAGTTTCTTGTTTTGTTTGTATAGTGTTCTTTCTTAATTAAATATGATGAACACTAACTCCGCTGCGTTTTGGTCCACTCTCTCTCACGGCATTCGTTACACAAATATCATTTTTTTCACTTAGGATACAGGAGTCTGAGGTAATTTGCTTAGGAAGAGAAACAGCAGAATTCCCCTGTTTCAGTGAATTAGCGGTTTTCCAGAATTTTGCAGGATCTCTTGCAGAATCTGTCATAGCATTAAGGAAGAAATTTGATTTTGCCTTTTTGACAGCTGCAGTACAGTTATTTATCAATTGCCTAAAAAACAGCCAATCAGCTGGAGTACCTGTTTTCCTCGCCAAGGCCCAGGCCCGATTCTTTTGCAGGAAAAGACCTGACAATTCAGGAGAGAACCAAGAACTGGTTCGGTTTCTTATGCGGGGCATGTTTATCAGACAGAGGCAACAATAGAAGAGAAAAAAGCAAGGGCTAAAGCCGGGTCCAGAAAGCAGCAAGTGGATAAAAACTCAGTGATATAAGTCAAGGATAAAAGCTTGCTGTGAGAAATGTTTATAATTTCTCTTAGAGATTATACAGGGATCAGAGTGTTTCAGCCTGGTATCTCTAATACAAGCAATAGGGCAGTGGTCACTGATATCATTTGCAAAAACCCCACTGGCTGTGTATTTATGGGGGGTATTTGTTAGAATAATGTCTAGTAGAGTAGATTTTACTGGGTTCTTAAAGTTGGGACGGGTTGGTTTAGTTATCAGCTGAGTTAGATTTAGCTCAGTACAAATGTCTTTTAATTTATTGGATACTGGTGAAAGCCAATCCAGGTTAAAATCTCCCAAAATTAGTAATTCAGAGTTTGCATAATTAGACAGTATATCAGATAATTTGCATAGAGTACAAGGAAGAGCTGAGGGGGGGCGATATACCTCTCCTAGAGTTAAATGAGCATTATTACCAAGTACCAAATTTAAAACTAGACATTCATATTGCTTTGGGACAGAGGTTGATTTAAGCAGCATTTAAGCAGCATTTTACATAAATCGCGATACCACCACCTCTACCAACTCTATCAGCTCTATAAATATTGTACCCAATCAACTGAACATCTGAATCAGGCACAGAATCACACAGCCACGATTCAGATACAATCAGTACGTCAACATTTGATTGTGAGACCAAAATTTCAATAAAGTCCAACTTTTGGATCAGGCTTCTAGCATTCAAATGAATTATTCCAATGCCATTGCTACGGGAATTCATATCAGATGGAGTATCCATCTGTATCCATCTACCTCAATCAGCCTGACTAACCGGTGTCTGTATGTAGCCTCGCTACTGTATATAGCCTGTCTTTTTACTGTTGTTTTATTTCTTTACCTACCTATTGTTCACCTAATACCTTTTTTGCACTATTGGTTAGAGCCTGTAAGTAAGCATTTCACTGTAAGGCTGTATTCAGTGCACGTGACAAATAAACTTTGATTTGATTTGTTTAATTGCTGTAAAGAAACCACTACTAAAGGACACCAATAAGAAGAAGAGACTTGCTTGGGCCAAGAAACACGAGCAATGGACATTAGACCGGTGGAAATGTGTCCTTTGGTCTGGTCCAAATTGGAGATTTTTGGTTCCAACCACCATGTCTTTGTGAGACACGGTGTGGGTGAACAGATGATCACCGCATGTGTATTTCCCACTGTAAAGCATGGAGGAGGAGGTGTTATGGTGTGGGGGTGCTTTGCTGGTGACACTTAACCAGCATGGCTACCACAGCCTTCTGCAGCGATACAGCATCCCATCTGGTTTGGGCATAGTGGGACTATCATTTGTTTTCAACAGGACAATGACCCAACACACCTCCAGGCTGTATAAGGGCTATTTTACCAGGAAAGAGAGTGATGGAGTGCTGCATCAGATGACCTGGGCTCCACAATCCCCCGACCTCAACAAAATTGAGATGGTTTGGGATGAGTTGGACTGCAGAGTGAAGGAAAAGCAGCCAACAAGTGCTCAGCATATGTGGGAACTCCTTCAAAACTGTTGGAAAAGAATTCCACGTGAAGCTGGTTGAGAGAATGCCAAGAGTGTGCAATGCTGTCATTAAGGCAAAGAGTGGCTATTTGAAGAATCTCAAATATAAAATATATTTTGATTTGTTTAACACTTTTTTGGTTACTACATGATTCCATATGTGTTATATTGTAGGTTTTGATGTCTTCACTATTATTCTACAATGTAGAAAATAGTGAAAATAAAGAAAAACTCTAAAACATTTGACATGTAGTGTATATAAGGTGCACACCTTAATCTCTTTTTCTGCCCATTGTGAGACCCGATATTTCTATTTGTAAATAGGTAGGTTGGTATTGGCCATGTAATTGCCACTGAGTTATTTGAATTCTGACTAGCGCTAATGCAATTGCTAACTAGCGTTAGCACAATGACTATAGAATTCCATGGGTATCTGCTAGCATGCTAGTAAATACCCTTAGACCTCCGGTCATTGCAATAATGCTAGTTAACATTGTATCACAAAACAACCTCTAACTTCCTTCATACTGGACACAGATATATAAAAATGGTGTCCATGAGTTCATCTAACTCTGGGGAAGTAGATAAAGGGCCTCTTTGCCAAAATCCTGAAGTATCCCTTTAATGAGCTCAAAGCTCAGGGGATTGTCCTTAATTTTGTAAAAACATAAACACAATATCGACCAAGAATATTTGTCCCTCCATATCCAAAGGGCATTGATAAACGGTTCAAAGACTTGAATGTCTTCCAGTGAGGGGCCAATGGGATCTTTTGAATCTTTTGAAATTCCATGTGAGGCTTAAGGTGACACATTGAAATTAATTTTATTAATTGCTCACCTTTGGCCATCTCCTCTGGTGCCTCCAGACTACAGTAGCTAAGAGGAGGAGCACGCCCTGGCCATGCACCCTGCTCTCAGTCCAATTAAACTTAGCTCATTAAATAACCCAAACAATAGTGCTCTACCTCCAGGCAGTGAGGTAATCAGTCTAAAGAGGCTGCACCATCAGTCGTGTAGGCTACCCACACACACTTATGTTCTCATGTAAATACAGGATAAAATACTGACGGTGAAACACATGAATATGACCATAATAATACTTACCCTGAGACACACTTGTTCACAGATTGTCTGCATGGAAGATATTCATGCATGTACATACATACACACACTCTCTATCTCGCTCTCAGTGGCGGCAGATAGCCTAGTGGTTAGAGCGTTGCGCCAGTAACCGAAAGGTTGCTAGATTGAATCCCTGAGCTGACAAGGTAAAAATCTGCCCCTGAACAAGGCAGTTAACCCACTTTTCCCCAGTAGGCAGTCATTGTAAATAAGAATTTGTTCTTAACTGACTTGCCTGGTTAAATTAATAAAACATTCAAAGTACTTAAGTAAAAATACTTTAAAGTACTACTTAAGCACTTTATTGGGGTATCTGTACTTTACAATTTATATTTTTTTACAACTTTTAATTTGCTGATGTCGAATGTTTCATTATTTATTTTGTAATTACAGCAACACTTTCAAAAGCCAGAAGAGTAAAATGTAAAGACACTACAGCACAGCACTGACTCTCTGTCAAAATAAAGGTTAAATATACACTGAGTGTACAAAACATTAGGAACACCTTTCTAATATTGTGTTGCACCCCCTTTAGCCCTCAGAACAGCCTCAATTCGCCAGTGTTGACTCCAATGCTTCCCACAGTTGTGTCAAGTTGGTTGGATGTCCTTTGGGTGGTGGACCATTCTTGATACACACGGGAAACTGTTGACCGTGAATAACCCAGCAGCGTTGTAGTTCTTGACACACTCAAACTGGTGCGCCTGGCACGTACTACCATACCTTGTCCAAAGGCACTTAAATCTTTTGTCTTACCATTCACCCTCTAAATGGCACATATACACAATCCACGCCTCAATTGTCTCAAGGCTTAAAAATCCTTCTTTAACCTGTCTCCTCCCCTTCATCTACACGGATTGATGTGGATATAACTAGTGACATCAATAAGGGATCATAGCCTTCACCTGGATTCACCTGGTCAGTCTATGTCATGTTCTTAATGTTTTGTACACTCAGTGTATAACAAAATAGAGTGTGAAATACATCAGTTGGCTCGATCAGCTCAGCATTCAGCCATGTTCCACATGTTGACACTGTTGCCCTACCAGCCTTCTAGGGCAATTACAGGTAAATGACCTTTCTCTAGGACACTACAACAATTGAACCACCCAGGTCTTGAACCAACAAAGCTTGATAACCCCTGACCCCTCATTCGACAGCGGCTATAAAACATAAGTTACTGATAAGATAGCGTGGTGTCACTTTAGTCGCTCAATGCTAGGTCTTTGTCTTACACCTGGTACTAAACAAGAGACCGAGAGCCAGGGAGATAAGGAACGAATACACAATTGTATGTGTATGTCTGTCCTCACCTTGAAGTGGGGAGTGTTTGTCGAGTACAAATGAAAGAAAGCATGTGTGTGTACACAGCCTTGTTGTCCCCTAGGTGGACTGTCTACATGCCACCCCCTTGGCTCCAACTCCTCCACACAAACACACACACACACACACACACACACACACACACACCCTCCACACTGGCTGGGCTGCTCCCTCTCCCGAGGAAGGCCTATTGATCAGGAAGGCATCTCCCTAATTAGGCTGAACCAAGAGAGAGAGGGAGAGGAGAGGAAGGGGGAGGGGGGAACACAAAGACAGACAGAGAGAAAAACAGAGGGAGAGGGGAAACAGCAGATGTAGGGCACAGCGGGCTGGTCAATGAATGTGTTGTTCCAAAAGAAATGGAGGTGGGAGAGAGGAATAAGTTGTGCTACACAAGAAAAAGAGAAAGAGAGAGGAGGAATGGTGGGAGGAAGGTAGGAACGACAAGGCTGTGATGAAGAGAAAGAGAGAGGAAAGAGGAGAGACGGTGGGAGGAAGGTAGGAACGACAAGGCTGTGATGAAGAGAAAGAGAGAGGAAAGAGGAGAGACGGTGGGAGGAAGGTAGGAACGACAAGGCTGTGATGAAGAGAACGAGAGAGGAAAGAGGAGAGACGGTGGGAGGAAGGTAGGAACGACAAGGCTGTGATGAAGAGAACGAGAGAGGAAAGAGGAGAGACGGTGGGAGGAAGGTAGGAACGACAAGGCTGTGATGAAGAGAACGAGAGAGGAAAGAGGAGAGACGGTGGGAGGAAGGTAGGAACGACAAGGCTGTGATGAAGAGAAAGAGAGAGGAAAGAGGAGAGACGGTGGGAGGAAGGTAGGAACGACAAGGCTGTGATGAAGAGAACGAGAGAGGAAAGAGGAGAGACGGTGGGAGGAAGGTAGGAACGACAAGGCTGTGATGAAGAGAACGAGAGAGGAAAGAGGAGAGACGGTGGGAGGAAGGTAGGAACGACAAGGCTGTGATGAAGAGAACGAGAGAGGAAAGAGGAGAGACGGTGGGAGGAAGGTAGGAACGACAAGGCTGTGATGAAGAGAACGAGAGAGGAAAGAGGAGAGACGGTGGGAGGAAGGTAGGAACGACAAGGCTGTGATGAAGAGAACGAGAGAGGAAAGAGGAGAGACGGTGGGAGGAAGGTAGGAACGACAAGGCTGTGATGAAGAGAACGAGAGAGGAAAGAGGAGAGACGGTGGGAGGAAGGTAGGAACGACAAGGCTGTGATGAAGAGAACGAGAGAGGAAAGAGGAGAGACGGTGAGAGGAAGGTAGGAACGACAAGGCTGTGATGAAGAGAACGAGAGAGGAAAGAGGAGAGACGGTGGGAGGAAGGTAGGAACGACAAGGCTGTGATGAAGAGAACGAGAGAGGAAAGAGGAGAGACGGTGGGAGGAAGGTAGGAACGACAAGGCTGTGATGAAGAGAACGAGAGAGGAAAGAGGAGAGACGGTGGGAGGAAGGTAGGAACGACAAGGCTGTGATGAAGAGAACGAGAGAGGAAAGAGGAGAGACGGTGGGAGGAAGGTAGGAACGACAAGGCTGTGATGAAGAGAACGAGAGAGGAAAGAGGAGAGACGGTGGGAGGAAGGTAGGAACGACAAGGCTGTGATGAAGAGAACGAGAGAGGAAAGAGGAGAGACGGTGGGAGGAAGGTAGGAACGACAAGGCTGTGATGAAGAGAACGAGAGAGGAAAGAGGAGAGACGGTGGGAGGAAGGTAGGAACGACAAGGCTGTGATGAAGAGAACGAGAGAGGAAAGAGGAGAGACGGTGGGAGGAAGGTAGGAACGACAAGGCTGTGATGAAGAGAAAGAGAGAGGAAAGAGGAGAGACGGTGGGAGGAAGGTAGGAACGACAAGGCTGTGATGAAGAGAACGAGAGAGGAAAGAGGAGAGACGGTGGGAGGAAGGTAGGAACGACAAGGCTGTGATGAAGAGAACGAGAGAGGAAAGAGGAGAGACGGTGGGAGGAAGGTAGGAACGACAAGGCTGTGATGAAGAGAACGAGAGAGGAAAGAGGAGAGACGGTGGGAGGAAGGTAGGAACGACAAGGCTGTGATGAAGAGAACGAGAGAGGAAAGAGGAGAGACGGTGGGAGGAAGGTAGGAACGACAAGGCTGTGATGAAGAGAACGAGAGAGGAAAGAGGAGAGACGGTGGGAGGAAGGTAGGAACGACAAGGCTGTGATGAAGAGAACGAGAGAGGAAAGAGGAGAGACGGTGGGAGGAAGGTAGGAACGACAAGGCTGTGATGAAGAGAACGAGAGAGGAAAGAGGAGAGACGGTGGGAGGAAGGTAGGAACGACAAGGCTGTGATGAAGAGAACGAGAGAGGAAAGAGGAGAGACGGTGGGAGGAAGGTAGGAACGACAAGGCTGTGATGAAGAGAACGAGAGAGGAAAGAGGAGAGACGGTGGGAGGAAGGTAGGAACGACAAGGCTGTGATGAAGAGAACGAGAGAGGAAAGAGGAGAGACGGTGGGAGGAAGGTAGGAACGACAAGGCTGTGATGAAGAGAACGAGAGAGGAAAGAGGAGAGACGGTGGGAGGAAGGTAGGAACGACAAGGCTGTGATGAAGAGAACGAGAGAGGAAAGAGGAGAGACGGTGGGAGGAAGGTAGGAACGACAAGGCTGTGATGAAGAGAACGAGAGAGGAAAGAGGAGAGACGGTGGGAGGAAGGTAGGAACGACAAGGCTGTGATGAAGAGAAAGAGAGAGGAAAGAGGAGAGACGGTGGGAGGAAGGTAGGAACGACAAGGCTGTGATGAAGAGAACGAGAGAGGAAAGAGGAGAGACGGTGGGAGGAAGGTAGGAACGACAAGGCTGTGATGAAGAGAACGAGAGAGGAAAGAGGAGAGACGGTGGGAGGAAGGTAGGAACGACAAGGCTGTGATGAAGAGAACGAGAGAGGAAAGAGGAGAGACGGTGGGAGGAAGGTAGGAACGACAAGGCTGTGATGAAGAGAAAGAGAGAGGAAAGAGGAGAGACGGTGGGAGGAAGGTAGGAACGACAAGGCTGTGATGAAGAGAGAGAGAGAGAGAATGAGCAAAGCGGATTGTTTGGAGGACAGTAAGGGAAGGAGAGGGATATACAGATAGTGATGGATAGAGATAGAGGTAGAGAGGGCTGGAGCAAAATGGAAATAGGTTCATAGAGTTGGAAGGTGGTGGGGGTGCTGTGACTTTGTTACACAACCTCATAACTGATTGGCCCAGAGCACATCCCAGAATCCTTCGCTCCAGCCGTTGATTTTCTGAAGCATTTAGGAGAATGGAAAAACACAGGCAACTCTGCTATTTGATTCCAATCACCTTCGGGCCTCAAAATGCTCCAGGGATTGAATTAAAAGATGCAATTAACTTGTTCACAGTTTTTCCTCCTCCTTTCTTTCCCTCTTCAGCTAAATAGGAGGAGTGGTTTAGAAGGAGAGAAGGGGAGAGAGAGAGAGAGAGAGAGAGAGAGAGAGAGAGAGAGAGAGAGAGAGAGAGAGAGAGAGAGAGAGAGAGAGAGAGAGAGAGAGAGAGAGAGAGAGAGAGAGAGAGAGAACTTCTACAGTACCCTTAATTCTGTGACATAATAATTTTTTCCTATCATCTCGTAAATCTCAGTTTTATCATAGTTACAATTTTGACACGAGAACACATTTTCCTGACTCATATCGATGTCACATAAGCCAAAACAAGAAGCTTTTTAGGGGCAGTCGCTGTTTAAATCTAATTAAAGGGAATGGATTCATCCCAGTCACTTTAAATGGGTGATTAAAAAAATAGACACCTGGGAGAACTTACATCAACATACCATCTCCACTGCTCACTATGCACAGTCTTATATCTAAATGGAAATATGCTGTACATTGGAAAATACAATGCATTTGGAAAGTATTCAGACCCCTTCCCTTTTTCCACATTTTGTTACATTACAGCCTCATATCTAAAATTGATTACATTATTTTCCCTCCTCATCAATCGACACACAATACCCCATAATGACAAAGTGAAAACAGGTTATTTGAATTTTTTGCAAATGTATGAAAAATAAAAAACTGAAATACGGTATTTACATAAGTATTCAGATCCTTTGCTGTGAAACTCGAAATTGAGCTCAGGTGCATTCTGTTTCCATTGATCATCCTTGAAAAGTTTCTACAACTTGATTGGAGTCGAACTGTCGTAAGTTAAATTGATTGGACATGATTTGGAAAGGCACACACCTGTCTATACTAGGTCCCACACTTGACAGTGCATATCAGAGCCAAAACCAAGCCATGAGGTTGATGGAATTGTTTGTGTCGCACAGATCTGGGGAAGGGTACCATAACATTTCTGCAGCATTGATGGTCCCCAAGAACACAATGGCCTCCATCATTCTTAAATGGAAGAAGTTTGGAACCACCAAAACTATCCCTAAAGCTGGCCGCCAGGCCAGCCAGGTTCTTGGTCAGGGAGGTGACTAAGAACCCAATGGTCACTCTGACAGAGCTCCAGAGTGCCTCTGTGGAGATGGGAGATCCTTCCAGAAGGACAACCATCTCTGCAGGACAACATCAATCAGGCCTTTACGGTAGAGTGGCCAGACAGAAGCCACTCCTCAGTAAAAGGCGCATGACAGCCCACTTGAAATTTGCCAAAAGGCACCTAACGGACTCTCAGACAATGAGAAACATGATTCTCTGGTCGGATGAAACCAAGATTGAACTCTTTGGCCTGAATGCCAAGTATCACGTCTGGAGGAAACCTGGCACCATCCTAAGGTGAAGCATGGTGGTGGAAGCATCATGCTGTGGGGATGTTTTTCAGCGCCAGGGACTGGGAGACTAGTCATGATAGAGGGAAAGATGAACGGAGCAAAATACAGAGAGACCCTTGATGAAAGCCTGATCCAGAGCGCTCAGGACCTCAGACTGGGGTGAAGGTTCACATTCCAACAGGACAACAACCCTAAGCACACAGCCAAGACAACGCAGGAGTGGCTTCGGGACAAGTCTCTGAATGTTCTTGAGGGGCCCAGCCAGAGCCCAGACTTGAACCCGATCTAAAATCTCTGGAGAGACCTGAAAATAGCTTTGCAGCAACGCTCCCCATCCAACCTGACAGAGCTTGAGCGGATCTGCAGAATAAGGCTGTAACGTAACAAAATGTGTAAAAAGTCATGGTGACTTCAGAAAGTATTCATACCCCTTGAGTAATTCCACATTTTGTTGTGTTACAGCTTGAATTCAAAATAGATAAAATATTTTTTTAAGTCTCGCCCATCTACACACAATACCCCACAATGACAAAGTGAAAACATGTTTTCAGAAATGTTTACACATTTATTGAATATGAAATACAGAAATGTCTTATTTACATAAGTATTCACACCTGTGAGTCAATACATGTTAAAATCACCTTTGGCAGCGATTACAGCTGTGAGTCTTTCTGTGAAAGTCTCCTAAGAGCTTTGCACACCTGCCTTGTACAATATTTGTGCAATATTATTAAAAAAATTCTTAATGATCTGTCAAATTGGTTATTGATCATTGCTAGATAACCATTTTCAAGTCTTGCCATATATTTTCAAACAGATTTAAGTAAAACTGTAACTTGGCCACTCCGGAACATTCACTGTCTTCTTGGTAAGCAACTCCAGTGTAGATTTGGCCTTGTGTTTTAGGTTATTGTCATGCTGAAAGGTGAATTCATCTCCCAGTGGCTGGTGGAAAGCAAACTGAACCAGGTTTTCCTCTAGGATTTTGCCTATGCTTGGCTCCATTCCATTTATTTTTTATCCTGAAAAACTCCCCAGTCCTTAACGAATACAAGCATACCCATAATATGATGCAGCCACCACTATGCTTGAAAATGTGTTGTATTGGATTTGCCCCAAACATAACACTTTGTATTTAGGACAAAAAGTGAATTGCTTTGCCACATGTTTTGCAGTATTACATTAGTGCCTTGTTTTGTAATATTTATATTCTGTACAGGCTTCCTTCTTTTCACTCTGTCAATTAGGTTAGTATTGTGGAGTAACTACAATGTTGTTGATCCATCCTCAGTTTTCTCCTATCACAGCCATTAAACTGTAACTGTTTTAAAGTCACCATTCCTTAGGAAGGACACCTGCCTTTGTAGTGACCGGGTGTATTGATACACCATACAAAGTTGAATTAATAACTTCACCATGTTCAAAGGGATATTCAATGTCTGCTTAAAAAAATATATATTAAAAACATTATGGGGTATTGTGGGTAGGCCAGTGACAAAATCAAAATTTTATCCTTTTAAAATTCATTCTGTAACACAACAAAATTTGGAAAAATACAAGGGGTGTGAATACTTTCTGAAGGCACTGTATATGAGCATATGCTTATTTTTCACATTTGTACTGTAGCATGCTTTGCTTCTATAAAGACAGGTCAATGTGAGGAAAAAGGGAAGAGAGAATAAAGAGCGGTATGGTTCAAAATGACTGCAGCTCGACAAACCGCTGCGATGGAAGACGCTGGTGACCTCGTGCTATTGGCCAATGACCAGGGGGTTATCTTTCAGTATGCGCACACAGGTACTACAGATGAAAGACATTGTGGGAGAGGGGGACAGGGAGAGAGAGAGGGAGAAGGGGTTGTTCGCTCAGAAGAGCTCAGTGAGAGGAGTAGGGAGTACGCACTGACTGGGGAATATAAAAAATAATCATTTGGGTTGAGCTAAGAAAATGGCTGTGTGTGTGCATCTGTCTGACTCTATTTGCATGTGCCTAGGAATGTACACTGTATGTCTCTGTGGTCTCTGTCTGACTGACATGATTAGTCTGATTGAGTTGGTTTTGTTGTGTGTTGTGTTTGAAGTGTGTTTGCTCACTTGTGTAAGCATGTATGCTTTTATGTGTGTGCGTGGGAGTGTGTTTTCAGTGTGAGTTTCCCCTTTGGGTTAAATCTCAATTCCACCCAGAGACACACATTTTCCCTCTTTCTCTCCCTCTCTTCCCCTCTCTCTTTCGTGTCAGTGCTATTCTTCAATCACACCAATTGCTTGTGAGTCTAATGTGAGATGTTCAGCTCATCATGCGCGCTGCCCCACTTTCAAGCAGCCAGTAAGCAACAAACCTCTAAATAAATCCAATAAGTGTCAGCTTCACAACACGGAACTAAACATCAGAGCTCACAGTCTCCCAGTAGCATTTCCCCAGTGTGACTCCACCGAGGACCCCATTCAGCCACCCTCCGCCCTGCCTGCCTGAAACGGCATGGAATAGAAATAGCTGTCCGTGCACATTGCCTGAAGTGGAACAGAATCCAAAGGCTTGCTATGAAACGTGTTAAGATGGAGAAAAAACTATGCTTTTCTACACGGCATCGTTGGCTGGTAGAGTGGGAAATGTGAGACAGACAGATCAAAGGATGCCAAACATGTTCCTAAAGCCGTTTCGTAAACACGTCGTCTTCGAAACAGGGCCCCTGATTAAGAGGATCTTAAGAAGTTGTTATTTTAAAAAATGTGGGTTGAGTTTGATTGTGTCCCAAATGGCACCCTATTGCCAATGATCTACTTTTGACCAGGGCCCATAGGGCATAACACACTATATAAGGAATATGGTTCCATTTGGGACACAGATATTTTCAGATGGATTTTGTTCCAACCGCACGCCCTTTCTCCTCTCCAGCTCAATTCACACCCTTAGGAACGTGTCATGCAAGTATGAGTGATATACAGTAGAATGCATCGACAACCGTCAAAGCACAAAACGTCCATTTCAAATTTCAAAAAGCCTTGGAAAGAGAAACCATTATACCATTGCTACAGAGAAGTCTAGACCCAGTGGTCTTTTTCTTCAACCAGCTCAATATGTCAGCTCTTAGACAATCCCTTTAATGAGTCCAACAGGCAAGTCCATCAAAAGACAGGTCAGTGTGAGGAAAAAGGGAAGAGAGAAAAAAGACATTCAAAATGACTGCAGCTCGACAAACCGCTGCGATGGAAGACGCTGGTGACCTCGTGCTATTGGCCAATGACCAGGGGGTCATCTTTCAGTATGAGCACACAGGTACTACAGATGGAAGACATTGTGGGAGAGGGGGACAGGGAGAGAGGGAGGGAGAAGGGGTTGTTCGCTCAGAAGAGCTCAATGAGAGGAGTAGGGAGTACACACTGACTGGGGAATATAAAAAAATAATAATTTGGGTTGAGCTAAGAAAATGGCTGTGTGTGTGTGTGTGTGTGTGTGTGTGTGTGTGTGTGTGTGTGTGTGTGTGTGTGTGTGTGTGTGTGTGTGTGTGTGTGTGTGTGTGTGTGTGTGTGTGTGTGTGTGTGTGTGCGTGTGGGGTGGGTGTAAGGAGGAGGGACGTCAGTGACTGCCTCTTCTCCAGCTATCATGCAATATTAATGGCCTCTATCGATTATGTCTATCCTTCACTGGGGAGATGGGACACACAGACATGTCTGCAGTCACTCACACCTCCACTCACGCACACACACACACACACACCACACATACACACACACATCTCAAGACACGGAAAACTCATGTGGACAATCCCCCTCAGACCCAAATAAATAACGTAAAAACCTATCTTCTGTCTTTCCTCCCTCCATACCTCCTACCTCCATCCCCCATCCAATATAGTGTACCAGGTTCGTGTAACAAAGTGCCATGACGTCCCCAGTTTCATTTGTAGGAGGACAAGAGACAAACTCCTCAGTTTCAATTGCTGGAGCTGTCGGCCCATTTCCCCGCAATGTACAGGCGTGTTGGACGGTCTTGTAAGATCACCGACTGAGGGGGAAAAGTAATATTTATTATTCATTATTCTCTTCTTTCTCTACTCGTTTCTCACTCTTGTCTCTTCAAGATGGAATACATTCTAAGTCCAAGGATTGATAAGTTGACTGGCTGCCGTCCGCCGAGGGTAGTGTGTGTGAGCGTGCATGCTTGTGTTTGTATGTAAGGGTATTGGGCTAGATTTGTCAGAATGTGTAGGTTTTTTCTGGCCCATTGACCGCTTAATCATATAATTACCCACTGGGCACAAACTGTTTTAACGTGATTTGTCAACATATTGTGACGTGGAAAATACATTGGGTTTGAAAAAAGTCAACGTAAGCTGTTGTTTTGAGGGTGAAATTTCAACCACAGGATTATGTCATCATGGTATCCAAATTTCAACATAGACAAACCTTGTGTAAAATATGTTGAATTTGTACCTTTGTCAGATCTTCAACCTTATATAAATAAAATAAATAAAATAAAATAAATAAAATAAAACAAATAAAATATACACTATCAGAAAAAAAACTATAAGCTAGGCAGCACCTCTTACTGGAGAATGTATCTATCTAAAGTTGTCTTTTGGTCTCCCATCCAGTGTTTTAACCAGGCCCAGCTATGATATTTGTCACTATTTTATTTTATTTAGCCTTTATATATTTTAAAAGGGAAAACATATTAAGACCTAGGTCTCTTTACAAATGTGCCATGTATATACAACATAAATATACACAATATACGAAAACATATACACATTAAAATACAAAAATATGCTTTTAGGAAGCACAAATAAAACATTACAAATCACCCAGAAAAACTGTTACATTCCTCCACAAATAAGTCTCCAATCAATACTTTAAATTGCCTTAACGGCACCAGAACATCAAGATGAAAAGTATTTAGAATTTAGTTCCAGCAATAAGGTGCATTAAAACTAAAAGCAGATTTACCTAGCTCGGTTGAGACCCTTGGAACCTCAAGAGCTAACCCTGTGAACGGGTTAGGCAACTCAGGTGTCTATACTTCAACAGCAAAGTTAGATGAGACGGAAATGTATGAAGTAGAGCCTTGTAAACAAAAAATAAATAATGTAGTGATCTACGTGTTTTTAGCGACATCCAACCAACCTTTTGACAAAGAATGCAATAATGAGTATAAAAACTGTCACCTGTAACAAAATGAAGGGCACTATGGTCGATGGCATCCAAAGGTTTAAGAGTACTAGCATCTGCACTTAGATAACTAATATCACCATAATCAAGAACAGATAAAAGGTTGGCTGAATAATCTGCTCCTATTGCTTAGAGAAAAGCATGATCTGTTTCTGTAGAAAAAGCCCACTTTAAATCTTAGCTGCTTAACCAGCTCATGTACACCGCTGGTCCAAAAAAACCTACCCATTCAAGGGTTTTTCTTAATTTTTTGCTATTTTTACATTGTAGATAATAGTGAAGACATCACAACTATGAAATAGCACATATGGAGTCATGTAGAAACCAAAAAACAAATCAAAATATATTTTATATTTGACATTCTTCAAATAGCCACATTTTGCCTTGATGACAGCTTTGCACACTCTTGGCATTCTCTCAACCAGCTTCACGTGGAATTATTTTCCAACAGTCTTGAAGGAGTTCCCACATATGCTGAGCACTTGTTGGCTGCTTTTCCTTCACTCTGCAGTCCGACTCATCCCAAACCACCTCAATTTGGTTGAGGTTGGGGGATTGTGGAGGCAAAGTCATCTGATGCAGCACTCCATTACTCTCCTTCTTGGTAAAATAGCCCTTACACAGCCTGGAGGTGTGTTGGGTCATTGTCCTGTTGAAAAACAAATCATAGTCCCACTAAGCGCAAACCAGATGGGATGGCGCATCGCTGCAGAATGCTGTGGTAGCCAAGCTGGTTAATTATGCCTTGAATTCCAAATAAATCACAAACAGTGTCACCAGCACAGCACAGCACCCCTACACCATAACACCTCCTCCTCCATGCTATACGGTGGGAAATACACATGCAGAGATCATCCATTCAACCACACCGCGTCTCACAAAGACACGGTGGTTGGAAACAAAAATCTCCTATTTGGACTCCAGACCAAAGGACAAATTTCCACCGGTCTAATGTCCATCTAATGTCTTCTTTTTACTGGTGTCCTTTAGTAGTGGTTTCTTTGTAACAATTCGACCATGAAGGCCTGATTCACACAGTCTCCTCTGAACAGCTGATGTTGAGATGCGTCTGTTACTTGAATTCCGTGAAGTATTTATTTGGGCTGCAATTTGTGATGCTGGTAACTAATGAATGTATCCTCTGCAGAAAAGGTACCTCTGTGTCTTCCATTCCTGAGGCGGTCCTCATGAGAACAGTTTCATCATAGTGCTTGATCGTTTTTGTGAATGCACTTGAAGAAACTTCCATGTTCTTGAAATGTTCCATATTGACTGACCTTCATGTCTTAAAGTAACGATGGACTGTCGTTTCTCTTCGCTTATTTGAGCTGTTTTTGTGATGACAACCAAACACAATTCAATATCACTTTTCAATTATAGTAAATAGCCTATTAACTTGTTCACAGGTTAAGAAAGTATATGTTGGATTCATGTCTCCAACTCAACCAAAACTAAAAGTTAAAGAATGTGATTAAGTCAGTGGCTCAATCCAAGCAGTAGAAACATCTCCTTTAAATGTTGATATTTGGTTGCATTGTCAAATAGAGTGTGCATGTTCAAGATAGCATACATAGGTCATTGCAGGTCTGTGGAGATCTTTACAATTGCTGTAATAATCTATGCAGAATCTCAAACGGTATTGATCACTTGCACCACGTACTTTTAATGTAGTTTCAACTGCAATCCAGGCTGTTTGGTTCTACTTTTAGGTGAAGCACAGTGATAATACATTAATCTGTTGCATAAATAAACAAAATCTCTGACATAGTTTTTTTTAAATTTTGATTTATGTCACCTTTATTTAACCAGGTAAGCTAGTTGAGAACAAGTCCTCATTTACAACTGCGACCTGGCCAAGATAAAGCAAAGCAGTGCGACACAAACAACAACACAGAGTTACACATGGAATAAACAAGCGTACAGTCAATAACACAATAGAAAAAAAGAAAGTCTATATACAGTGTGTGCAAATGGCGTGAGGAAGTAGGCAATAAATAGGCCATAGTAGCGAAGTAATTACTATATAGCAGATTAACACTGGAGTGATAAATGTGCAGATGATGATGTGCAAGTATAGATACTGGTGTGCAAAAGAGCAGAAAAGTAAATAAAAACAATATGGGGATGAGGTAGGTAGATTGGGTGGGCTATTTACAGATGGACTATGTACAGCTGTAGCGATCGGTTAGCTGCTCAGCTAGCTGATGTTTAAAGTTAGTGAGGGAAATGTAAGTCTCCAGCTTCAGCGATTTTTGCAATTCGTTCCAGTCACTGACAGCAGAGAACTGTAAGGAAAGGCGGCCAAAGGAGGTGTTGGCTTTGGGCATGACCAGTGAGATATACCTGCTGGAGCGCGTGCTACGGGTGGGTGTTGTTATCGTGACCAGCGAGCTGAGATAAGGCGGAGCTTTACCTAGCATAGACTTATAGATGATCTGGAGCCAGTAGGTCTGGCGACGAATATGTAGCGATGGCCAGCCGACTAGAGCATACAGGTCGCGGTGGTGGGTGGTATAAGGGGCTTTGGTAACAAAACGGATGGCACTGTGATAGACTGATTCCAGTTTGCTGAGTAGAATGTTGGAGGCTATTTTGTAAATGACATCGCCGAAGTCGAGAATCGGTAGGATAGTCACTTTTACTAGGGTAAGATTGGCGGCGTGAGTGAAGGAGGCTTTGTTGCGAAATAGAAAGCCGATTCTAGATTTGATTTTGGATTGGAGATGTTTAATATGAGTCTGGAAGGAGAGTTTACAGTCTAGCCAGACACCTAGGCATTTGTAGTTGTCCACATATTCTAGGTCAGAACCGTCCAGGGTAGTGATGCTAGTCGGGCGGGCGGGTGCGGGCAGCGAACGGTTGAAGAGCATGCATTTGGTTTTTACTAGCGTTTAAGAGCAGTTGGAGGCCACGGAAGGAGTGTTGTATGGCATTGAAGCTCATTTGGAGGTTAGTTAACACAGTGTCCAAAGAAGGACCAGATGTATACAGAATGGTAACGTCTGTGTAGAGGTGGATCAGGGAATCACCCGCAGCAAGAGCGACATCATTGATATACACAGAGAAAAGAGTCGGCCCGAGAATTGAACCTTGTGGTACCCCCATAGAGACTGCCAGAGGTCCGGACAACAGGCCCTCCGATTTGACACACTGAACTCTGTCTGTGAAGTAGTTGGTGAACCAGGCGAGGCAGTCATTTGAGAAACCAAGGCTATTGAGTCTGCCGATAAGAATACGGTGATTGACAGAGTCAAAAGCCTTGGCCAGGTCGATGAAGACGGCTGCACAGTACTGTCTTTTATCGATGGCGGTTATGATATAGTTTAGTACCTTGAGCGTGGCTGAGGTGCACCCGGAGTGGAGAAGGTACAGTGGAGAATGTACGGTGGGTTTCGAAATGGTCAGTGATCTGTTTATTAACTTGGCTTTCGAAGACTTTAGTGAGGCAGGGCAGGATGGAGATAGGTCTATAACAGTTTGGGTCTTTAGGGATCTCGGACAATATGAAAGAGAGGTTGAACAGGCTGGTAATAGGGGTTGCAACAATGGCGGCGGATAGTTTTAGAAATAGAGGGTCCAGATTGTCTAGCCCAGCTGATTTGTACTGGTCCAGGTTTTGCAGCTCTTTCAGAACATCTGAAATCTGGATTTGGGTGAAGGAGAAGCTGGGGAGGCTCGGGCAAGTAGCTGCGGGGGGGACAGAGCTGTTGGCCGGGGCTGGGGTAGCCAGGAGGAAACCATGGCCAGCCGTAGAGAAATGCTTATTGAATTTTTCGATTATCATGGATTTATCGGAGGTCACCGTGTTTCCTAGCCTCAGAGCAGTGGGCAGCTGGGAGGAGGTGCTCTTGTTCTCCATGGACTTTACCGTGTCCAAAAACTTTTTGGAGTTAGAGCTACAGGATGCAAATTTCTGTTTGATAAAGCTAGCCTTTGCTTTCCTGACTGACTGCGTGTATTGGTTCCTGACTTCCCTGAACAGTTGCATTGTATTCTCATTTGAACTTTGCTGTGCTTTTAAATGGTTCAAAGTGCAGTGATAGACATTTGGGTGTATACTTAACCAGAATTCTTACATTCTATTTCCATTGGAATTTGGTTGTGCTTTTAGATGGTTGAAAGCATAGTGACAACACATTGGAAGTTCAACTAAGTTTTGTCTGTTTTTTTGAGTGGGTGAACATAGGTTGTAATCTCATTGATCAGCGTCTCATCCAAATATTACCCAATTATCCACGTTGAAATTACGTGTTGTGCCCAGTAGGTAGTAAACAATAAAATGACTTACCTTTAGAAGGACACAGAATACCAAGAAAACAGCATTCATCAAGACAACAGAGGATGTGGAGGAGAGGAGAGAAAGGGAGAGAACAACAAACACTGAATTAGTAATTGGTTTATAATTTTCTTGGTAACAAGTTGTATACCACATATGCAAACTGTTTCGGATGAGAGAGAAAGAGATGTCATAGGCTTTGACTGCTGTAGTCCTTAATATTTATATACTCACATCTCTCTTTATGGAGAGGGTAGCATATTATGTCAGAGTCAAGAGAGATGTCATCAGTTTATGTCTAGTGTTATGACAGTTTCTGTCAGTATTATAGGTGTGATAGTCGTCTACACACTCATTAGTGCTGGTGCTCATTTTAACGTCCAACCGATGACGCCCAATGAATAGTAATGATATGTTGGCAGGAATCCTCTTGCTTCGAGTTGAAAAAGTAGGTTGGAATGATGGATCTGATGATAGGAAAAGAAAATGAGCTCTGCAAACACAATAGCTACTTGTGTGAGGTTCCAACGTGCATCACCTAGTATTTATCTGAAAATATATGATTCCAACACCAAACTCCCCACTCATGTATAATAGGCTGACTACACCGTTCGTGCGAGCGTTGCAAAATAAATTTAGAAATCTATATTATTTAATTATTGCACCCACACCGCTCGCGCGCGCCAACAAGCGTCTGCATTGCCAAAGGCTAAAATAGAAGTCAGTTCTATTCGTGATACAGATCGCGCTGCAAGTCCTGCCTCTCCCATCTCCTCATTGGTTTATAGAAGCAGGTACCCACGTGCCATCTCCTCATTAGTTATACCTACGTGGGTGACTAAAAGACGAACAAGGCCAGTGGTGGTAATGCACCTAATTTATAAAAGTTGCCAATCGCAATATAATGTCAAGAGAAGAAAAAGCCTGGAAGGAGGAGAGATGACTAGAAACGATTCGGTTAACCGTTTTAAGTTTGAATTAATTGGCGGAGTAGAGGTCCTTGTGCATTTGAGGTAAAATAACAACTCAATGTTTATATATATATATATATCAGGACAAATTAGCTAGCAACAGCAAGCTAGCTAAATAGGACAAATTAGCTAGCAAGTGCAAGCAAGCTAGCTAAATTTCCATAAGTGTTTAATGCTTTTTGACCTGTTCCCCAAATTAATATAATTGGTTCAGAGTTTGTGTGTCGTGATCATGTTCGGTGTGGGGGGACAAAATACATTTATGCATGGTGGCGCACGATGGCGCACAAACGCAGCCGGTTTGGGTTCTGTGTAAGTCTCGTGCTATTACTCGCCTGGTAGAGTATCTCATGATAAGCTGTAGACCACACTATCTACCTAGAGAGTTTTCATCTGTATTTTTCGTAGCTGATTACATACCACCACAGTCATAGATTGGCACCAAGACAGCATTGAATGAGCTGAATGAACAAGAAAATGCCCAGAGGTGGCGCTCCTAGTAGCCGGGGACATTAATGCAGGGAAACTTATATCCATTTGACCAAATTTCAATCAGCATATCAACTGTGCAACCAGAGGGGGAAAAAACTCTGGACCACCAATACTCCACACAGAGACGCATACAAAGCTCTCTGACCATAATTCTATCCTCCTGATTCCTGCTTACAAGCAAAAATTAAAGCAGGAAGCACCAGTAAACTAGATGAATAAAAAAGTGGTCAGATGAAGCAGATGCTAAGCTACAGGACTGTTTTGCTAGCACAGACTTGAATATGTTCCGGGATTCCTCTGATAGCATTGAGGCGTACACCACATCAGTCATTGGCTTCATCAATAAGTGCATCAATGACTTTGTCCCCACAGTGACTGTACGTACGTACCCCAACCAGAAGCCATGGATTACAGGCAACATCCGCACTGAGCTAAGGGCTAGAGCTGCTGCTTTCGAGGAGCGGGACTCTAACCCGGAACCTTATAAGAAATCCCGCTATGCCCTCCGATGAACCATCAAACAGGCAAAGCGTCAATACTAAGATTCAATCGTACTACACCGGCTCTGACACTCATCGGATGTGGAAGGGCTTGCAAACCATGACAGACTACAAAGGGGAGCACAGCCGAGAGCTGCCCAGTGACACGAGCCTACCAGATGAGATAAACTACTTCTATGCTCGCTTTGAGGCAAATAACACTGAAACATGCATGAGAGCACCAGCTGTTCCGGAAGACTGTGTGAACACGCTCTCCGCAGCGGATGTGAGTAAGACCTTTAAACAGGTCAACATTCACAAGGCCGCAGGGCCAGACGGGTTACCAGGACGTGTACTCCGAGCATGCGCTGACCAACTGGCAAGTGTCTTCACTGACATTTTCAAACTCTCCCTGTCCGACTCTGTAATACCAACATGTTTTAAGCAGACCACCATACTGCTTGTGCCCAAGAACACTAAGGTAACCTGCCTAAATGACTACCGACCCATAGCACTCACGTCTGTAGCCATGAAGTGCTTTGAAAGTCTGGTCATGGCTCACATCAACACCATTACCCCAGAAACCCTAGACCCACTCAATTTGCATACCACCCCAACAGATCCACAGATGATGCAATCTCTATTGCACTCCACACTGCCCTTTCCCACCTGGACAAAAGGAACACCTATGTGAGAATGCTATTCATTGACTACAGCTCAGCGTTCAACACCATAGGGCCCTCAAAGCTCATCAATAAGCTAAGGACCCTGGGACTAAACAACTGCAACTGGATCCTTGACTTCCTGACGGGCCGCCCCCAAGTGGTAAGGGTTGGTAACAACACATCCGCACGCTGTTCCTCAACACAGGGGCTCAGTCCCCTCCTGTACTCCCTGTTCACTCATGACTGCACGACCAGGCACAACTCCAACACCATCATTAAGTTTGCTAATGACACAACAGTGGTAGGCCTGATCACCGACAATGACGAGACAGCCTATAGGGAGGAGGTCAGAGACCTGGCCGTGTGGTGCCTGGACAACAACCTCTCCCTCAACGTGATCAAGACAAAGGAGATGATTGTGGACTACAGGAAAAAGAGGACCGAGCACACCCCCAATCTCATCGATGGGGCTGCAGTGGAGCAGGTTGAGAACTTGGTGTCCCTATCACCAACAAACTAACATGGTCCAAGCACACCAAGACAGTGGTGAAGAGGGCACGACAAAACCTATTCCCACTCAGGAGACTGAAAAGATTTGGCATGGGTCCTCAGATCCTCAAAAGGTTCTACAGCTGCACCATCGAGAGTATCCTGACTGGTTGCATCCCTGCCTGGTATGGCCTCTGCTCAGCCTCTGACGGCAAGGCACTACAGAGGGTAGTGCGAACGGCCCAGTACATCACTGGGGCCAAGCTTCCTGCCATCCAGGACCTCTATACCATGCGATATCAGAGGAAGGCCCTAGAAATTGTCAATGACTCCAGCCACCCTAGTCATAGACTGTTCTCTCTGCTACCGTGCGACAAGCGGTACGGGAGCGCCATGTCTAGGTCCAAGAGGCTTCTAAACAGCTTCTACCCCCAAGCCATAAGACTCCTGAACATCTAATCAAATGGCTACACAGACTATTTGCATTTAACCCCCTCTCCCCCTCTTTACACCGCTATTACTCTCTGTTGTTGTTATCTATGCATAGTCACTTCAATAACTCTACCTACATGTACATACTACCTCGACTAACCGGTGCCCCCGCACATTGACTCTGTACCCGTACCCCCCTGTATGTAGTCTCCCTACTGTTGTTTTACTGCTGCTCTTTAATTACTTGTTACTTTTATCTCTTATTCTTGTCTGTATTTTTTTTTAACTGCATTGTTGGTTGGGGGCTCTTAAGTAAGCATTTCACTGTAAGGTGAACCTGTTGTATTTGGCGCATGTGACTAATAAAATGTGATTTAATTTGGAGAAAAAAAATGATCAAGGGCATTATTTGCATACCATTACATTTACACAGAAAGCGTCAAATTCAATCTCCTATTTCTATTGTCGTTTTCTTGTCACCACGGTCACACGTACTTGGCAAAGAAAAGCATGAGCTGCCATATGTGTCAGTCCATTAAACTAAACCAGGTTGTGAGGGTATTTAATTGAAACGCAGCCAATAAAACGCTTCGCATGCTAAATTAGCTTCCATACAGCCCTGGGGGCCACTGTTGCTGTGTATTGGAACATGCTACCGTCATGTCAAAAATGACCTTCGGGGGGAAGAATTTGCCTCCTGCAACGTGATTACCAATTTCCATATCCAGTTGTAGCACTATAGCCACGTTGATTTGATTTCATTGGGTTAATAGGATTTGATCTGCCATGCACTGCCACCAATATCCATAAAAACAGGCCCCCAGAATGTAGGCTCGAGTGTGTGCATGTTATTGGCTGGCACACCCCTCTGGAGCCCTCACAGAACATTTCCAACAACGTTGTGAGTGTTAATGAAGAGTTGTCAAGCTTTCATGCACGGTGGCCGGCAGAGTGGTAGAGGCAATTATGGGGGTGTAATGCTAGTAGTGGTGGCGATATAACTCTGAATTATAATGCCCATATTTATGGGAGTTGGGAGGTTGCTGTGTGGCAGATTGTGTGTGTGTATGTGTGTGTATGTATGCAGGCTGTATGTTAGATAGATGGATAGCTAGATGGATGGTAATAGGATGACTTCTAGTCCTCCAATGCACAGATCTTTCGGAGAGAGTGCTTCAAACACATGTACACCCACACAAACATCACACACTCGCAACCTCCACATATTCATGTATTCACACAAGCTACTTCCACTTATCTTTTTGTATACAGACATACACAAGCACACACACACATATACACACATATACTCAGACACAATGTTAATCTGGTAATGGAGAAGTGGAGACACAGCTTTTCACTTCAAGGCTCAGCAGGTAGCTTTTCATTTGCTTCCCTGACCACGAAAAAAAAACAGTGGCCCCAGCATCGATCCCTGACTCCCTCCCTTCATTACCATGTTAATATCTGCAAAATGCTCCTCTTTCAGAAAAGCACAGGCTCACTCCACAGCAAGAGATGGAGGGAATGAGGGGAGGAAGACTACTTTCCTTTCATTCCAGCCATGAAAAAATGTGAAGAGTAGGGGAAAAACTAAAACCCACAAAGCTCTGGGGTGTCCAAGCGAATGCCTGTTTTAGTTCCGGGTGATTTCCTCACTCTCTGCGAGTCTGACTGGGGGCCTCCAGGAATGGGTGGGTGGGGGAGGAAACATACCCAGGAGAAGAAGCCTCTGCCTTGGGTAAGTAGGGGGGATGGAGCCTTGTGTAGCTAGCCTAGCATCATTAGCCATCTCCAGCTGCCTGGGTAATGTGCACACTTCATTTCCCCCCTTGTGTGCCCCCAAACCACTGCATCTCCCAGTGCCTCCAAACTACCAGCAATTTAGGCCAATCTTGGCTCCTTAGCTTCTGAAGTCTAATGGTAGCCCCCTGAACAGAAACATCAGTGGAGTTTGCTTTTTAGAAACCTTTGTTGGTGTGTGTTTGAATAGCTTTGTTTCTTTTCCGAAGTCTTTCTTGACAACACAGTATGGCTGCCATGAACAAAGAGGGAGATTTCCAATAGAGAGATTGGCTGTAATTTGGGGCATTGGTGTAATTTACCGTCGTAAGGTGAGGTGACATTCATAGAAATGTTCATGGAAGTCAAATCAAACCTATATCTTATATTTAGAACTGGTTATCTTTTTAGGCTTGTCCTTGCATGATGAAATTCATATTGAAAATGCTATTATTTTGGAATCCCTATACAGTTCAATGTTGATGTTTTTGTTTATTTTTACATTGGGTTTAGCCACTGTAATTCTTAAGACAAGGCTGTATAATTAAATGTAAAATGGTCAAATGTGTTCCATCTACTGTATAGCAGCCTACTCATCCTTTTAGTTCGAGCCACCCATTCTTCACCCTGTTGCATCCCCTCCCCCTCACTGTGTGATGCATGCTGGGTAATCCACAGCGCTCCAACCCCTCACCATCTCCTCTGCTCAACCCAAGGACACAGGTCTGTTTAGGAGCTATGGCCACAGCCAGACGAATTTGTCCATTACATTACCTGACCCTTTGTCCGACCCTCTGCCTTCTTTGCTAATGCTAATTTAGTACTGTCACGTAGCCTACAGTGGAGTGTGGTGAGGGTGGGGGGGTGGGGGCAGGGACAGAGGAGACGTCCTCATTTGTGCCCACTGATTAAGTGTCACCAGAGAGCAATGACCTCCCCCCACCTCGCTCTCCTGCTGGAGAGGTACAGGTACGAAAGGCTTTAACCCTTTCATTACTATTACCCTGCCAGGCAAAGCTAGATGTAGAGATAGCTTGCTTCAGTGTTTACGGATGTTGGGGTGGGGAGGGAGGGAAGAAGAGAGAGAGGGAGAGACAGGAAAGGAAGGAGAGAAAGAGAGAGGGAGGAAGGGAGAGCGAGGCAGAGAAGTAGCTAGCTCAGTGTTTATGGCTGTTGTGGTTGGGAGAGAGGGAAAGAGAGAGAGGGAGGAAAGGTAGCTCAGTGTTTATGGCCGTTGTGGTGAGGATGAAGACAGAGGAAGGGAGGGAAGCAAAGGAGAGAGAGAGAGGGACGGTGGCTCATTTAAATTCAATGCAGCGCTGAGGTGGGAGATAAGCAACAGATGACAGCAGTGCCTGGCCATTCTATCTCTGTCTGGGAGAGGCCAATCAGAGAGACAGATAACAAAATACACTCCTAAATACTGAAATTATGGGGATGGTGGGGGTGTAGTGTAGGGAGAGGGGATAGGGGATAGGGAGGTGATTAAAAATGTCGAAGGGTGAAATAAAATGGCGATGGCTCTTGAAATTCTCCTCGAACCTTTGTCTACTAATACAGTTCATAGTTTTGTCTTCCTCTCTTTTTTGAATGATCTACCAATACTTGAATACACTAAACAGGTTCCACACACTTATATCCAGAGCCATACTGTATATACTATATCCATTCATTTTTTTTTAGATCAATAATAACGAAGGAAATGAGGAGATGATGATGATATTCAAGACTATTGACTATAGCTAATAGTGATGGAGTATGGTGGTGGGTGCACTAAGGAGGGTCTAGGCTGCATAAGGAGACCCCCTAAGAAACAAAGGTGACCTTGCCAACGCCTAATGCCTCCTTTCCGCCACCATTGCCTTCACATGGTTTACTATGTCTTAATTACCACACACCACCAAAACCCCTACTGGATTGAATGAGAGAAAAGAGGAGAAAGGTGGAAGGGAAAACAAGATGATTTGATTGATTCGGTACGAACATGGAAAAGAAAGTGGATTTGAGGAACCCAAATGAAGACTTGCCAGGGTAACTTCCCAAATCAATCTCCATCATCACTCCCCGCGTAATCAATTAGTCTTCATTTAGAATGGAGTGTTACAGATGGAACACCAAGAACACACTAGACTGCGATAGCATTTTTCTAATTGGAACCATAATAGGTGATTATAACACTGCTTGGATTTAAATCATTCAATGCTGGGAATTATTGTCTAGTCAAACAAGGGATTTACCCTAAATGAGTTTGTGTTAAGAAGTCTTATTTTTCGGTTCACTTTCTATACCATAAATGGGTCTTTTTTTACTCAGTGCCCAATTTACTCAGTGCCCAATGGCTGAACGGCTTCCAAATTAAATTCCCTCAGTTTGTAAAAAAGTTAATCTGGACCTTAGCCGACTACGCAACAAACATATTGAGCAGAGCATCAGATGCATCCCTGCGGCACTCTCAATGTGGCATTTGTCATGCTCTTATTGCTGGTAAGCCATTTCGCTAAGCTCCATGGGTGAGAAGCAATCCAGTCTCCTTTGGTTCTTCCAAAGTCTATAAGCTGGCGCGTTATCTCTGAGCCACGCTACAGACTGTCACAGGTCAGACCACCAACCTACAGCAGGCTACTCACCACCAGGGTTGGGCTCAATGCCAGACTCTGCCCAATGCCACATGAATTAGATTATCATCAATGACTTCAGACATTCTCATGGCAAAATGAATGCCCGAATCAATGAATTCATGAAAATGAAAAATCACATTTTTGTTGGTTTAGAACATGTTTCAAGAATCTGTTTACAGGAGGGGCAATACTATTTCAGTGCATTTCCTGATTTGACAGGAAATAGAATTGACCCCAACCCCCCTGTTTCTCTCAGACGTCGACTACTAGACACAGAGTAATAAAGAAAAGAGGATGGCTAATAGAGTGACCTGGTGTGTGTGTTATGTGTGACCAGGGTTATGTGTGGGGTGACCTCCAGTTGCACTGACCCATATTAATAATGACTTGTGTCAAATGAGGCTGGTGATTTCCTTTATAATCAACCCCCGCCAGATGGATGCACACATGGCCGTGGATCATGGTATTGTCATTCAGATGATGTGTGTCACTGCCATTTTCTTAATAAATGAGGAGGAGAAGCATACATTCAATTTGGTTTTATGGACCAATATGGTTTGGTGCCTAACCTTCTCTTTGCATCTTTGTGTTCTTTGTGTTCACACAGATGCATGTTTCAGTAATAGGCCTAGGGATTTTTTAACCTAGGCACAATATCTCTGTCGTATCAAAACACCTTTTTAATGGATTATGACGGATTGTGTTGCAGCCTTTCGTGTCTGTTCACCATCTATTCTGCATTGATGAAATGGAGATGTTAGGGATACCTCGATCAGTTTTGTCCAAGAATGTTTCTATTTGGCCATTTCAAATATTCAAGCTGCCTTGTAAACAAAACTACACACTTCTGTAATATTCACATCCCAGCTTCTGAAATGTAGCTATACGTTTTTCTTCCACACTCAACAGCACTCTTTATCTAAATCTCTATACCACAGACAGTATGCTGAGCACGCAATCCTATTTCTGATAGCTATCCACCACAGGCAAGGCAGTGGAGCAGCAGTGTTGTTGTAGTTAAGCCTGCAGACCTAGGGCGACAGACCAGCACACAGCACACATAGCACATCTCTTTGACTGAAGTGTTTGGACTGAAGTGTGCCCTCGCACACAAATACAATACTACTCTGATCTGACTTCCTCTACCATAGGGAATATGCTGGGGAGGTATCGTTTTCTCCTCTTTACCCAAAGCTACATTGTACATCGGTGTATGTGTTTGATGTATCTCAGCTGCAGAGAAAGACTTATTATATAATGCAAAGACAATACTTCATATGCCAATTGTCAATGAGTACTCCCAAACGGAGGGCCGTAGCTGATTTCACTTGTTTCATAGCTGAAAAGGTTGAGAATTTTGAAAACCTTCTGTTGGGTCATACAGTACATACCTGTATAATGCAGAAGGTTACCATAGCACTCCTATCGATATTTTGAATGTCAGTATTTTTGCTACAAGTGTGTGACACATGCTTACGGCTGGTTTTCTTTGCAGCCCAGTTTGACGTAATCACACATTCTTTTGACTTCAACCACGGCACACAGCATTCAGAGGGAACTCCTCAGGTCTTAATATATTTTTTTTCAATCACGTTCATGCAATCCTCCCAAGTATGTGGTACAATTTCACAACTCTAAGCACAAAAATCGAAACAGATCATCAAATAAATGATTTTCAAAATGCAATATTCACTTCTTTTGATATGATTTTCTTGCCATTTGTTAACAATGCATTTAACCATCGTTCAATAACTGCTCAAAACTGATAACTACTCAACCAAAATTATGTAAACTCAGCAAAAAAAGCAACCTCCCTTTTTTAGGACCCTGTCTTTCAAAGATAATTCGTAAAAATCCAAATAACTTCACATATCTTCATTGTAAAGGGTTTAAACACTGTTTCCCATGCTTGTTCAATAAACCATAAACAATTAATGAACATGCACCTGTGAAACGGTCGTTAAGACACGAACAGCTTACAGACGGTAGGCAATTAAGGTCACAGCTATGAAAACTTAGGACACTAAAGAGGCCTTTCTACTTACTCTGAAAAACACCAAAAGAACGTGCCATAGGCATGCTGCAAGGAGGCATGAGGACTGCAGATGTGGCCAGGGCGATACATTTCAATGTCCATACTGTGAGACGCCTAAGACAGTGCTACAGGGAGACAGGATGGACAGCTGACAGCTGTAACAACACCTGCACAGGATTGGTACATCCGAACATCACACCTGCGGGACAGGTACAGAATGGTAACAACAACTGCCCGAGTTACACCAGGAACGCACAATCCCTCCATCAGTGCTCAGACGGTCCGCAATAGGCTGAGAGAGGCTGGACTGAGGGCTTGTAGGCCTGTTGTAAGGCAGGTCCTCACCACAAATCACCAGCAACAACGTTGGGCACAAACCCACCATCGCTGGACCAGACAGGACTGGCAAAAAGTGCTCTTCACTGACGAGTCACGGTTTTGTCTCACCTGGGGTGATGGTCGGATTCGCGTTTATCATCAAAGGAATGAGCATTACACCGAGGCCTGTGCTCTGGAGCAGGATCGATTTGGAGGTGGAGGGTCTGTGATGGTCTGGGGCGGTTTGTCACAGCATTTTTGGACTGAGCTTGTTGTCATTTCAGGCAATCTCAACACTGTGCGTTATAGGGAAGACATCCTCCTCCCTCATGTGGTACCCTTCCTGCAGGCTCATCTTGACATGACCCTCCAGCACAACAATGCCACCAGCCATACTGCTCGTTCTGTACGTGATTTCCTGCAAGACAGGAATGCCAGTGTTCTGCCATGGTCAGCAAAGAGCCCGGATCTCAATCCCATTGAGCACATCTGGGACCTGTTGGATCGGAGGGTGAGGGCTAGGGCCATTCCCCCCAGAAATGTCCGGGAACTTTGCAGGTGCCTTGGTGGAAGAGTGGGGTAACATCTCACAACAAGAACTGGCAAATCTGGTGCAGTCCATCCATGAGGAGGAGATGCACTGCAGTACTTAATGCAGCTGGTGGCCACACCAGATACTGACTGTTACTTTGATTTTGACCACCCCTTTTTTCAGGGACACATTATTCCATTTCTCTTAGTCACATGTCTTTGGAACTTGTTAAGTTTAGTTGTTGAATCTTGTTATGTTTATACAAATATTTACACATGTTAAATTTGCTGAAAAAAAGACGCAGTTGACAGTGAGAGGACATTTCTTTTTTTGCTGAGTTTAGTACCTAGTTAACACATATAATTTGATAACTGCTCAACATTGTAAATGTATATATTTTGACTTTATAAATGTATCAATTGACATCAATTTATGTTGGAAGGTAAAACCAAATCACATGTATGTGGCTGTAAATACTTCATCATCATTCTCCTTCAGCCAGTGTGCTTCAACAGCACAAAGTGGAAAGAGTCAGTGTCACCATTCAGAATTATACTGTAGTGTAAAATGCACTGCTGAAATACCAGGTTTGAATATTAAAATATATTCCACTCATTATCTGAATATCATTATTAAATTTTAAGCTGATGAATTTCAAGCAGAGAGACAGGCGATACTGTACATAGAAAATGTGATCTTGTACAATGTTGCATGGGGCAGAAATGGAATACAACACCGTGCAACGTTTTTACAGAAGCCAACTGCTTTACGATACCCCTATTTCTGATGATTTGTCCTACAGAACCAGTAAATGTTTGGACACACCTACTAATTTAAGGGTTTTTCTTTATTTTTACTATTTTCTACATTGTAGAATAATAGTGAAGACATCAAAACTATGAAGTAACACATATGGAATCATGTAGTAACCACAAAATCTTAATCAATCAAAATATATTTTATATTTGAGATTCTTCAAAGTAGCCAACCTTTGCCTTGATGACAGCTTTGCACACTCTTGGCATTCTCTCAACCAGCTTCACGAGGTAGTCACCTGGAATACATTTAAATTAACAGGTGTGCCTTGTTAAAAGTTAATTTGTGGAATTTCCTTCTTAATGCATTTTAGCCAATCAGTTGTGTTGTGACAAGGTAGGGGTGGTTAACAGAAGATAGCCCTATTTGGTAAAAAACCAAGTCCATATTATGGCAAGAACAGCTCAAATAAGCAAAGAGAAATGACAGTCCATTATTACTTTGAGACATGAAGGTCAGTCAATCCGGAAATTTTAAAAAACTTTGAAAGTTTCTTCAAATGCAGTCGCAAAAACCATCAAGCGCTATGATGAAAATGGCTCTCATGAGGACCGCCACAGGAAAGGAAGACCGAGAGGTACCTCTGCTGCAGAGGATAAGTTCATTAGAGTTAACTGCACCTCAGATTAACTCCCAAATAAATGCTTCACAGAGTTCAAGTAACAGACACATCTCAACATCAACTCTTCAGAGGAGACTGCATGAATCAGGCCATGGTCGAATTGCTGCAAAGAAACCACTACTAAAGGACACCAATAAGAAGAAGAAACTTGCTTGTGCCAAGAAACACAAGCAATGCACATTAGACCGGTGGAAATCTGTCCTTTGGTCTGATGAGTCCAAATTTGAGACTTTTGGTTCCAACCGCCGTGACTTTGTGAGATACAGAGTAGGTGAACGGATGATCTCCACATATGTGGTTCCCACCGTGAAGCATGGAGGAGGAGGTGTGATGGTGTGGGGGTGCTTTGCTGGTGACACTGTTGCTGATTAATTTAGAATTCAAGGCACACTTAAGCAGCATGGCTGCAGCGATACGCCATCCCATCTGGTTTGCACTTAGTGGGACTATCATTTGTTTTTCAACAAGACAATGACCCAACACACCTCCTGTGTAAGGGCTATTTGACCAAGAAGTAGAGTGATGGAGTGCTGCATCAGATTACCTGGCCTCTGCAATCACCCAACCTCAACCCAATTGAGATGGTTTGGGATGAGTTGGAACGCAGAGTGAAAGAAAAGCAGCCAACAAGTGCTCAGCATATGTGGGAACTCCTTCAGGATTTCTCATGAAGCTGGTTGAGAGAATGCCAAGAGTGTGCAAAGCTGTCATCAAGGCAAAGGGTTGCTACTTTGGATAATATAAAATATAAAATATATTTAAATTTCTTACATTACAGCCTTATTCTAAAATGTGACCCGATCAGGAAACTAGGTATGTGTCGCAAGTCACGACTTCACAGGAGGACCTTTTGAATGTAAAAAATATTTTTTTATCAAAATGAGTTTTTGGGCAGAAATGCCTTCTCGAACATGTGAACTTTCATGTGGCTTAATATCAAACTTGTATGTCATCTGTAAATACGAATAAAATTGTTAAATTACGAGCCTAGATGGTTTAGCCACAGAGAAAGGCAGCAACCTTCCCACTAGCCATGATTGGCTGAGATATTGAGTGGGCTGGACATGCCAAGAGATGAGTTTGGATTGGTCTGCGGTGTTTCATCTTGTGTCTATAGAATGAGCTGCTCATAATGCCAAGATAATCCTTTCTACTGCAGTTTCGTCTAAAGATATAACGTTAACCATGGAGAACTGCAAATATGTTGCTACTGTTCGCAATAACATTGCTGCCGTTTTGAAATCAGTGGAACACAACGAGCCAAACAAGCTGTGCAAACTAAACGGAAACATTACTGACCAAGAATTATTTGGGAAACATTATTGACCATTTATTTGGGAGTTAATCTGAGGTGCAGTTAACTCTCAATTTTGTGATTGGTAAGTTAGTCTTGTCAGCTATCTACACTTATAGTAATCATAAATGAATACCGAACGGGCACACAGAGAGTCAACGTCAAAAACACCATCATTGATGGTGAACTGCTTGTGTCCTCCGCGACCACTATGAGGTAAAATAGAGTCAAGCAACCAGCATAGCAACGGACGCTTTGGTTCATTATGTGGGCCGGTCAGAATCTTGTAAGTTCTAGCATCAGCACTAGCAACAGAAGCTAGAAGTCATTGAATCCCATTGTGACGTGGTGGGGGGGACACTATAAGGCATTACAGCCCCCCCCCCGATTGATTTTGTTAGTCACTCACAAAAATATTACAACATTTTTTCCCAGTTAAATTGACTGAGAACTTGTTGTCATTTACAGCAAAAACCTGGAGAATAGTTACAGGGGGGTGAATTGGCCAATTGGAAACTGGAGATGATTAGGGGGCCATGGTATGAGGGCCAGATTGGGAATTTAGCCAGGACACCAGGGTTAACACCCCTACTCTTACAACAAGTGCCATGGGATCTTTAGTGACCACAGAGAGTCAGGACAACCGTTTAACGTCCCACCTGAAAGATGGCACCCTACACAGGGCAATTTCTCTAATCACTTCCCTGGGGCATTGGGATATTTTTTTAGACCAGTGGAAAGAGGACCTCCTACTGGCCCTCCAAAACACTTCCAGCAGCATCTGGTCTCCCATCCAGAGACTGACCAGGACCAACGCCGCTTAGCTTCAGAGGCAACCGAGCAGTGGGATGCAGGGTGGTACGGTGCCAGCATAAGTCATGGCAAAATGGTTACAATTGCAGGAAATTAGCTTTAAAACTGAAAAACTATCCCTGCCCCATGGCAAAATGTGTAGAATTGAAGGGCCCAACCAATTCTTGCTTAGGGGGCATGTTTTCATGATCTTGGGGCCCAGGAAAACACCGAATTTCTCATTTTGGGTCCCAGGCTGAAAAAGTTTAAGAAACCCTGGTTTATAGTTTTGTACTTAAAGTTTTGAAAATATACCACTTACATCTGAAAAATGTGCCAAAGTGATTTACAGCCTCACCAGATCAGAGTGTGTGTGTGTGTGTGTGCGTGTGTGTGTTAGTGATGCACAGGTTGACTCATAACCCGCAGTCCCCACGGTTATATCCACGGGGTGGGCGGGCGGGCGGGTTTAGGGTCATGAAATACTGCATGGACAAAGGGCGGGTTGGTGGGTGTTGGGTTTAATAAATAGAAAAGAATGCAGAAAAAATCCCTAAATGTATAATTATTTAGCAATTCATATCTATAGGCAACATTGAGGTTTTTCTTTCATTAATTGTATCTGGCGTTAGTGCATAGCCTTAGCTTTAGGGCCTAACTGTAGAGCGCCAAATACACGCCAATTGTCAAATGATTTTGGAAACATGGGCAGAAAAAGTTAACATCGATCCACTGAGGCAAAAAGGACAATGTCGGAGTTTAATTCAATGATAGAAAATCTGTGAAATAGAGAGTTGAAAATAAATAGAAGGGAGGGCAGCAACAGTAAATGTCAATTATAATTATGTGGATTATAATTCATGGACATTATTTGTAGGGCTTGATACATGTTTTGTTAGGACAAATCAAATTTGACATTTTAAAGTGGAAATTAGAACCTTGGCCCCCATTACATCACCGAGGCCAAGCTTCCTGCCATCCAGAACCTCTATACCAGGCGGTGTCAGAGGAAGGCCCTAAAAATTGTCAAAGACTCTAGCCACCCTAGTCATAGACTGTTGTCTCTGCTACCGCAAGCAAAGCGGTACCAGAGCGCCAAGTCCAGGTCCAAGAGACTCCTAAATAGCTTCTACCCCCAAGCCATAAGACTCCTGATAATTTGCATTGCCCCCCCCTGCATTGTTGTTTAAGGGCTTGTAAGTAAGCATTTCACTGCATGGTCTACACTTGTTGTATTTGGCGGATGTGACAAATAACATTTGTTTTTGAAAATTCTCAGCAACAAAAGAGTGATCAAATTAAGATCTTACATCTGTAAGTGAATAACATTTACATTTACGTCATTTAGCAGACGCTCTTGCAGAATTAAGCATTTTTTTGCTGTAAATTATACACCAAATGTACATTTTGACTTCGGAATAGGAATGGAGAACTATTATTTATTTGGTTCAGAATCTTGGGAGAATGAGCGCACGGTTAGGAACCGTCTGTAAAGGTGCTAACTTTATCAGCATCATAAAAGCTGATAGTATTTCAACCACATAAAATACGTATCCAAGGCGAACTGAAATCTTATCAAAAACATGTTGGGTTGTTTCAACAGCTTTTAATTTCTTTAAAACAAACTGATGCCATTTGGAAACCTTTCCATTTAAAAAAAAATTATTGCATTTTCTCCACGGTCTCTAAACGTCTTTGCTGCTAGAGTGAAGCAGAGATAAATAAGGAAAGAGAAAAAACAAACCGATGTCAACTAAATTGAAGCATTCCTTCTATTGATTTATGACATTATTCATGTAAGCAAGGGTTTATTTAATCTTCTAAGGCAACACGTAATGACAGGAAAGAAGCTGTATGTATCTAATATTAGACAAGTTGACTAACAAATAGCCTACCAAAATGTTGGAAATTATAAATAGAAACACAGGCTTATCTAAGAAGGCCTTAAGATAGGCCATTTTCTATATTAGCGGGTTATGGTTGGGGGAAGGTCTCAGATTTTCACTTTATCACATATAGTCAGGCAGTTGTGGATGTGTTATTAGCAATTGTGGGTGGGTGAACAGCTGACCCGCGCATCATTAGCATGTGTGTGCGTGTTCATGCGTGCGTGTGCATGTGTGTGTACATGTGGGTCTGCAAGAAGACAGTATGTACTGTATAAGAGTATAGTGTCAGTATATGTGTGTGTTTTTGTCTGTGTTTCTACACCTAACTGTTTGTATCTGGATACATCTAGTAGGAGATAACCCTCCTCCTGACCTCAGTGCTGCACTAATCCTCCTTCTACAAATCCCCCAACTTCTCTCTCCCTTGCCTGAGCTGCAATCTAGCTCTAAAGACAAGCTCCACAACTCACAAGCCCTGCAGAAAAGCTGTGTCTGCACTACCTGTGGCTGGGGATTTCCAAAGTCATTACACGAGAAACAGAGGAACAGGGAAGGGGGGGAGAGGGTTGGAGATGGTGGCAGAGGGATGGGAGGGAAGGAAGAAACATGATAGAAAGAGGAGAGAGGTAGATAGAGTGGTGGAACGGGTGAATAGTGATAGGGGAGCAATTCACATTGGCATTTTCCCTGTTGTACGTCCTATTGATTAAAGTGCTTTTCAATTTCGCTGCCAGGAGTTCTAATACACGCCTCAAATTAGTAACCCCTCTGTTCTTGTTATTGGATTCAATTCCATAGACAACTGCAACAGAGGGTGTTCACCAGATAATGGATTTCCTCCTTCATAGGCTTTGGCTTGTTTTCCTGTAGAGCAGGGGTTGGAAACTTAAGGCAGCACTGAAGATGAGAGAATCGTTTTCACATGGCTAGCAGCTAGCAAGCCTTCTTTTGTTTTTTGAAAAAAGTTCAGGGCGTAAAATGTCATGAGCAAAGAAAAATAAGGCAGATGTCAGCTCATTTGTTGCCTCTTGGACAAATGAAAATTGATTTGTTTTACTGAAGGACTGGTCTGTTTGCGCTACCCCAAAAAGAATAATAATAAAAAGGATATATATATATATATATCCTTTTTTATTATTATAATTTTTTGGGGTGGCTTGCCAAGCCTTGGCGTGCCAAGTCAAATACCCTCGGTGCCAAGGCTGTCATATATATCTATTTTTTTGTGTGTGGTGTGCAAAGCCTTGGCTTGACGTTTATTATCTCACTTATTTTCGCAGGTTTATTTTTTTTATAAACTGGAGAAAATAATTGTCACGTCCTGGCCAGTATATAAGGTTAATTGTTTTGTAGTTTGGTCAGGGCGTGACAGAGGGTATTTGTTTTATGTGGTTCAGGGTGGTGTGTTTGGTTTAAGGGTGTTTGTTTTAGTAATTCCGGGTGTTGGTTTATGTTTAGGTATTTCTATGTGGAGTCTAGTATGTCTGTTTCTATGTCTGGTGAATTGGTGTTGGGACTCTCAGTTGAAGGCAGGTGTTTTCTATCTGCCTTTGATTGAGAGTCTCATATATGAGGGTGTGTTTGTGTTTGTGTTTTGTGGGTGATTGTTCTGTGTTCAGCCCTAGGCTTTGCCAGACTGTTTAGTTGTTCGTTCGTTTTCGTGTTTTGTTGTTTTGGAGTGCTCTTTTGGATAATTTAAATAAAAGTCAAAATGAGCATACACGTACCTGCTGCGTATTGGTCTACATTTTCAGACGACGATTTCGCACTATCGTCAGAGGAAGACGACAACCGTGACAATAATCGAAATTGTATTGGTATTCACTGCAATGTTGTAGTTCCCAAGGTATGTCAACCCTGATTAGCCAATGGGCTTTTCATGATTTTGCAGGAGTTTCATATTATTAGTTCAGCACAAGATTACCCGCCTCGCCTCTCCCGCCAAAATCAAAACCAAGGCAGCACTGAAGATGAGAGAATCGTTTTCACATGGCTAGTAGCTAGCAAGCCTTCTTTTGTTTTTGGAAAAAAGTTCAGGGCGCAAAATGTCATGAGCAAAGAAAAATATGGCAGATGTCAGCTCATTTGTTGCCTCTTGGACAAATGAAAATGGATTTGTTTTACTGAAGGACTGGTCTGTTTGCGCTCCCTGTTGTAAAACTGTTGTTTGTCGGACATTAAGTGTACGGCGTCATTTTGAAACGAGACATGAGAAAAACTTCAAGGATGAGGCGGACAAGGCTGAAGGAATCAAGAGGAACATGTCCAGGTATAAATAGCAAAGCAGTGTGTTTACAAATCTACATGCAGTCAAAAATCCAGCTATAGAGGGGAGCTACAAAGTTGCGCTGTGCATAGCTAAACATGGAAAACCATTTACTAATGGGGAATATATTAAGGAGGCTTTCCTCAGTAGTTCACAGGCTTTATTTGATGGATTGCCTAACAAAGACACAATCATCTCAAAGATAAAAGACATGCCTGTGTCTGCCAGAACTGTTGAAAGGCGCAATACCGAGATGGCTGAAAATGTAAAGGAGCAGCAAACTGTAGCGTTAAAAGATGTACCTGTGTTTAGTGTGGCTCTTGATGAGAGTGTGGTTGTGAATGAAATTCCATGCCTGGCAGTTGTTGCAAGACACTGTGTCTCAGAGCAGGTACGTGAGGAGCTGCTTTGTCTGAAACCCATGCATGGTACTACTAAAGGGGAAGATGTAGCAAAAGCCTTCACAGATCATTTTGAAGAGGTGTTATTAAAAACATATTCGCTATTATAACTGATGGTGCCCCGCTATGTCGGGGAAAAATAAAGAATTCACAAAGCTGATTGAAGATAAGATTGGCCACCCCATGGTTAAATGTCACTGTATCATTCAACAAGAGAATCTGTGTTCCAAGATCAAGCCTGTGGTGCTAATGGACAGCGCCTCTTTTTAGCGAGCTATGGAATTCTTCAGTTTGTGGGCAATTAGATATTCAATAGACACAATTAGTTGTAATGCACATATGAAAATCATAACTGGCATGCAGATCGTTAGAAATGGTAAGATAAATTGTAAATTGGCACTCCACACAAAAAAGGTTGCCGACCCCTGCTATAGAGCTTGGTTAATATTTCAACCTGTCTTTTCCTACCCAACCCCAGTTTATTTTATTTCATTATTTGAGGTTTCCCCAGGTACCATACTACGTCCGTGGTGGGAAGACGATATATGATACAATTTAGTACCTTTCAAGGAACTCATTCATTTATTTCTGAACGACCAACCAAACACTTTCGAAATCTATCTTAGATTCCGGGGTTATTCTGGCGTTCCTCTCGGGAGACCACTCGGCGATAGGAAGCGTATCCCAATCCGAAGGAGGGGGGAAGCAGCTTGACTTGAGAAAGAGAAAAGCTTGGGACGACTGGAGACGGTGATGTCATTTATCTCCCTATACAGTAGATTACACCCTCCCAACAAACAAACAGGAACAGGATGTCATGGCACTTCCTGGTGGTGTGCTGTCAAAAAGATACCCCCCTCTATATGGAGTCAGACGGGCCAGATTTGGTGGTGGTGTAGTTGTCACGCTGGTCGTTTTGGAGGTGTTTAGAAAAGAGGGCTGCCATTTCCTGACTCGTTGCCTCACGGGACCCATTGAGGATGGGGGGTGATGGGGTGTGTAGTGCACAGGAGGCTGCTGAGGGGAGGACAGCTCATAATAATGTCTGGAACGGAGGGAATAGAATGGCATGTGTTTGATGTATTTCATACCATTCCACTGATTCCGCTCCAGCCATTACCACGAGCCCGTTCTCCCCAATTAAGGTTCCACCAACCTCCTGTTGTGTAGTGAGGGATTGTGATCCTGAAATGGGTAGAGTTCAGGATGCCTGGAGTGCAGGTGCGATGACTTGAATGGAGCCCAAAATATCCTCCGTCACCCAGAATGCAAGTGTCCTTCCTGCATCCTGCCCCACACACAGCACTGCTAAACACATCAGCCTCTTTCTCTCTCTCCCACTCTCTCTCTCTTTCTCTCTCTATCCCATGATACACACATACAGTAGAAGCATCTCTATCTTTACCTGTCATTTACTGTACATTTTACCCCCACTATAGGTCTGACTGAAGTCCTTGGCTACGCATTGCACAGTAAATGTTGGTTAATATAATGGTAGATTGCAAATTATATTACCAAACATTTAAAGTACATTTTTATCCCTAACAAACTAAAGGTCTGATTTGCATGAATTTGCCCTTAAATCATGGAGTGACGCTATAAATACCTTTTAATAACTATTATTATTTTGTGTGCGTACAGTCACTGTAAGAACACTTGAGGTTGGATCCCCACCTGATAGCAGTTGATACAGCGATGGCGTCATTCAAAATCAAATACAAAGTATTGGAGAGCAACTTCTTGAAATGTGATTAACATACCGCTGTGCTAGAGAATAGGCACAATCCGTGACTCAAATCTGGTTGACAACAGCGATCATTAGTAATTAAATTAGTGTTTGGACAGCCAGCAGGTAAGTGGAACAGCTTTATGTAGGCAACGAGAACATTAACATAATGGTAGTTAATTACACTTTGGGCTTGGCTGGAGACTTATTTTTGAGAAGCAAGGAGTAAAGCTGACCTTTTGGGAAAGTTTTTACTTTGGTATTGTGATAGATCTCCATTGTTTTGAGGTACAAGTGAGGTGTTGCCTTTCTAAAAGTATTATACTGTATGTTTTAATGTTAGAGTTTACATGCAGGTGCATATGGTAAAGATTTACAGTATAGAACATGTATTGATATATTTGTGTTTTAGCCAGCCTGTCTTCTCCTACCCAACCCTGTTTTACTGTATTGATTAATCTGTGGCTTCCCCCTATACCATACCACCTCTGTGGTGAGAAGACGATATATTATGGAATGTAATACTTTTCAAGGATCTCATTCATTTTTTTCTGAACGACCAACAAAACATTTTCATTTCCCCGCGTCTGCAGAATCTATCATAGAATCCCGGTGTTCCTCCCGGTAGATGACTTGGAGATAGGGAGCGTATCCAGATCCAAAGGAGGGAAGAACCAGCTTGACTTAAGAAAAGAGAAAAAGAGAAAAGCTTGGGACGACTGGAGACGGTGATGTCATTTATCTCCCTGTACAGTAAGTTACACACTCCCAACAAACAAACAGAAACAGGATGTCACGGAACTTCCTGGTGGTGTGCTGTCAAAATGAGACCCCATCCCCCCGCATGCCATATATGGAGTCTGATGGGCCAGATTTGGTGGTGGTGTAGTGGTGTCACACCAGTTGTTTTGGAAGGTGATTAGGAAAGAGGGCTGCCATTTCCTGACTCGCGGCCTCACGGGACCCAATGAGGATGAGACATGATCGGGGATGTAGTGAGGGATTGGGCTCCCGGAACGGATAGAGTTCAGGTCAAGGATGCCTGGAGTGCAGGTGTGATGAATTGAATGGAGCCCAAAATATTTTCCGTCACCCAGAATGCAACTGTCCTTCCTGCATCCTGCCCCACACACAGCACTGTTAAACACATCAGCCTCCTCTCTCTCTCCCTCTGTCTCTCTCTCCCTCTCTGTCTCTTTCTCTCTTTTGCTCTCTCTCTCTCTCATGATACACACATACAGTAGATGCATCTCTATCTTTACCCAACATTTACTGTACATTTTACCCCCAACATTTACTATCAGTCACAACTAGCTCTCACAGTCTCACTTCAGAACTAGATGTGCATCTATGGTTCTCAAAAGGCACATTTACAAGTTGTTGCAAAAGTCAAATTTCAAAGTGTTTAAGGTTAAGTTTAGGCATTAACTCCAAAAACGTAAGGCTAGGCATTAACTCTGAATGGTTAAGGTAAGGGTTAAAGTTTGGATAGGCTAAAAAAAACACAACAACAAAAAACACTTTCTATCGCAGGATTTGAACTGGTAATCTTTGGCCGGTGCCTGCGCCACGTCGAATCATAGGCAGATACTTACGCCCATCCACCATCCCTGTCCACAGCGTCCAAAACCGAAAATCTCACTATTACCCAACAGCACTCACTGTTGCCCCTAGTGGCAGGTTTCCACATCTCCTGACATCCTCAAAAATGGATATTCACTTGTATCACGAGTGACCTGACTGCTGACTGAAGACCTTGGCTACACCCTGACTGCTGACTGAAGTCCTTGGCTACACCCTGACTGCTGACTGAAGTCCTTGGCTACACGCTGACTGCTGACTGAAGTCCTTGGCTACACCCTGACTGCTGACTGAAGTCCTTGGCTACACTCTGACTGCTGACTGAAGTCCTTGGCTACACGCTGACTGAAGTCCTTGGCTACACGCTGACTGAAGTCCTTGGCTACACCCTGACTGCTGACTGAAGTCCTTGGCTACACGCTGACTGCTGACTGAAGTCCTTGGCTACACCCTGACTGCTGACTGAAGTCCTTGGCTACACGCTAACTGCTGACTGAAGTCCTTGGCTACTCTCTGACTGCTGACTGAAGTCCTTGGCTACACTCTGACTGCTGACTGAAGACCTTGGCTACACGCTGACTGCTGACTGAAGTCCTTGGCTACACGCTGACTGCTGACTGAAGTCCTTGGCTACACTCTGACTGCTGACTGAAGTCCTTGGCTACACCCTGACTGCTGACTGAAGTCCTTGGCTACACCCTGACTGCTGACTGAAGTCCTTGGCTACACCCTGACTGCTGACTGAAGTCCTTGGCTACACGCTGACTGCTGACTGAAGTTCTTGGCTACACCCTGACTGCTGACTGAAGTCCTTGGCTACACCCTGACTGCTGACTGAAGTCCTTGGCTACACGCTGACTGAAGTCCTTGGCTACACCCTGACTGCTGACTGAAGTCCTTGGCTACACGCTAACTGCTGACTGAAGTCCTTGGCTACTCTCTGACTGCTGACTGAAGTCCTTGGCTACACCCTGACTGCTGACTGAAGTCCTTGGCTACACGCTGACTGCTGACTGAAGTCCTTGGCTACACGCTGACTGCTGACTGAAGTCCTTGGCTACACGCTGACTGCTGACTGAAGTCCTTGGCTACACATTGCACAGTAAATGTTGGTTAATATAATGTTAGATGGCAAATTATATTAACCAACGTTTATAGTATATTTTTATTCCCAACAAACTATATTTCCATGAAGTTGTCCATATATCATGGAGTGACGCTATAAATACTTTTTAATGGATGTTATTATTTCGTGTGCGTAAGAACACTGTAAGAACACTTGAGGTTGGACCCCCACCTGAAAACAGTTTATATGGCAACAGCGTCATTCAAAATCAAATAAGTGTTGGAGAACAACTTCTTGAAATGTGATTAACCTCTCATTACATTTGCGCAAATAACAAATTGAATCAATTAATGCAACTAACGTATTCTGATAGTCACCATTTAAACCACCCGCTGTGTTAGAGAATAGCCGCAATCCATGACTCAAATCTGGTGCCCCAAAGTGGTCATTAGTAATTCAATTAGTGTTTTAATTCATTAAGTTTGCAGACAACACAATGGTGGTAAGCCTGATCACCGACGACAATAAGACAGCCTAGAGGGAGGAGGTCAGAGACCTGGCAGTGTGGTCCCAGGACCACAACCTCTCCCTCAACGTCAGCAAGACAAAGGAGCTGTTCGTGGATACAGGAAAAGGAGGGCCGAGCACGCCCCCATCCACATCAACAGGGCTGTTGTGGAACAGGTTGAAAGCTTCAAGTTCCTCAGTGTCACATAAATAAGGAACTATCATGGTCTACACACATCAACACAGCCGTGAAGAGGGCACAATAATGCCTCTTCCCCCTCAGGAAGCTGAAAAGATTGGTCATGGGCCCTCAGATGGTCAAAAGGTTCTACAGCTGCACCATTGAGAGCATCTTGACTGGCTGCATCACCACTTGATATAGCAACTGTTTGGTATTCGATAGCAAGGAGCTACAGAGGGTAGTTCGCACGGCCCAGTACATCACTGGGGCCGAGCTCCCTGTCATTCAGGACTTCTATACCAGGCGGTGTCAGAGGAAGGCCCTAAAAATTGCCAAAGACTGCAGCCACCCAAGTGATACTGTTTTCTCTGCTACCACACGGCAAGCAGTACCAATGCATCAAGTCTTGAACCAGCTTCTACCCCCAAGCTATAAGATGGCTAAATAGTTAGTTAAATAGTTAACCAATTGCTACTGGTACACCGTGTATTAGAGGTCTTCACGGGTCCGAAAAGTTGAACCGTTCTGAAATGGACCTGAGGCTTACCCACCCAGACCCGTTATGCATAAATTTGTGTAAAAATATTGAGACCCGTTCCGAACGGACCCGAGGACAACTAGACCCGTTCCATATAGACCTGATTGACTCCAGACCCGGTCCAATCCGATCTGAGTGAGGGAAGCAGGAGAAAAGTCATTTTTAAGCTACTATTTTAACCAGAGCTGATAAAGCACAAGGGGAGGGAGACAGAGGTTCCACTCGAGCAGGTGGGGGAGGGGCCGTACTGTGAGCGAGTGACATGGAGAGATAACAACCAACCAAGCCAACTCATTCTTATAGGAGACTAATAGCTGCCATAGACAGTTATTTATCATCAAATATGATTACGTAGTACCTGTCTTGGACTGCATCAAACCCGTGAGAAGCTAGTTAAGCTAGCTTACTTTAGCTAGCTAGGCTAACTGAGGCTGCAGTGCATGAGCTTTCTCATCTTACTGTTACAAACAACAACAACTCCATTCAGAATATTAAGTAGCAGTCTGCCTCCCTGTTGGCTTTTGGTCATTGTAGTCTATCCTTTTCCTTTAACTTTTAATTATGTCATTTAATTCCATCTTCCATTGATTAGATATCTCCTAACTTTTAACTTTAGCCACACACAGACCTAAGCTCTATTGAGTACAACAGTATGAGTCATAAAACGTGGAAATGGTTCCTATCGTTTGTTCACCATTCATTTTTCCATCTGGGTTTTAGAACTACTTCATATAAGGGCTATGTTTCGTGTAGGCTTACCCTGGCGTGATGTTTTGATAACCGTGCAAATCTCTATTGGTAACTTTAATAAATAATTAGCATAGCACATTTTTGTTGAGTAAATAGAGGCAAATATATTGATAAAACTCACCTTGTCCGAGAGAGAATTACATGACTATCAAAATGTCATGCCAAGGTAAGCCTACAACAAACACACAATTAATGTGATTTTTGGATAAAATTCACGATGTGAAAAATGTATGGCCGAAAAACCATTGGAACCATTTCTGTGTTTTTGTGGGTATTATGACGTGTCCACTGTGGCGGACTATGACAGTAGCCTATTGCCGCTTTGATGACTTATGATTGGCCAACAACAAGCTACACACGCCACGCTCCACACTCATGAAAAGCAAGAGCAGCAGCATAAATTATAACATTTCTCTCTCTCTACTGCAGTGGTCGTGTTGGGATCTGAATGGGTCAGTTAAATTACACATACTCGAGACCCATGACAATCATATCAGATCCGACCCAGACCTGTGACATTAGAATTCTGGATCAGGTCTCAGATATTAGGGTACAGGTGGATCTGTAAAGACCTCTACTGTGTATATAGCCAGGTTATCGTAACTCAATGTGTATTTATTCCTTATTTTTCCATTTATTATTTGTTATTATTTTTCTACTATTTACATTTTTTTCTCTCTGGATTGTTGGGAAGGACTTTTAAGTAAGCATTTCACTGTTAGTCTACACCTGTTGTTTACAAAGCATGTGACATACAATTTAATTTGATTTGGTTCGGTTCGCAATGTCTACTGTAAGACCATGGGTCCTTTGCATTGAATTGATGTGGAGAATAGCAGGTGAGTTGAAGGCAGTTGATACAGTATGAGTGAATGCTAGCCTATTAAATTTAGGATTGTAAAATTCCTGGAACTTTCAATATATTCCCAGGTTTTCCAGAAATCCCGTTTGAATGTTTCCCGGAATCAAGAGGGAATAAAGCAGGTAATCCGGAATTCTCCAGCCAGGATTTCGGGAAAACCAGGGAATTTATGTAAAGTTCCTGGAATTTTGCAACTCTAATTCAATTTAACTTTAACTATTGTTTGTGTGCTAAAACGATTCTGTCAGTGTCGATGAGTGTTGTTGTTCTGTATGTTTGACTGAAGCACAAAAATGTTTTCCTCGTTCAGTCAGAAAACCCATATTTCTGTATCCTCTCATGAATCTTTCTGCATCATCTTATTGATCGATGGACCGGAACAATTTAATACCTCCAATTTGTGCAAATCTTTCCGCACTGAACGTGAGTGTGTTGTAGGGAATGGAGAGGAGAATTGGGGTGTGTGTGTGTGTGTGTGTGTGTGTGTGTGTGTGTGTGTGTGTGTGTGTGTGTGTGTGTGTGTGTGTGTGCGTGCATTCGTGCATGAGGGTATGTGTGCTTTGAATTACAGTTATTTGCCACAGAGAACCCCCACCCTACCCCCAAAATAAGCAATGATTCAGGAAGAACAACAGGAAAGAGATAAGCCATCTGAGTGGAATGCAAACGGTTTATTGGATATAACAGCTCTTTTCCTGTACCAGAACAAGACCCTCTGTGTTTTATGTTTTGTGGACTTTTTTTATTTGCTCCTATTGACTCAATGCTTTGACAATGCTAAACAATCAAAAATCCTGATGCTATGTCAGTGTGCTGTTCTGTGAATGGGAGATTGGGTGTCTTTATTGAAACTGTGAATGGGAGATTGGGTGTCTTTATTGAAATGTGTGGTTTAGTAAGAGGGATTTCTCTGAAGATGAACACACACATACAAATACACTCACACACAAACATAAAACACACACACAATCCAATACTCACACAAACATGTTAACAAGTACGCACATGCGTTTGCTCATGCTCTGACACACACACAAACACACAGGGGAACCCGAGCTTTAGATCAATGCTTCAACATAATCAATATACAGCGATGAGGAAGGAGAGGAGAGGAGGTAGAGTGCTCAACATAGATATATTTAAAAGGGAACCTACTCATTAGTCAAAAGAAATGTGGGAGTGAAAGGAAAACATAAAATAGAGATTTGGGTTCAATACAACATTTACATATTAATTTGTTCAATTACATTTCTCCAGAGGAGCATTCAAATCATGGTGTTTTCAATATATATGATGAGCAAGGGGAGGTAACACATAGCCAATTAGAGATAAACAGTGCCTTCAGAAAGTATTCACACCCCTTAGCGTTTACCACATTTTCTTGTCTTACAGCCTGAATTTAAAATTGATTACATTTAGATTTTGTGTCACTGGCCTACACACAATACCCCATAATGTCAAAATGGAATTATGTTTTTAGACATTTTTACAAATTAATTAAAAATTAAAAACGGAAATGTCGTGAGCCAATAAGTATTTAACCCCTTTGTTATGGCAAGCCTAAAAAGTTCAGGAGTAAAACTTTGCTTAGGAAGTCACATAATAAGTTGCATGGACTCTTAAGTCCCTCAGTCGAGCACTGAATTTCAAACACAGATGGGTTCAATTTTTAAAAAGCAGACATTGAATATCCCTTTAAGCATGGTGAATTTATGAATTACACTTTGGATCAATACACCCAGTCACTACAAAGATACAGGTGTCCTTCCTAACTCAGTTGCCAGAGAGGAAGGAAAGAGCTCAGGGATTTCACCATTAGGCCAATGGTGACTTTAAAACAGTTACAAAGTTTAATGGCTGTGGTAGGAGAAAACTGAGGATGGATCAACAACATTGTAGTTACTCCACAATACTAACCTAAATGAAGAGTGGAAAGAAGGAAGCCTGTAGGGATAGACATATTCCAAAACATGCATCCTGTTTGCAATAAGTCACTACAGTAAAACTACAAAAAATATGGCAAAGAAATTTACTTTATGTCCTGAATACAAATCGTTATGTTTGTGGCAAATCCAGCAACACATCACTCTTCATATTTTCAATCATGGTGGTGGCAACATTATGTTATGGGTATGCTTGTCATCGGCAAGGATTAGGGGGTATTTTAGGATAAAAAGAAATGGAATAGAGCTAAGCACGTTTGTAATTTTGTATATTTTATATTGTATTTTTTATTTTTTCCCTTGAGACCAAGTTCCCTGGCAAAGGTCAATATTAAGGTAAAATAAACTGATGTATAAGTCAACGCAGAGGAAAGCTAAATAGACAAAATGATGAGAGAAAAGGGGAAATATTCCAACCCTGATGAATGGTAGTTAGAACTAGCAGTACAAGTGGCACCATGTGCACTTCTTTGAGCTGCCCTATATGGATCTGGATCCAAATACTCTGCTGAGCCCAGTATAAACACTACCTGGTAGCCTACTCATTCCTCTTTTGGTCCTAATGCCTTACGTGTCTGTGTTTAGGTCCATGTCAGGTTAGGTGGACATGGGCTATGTTTATGTCATATGGCCACCCCCCAGGCGCACTAATCTCGTTAACCCATAATTCAAATCTTGTGTAATTTGGACACAGCTGTGTGATTAAATCTGGGTCCATAGGTGTTAGAAATGTTAAGTTCGCGAAGTCTCCACCCTCAAAAAGGAAACTCTTAGCCACTAATTTTACCATACGTGCGAAGCAGTCGAAGTTTAAGCACCGCCTTCGCCCAATCCTGATATGTCCAAATAATTAGCTACTGCTGCTCGTCATCCTATGCATTCCATCCCGTTGCGACAGATTCTTCGGTTGACTCACAGAATCTGTCCACCAGAGATTACAGGCACACACACACACACAGAAAGAGAGAGATTGAGAAACAGTGAGAGAGAGAGAGAGAGAGAGACAGAGGAAGAAAGACAGGGACAGAAAAAGAAAGAGAGGAAGACAGTTAATCTATGCCTACTAACAGGAATAGTCCATTGACTTGACTAGGCTTGGGGCTATACAAGGACCAGGGGTGGGGTCAGATTTGCATAAAGAGGGTGTGAGGGGACGCTGTCCCAGGGACCCCCAGAGACAGGGGACAGAATGGGGTGACACACACACACACTACTCCAAGACAGCAGGGTGACAGAGTGACAGAGTGACAGAGTGGGGTACGCCTGAAGAGGTGGACAGAGGGTACAGATGAGAATTACTGGGTTTTGGGCTGGAGACGCCCCTTCACCTGCCACCATGGCGCACCCGAACAGAGACACACACACACACACACACACACACACACACACACACACACACTGCACACATACTAACACACTTTAACATGATGAAAGGAAAAGGGAAAATACCTAGTCAATTGTACAACTAAATGCATTCAAATGAAATATGACAATGCATACATACATACTGTGTGTATGTCAAGTGAATATCTATAATAACATCTGCTTCGTGAATTGATTTGTTAATTCAGTTTTATCCATTTCTATATAGCGCTTACCTGTTTGCATAGACTTAATAGGTATATGACACAGTCTGACCGCTTGCTCATGGATATACCCAAATAGACTTATATATCCCTCTAGTAGCTGGTGTAAGCTAGTGTTGACATCAACTTGAATAGAATGGTTGGGCATTCTATTATATAATGTATTTGAATGCCATCTACCGGTCATTCTAAGGTGTTACATGAGGGGAATGGCTCATCATGAGAAGAGCAGTATTCTCAAGGGAATGTATTTCCCACTACTTTACGGTGTAGGTTTAAGGTAATATCCATATTACAACAACACATAAAAATTATACATAATTTACAAATATCTTCTATAATTTACAATGGGTTTGGAAATATGAAGTATAATGTTACAATTCGACCTAAATGTATATGAATTCTGATTATTTCGGTCTGATTTCGTTCTCTCTCATCTGACAGAATAACTTGGGAACACAGGGTTCTAGCACCATCTTGTGTCCATTTGGTAATATTGCAGGGGCATTCATCAGTGTGTATCAATAGGCAGTTTATCCAACCCCAAATCATATTACTGCACTAGTCGCTGTAGGCTACATGTACATGTATATGGAGGATATTCTGGGTAGGGTAAATTAGTTTAGGACAAAATATTCTATGTGCTTTGCTAATATAGTTTAGCAATTTGCAACAAGGGTTGCTAACCATGAAAAACCTATACAAAGCAGAACTAGGTTCACTACAATCCAAATAGTTGTTACTACATAGCCACAAGAGGGAGACCTCATCTCAGATTTAAGACACATTCACCCGCAAATGCATGTTAAAACATAACCAATGTATAAAACACTAAGTCACTGCACTACATACTCTGTACAATTGGTAAGCCTGCTGAAGAGTTTGAGGAGCAGGTGCAATGGCAGGTTGTTACAATTACTAATATCTCTTTTGCAGTGTGTTAGCAGTAGTGCACTGCCGCTGCCTAACTTTTATGTTCCTATTCTTCGTTCTCTTTCTATATTTTTGTCAGGTCTTCATTGGAAAAGAGTGGAACATTTCACATGACTCTCCTGATAAAACAAAGGTGAGGACAGAGTGAATTACAAAAAAACATATTGTGTAGGCTGGCCCACAGGCTATAGCTTCAATGACCTCCTTTAGAAAGACCCCAAGAATCCATACATCAAATCAAATGTATTGGTCTCATACACGTGTTTAGCAGATGTTATTGCGGGTGTAGTGAAATGCTTGTGCTTCTAGCTCCGAGTGCAGTAATATCTAACAGTTTCACAACATATACCCAAAATACACGTACATCTAAATAAGGAATAGATTTAGAATATATACATATATGTCAGAGCGGCATTGGACTAAGATACAGTGGTATAGTATAGAATATAGTATATACATATGAGATGGGGGATGCAATATTTACACACAATTAAAGTGACTAAGATCTGTAGAATAGTATACAGTACAGTGTACACATGAGATGAGTAATGCAAGATATGGAGACATTATTAAAGTGGTTAGTGTTTCATTTCCTTAAAGTGGCCAGTGATTCCTAATCTATGTCTATAGGCAGCAGCCTCTGATGTGCTGGAGATGGCTGATTAACAGTCAGTGGTGTAGTATAGAATACAATACACTATATACATATGAAATGAGTGATGCAATATGTAAACACAATTTGAAAGTGACTAAGATACCGTACAATAGTGTGTAGTACAGTTTATACATATGAGATGAGTAATGCTAGATACGGAAACATTATTAAAGTGGCTAGTGATCCATTTCTAAAAGTGGCCAGTGATTCCTAATCTATGTCTATAGGCAGCCGCCTCTGATGTGCTAGTGATGGCTGTTTAGCAGTCTGATGGCCTTGAGATAAAAGCTGTTTTTCAGTCTCTCAGTCCCAGCTTTGGTGCACCTGTACTGACCTCGTCTTCTGGGGACATACCTGATGGGAGGGGTTTGTCCTGCTCTCCACAACCTTGCCTCTTTTTCACTCCAATTCCCCACCCCACCTTCTGTCCCACACTGGAGGAAAGAAAAGGGAGGTGGTCGGGGAGGAGAATCTCTGAAATGTCATCCAGGGATTGGCCAGCTTTGATAAGCAGCTATCAGAGCTACCCTTTGCCCCTGACATTTCCTTTTAATGTGTGGGGCTCCTGGCTGGCAGCAGGGTCTTTTAAATGTAAAGCTCCAGGCCCAGGGGGGAGCAGAGCTGGGGAGAGAGAGAGGGAGAACTCCTTCCTTTCACCCCTCCCCTTTGCCTCTCTGTGGGCACCACGTAGTTCTTAATTGGCGGGGTAAATGGTTTGGCACACATGCTAATTAAGGTTGCCTAAGTCAATACCCCCCCCCCCACACACACACCCTCTCCCCTCCTGCCTCCCCACCAACCCCAATGCTTCCTCATTTCTGATTCCACTCTTCTATTCAAAAGGAGAAAGGATGGGGTGTAGGTTTCAAATGAAACGCAAGGGGAAACCCTACTTCAAGTCTCAGAGCGAGTCACTGATTGAAACGCTATTAGCGCGCACCACCGCTAACTAACTAGCCATTTCACATCGGTTACACACACACACACACACTTTTTATTCTACAGTTTAAGACCTATTTAATGATTGGTTTCACACGTACACACACATAAACACACACACGTACCAGTGGATTCATGGGATGATTGTCACATTTAATCACAGTATGTCTCAAACAATTTGATTAGAATATTAATGTTATTCTCCCAATGAACCTTCTGTCATGGCATGTAGTGCCTGCCCTTCTAGCAGTCATCATGTTGACTGTTACAAGCTAAATGAAAACGTTACCATTTAATTGAATATGGTTACATCAAGGTGATAGTAAAATAGGATGGACAAAAGAATCAGGATAAGATTTATTCCTGTCGTAACAGCTTTTCTATGTTATTTGAACATGTATTTAAAACATGAATCCATAGCAAAAATCAAGGTTGATCCACCAAGGAAAAGCCTCTCTCTTGTGGCGAAGAAGTAGAGTTGCAAGAAGGCCTCTCAGTGCCATGATTCCAGTCAGTCAACTGAGTCAAATTTCAGATACTGAATAGGAAGTAGGCATGAATTTCCTCATCAGACATAACTGAAATCAAGCCAAGCTTTCCATAACAGTATGGAAACTGTAACAGTATACCAATGCAGCTGTCACTGTATTGAAGCCATATCATAGCGCATTTCGCTTTATTACAAGTGATAGGTTTGTTACACATCATTGCATTTTGTAGCAGAAAGTAGGCTGGCCCTCCTTGAAGTCTCGAAGATTGATGCATTGCGCTCTATTTGTCTATAAACCCTCTTGCATAAACTTCCGCCATACTTTACCTCATTGTTAACCTTCAGACATATAAGTTACCAGACCCCGACTCAGGGGTGGAAAACCCTGGAGATCCTTTCACTCTCCACCCAGTTAGACAAATCTGCTTTTAGGTTTTTTCGCGCCTCATGTGGAATGATCTCCAAAAGTCCTTAACGCTGTTGGATTTGGTGGCTCTAGGGCAATTCAGGCAGATGTTAGAGGGCCTTTTTACTGAAGAATGTGTTTGTTTCATATGGTTGTGTGTGTTTTGCTTTTAGTGTTTTGTGTTTTACTTTTCATGTATTGTGTGATTGATGTGTATATAGATATGTGTAATGTAATTATTGTTTATTAATGTGTTCATGCAGGGCTCATCTGAGAAAAAGACAGTGGTCTCAACATGACTCCCTGTTTAAATAAAGGTTAAATAAAAACCATTATATCATTATCACCTATTTGCACCTCGCCTATTCACACACACACACACACACACACACACACACACACACACACACACACACACACACACAGATACCAACTGCAGGGAGAGCAGAGGTACCTCAGTGAAAGGTCAGAAGCCATTGGTGTAAATAACATATGCAGCTGAGAGGGGCACAGGTTCAATGGTGTATAGAGGAGGTGTGCCAATTACAACATCAGCTGTTCACCATCAGGAATTCACCATTAATACAGCACAGGGTTGAGGGTTTCTGTCCCAATCCCAAGTCAAAGCCTGACCCCTGGTCTTAGACACTTTGTGATGGTCCCTACATCTGACAGGGGTGGGGAAACAGTTTCCACCATAATGCTGACACCCATCCAGTCTTTTCAGGCTGTCTCTCTTGTAGAGTTGCTCACTCCTGATCTAATGGGGGGTGATTGCAGTCAAGCTGACTCTCTTTTCATATAAAGAAAGGGTGCCCTCTACTGGCCCATCTACACATATGCAGAGGTAACTTTAAAGCCAGTGAGCCACAAAGTGAGGATAACCAAGACCCTTGTAGCACTCTGCCCACCCTTCTGCCCCTGCTCTGACAACTTCCTTCCATGTGCCAGGCTCAGTGGCCCAGCCTTCTCCTGGTAGGCTTTTTACTCCCTGGTAGCATGCCTGGTATTGGCATAACATGAGGAGTTGGTCAACAGCAGGGGTTCTCTCTCACTCTCCCTCTCACTCTCACTCACTCACACCTGGCATCTCTAGGCCCCCTTCAGTACACTTTAAAGGGGTTGCTGTGAACTTGAAAGTAACTTACAGGCAGCTCTGTGGCAACTAAAATTCAGTATTTCATATTACAGTACACCTATTGTAATATAAACACAGTATCAAAGCAAGTACTGTGTAATGACAGTACAATAGCATAAAATTAACTGTATTATACTGTAAAAAAGACAATGCTACCGTAATCGGAAATGAATAAATGAATGGATGAATTAAATTAATTGAGGGAGGGGTTTGTTTTTAACAGTATTTTACTGTAATTACAAGTGATTGGGAAAGCAGGTTGGCTGCTAGGTAAAGTCTTTGTCACGTCATGACCAGTAAAGGGGTTATTTGTTATTATAGTTTGGTCAGGATGTGGCAGAGGTTATTTGTTTTATATGGTTTTGAGTGTGTGTTTATGTAGAGGGGCGTTTTATTTATGTTTCCGGGGTTTTTGGTTTAGTTCTATGTTGTACAGTTCTATGTCTGTTTCTAGGGTGTTTATTTCTATGTTTAGTATTTGGGATTGGGGCCTTCAATTGGAGGCAGCTGGTTATCGTTGCCTCTGATCGAAGGTCCTATAATTAGGAGTTTGTTTGTTTTGGGGATTGTGGGAGATTGTTCTTTGTACTGCTGTGTGAGCCTACAAGGCTGTTTGTTGTCCGGTCATCGGTTTTCTTGTATTGTTTCGTGTTAAATAAAATGAGCATTCACATACCCACTGCGCCTTGGTCCATCCATTACGATGACTGTGACAGTGTTACATTACAGAATATTAATGAATATTTTGTGTTTTATAACAAATGCTTCCAAACTGGCAGCAACTACACGGCAAAACGGACCAAAAGGACAAACTTGCTCCCACTCCAATCTGTCAACTCTACATTTTACATTGATGGGGCGCTATAACCACATATGAGTTAAATTGGTACAGCATTTGCACTCACAGGTGTAACAAATATAGCCTCTTACAAGGCACACCTCAAATTATGTTAATGAGTCAAAAACAATACCATGCACTCATTAGTGGTCAAAAGGTTTTTGGTGCTCAAAAAGGCACGGTACGGTACTATATTCTGTGGGGTGGAATTAAAGTACCATTAGAAATACAGCATTTATTTCCCGCCCACAAGTGACCTACTTCTCATACATGCCAGGTTATGTAGTATGTGGGATATAAGGTTGATAGGCGCACACCTGTGTGAATTGGCAGTCTATTAACTTGACTGTGCTTACGCACAAGTGTGTGTGCTTGCCTCTACTGCCTCTACTGCCAACTCAGACCAAATGTAAGCTGGTGTGTATGTGTGTTAAAGGAAGGAAAGGTATGCACCTAAATTAAGCTGACCAGAGACCTGAGACCTTCTGTATGTATTTTATTTGATTCACTCACCAGGCTTTTGTAACATGACTAACAAATCATTTGCCAGTAAGACAGATTCTAATCCACATGAGATGCTAATATGAACTATGGTGTAAGAAACAGAAAATCTGAAAGGCAAATGATACAGTGTGTCTCATTACAAAACTCTCCACGCTGTCTTCACTGCGGCTGGAGCTTGGTGGAGGAGAAGGGAGATCAATCCCCTGGTCTCATCACCCAACCCTTCCACCTGCAAATGGCCACTGAGCATTCTCCCTCACGCCTCTGCCCCCCACACTTCCTCTGGCGCAACCATGGCAACGTGCCCCTAACCCCAGCTTTTCTGTCGTTTCCGTTGGCAGGGCGAAGGTGCACTCAGCCTGGGAAATCAGCCTAATAAATAGCTTTATGCTAATGAGGCTGGCGAGTGGCGGACAGAGCTGCCAATCTTAATACACTTATTAAATTTCTATCAGGCGCCCCAGAGACAGAGGGGGGCACTCGGTGCTTCCGTATCTTTCTCTCTCTCTCGTTTTGTTTCTTTCTCTCTCGTTTTGTTACTTTCTCTTGCTCTCACTTTCCCCTTATCTATTTCAACACTATCTGCCTCTGGCTTCATCCACTCTCTCTTTTTCTTTCTCCCTCACACCAACAAGCATGCACGATCTCAGTAAATTGGAGTTTATTCACTTGTGCTCTACAGAGAATAGATACAGGGTCTAACCAGGATGACTGGGCTGGCCAGCTGGTCTCTCACCACCTCCATCTATGCTCTCTCTTTGGTTCATACCCCCTACAACACTCTCTGTTTCTCCTATGATCTTGTCTCTTTTGTGTTCCTTTCTCTTCGCTAAATTCCCTTTCTCTTCTTTCTTTCTTTCTTTCTTTCTTTCTTTCTTTCTTTCTTTCTTTCTTTCTTTCTTTCTTTCTTGTCCCCATTCCCCTCTCTACTCTGCAATAGTAATGGAAGTGCAACACCTTTCTGTGAATCAGTGTTTCACAAATCTTTTCCCCCTCTCCCTGCTCTTCCCCCTCTCCTTGCTCTTCCCCCTCTCCCAGCTCTTCCCCCTCTCCCTCCTCTTCCCCTTTACTCCCCACAACCCTGTCTGTAGTTTGACACACAGTGTAACTCTCCGTACTGTCTCTCCATCTGCTCTCCTCCTCCTCTTCCTCCAGCACAGATGCCACAGGTCCTCACCCTACCCCACCACCCCACCGCCAGAGTGTGGGCATGAGGAAGTAGCAGCAGTGGTGGCAGCCTGGCACTAAATACCTAATCAGTCGTAACACCCTGAGAGTGAGCACACTGCAGCCCCACTCGTATCAGCGCTGCCAGGGGTTAAGACAAGGTATGAATACAAAATGTAGACTGCACGGCTTCCTATCTTATCTCCAAGCTGTGAAAAGCAGCCATATTCTTATTGTATGTCTGAAACAGAGTTGCATGTTATAAAGTAGAGCTTAAATCTTATCTCTTTTGTACATGCTGATAGTTTTCATGTGTATTTTTATTCATATCATTATTCACAGCTAACTGTAACATTGCACCAGAGGCAAAGATGAGGGATATATCCATGAGCTGAATCGGATGTATGTTTCACATGGCTCTTATGCACTATATCACAAACCATTACCCCCGGGGTGGTCACTCTCTTCCCAAGGATATAGGTTATGAGTTGGGGATGGGATGTGTACTTACAGTATCTTCTCTGTGTCCATATTAGGACAGCCTTAGTCTCTACAGGACTTATGTCAGTCTGAGACCAAGGCTGTCCTAATATGGACACCGTACTTACAGGGCATTAGATACCACTTTACATATAAGACCTGTTGTCATGCCTCCATATTCCCAACCAGCAACCATACGTCAACATCCACTCATTACTGTTCATTAGTTATTTGCTTATTAAGGGGAACTTTATGTCCCCAAACCTGGTTCCGTACAGTGCATAATTATATTCTGTAACAACACAATGGCAATAATGTTGAACTTCAATCAAAATGAAATGTTTCCCTGACAAATCTATTGTTAATCATATTAGCATTTAAGTCACTAACACAAGCATTCCAAAAAGTAACATCATTTCTTTAGTCTAGTGGGCTAATGAGTTGCCCTGCAGAGTGTGTGTGTGTGTGTGTGTGTGTGTGTGTGTGTGTGTGTGTGTGTGTGTGTGTGTGTGTGTGTGTGTGTGTGTGTGTGTGTGTGTGTGTGTGTGTGTGGTTGTTGTGCAGGGCCGCAGGTGATTAAGAGTGTGATTATTATTGCGGTGTTTGCTTCTCTACATGCTGGAGCACACTTGGTCCTCTCATCATTAGTTACAGAGAGAGATAAAGGGATAAAGAGAGGGAGAGTGAGGAGGAGGAAAGGAGAGGAAAGAGGAGAGTGGATCTCTCCCTTAGAGTGTGTGTTTGTGTGTGTGTGTGTGGTGGAGGGGGTTGTGGGCATGATACTGAAAGTACTGCTCTGTAACGACTTAATTAGTGTTTAACTGTGAAATGCCTATTGATTGGCAATATGGCTCTTCTCCCCAAGGTAGCCACCCCCTCCACACACACACACACACACACACACACACACACACACACACACACACACACACACACACACACACACACACAGCTCTCCATGTGGTGCGATGAAGTGATTTATCATTTCCACACACCCCGTCCTCTCGCCAGACACACACTACGCAAACCAACCAGCCATTAACAGTGTTGGCTAATGAATCAATAGCCGCATGCAGCCACAGCAGCGTGACGAAGACAGTGATCATATGCAGCCCATAATAATGCTAAACAAATCATGTCACGGATTAGCTGTCACACCAGGGCAATTCCATGGTAAGGGAATTACGCTTTGACTCAGTTTTTTAACTTTAAAATGTATGCTAAACTTTGGTAACGGGATTACGGTAAAATCTCCCTCAGTTTTTTATGTGACTATGTTTAAAAAAGATTCTGTTACATTTCTGCTCCAAATTAAAATTCAAAGATGTCTGTAGAAATAATGGGGTGTCAGCTGTGACATGGTACCTTGAGTTTAAAAAATAACTATTTTGGTTACTGAAACTACAGTAAGTAGAGTGGATTTACACCCGGTAACAGAATTACGGTAACGGAATTACATCATGGGTCCCTGATCTGTACTTCACAGAAATGCATTATTATGGATATGAATGTAATTCTCCTGATGTTTCACAAGTTTGGACATCACAGTGCAGCACAACAGAGCACAGTAGAGTACAGTGCAATACAGCACAGCAGAGTAGGGGAGAGTAGAGTTCAGTGCAGTAGAGTACAGTAGAGTACAGTACAATAAAGTAGAGTATAGTTCAGTGCAATGCACTGTATTGTACTGTACTCTACTCACTGTACTGTTTTGTATTGTACTGTGCTCTACTGTGCTCTACTCACTGTACTGCACTGTGCTATCTAAACTTGTGAAACTTACATCTTTGATAGATAGGTTCCCATTTGCTCCAGTCCGGTCCGTCTATGGACGTTAACATCAATACCAGGTTGGACTGACCAAATTTCAACTACTTTTCAACATCCATGGACGTCCAGTTGCGGTCGGTGCTCAGTGGGTGAGGATTAGGGTGACCACATTCAAAATACCCAAATGCAGGCTTCTCGAGTGGCGCAGCGGTCTAAGGCACTGCATCGCAGTGCTGAGGTGTACTACAGCCTCGGGTTCGATCCCAGGCTGTATCACATCCGGCTGTGATTGGGAGTCCCATAGGGCGGCGCACAATTGGCCCAGCTTTGTCCGGGTTTGGCCAGGGTAGGCCGTCATTGTAAGTAAGAATTTGTTCTTAACTGACTTGCCTCGTAAAAAAAATTACTACATTTAAAAAAAAATATATATATATATATATATACAAAAAGAAAATAAGGCAGAGGACCATTGGCATAGCGTTGACCGGGTTAGTGGAGAGTTTGGCCGGCCGGGATTTCCTTGTCTCATCGTGTTCTAGCAACTCCTTGTGGCGAGAGCCTGCAAGCTGACTTCGGTCGTGAGTTGGACAGTGTTCCCTCTGACACATTGGTGTGGCTGGCTTTCGGGTTAAGCGAGCAGTGTGTCAAGAAGCAGTGCAGCTTGGCAGGATCATGTTTTGGAGGACGCATGGCTCTAGACCTTCGCCTCTCCCGAGTCAATAGGGTAGTTGCAGCGATGAGACAAAACTGCAACTATCATTTGGATACCAGGAAAAAGGGGGGAAATATTAAATAAAATGCAGGACAAAGAGATGATTTTGCAGGACATTCGCCAGACAGTGTAGGCAGCCCCCCACCTACGTCTCGTCTTGCACTGTGCGAAATATCAGATCTCAATTTGAGAAGTGTTAAACATCACCAGTAGCCTACTTTATGATATAGATCTTGTCATAAGTGCAACCTGACTGCAAGATAGAGGTTGGAATGTCAATTCTCATCAAATGAATAGGAAGTCTGACTGAAATATGCAACAAATCTACTTTTTTTTATTAGTGTTGTTTTAATGAATTGATAAAATGCAGTACATGATTGTTTTGTTGTGGGACAAGGGACAAAGGGACAAAATGCGGTACTGTCACGCACAATTTGGGATCTGTGGTCACCCTAGTGATGACACTGGTTACAATAAATGGAAAGAGAGGGGACTCATGGGTAGGTGCCAGTAAGAGCTGGGAGAGTTGACATTAACGGGAAAGTGAGAGAGAGAGGCAGAGTGAGAGAGAGGGAGGAGTTGTCCAGACTCAAACTGTTTTAACACTCTTGTTTTGACCACCAGACATCAGAAAGACAAAGAAAACAGCTATGAGCTGAACATAACAGTGGAAGGGAGGACGGTAGCAGGTGGAGGTCTTCACAGATCCACCTGTACCCAAATATCTGAGATAAGATCTGGGACCCAAGCAGGTCCAGATCCAGAATTCTAAAAAATGTCACGGGTCTCGGGTGTGTGTCATTTTAAATGACTTGTCCGGAACAGCCGTACAGAATCGAAAGACACTGCTGCAGTAGAAAGAGAGACATGTTATAATTTATGCTGCTGCTCTTGCTTTTAACGAGAGTGGAAAGTGGCGAGTTTAGCTTGTTGTTGTTGTTAGACAATCATAAGTCATCAAAGAGGCAATAGGCTACAGTCATGCAGTCTTCCTATTTAAATTCTGCATTAACTTGATTCTAGCACTGTACAGAAAGTGTTATGCTGATTTGGTATGGATTTCAGCATATGGTGTTGTTTTGTGTATGTGTGAGTATGAACAAGCATGCATGACCAATTCCCTTGACATTGTGGGTGTATCAGTGTTCCTTCTCAAGTGTGGAATTCCAAAAATAATTGGTGACGATATTGTGGTGTGAATGTGAAATATGAATAGGTATCTTGGCAGCATGAGTGTGCATGAATATGGAAGTGTTTACGTTTTTTTCTACGTAAAAGTCAAGGTCTCTGAGTATACTGTATGTATTGCTGTGTGAAAGTGTTGGGCTGTGTGTGTCCATGCACATAATGCCAGGCAAGGTGCATGCTTTGAAGCCCCACACATTGCATCTGCACTGTGTACACTGGCCTGGTTGTGAAAACACAAGCCCACATCCACTGGGGGATTCTACCCATTAGAATAACAATAGTGGAGGCAGATGTCACAGACAAAAGACTGGGCTCATTTTCAAAGCCCTGCGGTGTACTGTATGACCAAACTGCCACGGGTGCTGAGGTTTGGGGGGGGGGGGGGGCTCTGTGGAACTGAGATAGAGGGTGAGTCATTAGCTTATGTCAAAGAATGGAAAATAAATGAACCCCCGTGTTCTGTGTTATGGGTGCCTGGCGGGATCAGGGGAGGGTCAAGGGGCACGACCCCCTCTGGCGTCATCAGCACACTTAACCCTCTCACTTACATTGACATCCTGCTTGTTGGTGAGCTCCCAAGTGGATACTGGGACAAGATAGCCCCAATAGGCCAGACCAGAGGAACATAAAGTAAATCTGGTTAGTTTTTACATATCATTTGATTAAATACAAAAGGCTAGTGTTTTACGACAGCAGAGGATATTTACGACAGCAGAGCATATTTGTAGTAGATAGTGACAAACTGTGATCATGTATGAGAGAGAGGAGGGAGGGAGAGATGGTGTTTATAGTATTGATGAGATGATTGACAGGAGCTCAAAAACTGCAGCAAGACAAAGAGCCTGATACAGTCACCATCTGCTACTATGGGTCTGGCTAGCATGCATGAATATGTGCGTACACACACACACACACACACACACACTCCGGGTCTTCCAATATCTGAAGGGCACTTAGCTACCACTCCCCTCATTTCTATTCAACTCAACACATTCTGTACAATCCCACCACTTCACATCCCAATAACACACCACACAAATCATTTCCATCCCCCTGTGCACATAACATCACAGTCCTTTTAATACCTGGACGGAGTGGCACTTCCTTCCTGACAATTACTATGGCAGCACCAATACAACTCCCTGATACGCGCTTGTCACAATATGACACTAATACCTACAAAAGCATTGATTAAATCCTACCGCAGTATCCACTATATCACTTTTCAATCTTAGCTGCATCCCTAAGGGCCCTGGTCAAGAGTAGTGCACTACATAGAGAATAGAGTATCATTTGGGATGCAACCCTACTCCGCCCCCTCACCTCCTAAAAAAATCCTCAGCGTAGTTGAGTAAGTTGCTGAAACGTGCATTAGTATATCAATAACAATCGTGACACCCAAGTTCTGTCTCATCTCGCCCGACGCTAGCTTGCTACCCCTTAACGTCCGTCACCTTCACACATGCAGATGCAGATTGCGGCGGTAGAGCCGTCTCATTTCCATTCCCATTAGGTTATGTACATAATTCTGCATATCATCACAGACCCTGGGATTAACTTGTCAGGGTTAGCGGCACGGAGGCGATGGCAGTGGTGAGTGCCTGGCTCATGGAGGCAGATGAGGAGGCTCACCCACCCTCAGATAGAGAGACAGATAGAGAAAGGTTCTGCATCTCAAATTGCACCCTATTCCCTACATAGTTTACTTATTTTGACCAGGGCCCTAGTCAAAAGTAGTGCACTACCTTGGGAATAGGGTGCCATTTGGGACGCATTCAGGGATGATACAACAGTCATTTTCCGGCTTCCCGGACAGATGACTCTATTGCCACAATGTTATTCATAGCCTGTCCAGTTGGAGGAGATTGACGCCGTGGAGGGGATATTGAGATAATGCGAAGACAGGCTGGAGGAGATGGAGAGAGATAGGGAGGGAAGGAGATAGGGAGGAGAGAGCTAGGGAGGGAGGAGAGAGCTAGGGAGGGAGGAGAGGAGAAGATGGATAGAGGGAAGAGATAGAGATGGAGGGGAGTGATAGTGATGTAAGAAGGAAGCTCAAGGAGGAAGATAACGTGTGCTGTTATGGCCCTGCTTTCTGCTTAACCCCAGTGTCCCATGATATTACCCAGAGTAGACATGAGACAACCTTGCTTTCTGTGGTGATAGCATCACATGTCAAATGACTGGTAATGCCCTTCTCTGTCAGGCCAGAGCCTTCCCAGACCAGAGTCCATGGATGAAAAGAAGCAACAGATCTGCCCCAACAGAGATCCACTGTCACAGCCTCTACCTTTAGATCATACAGTATGTCTGAATGGATGGATAAAGACAGTAGTTACAGGTATGTAGCCTACTGCATATGAGAGCATTTGGTTTGATTTGGATGCCACAAATATTAATTTGAAATAATTTGACTAAATTCTGTGGCTATTGAATCTGTCTGGCACTGGAGATGACAAAACTGTGATTTTTGAACCTGAACCTTACTATGGAATATCAGGTGCTGTTTCTTTAGCTTAACTATGATAATAGGTCTCTATTGAAATGGCACAGGGAGGAATAAAGAGCTCTCTGTTGGTCTATGGGCCTGGGCCTGCCAGTCTAGGTAGCCAGCAGCCACTTGGTCTTCCTATTAATCAGTCATTCTCTTTCTCTCTTACTACAAAGTCCCAGAGCCTAGCCCTGTGCCGAGTATCATGACTGGCAACAGAAGACTGGAAAAGGTCAGATTTAATGACGGTGGTCACGGTTTATCTGGTGCATGCTGTCTATGAAAAGTGCATGTGTGTAGGTGTAAGAGCATATGTACATCTCTCTGTGTGTGTGTGTGTGTGTGTGTGTGTGTGTGTGTGTGTGTGTGTGTGTGTGTGTGTGTGTGTGTGTGTGTGTGTGTGTGTGTGTGTGCGCGCCCGCGCGTGTGCATGTATTTGTGTGTGCGTGGATGTGTGTGTGTGTGTGCGCCCGCGCGTGTGCATGTCTTTGTGTGTGTGTGTGTGTGTGTGTGTGTGTGTGTGTGTGTGTGTGCGCCCACGCGTGTGCATGTCTTTGTGTGTGCGTGTGTGTGTGTGTGTGTGTGTGTGTGTGTGTGTGTGTGTGTGTGTGTGTGTGTGTGTGTGTGTGTGTGTGTGTGTGTGTGTGTGTGTGTGTGCCACTGTGGCTACTAATGGCAGGCTTTGGGAGAGTGGGGAGATGAGGCAAAGAGAAGGGGAGGACACCTGGTGTTCCCAGTCCTTGGCTGCAGTATGAATAAACATGTTTGGCTTCAGAAAAGCTTTCCAGCATTCCATTAATAATGCATTCCTGACCACCCATTCCAAGTGAATAAATTAGGAATACCGGAGTGGGGAAGTGCCAGTGAAGCTCCATCACTGCGCTTACATTCTTTCACTGTTTGTCTCTCTACCCATGTCTTTCTCTCTCTCTCTCCCTCTGACTCCCTATCATTCTCTTTGTCTCATACTAGTGATAGTGCATCAGTTCATGTAGTCCACAATTGTTTATCCAATATGGACCCAATTAAGAGACAATTTATGCAGCTCACCTCTCTCTTCTTCCCTTCTTCTCCTCCCTCTCTCCCTGTCAGAGCTGGGCCAGAGCCAGGTAAATGCAGGGGGTTGACAGTTAGTCAGTGTAGCACAATATACACACCCTGTCAGATTGACAGTGTGTTCTCACACCTCGTACCTGACAGACACCACGGAGTGCTCTGGCACAGGAAGTGTGTGCACCCACTCAGCGCTCCTCCTTCAGGACACACATCACAACCATGCCACACTGATTGCGCTCCCCAGTAGTGTCAGAGCACAGCGGGTTCGGATCCAACTTTTACGTTTTAAATTCAGTGTTTTCTAAAGCTGCAAATTGAACCCGTCGAGTTAAAACAAAACAAGAAAGTTGATGTACAGAACACCTTATAAAATTAGATGCTTGTTTCTGTCATGACTATTTAAGGATAAAAACAGATTGGACACAGTCAGAGCTTTCACACTCTGGATTTGCATATTGAGAGATAATTCCCACATACACACACAGCACACGTGCACGCATACACAAACACACACACACTCTCACATGGTAAACATGTTGAATGAATGACCTGGGTTGATATGGCTCGGTGAAAAGAGCGCAAAGGGGAGCTTGATCTCAATGAGCAGACAAATGGCCACATTAGCACAGAGGGATTAGCACACACACACGCATGCTGGCCACCTCGCCCCAACACCCACATCCCTAATTAGAGCACAGGGATTACACTCCCACAGAGTCAAGGTTTTAATACTGAAAACCATTTCCTCCACAATCTATAGGCTTCTATAGGATCCATTTGCTAACAACTTGAAGATATCTCTGAACAGGAAGTATTAACATTTAGGACTAGGGCTGTCTGTTAGTTTGATCACATAAGCATAGGAGTTTAGCTGACATGTTGTAATTATGATGGGTACAATCAAACCTGTCAATTAGCCTACACATGTACACTCACACAGACTTACATGGCAAAGCTCAAACTATTTCAGATACTCCAAATCAAAATCAAATCAAATTGTATTGGTCACATACACATATTTAGCAGATGTTATTGCGGGTGTAGTGAAATGTTTGTGTTCCTAGCTCCAACAGTGCAGGGGTATCTAACAATACACAACAATACACACAAATCTAAAAGTGAAAGAATGGAATTAAGAAATATATAAATATTAGGACGAGCAACGACGGAGTGGCATTGACTAAAATACAGTAGAATACGGTATATACATATGAAATGAGAAACAGCATGAAAACATTAGTGACTAGTGTTCCATTATTAAAGTTACCAGTGATTCCATGTTTATGTACATAGGGCAGCAACCTCAACCCTACTTCCTGAAGGTCATAAGAACAACCTCAACCCTACTTCCTGAAGGTCATAAGAACAACCTCAACCCTACTTCCTGAAGGTCATAAGAACAACCTCAACCCTACTTCCTGAAGGTCATAAGAACAACCTCAACCCTACTTCCTGAAGTTCATAAGAACAACCTCAAAAGGAATACATAATGTGCTTGAACGATAATAGAAAAAAGCAGTCACCAGAAACAGTCTAAAGCCTGACAAACGTCAATATTTACTGTGAGCCTCCTCAAACACAGCTATCTCTGCCCACAAAAGTCATTCCATGCCTCCAAATACAATCCTCCCATCACCCCTATAAGAACATCAATCAACAATACTGCTGAATGCGCAAACCCAACAAAGCCCCTTGAATCGCAGTAGTCCATGTGCGATAAAGGGACTGGAACTACGCAGACAACATTGTCCAACAAAGGGAATAGAGAGAGAGGAATGGTGAGAGAGGGAAAGTGAGAGTCAGAGAGGGAGAGATAGATAAAATAATGGATAAACTATTGCCAATCCGCTGTGGTCCAATATAGACTGTGTTTGAACAAATTCACCATTATTTCCAGGATTGGTTATTGGGCCACATTGATTTTCTCCATTACAATCGATGAGGCTCTAGGGAACCCTAGCAGACTGTCCACTCTCTGCCCCGCTGTCGAGCTTCTTGCCTGGGCACCCTTAGTTTAACTGCCCCCTGGTCCTCCAGTCCTGGCTTGGAGAACCAGCAGGAAGAAAAAACAAAAAGAGATATAGCGGGAGAGCGAAGGTGTCTTTAAGAGCAGGGCTCACGATAAGTCCCTTCTTTACATTCCTGGAATGAAGCCCACTACACCAGACAACAATTATGCTGCTGAGGTCCATAAAGGTTTTCTGACACCTCCTAACCTTCAGACCTCCTCTACCTGTCCTTGTCATCCTGTGGCTCTATTACTCTCTAGCTTGTCTAGTTCCCCTACTCTTGGCAGGTTTAGTAGAGCAAGGACTGTACCATTGTTACTGTGTGATGCTTCTCTCAGTAATGTAGCCAAACATGGCAACATTGATCTGCAAAGCTATAGTTATTTTGGAGACAACATCGGTAATTTACACTCTAAACTTTTCTTATTGGAGCCTGTCGAATTATAGTTAGACCTCAATCGGCCCTCGGCTCTCGAGCTCAAACGAATCACCACATTGAATATCAGCTCATCTAAACAAAAGTCACATCTAATAAAGACTTCAGATAGCATCTGCAGTGCTGACATCAGTCAATCCCTCTGCAATAGATTGTTTGCCTCGGCAGTCGGCACACTCCTCCTTCATTGTGCTCCTATAGATCTGGGGAGTGGACTGCCGCTCCATCTCTATCTGCACTCCATTAGGGCTCTGTGATGAGACCGATGGACAGAGGGAAGAAAGAAAAGGTGAGAGGGAAAAAGAGAGGCTATAGACTCAGCATTATCAATACGCGCCCACCGCTGAGATAAGCAGCTTATCGGGAGGCTGCATTTACTTCCCACACGTTCGCCTTTAAAATACAGCCCCCTGCCCCTCCAACAACACACCCCCTACACACACATACACACACACACACACACACACTCGCTAACCTACCCCAAGCCACTCTCTAACTCACAAACATCAATCTGCAGTGACAAGCTGGGAAGCAGCTATATATTTATCAAACACAAATACTATTAGTCAAGATGTCAGACGTGTTCTGAGAAGAAAGGGAAGTAGAAGGGATACAAAAGATTGTGTTACTAAAAAGATTGTGACATGGTGAAATATAGAGTGAAGAAAGAAAATGCAAAAAAAATAAAAATAAAGCAAAAAACATGTCAGATCAATCATAACATTAATTGCCATGATAAAATTGCTTCAGTCAACATCTATCAACAGCAATTTCTCAACTCCACAGTGTAATCCTCAGAATACAGCAGACTGCAACTTAAGCCAACCATAACATATGATATAGCCTATATACCTGACCATGGGAAGCCCATAACCTTGAGTGCCAAGGCATGAGAGGAAGTGTGTGTTTGTGTGTTGGCCAGTATTACAATATTGATTGGTGCACCCAGAGCAGGGGAGCTCATTAGAGAAATATCAAGGTGAACACACCCTTCCCTCCACTTAACTCCTCCCCAACACTCCCCTCCCCATTTCCTATCCCAACTCCCTCATTATAGGAGCCAGAGGAGCAGGGCACAGCAGGAGCTTCCCATTACACCGTTTGCCTAGCTGCCTGTTGGTTGATTCCACGCCAGCGGGAGAGGAAAATATTTTTTATGTTGAATAAATTAATGTGAACATATCAGTGGTGGGAAAAGTACTCAGTTGTCATACTTGAGTAAAAGTAAAGATACTATAGAAAATGACTCAAGTAAAAGTGAAAGTCACCCAGTAAAATACTACTTGAGTAAAAGTCTAAAAGTATTTGGTTTTAAATATACTTAAGGATCAAAAGTAAATGGAATTGCTAAAATGTATCAAAAGTAAAAGTATGAACCCCTTTCAAATTCCTTATATTAAGCAAACCAGACTGCACATTTTTCTTTTTTTCTTTTTATTGACGGATAGCCAGGGGCACACTCCAACACTCAGACATCATTTACAAACAAAGCATTTGTGTTTAGTGAGTCCACCAGATCAGAGGCTGTAGGGATGACCAAGGATGTTCTATTGATAAGTGTGTGAATTGGGCCATTTTCCTGTCAACATGTAATGAGTACTTTTGGGTGTCAGGGAAAATGTATGGAGTAAAAAGTACATTATTTTCTTTAGGAATGTAGTGAAGTAAAAGTTGTCAAATTTATAAATAGTAAAGTAAAGTACAGATACCCCAAAAAACGACTTAAGTAGTACTTTAAAGTATTTTTACTTTAGTATCTTACACCACTGGAAAATGTGTATTTCAGAAACTAGACATACTCCATATGTTAGAACACAGTGCAGACTATAAGGAGTATAATAATAATGACACCAAGATGTCTGTATTATGTACGGCTCACAGATCATACGGTCTTACAGGAGGCATACAGGTCTAAAAGGGCCTAAAATGGCCACTTTCATCGTCAATTTCCCAAAAACATGTGTGATACAAATGTAAAAAGCATGTCAAACATTCTTCCTTCCAAATAAGTTTCTATGTTAAATTGTGAATAAGTCTACTAAAGACAATGCATCATCTTTCTTTGCTGTTGGCAGAGAAACTCTCTCATTCAATCTTGTCTCACTCCAATTTAAACAAGTTACAGGACAATATATTTATAATGACAGACAAATAACAGCTATCTTTACGTTAAACTGCTAAATAAAATATAATTTCATATTCAAATATCAAATTCATCTTAAAATGCTCATCCATCAAAGTCAGCAGACTATATATCTTCTCTCATGCCAACTCTTCTTTGCTCCTTATTTATTTCTGATCTCCCTCTACACTCAAATGAACACTTAAGAGAGCTCCACACATACCTAGTCAGTCAATCAGTCAGCGAGTCAGTGGGTGATACTTTGAAATAAATTAACATAAAGTCTGTCATTTTACATTATCTTGTTTTCAAGATAACTATTCTTACTCCTCTTTCTACGCTATAGAATTACCACATTACAAAGCCCCACACATACAGCACCTTACAACATACAATAATACACTTTATGACAGTCAGGGAGTCATTATTTGTAATAAGACAATAGAGACACACCATTGTGAAGTGTCAGACAGTGGTCCACTCTCCATTGTAATAAGACAATAGAGACACACCATTGTGAAGTGTCAGACAGTGGTCCACTCTCCATTGTAATAAGACAATAGAGACACACCATTGTGAAGTGTCAGACAGTGGTCCACTCTCCATTGTAATAAGACAATAGAGACACACCATTGTGAAGTGTCAGACAGTGGTCCACTCTCCATTGTAATAAGACAATAGAGACACACCATTGTGAAGTGTCAGACAGTGGTCCACTCTCCATTGTAATAAGACAATAGAGACACACCATTGTGAAGTGTCAGACAGTGGTCCACTCTCCATTGTAATAAGACAATAGAGACACACCATTGTGAAGTGTCAGACAGTGGTCCACTCTCCATTGTAATAAGACAATAGAGACACACCATTGTGAAGTGTCAGACAGTGGTCCACTCTCCATTGTAATAAGACAATAGAGACACACCATTGTGAAGTGTCAGACAGTGGTCCACTCTCCACTGTAATAAGACAATAGAGACACACCATTGTGAAGTGTCAGACAGTGGTCCACTCTCCATTGTAATAAGACAATAGAGACACACCATTGTGAAGTGTCAGACAGTGGTCCACTCTCCATTGTAATAAGACAATAGAGACACACCATTGTGAAGTGTCAGACAGTGGTCCACTCTCCATTGTAATAAGACAATAGAGACACACCATTGTGAAGTGTCAGACAGTGGTCCACTCTCCATTGTAATAAGACAATAGAGACACACCATTGTGAAGTGTCAGACAGTGGTCCACTCTCCATTGTAATAAGACAATAGAGACACACCATTGTGAAGTGTCAGACAGTGGTCCACTCTCCATTGAAGCTGGCTTAACGTTTGCTTTCATGATAACACGTTACTTGTTCTTACTTCTTTTTTTACCACTCAACAAAATCCCACACATACAGAAGCTTTAACACACATACACTGATAAATCTTCTAACAGTCAGTCATTCTTAGCAATAAGACAACAGAGAGAAACACCAGATAAGGGTGTGTCAGAGGTCCACATTACTTCTTTTTTTGCCACTCAACAAAACCCTACACCTACAGCACCTCATACAATTATAAAACATTTATCATCCAGTCATTTTTGGAAATAAGCCGATAGAAGTGGCAGACCGCTGTCTACTCACCATTGAAGCTGGCTTTACATTTGCTTTTATGATGACATTAAAATGACTTCTTTCACCCACTCAACAAAGCCCCAGACATATATCACCATATACAATGTAAGCCAGCAGAGAGAAACACCCTTCACAAATGTCAGTGTTCCACTCACCGTTGATGCTGGCGGTGAAGTTGCCCCAGTCCAGCAGCAGGGAGGTGTTGAACGAGGGGATGGAGGAGAGGTTGAAGAGCAGGTCGCTGCTGTTAGACGGGTCTCTCAGGGTGTCTGTGAATAGGTTCATCTGGAGCAGGGTCTTGATCAGGTAACGCAGCATCTTGCCTCTATAGCGGTCAAAGAGGGGGACCACCGTCCCTCTCTTCTATCGCTCCTTTCAGATCTATATCTCTCCTTTCAGCTCTATGAGAGACTAAACGAGCAACTCTCTGGCTCCCACTCTCTCGTTGTGTTAAAAGTGTTAAATGAGGGTCCTCAATGTATTATGAATGTCCACTTATTCCCAACGCTGGATTCAAAGGTAATTCAGCAAAGTCTTACACTTTTAAAAAACAGTCTTTTGTAGGTAAAGGTCTAGGGGTTGGAAGGCAGAAAGCAAATAAAAAGATGAAAACTTTTCTCATTAACTGTCAGGCTCCAAGGGTTGTCACATTGGGGGGTACCCCTCTTTCTATTCTTCCGTTTCTTTTCTTCTCCTCCTCTGAGTGCATCGGATTGTTTCCCCTGCTCTCCTTTTGTTCTGAAATCACATAACTTCACACGGCGTCTGCCGCCTCACAAAAACACCTTGCCAGTGTGAAAGAATCTAGCTTCTATCTGATTACCCTTTGGATTGCCTGCTCTTTTTTTCACCCCTCCCTCTTGCAGCCTGTGTCCCTCCTTCCCTTTCTCTAGCCCCCCCCCCTCGCTCTCTCTCTCTATCTCTCTTCCTATCCTCAAGCTTCCTGGAATGGTGTGATGGCGTCCCCAGGGGTCCGAGAGAGAGAGAGAGCAGGTGCTGTCGGCAATAAATGTTTAATTATTGGATTAATAATCATCCCTGGAGGCACGATGGAAGAGGGAGAATACACTGTCACTGTCTTAACAGAGCGGGACGTGCACACACACAGAGGCATAGACACACGCACAGGCATATACGTACGGTCACCCATAAATGAATGCACACACACACACACAAATGCAGTGAAATAAACAAACATGAACTAACACTAACTTGTGCTATCTGCTACTGTTAATATGTTGAATTTTCAATGACTGTACAACTTGACAATGAGCTGGAACCCAACAACCATTCCTATCTGGGACTATTAATGAGCATTTCTATATATTAGATTCCAAACAATGTTTTCAAAACAGGATTTCCATAATAGTGGGAGCAGTTTTAGGTCAGACGACTAAATCACAGCTAGCTCAATTGATACATGTATATATTATGATTTATGACTATGCTGTGTTGCGTCTATGAAATATGTATGAGGAATCATTGTCAAACACAATTTCAATAATCCCGAATGGATTTCGATCTCTTCATTGGGCATGCAGTGAGGTAATTGCTATCTCGCTGCAAACCTAATTTCATAAGTCTAACATTTATATACAGCAGTCAGCATTCTTGGGATAAAACATGTTTCATGATACTTTTGTCATTATGTCATCACTTTTTATGCGATTTAAAACCTCTACACACAAAAGGAAGACACGGTGGTGTGGCATCAACTCTCATTTCATCTCGCTATGAAAGATGAGCTGATGTCTTCTCCTTTATAAAAACGAAACCAAAAATAAGAGAGCGTGATTTAGCTAGCCGTCACATCTGAGCTGCTACAGAACTGTTTCTATAAGACAGAAAGATATGATTTCATATTCCATTTCAGTTCAAGTAAAGCAATGTCTAAGAGTAGTAGGTTGTGGTCTGATTGTGAATAATTATGTGACTCCTACTCAAAGCTGTAGGTAAAATAGTGTGTAAGATTATTAGTGAAGTCTAAAGGGTGTAGTGATGCTCAACAAAGTGGAGGATCACTGAATATACAGTCTATCCTATCAATGGAGGATCACTGAATATACAGTCTATCCTAAGCAATAAATGCAAGTGCATGCATGAACACAGACCTATGTGTGTGCATGTGTATGCATGAATGTGGGCGTGTGGATGTATGTGCATGTGGATATCTACACATGCATGCTGTGTGTGTCTGTGTATTTGTATGCTTGTGAGAAATATTGAATATATACGTGTGTGTGGGCCAACACATTTGTGATGTATGTGTCTGAATGTGTGCATGTGTGTTTGTTAGTGAATTTTTTTGTCCCTAAATTAGTGTTTGTGCATGTCTCTTAATATGCTAAACTTGGCGCGTGGTATGTTGGGGTGGTCCGGGTGGTCACGTGTGGTGCAGCCCCCTGCTGACAGCGTCAGTGTGACTCCTATTAGCAGAGCCTTTCCCCCATCGGGCCCCTGTCTTCCCGCTCCGTCTTTGGGACAATGGGAGCCATCCCCTCTACAAAGTTGCCGTGACGACCCCCATCCTGCACCCTTTCCAGGGGAACTTTCCGGAACCCTCATTTTAAGGGGTCTTCCATTCATGGGGCAGCTGTGCCAGAAGATTCCACATCGGCTTCTCATCAGCGTACAATATGGGGATGGTATGGACCCCATGCAGTAGATCGATAGCCTCTCAGGCTATGTGCGTAAGGCCGTTGCGTCCTCTCATCCCTCAACCCCACTCTCAGACCTCACACCAATTTGCCAGTGTAGATGTTCAAGTGCCTCGGTAGTAGCTGGTGAGGTGAAAGCAATGCATAGATTATCTCTATAGGTGATAGTCGACATGGCAGCGTCAACATGTGGATGTGGTCTCTCTCTCTCACTCTCTCACTCACTCACTCACTCACTCACTCACTCACTCACTCACTCACTCACTCACTCACTCACTCACTCACAGGCAGATTCGATAACTACTCCGTCATCTGCTTAGGTGTAGGAGTAGGACCTCCACAGCCGTGTCTTATTTTCTAGCAGGTACAATGAACACCCACTGGGAGACACACATCCACACCATAATCTTCCCATTTGGAATCATATTACATTGTCTGAGGTGGATTATTGCCTTCAATATATCGCCTCACAAAGACGATCATTTGTCTGTCAAACCATCGAATAATAGCCCTGGAAATGAACCAGTAAATAGTATTCCAACAAAATGAACTCACTTAAATCAAGCAAAGATGAAGTTGGAAAATGATGCCACTGCTGCATCCCTTATCTCAGAAGAGGTACAGAAATATCAAATGTCATTGACGTAACCTGACACGATTAAAGCTTGATTTAAATTATCTTTGGCGCCAAACCAACGGTTTTATCGCAACCATAAATCAACCATAATAAGCTGGTAATAAAATACCACAGCAAAGATGAGTGTAATTCTGTTGTAATGATTGCATGCTCCCTGGTTTCTCACTTCAGCCATACATATCATGTAATTATTGTTCTCTGTTGCAATAGCATCATGCTTGGTGAATACATTCTATTTCCTTCTCTATTACGCATGCAAAGTGAACCCTATATTCACTTTTTACTGCCTTCTGCATTTTATCGCTACACCGCCACTGTGTTTTGGCTACCAAACAGTGTTGAGTATGTACTCTCCTGCTATTAAGGGAGATCAGTTTTGGTTGTATTGTTTGGAGCATGTTTGCCTCTAGTAAAAGACAGGCCATCAGCGTTCTGGCTGGAAGTGGCGAGCCGGCGAACGGAGGGCCCGTGGTGTAAAATGACTGTTTAGGATTCAGCCCGTACTCTCTGTACCCTGGATGGTAAATGCAGGGTGCAGTGTGATGAGAAATAAAAGCACAGCCAGGTCAGAACACACAGGAACAATATGGTATATTAGGACATGGTCCAAACTCACAGCCACTGCATGCCAATGGCTTTGTTCTTCCAAATGCATACATTTTAAGACGTGTGCTAATATTGCTCATAACTTTGGCCTGGAGTTTTCCCTGGTCAGGTCTTGAGGTCCACTTCTTGCTCTTACGCTTCATCATAATGTTGCGTCAGATGTCATAACTCAATGTGGCTTGTCATTAATGTAATGTAATGGCAGTCATTATGTAATTCCTATGACAGGTTAAAAGGCCATTATGGCAGTACAAGCTATTGCTACCAGGTAATCTTGATCATATTGTCATTTCTACTGTCCGGATCCTCGATCTACTGTTACCACTGATGGCCACTCTTGGAAGTGATAGAAAGTGACAGTTCATATAATTTTTTTCCTTCCCAGACTCTCCTCCTAAGTGGCAGTGTTTAAAAAGTGGTCTCTAACTGAAGTGTTCCATTCGGAGCTCAGATTGGAGATCGATAGCAGAGCCTGCATCGTGGCGTCCACTATTTTTTCTTCCCCTGCTTGAGAACATCCTCAGAATCGAACTCTCATTACCATTCGATCCTCCATCTTCTCCCCAAGAGCTTCCAACAATTAGTCTGATTCAATTAAGTGAGAAGAAACACAGCGCAATCATTTATTGACTAACCTTTGCATTCCGGAAACCTCCCAGACAAGGAGTGAGAAGTCAGTTTCGTTGTTCGTTGGTCTTCTCTGAGACAATTTTTACCTGTTCTCTATACTATATTGAAGCCGCCAAGGCCGAGAGATGGGGTTTTGTCTAAGGAATCGATTGCATTGAACTCTTCTACATATTGACCTCTGTGACAACTTCAGTCTTTTTTGCTGAAGCACAGGGGCTGTGAAAATCCATATATTAATGCACTGTTGGAGCTAGAAACACAAGCATTTTGCTGCACCTGCGATAACATCTGCAAATCTGTGTACGCAACCAATAAACTTTGATTCGATTTAAAAAGAAATGCAAATGTATTGAAAATTAAATTCAGAAATATCTAATTTACATAATTTTTCACATCCCTGAGTCAATACTTTGCACCTTTGAGTCTTTTTGGGTAAGTCTGTAAGAGCTTTGCACACCTGGATTGTACAATATTTGCCCATTATTCTTAAAATATTTCTTCAAGCCATATCAATTTGGGTACTGGGCGTAGGCCGGCTAGTGGTGAATGTTTAACAGTGATGGCCTGGAGATAGAAGCTGTTTGTCAGTCTCTCGGTCCCAGCTTGTATGCAACTGTACTGTCTCCGCCTTTAGATCATAGCAGGGTGAATGGGCCGGGGCTCGGGAGACTGAGGTCCTTGATCCTCTTGGCCAGGTCGCAGTTGTAAATGAGAACTTGTTCTCAACTAGCCTACCTGGTTAAATAAAGGTGAAATAAATAAATAAAATGATCTTCTTGACCTTCCTGTGACACCGGGTGCTGTAGATATCCTGCCCCTGGTGATGCGTTGGTCTGACTGCACCACCCTATGGAAAGACCTGTGGTTGTGAACGGTGCAATTGTCATACAGTACCAGGCAGTGATACTGCCTGACAAGATGCTCTCATTGGTGATTCTGTATAAGTTCGTGAGGGTCTTAGGGGCCAAACCACATTTTTCAGCCTCCTGAGGCTGTTGCGCCTTCTTCACCACACTGTCTGTTATTTTCCTGGCACCAATCCTTCAGGACTCTCACCTCCTCCCTGTAGGCTGTCTTGTCATTGTTGGTAATCAGGCCTACCACTGTAGTGTAGTCAGCAAACGTGTCAGCAGTGTCTAGACTAGAGAGCATAGCCTTTTGAACAAATTCTTAATTTGAATGGCGCAAACAGTACTGGAGTCAATGACGAAACAAGGCATATGTCTATCCACACATAATGTACACATACCCTAGTCTGCCAGCATATCAAGTGGCAACCCGTGAGCCAACACATGTCAACTCATTGCTGTTGGCTTTGTGATAGCCATGGAAGCTTGTTTCCCCCAGAGATCTGCCTGTCTGCTGAGACAGTTGACAGTTGATCATTGAGCTCTTTCGAACAGCGAGATGTGACTTCTGCTGTTAACACCTGCAGTTGAATGTGTAAAATCGGTGGTGATGTGGCCCCACACTGTTAAGTGGAATCAGGGGTGGGCAGAACATCTGTGCCCAGGTCTGGCTGTGCCCTGCTGAGAAGCTCCAGGGCTAGGGTATAGGACAGCCAGCTGAAGCCCCCTCCTCCCGGTCCCAGCCAGATGAAGGTGGCGACAGACAGCCAGTCCCGTGGTGTGATTAGGATGCAGGTGTGCCATGCCCGCGAGTCCTCTGCCCTCCTACAGCTGGATCCACAACTCCCATCAGGGAAGGAGGTGCTTCGTAATTGGGTGACTTTTTGGCAACAACACCGAGCGCCGCTGACCCTCGGCTGGCGAGCAGTTGGCATGCTCCGTCATTAGAGTGGCGCTCCTGCACTGCCCATATGCCAGGGTGGCATAATTGGTGCTTCCGTACGTTCAGCTGAGAGACCAGAGGGAGAACCCCCAGAGCAAGCTGGCCACTGTCTCCTGAGGGGGTTGTGTCCAATCACGCCTCACAAACTAACTCTCCAGGAAACGCCATGGCTGATTTCACCATTTCCGCACGATCACGTCACAAATCAGTCAACTTGACTGTTCACTCCAAAGCATTCAAACGCAAACCTTAAGGCTGAAACTTTCAGAATCGATGCAGTTTAAAAGCACAGGTATGTTCTGGTAACACCAAAGTCCTTTTTTTTCTAATATGTAATTGTAGGAAAGCCAGCAGAAGATGGGTTAACAGGACCTATATGCTGTTGTTCTGGGGATTAGCCGTGGCCCCAATGTACACTTGGAGCCACGAGGGGAGGAAGTTAAACAAAGCGCTGGCTCCAGCCCACAGCGGTGACTCTAAACCCAGAGAAATCTTGGCGTAATCAAACAACAAAGACACAATTAGCCACGACCCCATGGATATTAACTTGGAAAACACACCCCTGTCATTTGTACCCTTCTGACATTTGCATTTCATAAATTCTACCCCCTACCTTTCCCTATCCATTTATCTTTTTTCATAAAAAGTTAATTTGCTGAAAAATGCAAAGTATTCATTTAAATATGTATTACAACACCACCCCCCTCCCAAATCAAAACTGCAGACCATATCTGTCTCACTTAGGTTAGCGTCCTCGAATCTGAATGTCTCTTAGCGATTGTCTCCTATTCTCAAGTGCTTCTCCAGACTGGCCCTTTGCACCCATTGCAACAACACTTTGATATGACCAGTCTGAAACAACCTTACCCACTCACTGGGATGGGTCGCTTTCAAGCAATCAATGCACCGAATGCTTCAGAAGATTTGAGTTCATTCCAATCAGAACTATAAAGAGAAAACAGTGGTGTGTAAGAGTGAGAGTGTGGTATATTGATTGTTACAAAATATGAATTATTTGTCAGCCCTGATATTTCAAGGGGAGAGATCTTTGCTTTGATTGCTTTCCCACTGTGCTGTCTACTGTTTGGCAGACTTCAAATAGGCCAAGCATTTTAGGTGAGCAAACCTTGTGAAAATCAATTGTGTCCGCAAAAATAAAATACAAATATTAATTTAAAAAATACATTAGGAATATCGCTAGCAACAACAGAATAAAATAAATAAAGTAGAAAAGAGTAGAATATCTTCTTTCTAATTATCTACTTTATTTCTCAACTCCTAATATTAAACAAATTACACTAATTGGAGCCAATTACTCACTGGAGTATCTGACATAAATTAGGTTTTGAAAAAGCACCCGTGAATAGGCTACCAGTGTGGCAAGTGCCGCTGGCTGCTGGTAAGCTTTCTTGACTTGGACATACTGTCACGTCCTGACCAGTAGAGGCCAGACTGCCCTGTTCTGCCGGAGTGGCCAGACTGCCCTGTTCTGCCGGAGTGGCCAGACTGCCCTGTTCTGCCGGAGTGGCCAGACTGCCCTGTTCTGCCAGAGTGGCCAGACTGCCCTGTTCTGCCAGAGTGGCCAGACTTCACTGTTCTGCCAGAGTGGCCAGACTGCCCTGTTCTGCCAGAGTGGCCAGACTGCCCTGTTCTGCCAGAGTGGCCAGACTGCCCTGTTCAGCCAGAGTGGCCAGACTGCCCTGTTCAGCCAGAGTGGCCAGACTGCCCTGTTCAGCCAGAGTGGCCAGACTGCCCTGTTCAGCCAGAGTGGCCAGACTGCCCTGTTCTGCCCGAGTGGCCCGCATGCCTTCCGGCCCAGCCCGAGTGGCCCGCATGCCTTCCGGCCCAGCCCGAGTGGCCCGCATGCCTTCCGGCCCAGCCCGAGTGGCCCGCATGCCTTCCGGCCCAGCCCGAGTGGCCCGCATGTCTTCCGACCCAGCCCGAGTGGCCCGCATGTCTTCCGACCCAGCCAGAGTGGCCCGCATGTCTTCCGACCCAGCCAGAGTGGCCCGCATGTCTTCCGACCCAGCCAGAGTGGCCCGCATGTCTTCCGACCCAGCCAGAGTGGTCCGTCTGCCAGGGTCAGCCCGAGCGGCCCGTCTGCCCGGCGCAGCTATCGGCGCCAACAAAGTGGGCGACGCTGAAGGTGGAGCGAGGTCCACGTCCTGCACCTGAGCCACCTCCAGGATAGGTGGGTTGGGGAGGGAGGTTGTAGCACAGTGCCGTCGGTGACGGCAGCCACCCTCCCTTCCCTCCCTTATTGTTTAGGTGTTAAATTTTGTTGGGGATTTTCTTATTTTCCTTTTTTAGGTGCATCCCGGCGTCTGCACCTTGAGGGGGGGTACTGTCACATCCTGACCAGTAGAGGGGGTAGTGGGGTCAGGACGTGACAGTTTTTGTGTATGTGAATGTTTGATTGTTGATTTGGGACTTCCAATTGAAGGCAGGTGTGTTGAGTTGCCTTTGATTGGAAGTCCTATATAGGTGTGTGTGTTTTTCTTTGGGGTTGTGGGTGGTTGTTTTTTGCACTGCTTTTATAGCCTGCAGAACTGTCACTGGTGTCACCCTTTTGTGTTGTTCCTGTGGATGCTCTACTCTTTTTGTTTTGGTAATAAAAAATGAGCATTCACATACCTGCTGCGCCTTGGTTCATTTCAGAAGACAGCTGTTACACATACAGTATATTTTGTCAATACATGGCTAACCTTTGTTTAACCATCTAAACAGCTGCTCTTGTGTTTGGAGTTCCCTTTCCATATAAAAAGCTATGTTAGAGTTTACACCTCCTCTTCCAACTATAATGTGGGGAAGTCAAAATAACCCTATCTACCAAATCTATTCATTTTAAAATGTTGATTACTTCTCCTTGTCATTATCATTCACCTGATGATAAGACAAGACGTGAATGTTGTTTTGCTTGTTGCCAATGTGTGAAGGGGATCCCTGGGTTGCCGGTTAGCCTGGGAGGGGTCCCTGGACAAGAAAAGGTTGGAGACCCCTGATCTAGAGGGCTTTTTATGTTTTCATGTTTTGAATACAAACTGGAAAATCCACTGCAAATTCAATGATTGACAAGTTGGAAAAGTTGCAATTTGAATGTAAATATTAGGTTTTACTATTCCTTGCCCTGACCATTGCCTTAGTTGAGTCTGGAGCCTGGTTGTGGCAATTCAATACTTATCACTGTGTAGACGATATACACAATATATCCAACAGTATGTGGACACCCCTTCAAATTAGTGGATTCTGCTATTTCAGCCACACCCATTGCTGACAGGTGTATAAAATTGAGCACACAGCCATGCAATTTCCATAGACAAACATTGGCAGTAGAATGGCCTTACTGAAGTGCTCAGTGACTTTTAATGTAGCACCGACATAGGATGCCACCTTTCCAACAAGTCAGTTCTTCAAATTTCTGCCCTGCTAGAGCTGCCCCGGTCAACTATAAGTGCTGTTATTGTGACGTGGAAACGTCTAGGAACAACAATGGCTCAGCCACGAAGTAGCAGGCCACACAAGCTCACAGAATGGTCTGTCGAGTGCTGAAGTGTGCAGCGCATACAAATCTTCTGTCCTCGGTTGCAGCACTCTCTACCGAGTTCCAAACTGCCTCTGGATCAATGTCAGCACAATAACTGTTTGTCGGGAGCTTCATGAAATGGGTTTCCAAGCCTAAGATCACCATGCACAATGCCAAGCGTCAGCTGGAGTGGTGTAAAGCTCGCCGCCAGCTCGAATGCATAGTGCCAACTGTAAAGTTTGGTGCAGGAGGAATAATGGTCTGGGGTTGTTTTTCATGGTTCGGGCTAGGTCTCTTAGTTCCAGTGAAGGGATATCTTAACGCTACAGCATACAATGACATTCTAGACGATTCTATGCTTCCAACTTTGTGGCAACAGTTTGGGGAAGGCCCTTTCCTGTTTCAGCATGACAATGCCCCTGTGCACAAAGCGAGGTCCATACAGAAATGGTTTGTCAAAATTGGTGTGAAAGAACTTGAATGGCCTGCACAGAGCCCTGACTTCAACCTCAACACCTTTGGGATGAATTGGAACGCCGACTGCGAGCCAGGCCTAATCACCCAAAATCAGTGCCCGACCTCACTAATGCGCTTGTGGCTGAATGGAAGCAGGTCCCGCAACAATGTTCCAACATCTAGTGGAAAGCCTTCCCAGAAGATTGGAGGCTGTTAGAGCAGCAAAGGGGAGACCAACTCCATATTAATGCCCATGATTTTAGAATGAGATGTTCGACGATCAGGTGTCCACATACTTTTGGTAATGTAGTGTATTTCATGTTTGAATGCTAAATAAATGTAATCTCACAATGAGTTAAACCAGTTCTGAAACAAAACAAAAGAAAGAAAATTATTACTTTTATAACCAAGGAAGAGTGCCAGTTAACTAAAAGCCTGGTGACAAGGCAGGTACAGGTGAACTAATAACAGAAAATCTGTGGACGTAGCCTAAGTGAGTGTAAGTGTCTCTATGCACGTGTATGGTATGTGTGCTGAGAGGTGTGACTTCCCTAAGACAACATATAATGGCCCACAGACGGCCATAAAACAACTCCATACACAGCCACCACGCCTCACCAGCCACGGACCCGCCCCATCCCTAACTCAGGCCATCCTGGCTGGCTGACTGGTTGGCCAGCTGGGGCTCTCTCCTCAGAGCTGATTAGCTGGGCTGAGTAACAGGTAACATCCCCAGGTGCAGGGGCCTCCTCCCAGGTCGGTAAGCCATTGCGCACAGGGCCGGCAAAGCTGCGCTTAATTAGGCAAGAAGGGGGCGACCCATTGGTCTGTAATGGGGTCTTATGAGATCCATGTTGGAGCATGGGCGAACTAGGGGGGTCCGCTCTTTGCCCTGCATTATGGATTTACCCATCTGGCCATTGAAGGGGGTGGAGGGCAAGGTGATGTGCTGTTGGCCGACTTAAACAAAGACACAGGGAGAGAGGGGCGTGTCCATGATCACACGCCGAATTACTGTGGCCTCTACAGGGCTATTGTGTTCGTGATGGGTTGGCTTTTCACAGCTGGGGCAGCCCAAATTGTTATTTTATACTCTGTTATACTCCCTTATTGGAGCCAGAGGGGATCTGGGAATGATTAACAGACACCACAATGAAGTGGACATATTGCCAACCTTCTCAATTTACTTTTCCCATTTATTTCTCCCTCCCCAATTGCAAATGCCTGGACCTCGCTTGGTTAACTATGCTGACCAGTGGATGCTCCTCAGAGGAGGAAGGGGAGGACCATCCTCCTCAGTAAATTTCATAAAAATTGTAAAATATTGAAAAAGTGATCCTTTTTAGATAAAGCTATACTAAATATATTCACGTCACCAAATAATTTATTAAAACACACTGTTTTGCAATGAAGGTCTACAGTAGCCTCAACAGCACTCTGTAGCGTAGCATCATGGTGTAGCCGGAGGAAAGCCAGCTTCCGCCCTCTTCTTGGAAAATTGCCTTCAATACAAAACCTTGGAGGCTCTTGGTTCTCACCCCCTTCCATAGACTTACACAGTAATTATGACAACTTCCGGAGGACTTCCTTCAACCTATCAGAGCTCTTGCAGCATTAACTGACATGTTGTCCACCCAATTAAAGGAACAGAGAATGAATCTACTGTAGTACCGAAAGCATAAGCTACAGCTAGCTAGCACTGCAGTGCATAGCACGTGGTGAGTAGTTGAATCAAAGTGAGAGAAAGACAATAGTTGACCAGTTTTCAACAAATCAATTTATTCAAAAATGAAGGAGAAGCAAGAGAGAGAGAGAGAGAGAAAGAAAGAGATTTTGACATTTTCCCCCCCACTTACTTAGTTAGCAAATGCAGCTGGATTGTTTAATTATTCAAACACCCGGCTCAAACAGAGGGATGCTATGTTAGTTAGCTGGCTATGACTATCCAACACAACACTGGAACTCTTCCAAGTAAAGGTAAGCTTTTGGTTATATTAATTTATTGCCACCGGGCCCGCCGGTTTAACTGACTATACACTGTAATGTTACTGCATGATTGTAGCGGATTTACTAACGTGTTAGTTCTATTAGCTATGTTGACTAGGACATTACTTTAGCTAATATGGGGACAACAATGTAGGCTGTGTATAGTGGTTATGACATGGTTTGGCTTGGAAAGTTTTTTTTGCCTGTTTACATAGCTGATGTGTTGTTCATTGAATTCCACAAACGAAGGGAAAAGGTGAAAGGAGGAGAGTGCATAGCGGCGAGAAGGAATACAACATGGCTGCTATGAAAGTGAACTGTGTTTATGCGTGATCAGGGGTGTATTCATTCCGCCGATTCTGTTGATAAACGTTTCTTAAACGGAAGCAAACGAAACGGGGATAAAATACCTGAATTTGTCCAATATAAACTCTTGTTTGCAACTATTGGACTAATGATTACACCCTACAGTAGATAAGCTAGATGCAGGCAAGAGTGTGCAAGTGTGACACTGTCTGTCCATGTGTCACTGTCTGTCATCTCAAATATCTGTATATGTTTGTTTGCCCAAACTTTGAAAAACTTCAGGTAAACTATAAAGCCTACTCATTCAAAGTCTTTGGACTGCTCATTCAAAGTCTATCCATTTCAAAAGTTTGGTCATTCCATCTGTGAAATTACCACAGACTTTTCTAGTTTTGTCCTCTTCACACTCCTGACACAGTTACCCAAACAGTGCAGGGACACGAAGGTGAGTGCCGAGTGGAGAGAGTCAAATCTCCTTGTGCCCCATACCCCTCCCTCCTGTGTTGTGCTTCCTGCATCTGATCTGATGTCCATTTCGCAGCCCGCTGCTGGTCCTCAGGGGAAGGGAAGTGGAATAGAGGCTCTTCAAATGAGGCCAGTCCCCCGCCTCCCTCCCCAATAAGCCCAGTGTCGTGTCTTTGGGTACCATTAAACTGAAGATACGTTTATCAATTAGCTCCCTGTAATTATTATCACGCGATTAAACTGATTAATCGTTTAACTGTAATTAACTAGGAGATCGGGGCACCAAGGAGAATATTCAGATTACAAAGCTATAATTTTCCTAATATAACTTTCCTGTACTATAATATTCTATTATAGTATAGGCCGATTATCTTCTAGTTTCAATGGTGTATTTTACCTCACGTTAGTCTCATTCCAAACGTCGTAAATTGTTGTATCTGCACGAACCCAGTCTTTACTAAAATCATCCATACATCAATTGTCTTAAAATCATTTATTTACTACACTAAGTAATTAACAGAAAACATACAAACAGTAATTATCGTCACACAGGATTGGTAGGGGAATGTGCCCTACTGGCTAACAAGCATGGCTGGTCTGTTAGACAATGGGTCATAAAACGGTAAGCTGAGAAGTTACATTAATATTAACAATTGACAATTGAAGGCTCACTCATTCGGGAACAAATGCAATATCAATATATATTTACGCTCATGTGTCGTCGGGATTCTTGTTGGAGACTTTTGTTCTGATGGAGAGTTTGTCAGCGTTCTCTCTCTCTCTCTCTCGGTTAGAATGGATCGTTCAGAGTGACATTCATGAATGTCGTCATAGAATGGATGTGGTTGGTCTTCGCGTTCGATGATATAATTTACTTAGCTGCAGACTAATAATTAATATCAAAGACTTGTTCTTATTCTGTCGGTCTCGATAGTAAAAGTTAACCACGTGGTATAGTTCACTTTCAGTAGAGTACTTGGATGGTCAAACCTATGAGCCAACTCGCAATGGAGTGTAGGCCTGGTCTGTAGAAATGTAAATCAGGGGGTCTTTTATAGTACCCAGAGAACAGGCTTGTCAAATGACGCCTGGTCCTGTATGTGTCCCTGGGGGCGTGCCTATGACTGAGCTAGACTTGGTTACAGAAATATAATTCTATCACATTAACATCAGTACATAGCATCTCAATGTATTACAAATAGCTTTATCCTTAATAATACATTGTATACACCCATGTGGATTCAGTCTCATCGCTGAGGCTATCCTGTAGACCGTTTTAGGGTAATATGGCTATATTGTCTCTTCTGAGTATCACAAAATTGAACCAAGCGGATCAGTTCGTAGCTGGAGTCTTCATCAATCTTCCATATCTTCTCCAGAACACACATGTCGCTAGGTTCTCCAATTCTATGAGTTGGAAGAATTTCCTTTGTCTCTCTATGAAACATGTTGTAGTAGATTCTCCTCTTGGAATTTTTACAACCCTGGGTTGGGGGGGAAGGTAGGTTGGGTGATGGTACAAAGGGGAGGGGGTCAACTGTCCTTCCTGTACCCAAAGAGGCCAACGTCATGACATACCCCCCCTGGTGGTTTGGATCTTGTTTATCCTGCAAGTTACAAATCAACATAAAATCATGACCACGTGATGTCCCATTGGTAGATCATCGTTGCAGTCCTCTCTGGTGGTTGAACTTGGTAGGCTCTCTGAAAGCGGAGCCGTCCACCACAAGGATGGGCAGTTGAGGTCCGGTTGGTGATCGCCGATGCGGTCTCCTCTAGTGGCGTACCTTGGTAGGTTCCCTGGAAGCTGTAAAGTACCCCAGGGAGGGCCAGGGGATGTCCTGGTTGTTGATCGCCGTTGCGGTCCCCCCCTCTGGTGGTTTACCTTGGTAGTCTCTCTGACAGCGGCATGCCGCCCCAAGGATAGGTTGTGGGTGTCCGGATTTGGGGTCGCCGTTCCGGACCCGTCGTCCAGACTGGAAGATCTGGGCAGTAACTTAGGCAGATGTTAACAACGCACACACACTCATGAAATATATATGATTACATTCATTCCCCAATGAGCGGCGTTGTGGCACTAAGGGATGGTTGTATGGGGACTTTGTTTATGGCTCTATCACTTCCTATGCATCAAAGGAACTGAACCGAAAAGGAATGAAAGCATAAACAAACAAAAAAAAATATATATATAGTTCTCACACAAAAAAAAAAATCATCTAATTGGACGGTATTCTATATACGTCCAATGTTCTGGCAAAATGATTATCATGGCATTGTCTCTAATACCATATCTAGGGTTTTTCCTACTTGGTGTGTTGCTTAGGCGCTATCCTAAGTTGATAACTATATGATAAGTCTACAGCTGTAATGCACTAGTTTTGGGCAGTCTACAAGGATGACCTATGGACTTCTGGGAAGAAAACTGGTGAGTGCTGTAGAGTCAAAGGCCTAGAAGTAAATGTTCAACTTTACTAAGGCTGGTATATTGCTTGGGCCCTTAAGTGGTCCTAGCATAAATCCTAATTGGATGTTCCGTTGTGCATGTGCGCTTATTACACAAGCGCGCATGTCAAGGGAAGAAAACCAAGTATCCGGGCAGATTACAACTTGTTCAGAATGAGTCTGACGTAGTCAGGTAATTTTCAGGTCAATGCCTGGAGGTCAGTCAGAATTGGTGTCAAGGGAGTCTGTAGTAGTTTTCTACAAGTCACGGTGTCTTCCACTATTGTAGTGGCGTTAGGTATGAAGTCTATTTCATAGCTATGTTATCCACGGAGGAGCTAACCTCACGACGGAAGTACTCTTTAAGTATTGGACCAGTCATACATGGTGTGATCATGGTTCATGACTTCTAATAATTTTCCTCCTGAATGGAGGGTCCTATTTATTAGTGGCATGTGTGTTAACCATTGGAAGAGTGCACTGGAGATTCCCCTCCACGTGTTGCACTCTGAGTGACTCCTATGTTGCTGTTGTCAATGGTAATTTGATTGGTTAAATCTCTAACCTTCTTACTGATTGTAGCTGGACTGACTGTTGCTAGTATTGGTACTGGTACTCAAGGGGACCAGTTCTCCTACCGATTTATTCTGAAATATTATCTACCGAAACACATGATTGGAGCATTTTACTAGTTGTTTTGTAGTTGAACCTACACATGGCAAAGAATGATTATTGATGCCATTTGTTTTGGAGGTGGACAAGTCCACTGGACTTCCTTTACGACCAGTGTGGTACACCTCATTACTATCTTAGATGTGTTCTAAGATAATCCCCGTCTAGGGGCCTGTCTGCTCCTCACTGTTCTCATAGGAGAGTTTACAACTAGATTTGATTTATGCTCTGGCGGCCTCGTACGGTGTTGTCCGTAGTCTTGACCCCCCCACCGGCCTCGATGAGGCTCATCATGGGTCTGGGCTACTATTCCCCCCCTTTGTGCCTCGGGACCCCCCCACCAGCGGGTGGTGTTGGTGTCCGATGCGCAAACAAGAAGATCGGACCCTACGTACGAGTTTTCAGCGGCCGCGTTGTTATGAGAATGGCTGTAACCTTTCAACCAAATCTCCTGGTGTTTGTGCTTCAAAACGCTCAGTGGCTGTCGAGGCATGTCAGTCCCCACCGCGTCCGCGTGTGGCAACCTCTTCATTACCTGCGAACTGAGACGAGGATATCGGTCTGTGATATTGCAAAGTGTTTCACCAGTGGGAGTCATCGGGTCAGTTGCTGGACTGACGCCATTAGTGTCATTGTAAGGGGTGACAGTCCCGAACAAAGCGGAAGGTGTATCATCGGAAGCAGAGTATACTCTGCGCATCGATGTTTTTCTTGCTGGGACGGCCGCAGTGCTTGCGGAAGTGTCCAAAGGGCAAGAGAAGTTCATCTCAACTACCGTATTGCACGACTGCAAGGAGGAGGGAAGTTGCTCATTCACAGAGACAGCTGGCTCGAAATCATGAAAAGAATGGTCAATCAGGTTGGCTGACGGAATGTGTCGAGATATCGTAATATCTCCATGGATCGGATTTTGTACCAAGAGGTTTCTAAACGTCTTTTTCCCAAGGGGTGCTTTCGACAGATACCCCTCGTGAAGGACTGCGTTGCAGCTAGCGTTAGGGGAAGACAGTGTGGTCAGTGGAGAAGGCACTGTGGCCTGTGACCATACCTGGTTGGTTTTCCAATCCATCAATGGGAGTAACCGATCCATCAAGTCTGCTCCAAGTAGGAGGGTTACAGTTTCGAGGCTGGTAACATACACAGGGTGAACGAGCGATACGTCCTGGAAGTGTAGTTTCAGCATGACTCTCAATGTGAGAGGCGAGGTAGTCTGAGTGACCCCTCGAAGTTTAGTGTCGCATCGTTCCACTTTTAACCAACGTTTAGTTGGCTTCAAAGCCCTTTTTAGATCATCAAACAATGTTTGAGAGATGAGTGATATTGTCGCACCCGAATCAATTAGTGCATGACAAGCTAAGCAGTCCTCCAGGACTGTTTCCAGGTATGGCCGTTTAGATTCGTGGTTAGTGGACATATTCCCCACAAAGTGGAGTGGTCGTTCGCAACGACGTGATGTGCCATGTCTGTTCAAGGTGGAAGCAGATTGACTTTTCCGATTTTGAGTGGGCTTGGCTTTAACGAAGCGTTTGACCTTTTTCTTCGCAACTTTTGTATCAGAGTCTATAGACAAAGCCCGGGGGCTTGTTTCTTGATCAAGCGGGCCCTGGATAGGGTCTTGAATGAGAGCGGGAGAAATTTGAACTTTAACGTCCTTGCTATGGGTGTTAATTCCTGCGGACCTGGTGTCCGGTAATTCCCCGTCTAGTCCTTGTGACTTATCTTTTACCCTTTTCTCAAATTGTTCTCGCTTAAGTTCTTCCCATAGTGGGACTTCTGGAGAACATTGGTCTACGTTTTGATCGTCCTTCAACCCTTTGTTACCCTTGTGCTCTGACACTTTTTGTGGGTTGGGTGCAGGAACGCAGCGAACGGGTCGATTGTAGCGGTAGTCATGTTGATGGCTACGTACTTTACAGTTATTTCGACCGCGGAGGTTATTGGAATCATGGTTTCGTGGTAGAAACTGTTGTTGTGCGTCATCACTCGACGCTCCAATACCTGATAATGCACCCTCTAACTGGAGTGAGTGCTCCTGGTTAAACTTCAAAACTGAGTGGTCAGGGCTCTTAGCGTTGTGAACTTTTGATGCCTCAAAAGCTGTGCTTGCAAGCTCTCTGAGTTGTAAGATAGGCAAGCCAACGTGGGCGGCAGGGCCCAAGTAGGTAATGAAGGTGGGATACATGTTCGACAGAAACATTTGTTTGAATGGTAAAACCTCTTCCATTCCTATTTCTGTGAGTAGGCCAAAGTAAGCTGAACGAAGCCTATGATAGTAAGCTTGTGGGTGTTCGTTCCGAGCTTGTTTGACGGTGTTAGCCAGTGAGCTATCGTGTTTGCGAGTCGCAGAACCACTGAATTCTAATTTCAAAGCTGTGGCAAGTTTAGTGTAGTCATTTAGCACGTGTTGCTGTTGTAGACGAATGAACCTTGTCACGTGTCTATTTGACATTCGCTTCAACAGGTAAACCCTGTCAGAACCCGTAGCGTTTGGGTAGCCATCCAACGCATCCTCTATGTCAGCTAGGAACGTCTCAGTATCGTTTGGCTGACCTGGAATGGGGTCAAAGGTGGGGAAATTCTTGACGAGTTTGTCAAGGTATTCCGCGCCAAGCGGGCGGAGAGGGTTGGCTTCATCCTGTGGAGAGATTGGGGCCGAAAGGCCAAGAGAGGAAGCCAAGCCTTGTTGTTGTTGGCCAAGAGGCGCCATATAACTCAGTGCCGAAGGGCAAAGAGGAGAAGACTGAGGGACCCATGAGGGAGGCAATGTCTGAAACCTATTGTCTTCACTCCTGTGAGTACAGGGCTCCGGTTGCTTGGATGGGAAGTCGCGCTGTAGAGCGTAACCATTCTGGATTTCCTCCAGATGGTACCTAAGGGTGGAATTCTGCTGCATTGCAGAGTCCACTTGAGCGCTTAGAGTACTGATTTTGGACACGTGAGTGTCACACCTGCTCCTTTCGGTCTCAAACTTATCTGTCATGGTTTGCAGATAGAGGTCTTGAGTACGGAGCGAGAGATTCAGTGATGAGATTTCCTCTGCTTGCTTAGAAATCAATATTTCCAACCTCATCACCTGAGTTCTCTCATCATTCATTTGGTCAGCGACTTCAATAAGTTCTGCTGATTTATCATCCAACTTTGTCATTGTGTTCATTAACTGATCGTCTTTGGTCTGCAGCGCTTTGAGGAGCACCGTGTTATTTTGAGTAACATTCAACAAAACAGCATGCATGTTGTCAAGTTGAGCGCTCCTGTTTGTAGATAACTCTTCAGATTTATCTAGTTTGGCGTGGACATCATCGTATTTAGTTTTGGCTAAATCGAGTTGTTCCTGTAGCCTATGATTTTGTTCCTGTAGAAAACGATTTTGTTGAAGAGCTTGTGCTTGTTCATCGTCATACGTTTTTGCAATTACATTTAATTGTTCAGTTTTCGAACGCAGTTCCATAGCTAGCAGAATTTTTCCCTTGTCTGCCTTGGTCATTGGTTTCCCGGTTCTCTCCACCTGTCCCTTTATGTCTACCATTACCTGCTCGTGCTTCAGCTGTGCACTGCGGTATTGGACAGATGGCAATCTCGGATGGCAAGACATCAGAGCTAGACTGGAGAGAACCTTTACGAGGCCTGCACCCGATGGTTGATTTTGGAAAACATTGTTGTCTGCTTTTCCACTAATGGCATAATTAGGGTTGTTATCGCTGCTGAGGTCAGAGATCAATCCATTTACGGGTGGAGGTTCACTAATTAGCGGGCGAGTGGGGACCACCCCCTCTGATAGCTTGCACATTATTAGAACATTTGAAAGGAAAAATGTTTTTCCTCATTTTCCAAAATTTGGTTTTGGAACGTGGGGAGCTGCAAAGACGATTTTAATCTATTTATAGACGTTAATGAACCATCAGTACTGTACAGTACTGTGGAAGTTGGGCGTGAATGAATTTGCAAAAGCAAATTGAATTAATCAATGCCAATGATTAGTCCTACCTGGGTAGGCTGTCTGGGTATTAAACTTGAATTACCTGAGAGTTTGCTTCATCCAGGTTAATATGCAAAGTTTAAGTTGTCTCATTTAATTGGAAGAACCTAGAAAGGTATGTTCGACAATTTAACTTATTAAATTGAATGAGACGATTGGTTCCTACAATCTCCATTGATTGGATATCATAAGTGTAAACCGAAGGTCAAATGTTGGGACCCTTCACCACTAGGGTACGCTCCTACCTGGGCTGAGCGTCAGTAAAGGGGTTTTACTGACTGTGCCTTGCTAAAGCAGATTTTACTGATTAATCTATTTAGGATATATCAAACCTGTATAGGCTATCTGGGAATTAACTTTGAATTACCTGAGAGGTTGCTTCATCAAGGTTAATATGCAAAGTTTAAGTTGTCTCATTTAGTTGGAAGAACCTAGAAAGGTATGTTCGACAATTTAACTAAATAAATTGAATGAGGCAATGATACCCAAGCAATTCAGATTGCGGAGTTATCCTAACAGTAATGTAGTTTAAATGTTTAGGGTACATTCACCACTATACTTTCCCTTAAGGCCGAAGCCACATGGGATTCACTCCCGTCAGTAATGGGTTTTACTGAATGTGCCTTGCTAAAGCAGATTTTACTGATTAATCTATTTATGATATATCAAACCTGTATAGGCTATCTGGGAATTAACTTTGAATTACCTGAGAGGTTGCTTCATCAAGGTTAATATGCAAAGTTTAAGTTGTCTCATTTAGTTGGAAGAACCTAGAAAGGTATGTTCGACAATTTAACTAAATAAATTGAATGAGGCAATGATACCCAAGCAATTCAGATTGCGGAGTTATCCTAACAGTAATGTAGTTTAAATGTTTAGGGTACATTCACCACTATACTTTCCCTTAAGGCCGAAGCCACATGGGATTCACTCCCGTCAGTAATGGGTTTTACTGACTGTGCCTTGCTAAAGCAGATTTTACTGATTAATCTATTTATGATATATCAAACCTGTATAGGCTATCTGGGAATTAACTTTCAATTAACCTGAGAGCCTTGCTTCATCTAAGTTAAGTTTGGAAAAAGTTAATAATGTCTCATTATGGACGCCCAATCAATTTTGGATATTTTTTTAAAAAGATCCACTTGAAAAGGTAAATCTGGCAATTTCACTTGTTAGTTAAATTGAATGAGACGTCATATCCCGTGCTCCACGTTTGAATTTCCCCTAGAGATGTGCTGGCAATTCCTCACCACCAGGGTGCAGAATGATGAAATTTAAACGGAAGTACAAAGGTCGGACTTCCGTCGCGCTACGGAGGAATTTTAAACGTGGTACGGAGAGAGGAAATGTTCCCTCTCTGTTAGCTTGCCCGTAATGCTAAGCTATTGCTACTTGGTTCAGAAGTATCCTTCCAAGCACCAAAATAGGATCCTTTCACTTATGGAAAGGGTGGGTTTTCTAGTGACGTCTCACCTTAACCCCATTCAGCATATTGTGCTAGCGTTTCTGCTGACCGGAGCGACACGGTACTAAAATACAGATACGCATACGGTCTGCCCACTGTCTTAGTGCGGTAGGCAAATTATTCGGCTCGGTTACCGGACAGTTAACTTCTAAATTCTAACCTTACTCTAGAAGTTAATATTTACCGACAGAAATAGTACCGTTTGGCCTAACGGACTAAAACTGGAATTTATTCCTCACTGCTATCGATATAAGACCGGGGCTATTTTAAATAGCTTCTCTCAATGGAAAATGCACAATCACTTTGTTTAGATAGCAGGCTGTTTGTACAATTCTGTTTGCACAATTGATATATAGAATTTCACAGCAAAGTCCAATTCTATCTTAGATTCCTCACAGGGGGCACCATATATGTCGTGTCTTTGGGTACCATTAAACTGAAGATACGTTTATCAATTAGCTCCCTGTAATTATTATCACGCGATTAAACTGATTAATCGTTTAACTGTAATTAACTAGGAGATCGGGGCACCAAGGAGAATATTCAGATTACAAAGCTATAATTTTCCTAATATAACTTTCCTGTACTATAATATTCTATTATAGTATAGGCCGATTATCTTCTAGTTTCAATGGTGTATTTTACCTCACGTTAGTCTCATTCCAAACGTCGTAAATTGTTGTATCTGCACGAACCCAGTCTTTACTAAAATCATCCATACATCAATTGTCTTAAAATCATTTATTTACTACACTAAGTAATTAACAGAAAACATACAAACAGTAATTATCGTCACACAGGATTGGTAGGGGAATGTGCCCTACTGGCTAACAAGCATGGCTGGTCTGTTAGACAATGGGTCATAAAACGGTAAGCTGAGAAGTTACATTAATATTAACAATTGACAATTGAAGGCTCACTCATTCGGGAACAAATGCAATATCAATATATATTTACGCTCATGTGTCGTCGGGATTCTTGTTGGAGACTTTTGTTCTGATGGAGAGTTTGTCAGCGTTCTCTCTCTCTCTCTCTCGGTTAGAATGGATCGTTCAGAGTGACATTCATGAATGTCGTCATAGAATGGATGTGGTTGGTCTTCGCGTTCGATGATATAATTTACTTAGCTGCAGACTAATAATTAATATCAAAGACTTGTTCTTATTCTGTCGGTCTCGATAGTAAAAGTTAACCACGTGGTATAGTTCACTTTCAGTAGAGTACTTGGATGGTCAAACCTATGAGCCAACTCGCAATGGAGTGTAGGCCTGGTCTGTAGAAATGTAAATCAGGGGGTCTTTTATAGTACCCAGAGAACAGGCTTGTCAAATGACGCCTGGTCCTGTATGTGTCCCTGGGGGCGTGCCTATGACTGAGCTAGACTTGGTTACAGAAATATAATTCTATCACATTAACATCAGTACATAGCATCTCAATGTATTACAAATAGCTTTATCCTTAATAATACATTGTATACACCCATGTGGATTCAGTCTCATCGCTGAGGCTATCCTGTAGACCGTTTTAGGGTAATATGGCTATATTGTCTCTTCTGAGTATCACAAAATTGAACCAAGCGGATCAGTTCGTAGCTGGAGTCTTCATCAATCTTCCATATCTTCTCCAGAACACACATGTCGCTAGGTTCTCCAATTCTATGAGTTGGAAGAATTTCCTTTGTCTCTCTATGAAACATGTTGTAGTAGATTCTCCTCTTGGAATTTTTACAACCCTGGGTTGGGGGGGAAGGTAGGTTGGGTGATGGTACAAAGGGGAGGGGGGTCAACTGTCCTTCCTGTACCCAAAGAGGCCAACGTCATGACACCAGCTTGATAGAGTTTACGTTGCAATTAGGAGAGAGACGAGTGGCCCTTTCATGAGTTGGATAAATTAAAGGCCTGGCTGGTCGGGCTCCGGCCCCCGCTGGTCCTCTCTTGGTACGAGCTGAGCCCTGCCACCGGTTCCCCCTCTCTGATCTCTCTGTCACACTGAAGCCATTAGTCCAGTGGCCCGGTTGGTGCTGAGACTAATAATTGTATCCTTCCAGGAAATGAAAACGACATAATGAAGATGCTTTTATTTTGGGTCTGAGGTTTTCACATTATGGTGGCTTGAGGTGTTAAAGTTTGCTGTGGGGAGAGCAATGCACAAAACTTTTATTTGAGGTGTTATCACTGGAATTTCTTGTATTCTTTGAGTGTATTTTGTCTTTATAAGCCACATTTGATGCTGTAAGGAAATAGAGCACTGTCACTGAGTGTGACATAACTAATCATTGATTCCTCTGACCCTGTTCAGTCTAAAACTGGAGCACCATTTTACTGAGACAGTACAGATGTGTGCCCAAATTGCTCCAGCAAGATCTATGGGTCTCCAAGTTGACTACCATCGTGTTACTTGTTTTGCAGTTACAATACCAAGTTGACTTGTCTTGAGTGTATCAAAACTAATGATTATCAAAGTGTTATCGCCACAAGGGTCAAGTCTATCCAATAAACTGTACATTTTCCAAAGTCAGTATATACAATGCAGAGCCATGCTGTAGTGTTATATTAAACCATGATTTCTATGATTTTGGCTGTAATCGTTTAGTATGCATTATGGGGATGATGGCAAACACAATGGGGTATTTTGTTTGGCCTGCTTATGCTTGTATTGGCATTCTTGGACAGTGACAGTGTTTTTGAAACAGCAGGGGATCAGTCTGGAGACATAGCTGAGGATGGGATAGGGCTCTACTGCCAGCTGAGCACACACACACACACATCCACAAAGAGGCGTTTGACAGGCTGATTACAGCACAAAGAGATGGACAGGGTGGGTTCCGTTCCTTCAGTGGGATCCCCCAAGGACCCCCACATACACTTTAAACAAAAAGCTAACTCACACACTCCAGCACAATGGGAGAACCTTGTAATTAGGCCATAGAGTATTTCATTGAGCTCATTATGAAACCCGTGTAAAGATTTGATGCTCCATCAACCCTCAGAGTAGCGTATAGTGGAGTCATAACTATAATGATGGCTTCCCTCTGTGTATAGATACGTACAGTAGACACAGCTAGGAGTAATATATCTCTAGTCTACACTATAGTCCCATAGTTGCCGTCCTGTTTTGACCTTCTGTCCTGAAAGGTTTTCAGAGCATAGGCCCAAATATGAGCGAGCTGAAATTACTTTTGCCTGGTGATTTGTTTTTTTATTTGACCCTTGTTTTTGTCACTATGAATATGTTTCCACACGACAACAATTGAGCAATACAACAGAACACAGACACCGACGTACAAGGAAAGCTAATTGTCTTCTGTTAATTACATTGGCTCGTCCTAAGCAGACCAAGATCACTTCATAACATATTGAGATTACGCCACTCATCTAGGAAACGCGAGAGACAAATCCACGGTCTGTTTCTCTAAGAGCATAAATATAAATTCATAGTTTCCCCCCCAACATTGGTTTGTATAGTGGAAAACAATATTCTGATCAAAACCTATCCAGTAGCCCTACGATCAATACAGTGTACAACTAGAATAGATGTACAGTATAGATATCAGATACTACTACAAAGGCTGAATTGTAATTTGACTTTGCACTAACTCAAACTTCTGCATACTGAAAATGATAGGTTATATTGATGTTAATGGTAGATTTGCCAAAAAAATTGCATGATGTGCATCGTACTGTATCTCAAATCAAGACCCTTAAAAAGGACCACATTAGACAAAGGGATGGGGAGCCCACTTCACACTAAATCATTTTCTCTGGGTGTGCTCCAGCTCATGCTTTTTGTGGTGTTGAAAGAAAACATGGGGTATGGAGGTGCTGACTAACAGCGAATAAACTGTAAGCTATAAAGATAAAGAGAGTAGCACACTCTATACAGTGCCTTCGGAAAGTATTCAGACCCCTTGACTTTTTCCACATGTAGTTACATTACAGCCTTATTCTAAAATTCAGTAAATTGGTTTTTTTCCCCTCATCAAAATATACACAATACGCCATAATGAAAAGCAAAAACAGGTTTTTAGAAATGTTTGCAAATGTATTAAACACACAAATATCAGATTTATATAAGTAATCAGACCCTTTATTCAGTACTTTGTTGAAGCACCTTTGGCAGTGATTACAGCCTCGGGTCTTCTTGGGTACGACGCTACAAACTTGGCACACCTGTATTTGAGGAGTTTCCCGCATTCTTCTCTGTAGATCCTCTCAAGCTCTGTCAGGCTGGACGGGGAGCGTCGCTGTACAGCTATTTTCAGGTCTCTCAAGAGATGTTCGATCGGGTTCAAGTCTGGGCTCAGGCTGGGCCACTCAAGGACATTCAGAGACTTGTCCCGAAGCCACTCCTGCGTTGTCTTGGCTGTGTGCTTTGGGTCATTGTCCTGATGGAATGTGAACCGTCGCCCCAGTCTGAGGTCCTGAGCACTCTGGAGCAAGTTTTCATCAAGGATCTCTCTGTACTTTGCTCAGTTCATCTTTCCCTTGATCCTGACTAGTCTCCCAGTCCCTGCCACTGAAAAACATCCCCCCCAGTATGATGCTGCCACCACCATGCTTCACCGTAGGGATGGTGCCAGGTTTCCTCCAGATGTGAAGCTTGGCATTCAGGCCAAAGAGTTCAATCTTGGTTTCCTCAGATAAGAGAATCTTGTTTCTCATGGTCTGTCCTTTAGGTGCCTTTTGGCAAACTCCAAGCGGGCTGTCATGTGCCTTTTACTGAGGAGTGGCTTCCGTCTGGCCACTCTACCATAAAGGCCTGATTGGCAAAGTACTACAGAGATGGTTGTCCTTCTAGAACAGGGGTGTCAAACTCATTTTAGCTCAGGGGCCACATGGAGGAAAATCTATTCCCAAGTGGGCCGGACCGGTAAAATCATGGTATATATAACTTAAAAACAACAACTTCAGATTGTTTTCTTTGTTTTAATACGATCAACATAAAGCTGGAGCCTGAGGACAGTGTGTCCACAATAGTACAAGCACAACATCACTATTAATCATAAAACACCTCAAGTTTATTTGAAAATTCTAAAGAAAAAGAACACACAAACACACAATGCCTCAGTGATTCACAGAAGTATATCACAGATCACAGAACTATATCAGGGTGTCTCATGCAGCACTTTAAGTGGGGTTGCATAGTTTAGTTGACTCCTGATACCTGGCATCGTTTAGCTTTCACCAGCACATCAATATCAGGCGTCACATCCTGAGTGGCAGCCAACTTCAGGATGTGATTCAAGTGCTTGTGCGTGAGCCTTGAGCACAGCTTTGTTTTATTTATGCTCATTACAGAGAACTTGCTCACAAAGACATGTGGTTCCAAACATGCACAACAGTTTTGCAGCGAGGGCTGTCAAGTTGGGGTAACCTGGCAAGAGATTCTGATAAAATGTGTCCAAGCCAGCTGCGGCAAATTTGCCCTTCATATCCGAGTCACACTGCAAGTCTATTATTTCAAGCTGACGGGCAGATCAGAGGGATTCACGGTGAATGGCAAAAAACGTTGAAGTCTTTCTCCAGTTCACCAAAAATCTGAAAGCGTTGCTCAAACTCCCGTAACAGTCCCGTTATTTTATCTTTGAACCGCTTCATGTCTGCCACATGTTGGGTCGCGCACACATTTTTCAGACAGGAGAAGTGAGCTGCATCACCACCGGCGAGTTGCGTCTCCCACAATGACAGCTTCAACTTGAAAGAACGTATGCTGTCATAATACTGCGTGACGACTTTGTTGCGCCCTTGCAGCTGTTTGTTCAAGTTATTCAGGTGCTCTGTAACATCCACCATAAATGCAAGGTCCTGCATCCATTCTGCGGAATGAAATTCTAACACTGGTTTGCCCTTTTCTTCCATGAACTGTTCAATTTCTTCTCGTAAATCAAAGAAACGCCTAAGCACAGCACCTCGGCTTAACCATCTTACCTCAGTGTGGTATGGCAGGCCATAGATGTGGTCTTTCTCTCTGAGAAGGCTGTCAAACTGACGGTGATTCAGGCTTCTGGATCGGATGAAATTAACAGTTTGGATGACCACCTTCATGACGTTATCCATCTTTAATGACTTGCAACACAAAGCCTCCTGGTGCAAAATACAGTGAAAAGTCCAAAAATCACGTCCTCCATTTGCAGATTGCACTTTCTCTCTGAACTTTGTCACAACGCCTGCTTTTTTTCCCGATCATTGAGGGCGCACCATCTGTAGCCAGGCTGACAGCGCGGGACCAGTCCACTCCGACCCTGTCCAGCGCGCCGAAAATATCAGCAGCTGTCGTTGTATCTGTCATCGGCACCAACTCCACGAACTCCTCGGTGACGGTCAATGTGTCATCAACTCCGCGGATGAAAATGGCCAGTTGTGCAACATCTGTAATGTCCGTACTTTCATCAATTGCAACTGAAAACCCAATAAATGACTTTACTTTTTGCTTCAACTGGCTGTCCAAATCCACTGAAAGATCGGAAATCCTGACTGCAACTGTGTTTCTTGTCAGGCTGATATTTGCAAAAGCCTGGCGCTTTTCAGGGCACACAATCTCCGCTGCCTTCATCATGCATGTTTTTACAAATTCACCCTCACTAAATGGTTTTGAAGCCACTGCGATTTCATTAGCAATGAGGTAGCTAGCTTTCACTGCAGCGTCACTGATGTCTCGGCTGTGAGTAAACACAGACTGCTGTTTCTTCAGACCCGCCAGACCCGCGTCCACTTGTATCTTTTTTGACAGAGACATATTGGGGCAATGATGGAGCCAAAGCAAATAATGTTAGAAAGTAGAAGTCGTAATAAATATCGCGGGCAAAACAAAGTAGCTCATCCTGACTGGCTGCACTTGCTTGACCTACTTGCTCTGCTCCGGTATAAACAGTTTGCTTGCTTAACACAATTGCTATTGCGCCATCCAGTGGATGCAATTGGAACAGCAGTTTATTTTGAGAAATTGCAGCTCATTTTTATACTTTACAAAATCATCTCGCGGGCCGGATTAAACCCCTTTGCGGGCCTGATCCGGCCCGCGGGCCGGACGTTTGACACCCCTGTTCTAGAAGGTTCTCCCATCTCCACAGAGGAACTCTGGAGCTCTATCAAAGTGACCATTGTGTTCTTGGTCACCTCCCTGACCAAGGCCCTTCTCCACCGATTGCTCAGTTTGGCCAGGAAGAGTCTTGGTGGTTACAAACTTCTTCCATTTAAGAATGATGGAGGTCACTGTCTTCTTGGGGACCTTCAATGCAGCAGACATTTTTTGGTACTGTTCCCCAGATCTGTGCCTTGACACAATTCTGTCTCGGAGCTCTACGGACAATTCCTTTGACCTCATGGCTTGGTTTTTGCTCTGACATGCACTGTTAACTGTGGGACCTTATATAGACATGTGTGTGCCTTTCCAAATCATGTCCAATCAATTGAATTTACCACAGGTGGACTCCAATCAAGATGAAGAAACATTTCAAGGGTGATCAATGGAAACAGGATGCACCAGAGCAAAATTCTCACAGCAAAGGGTCTGAATACTTATGTACATAAAGTATTTCTGTTTTTTATTTTTAATAAATTAGCAAAAATGTCTACAAACCTGTTTTCACTTTGTCATTATGTGGTATTGCGTGTATATTGGCTGTATATATATATATATACTGCTCAAAAAAATAAAGGGAACACTTAAACAACACATCCTCGATCTGAATGAAAGAAATAAGATTATTAAATACTTTTTTCTTTACATAGTTGAATGTGCTGACAACAAAATCTCACAAAAATAATCAATGGAAATCCAATTTATCAACCCATGGAGGTCTGGATTTGGAGTCACACTCAAAATTAAAGTGGAAAACCACACTACAGGCTGATCCAACTTTGATGTAATGTCCTTAAAACAAGTCAAAATGAGGCTCAGTAGTGTGTGTGGCCTCCACGTGCCTGTATGCCCTCCCTACAACGCCTGGGCATGCTCCTGATGAGGTGGCGGATGGTTTCCTGAGGGATCTCCTCCCAGACCTGGACTAAAGCATCCATCAACTCCTGGACAGTCTGTGGTGCAACGTGGCGTTGGTGGATGGAGCGAGACATGATGTTCCAGATGTGCTCAATTGGATTCAGGTCTGGGGAACGGGCGGGCCAGTCCATAGCATCAATGCCTTCCTCTTGCAGGAACTGCTGACACACTCCAGCCACATGAGGTCTAGCATTGTCTTGCATTAGGAGGAACCCAGGGCCAACCGCACCAGCATATGGTCTCACAAGGGGTCTGAGGATCTCATCTCGATACCTAATGGCAGTCAGGCTACCTCTGGTGAGCACATGGAGGGCTGTGCGGCCCCCCAAAGAAATGCCACCCCACACCATGACTGACCCACCGCCAAACCGGTCATGCTGGAGGATGTTGCAGGCAGCAGAACGTTCTCCACGGTGTCTCCAGACTCTGTCACGTCTGTCACGTGCTCAGTGTGAACCTGCTTTTATCTGTGAAGAGCACAGGGCGCCAGTGGCGAATTTGCCAATCTTGGTGTTCTCTGGCAAATGCCAAACGTCCTGCACGGTGTTGGGCTGTAAGCACAACCCCCACCTGTGGACGTCGGGCCCTCATACCACCCTCATGGAGTCTGTTTCTGACCGTTTGAGCAGACACATGCACATTTGTGGCCTGCTGGAGGTCATTTTGCAGGGCTCTGGCAGTGCTTCTCCTGCTCCTCCTTGCACAAAGGCAGAGGTAGCGGTCCTGCTGCTGGGTTGTTGCCCTCCTACGGCCTCCTCCACGTCTCCTGATGTACTGGCCTGTCTCCTGGTAGCGCCTCCATGCTCTGGACACTACGCTGACAGACACAGCAAACCTTCTTGCCACAGCTCGCATTGATGTGCCATCCTGGATGAGCTGCACTACCTGAGCCACTTGTGTGGGTTGTAGACTCCGTCTCATGCTACCACTAGAGTGAAAGCACCGCCAGCATTCAAAAGTGACCAAAACATCAGCCAGGAAGCATAGGAACTGAGAAGTGGTCTGTGGTCCCCACTTGCAGAACCACTCCTTTATTGGGGGTGTCTTGCTAATTGCCTATAATTTCCACCTGTTATCTATTCCATTTGCACAACAGCATGTGAAATTTATTGTCAATCAGTGTTGCTTCCTAAGTGGACAGTTTGATTTCACAGAAGTGTGATTGACTTGGAGTTACATTGTGTTGTTTAAGTGTTCCCATTATTTTTTGGAGCAGTGTATATATATATATATATATATATATATACAGTGAGGGAAAAAAAGTGAGGGAAAAAAGTATTTGATCCCCTGCTGATTTTGTACGTTTGCCCATTGACAAAGAAATGATCAGTCTATCATTTTAATGGTAGGTTTATTTGAACAGTGAGAGACAGAATAACAAAAAAAAATCCAGAAAAACGCGTGTCAAAAATGTTATAAATTGATTTGCATTTTAATGAGGGAAATAAGTATTTGACCCCTCTGCAAAACATTACTTAGTACTTGATGGCAAAACCCTTGTTGGCAATCACAGAGGTCAGACGTTTCTTGTAGTTGGCCACCAGGTTTGCACACATCTCAGGAGGGATTTTGTCCCACTCCTCTTTGCAGATCTTCTCCAAGTCATTAAGGTTTCGAGGCTGACATTTGGCAACTCGAACCTTCAGCTCCCTCCACAGATTTTCTATGGGATTAAGGTCTGGAGACTGGTTCAGGACCTTAGTGTGATTCTTCTTGAGACACTCCTTTGTTGCCTTGGCCCTGTGTTTTGGGTCATTGTCATGCTGGAATACCCATCCACGACCCATTTTCAATACCCTGGCTGAGGGAAGGAGGTTCTCACCCAAGATTTGACAGTACATGGCCCCGTCCATCGTCCCTTTGATTTGGTGAAGTTGTCCTGTCCCCTTAGCAGAAAAACACCCCCAAAGCATAATGTTTCAACCTCCATGTTTGATGGTGGGGATGGTGTTCTTGGGGTCATAGGCAGCATTCCTCCTCCTCCAAACACGGCGAGTTGAGTTAATGTCAAAGAGCTCCATTTTGGTCTCATCTGACCACAACACTTTCACCCAGTGGTCCTCTGAATCATTCAGATGTTCATTGGCAAACTTCAGACGGGCATGTATATGTGCTTTCTTGAGCAGGGGGACCTTGCGGGCCATGCAGGATTTCAGTCCTTCACGGCGTAGTGTGTTACCAATTGTTTTCTTGGTGACTATGGTCCCAGCTGCCTTGAGATCATTGACAAGATCCTCCTGTGTAGTTCTGGGCTGATTCCTCACCGTTCTCATTATCATTGCAACTCCACGAGGTGAGATTTTGCATGGAGCCCCAGGCCGAGGGAGATTGACAGTTCTTTTGTGTTTTTTCCATTTGCGAATAATCGCACCAACTGTTGTCACCTTCTCACCAAGCTGCTTGGCGATGGTCTTGTAGCCCATTCCAGCCTTGTGTAGGTCTACAATCTTGTCCCTGACATCCTTGGAGCGCTCTTTGGTCTTGGCCATGGTGGAGAGTTTGGAATCTGATTGATTGATTGCTTCTGTGGATAGGTGTCTTTTATACAGGCAACAAGCTGAGATTAGGAGCACTCCCTTTAAGAGTGTGCTCTTAATCTCAGCTCGTTACCTGTATAAAAGACACCTGGGAGCCAGAAATCTTTCTGATTGAGAGGGGGTCAAATACTTATTTCCCTCATTAAAATGCAAATCAATTTATAACATTTTTGACATGCGTTTTTCTGGATTTTTTGTTGTTATTCTGTCTCTCATTGTTCAAATAAACCTACCATTAAAATTATAGACTGATCATTTCTTTGTCAGTTGGCAAACGTACAAAATCAGCAGGGGATCAAATACTTTTTTCCCTCACTGTATATACAGAGTGTGCTACTTTCTTTCAACACAACGCCATAACCTACAATCTCAACCATGATAAGCATTAGTATCCTTATGTGTCCATTCATACAAATATACATTACCTACATATGTGTCCTTTCTGGCCGTGAGTGATTACTGTTCACATAAAGAGGCAGCCCTTTAATTACCCAGTCTTGCCTTGGGGAGCCATTACAGCGGGGAATCTTTCCACTCTTTATTAGTCCATTTTAGTATGGGCTTAGAAAAGAGCAATGGGTTGTGCAGCCATTTCCCTCACCCTGGGCACATGTATCCTGCTTTAGGGTTTTAGTGGCGCTACTACTGAACCTTCCACTTGAAAATATGCATGGTGGGCTGTGGACCGGTGGGCTGGTCCCAGGGCACAGGACCATGTTACACGGGTGACGGACGATGCAGTCGGGCCTCATCTGGGGGTTCTCCCTAACAAAGGGAAGACAGGAAGAGAGGGAGAGCTTTCATAGGAGTTAATAAAGAGGCCATGTAAATGAAGGGCAATGCCGGCACTGAAGGGTGGGGGGTTGAGGAATGGCATCACATCATGCTCTTTCAGAGGAGTAGTCAAATGCAGTATTGGTGGATAGAGTAAGAGGGACCTACTATGACTTAGGAAATTCAAGGCAGGAGACCTGAGCATGAATAACTCTGTGCCCAAATTATAGCTCTATTTATTATCCCAAAAAGTTTTGTTCTGTAGGACCCCCATGAATGCTGGTGTGTCACTACAAAGATCAGCAATCAACAATGTGAACTATGTGAATGCGTTTTTTTTTATTGCAATATCAGTTTTATTTCCCATCAACAGTATCAAAAGTATGAACTAAAGTATATACAAAGTCAAGGATAAACTCAATCTCTTCCAATTTACCCATGATACCCACTTAAACCCCAGTATGATTCAAAGTCCCTCAAAGGGAATAGGGAAATTGCTCACTTTAGTGCCTAAGTCAACATCTCAAAATGTGGAGACAAATGTAACATCAAATAAGCCATGACTGAACTCTGTAACATAACAGAATGCTAGGAACTGAGGAGTTGTCAAACATCTGGCTCCAGTGGCATGCATTGAAACGCGTATCTTTCAGGTGGCTTTCTTTTGCAAAATAACTATGAGTTAACAGACTTATTTATTCCCCATTATATTAAGGTGTAGAACGTTCACTGTATTACAGGGATCAATAGCAGGTCTATTTTGCTCCTGAGAAGTAGCTCATTGTTCCCTGGTTGGTACAGACGCTAGCCTAACTTCTAACTAACTAACGTTAGCTAGCTATCAAGCTAGCCAGGTTTCCTTAGCAGCTTGTACACAGCCCACAGCCCTTGCGGCTAGGACAGTGGATTGTCCCGAGAGTGTAACTGTTTGAATCCCTGCTGTTTGCTGCTGTTTCTGTCTACCCAGCAACCTGCCATGTCTAGAACTGCTAGGAGTAACAGCGACATTGCTACCATGACAAAGACCAAAGCCAGTTGGAGTAATGTTGTGGACAGTGGTGTCTCTCTATCACAGGTGAAGTATCTTTTAAACAAACAGAAATAGTCCTACAACCAGTTGTTACAACAAGAAAAGAGCTTCAAGTGTTATGTCCAAATACTGGTGGCGTCAACTAATAAAATTATGGATGATCTGACCAGAGACGTCCAGGACCTGAAGAACAGTTTGCAGGGTCAGCTTGATGAGTTTAAACAAAACAATATGACAGCAATATGTAAGGCATTGCGAGAGGACCATGATGAATCCATGATAAAAATGACGGAGAAATCAGATTACCTCGAGGGACAATCAAGGCAGAACAACATTGTTGTGGACAAAATTGCGGTCTCCACATGAGACCTGGAATGATTCTGAGGACAAAGTGAAGGAAATAAGTAAGCACAATAACTTCTATTCAAGCACACTGATAGCTCTCAAATTATATTTTACACACAACAATTGATTTTAAGATACAGGGTTAATATATATATAAAGCAGGCTTATTTTACATCACCACAGAATGAATTGAGGGTAATAAATGTAGTTGTATATTTACGCCTATATAGCAATGATTGGCCTAACAAGTGAAAGAAAGCCACAGGCCCACAGTACAGGCATCTTATTAGTAAGATATCTTCATATCACCAGGAAGTTATTTAATTATTGTTGTGCAATTTAGATTATAGGTGTCCTTGGGTAAGAAAAAAAAAATGTATGAAATGTATGCATTCACTACTGTAAGTCGCTCTGGATAAGAGCGTCTGCTAAATGACTAAAATGTAAATGTAAAAAATGAAATGATCTCTGACAAACTGAAGATGGACCACAGAAAGATTGAGGTGGAGTGAACCCACATGACTTAAAAAACCCACACCCAGCACAGGTGACAGGCCCAGGCTGATAGTGGTCAAGTTCCTGAGGTTCAAGGACAAGGTAGCTGTTCTGAAAAGAGCCAATAACTTTAGAGGAATGTACATCTTCCTCGATGAGGACTATCCTGAAGCTGTGCGCCAGAAGAGGAAATAACTGATCCCAGCCACGAAAGCTGCCAGGGCATGTAGGGATATTGCTTGGCCCATATTAATATATTGTCTTCTGAAAGTATTTACACCCCGTGACTTTTTCCACATTTTGTTGTACTACAGCCTATTTTTAAAATTGATTACATGTATATTTTGTGTCACTGGTCTACACACAATACACCCATAATGTCAATGTGGAATTATGTTCTTAGAAACATTTACAAATTCATTGAAAATGAAAAGCTGAAATGTCTTGAGTCAATAAGTATTCAACCACTGTGTTATGGTAAGCCCATTTCAGGCATAAACATTGCTTAATAAGTCAATAAGTTGCATGGACTATGTATGCAATAATATTGCATAACATGATTTTTGAACGACTACCTCATCTCTATACACCACACATGCAAGTGGTGAAACCACTCAGGGATTTCACCATGAGGCCAACAGTTACAGAGTTTAATGGCTGTGATAGCAGAAAACTGACGATGGATCAACAACATTGTAGTTACTCCACAATACTTACCTAAATAAGAGTGAATTGAAGGAAGCCTGTACATAATCAAAATATTCCAAAACATGCATCCTGTTCGCAGGAACTAAAGTAAAACTGCAAAATATTTGACAAAGAAATTAACTTTATATCCTGAATACTAAGCGTTATGTTTGGGGCAAATCCAACTGTTCATATTTTTCCAAAATTGGTGGTGGCTGCATCATGTTTTGGGTATGCTTGTCATCAACAAAGACTATGGATTTAAAAAAATAATAATAATAATGTATTAGAGCACAGGCAAAATCCTTGAGGAAAATCAGGTTCAGTCTGCTTTCCAACAGACATTGGGAGACAAATTCTCCTTTCAGCAGGACACTAACCTAAAACACAAGGCCAAATATACACTGGAGTTGCTTACAAAGATGATATTGAATGTTCCTGAATTGCCTAGATACAGTTTCGACTTAAAGCAGCTTGAAAATCTATGGCAAGCCTTGAAAATGGCTGTCTAGCAATGATCAACAACCAACTTGACAGAGCTTGAAGAATTCAAAAATAATAATGTGCAAATATTGTACGATCAAATCAAATGTATTTATATAGCCCTTCTTACATCAGCTGATATCTCAAAGTGCTGTACAGAAACCCAGCCTAAAACCCCAACCAGCAAGCAATGCAGGTGTAGAAGCACGGTGGCTAGGAAAAACTCCCCAGAAAGGCCAAAACCTAGGAAGAAACCTAGAGAGGAACCAGGCTATGAGGGGTGGCCAGTCCTCTTCTGGCTGTGCCGGGTAGATTATAACAGCACATGGCCAAGATGTTCAAATGTTCATAAATGACCAGCATGGTCAAATAATAATAATCATAGTAGTTGTCGAGGGTGCAACAAGTCAGTAACACAAGAGTAAGTGTCAGTTGGCTTTTTCATTGCCGATCTTTGAAAGTATCTCTACCGCTCCTGCTGTCTCTAGAGAATTGAAAACAGCAGGTCTGGGACAGGTAGCACGTCCAGTGAACAGGTCAGGGATCCAGCAGGTCTGGTACCCAGCAAGTCTGGGACAACAGGTCTGGGACAGGTAGCACGCCCGGTGAACAGGTCAGGGTTCCATAGCCGCAGGCAGAACAGTTGGAACTGGAGCAGCAGCACGGCCAGGTGGACTGGGGACAGCAAGGAGTCATCAAACCAGGTAGTCCTGAGGCATGGTCCTAGGGCTCAGGTCCTCCGAGAAAGAGAAAGAAAGAAAGAGAGAAAGAGAGAATTAGAGAGAGCATATTTAAATTCACACAGGACACCGGAAAAGACAAGAGAAATACTCCAGATGTGACAGACTGACACTAGCCCCCCGACACATAAACTACTGCAGCATAAATACTGGAGACTGAGACAGGAGGGGTCAGGAGAAACTGTGGCCCCATCCAATGAAAGCCCCGGACAGGGCCAAACAGGTAGGATATAACCCCACCCACTTTGCCAAAGCACAGCCCCCACACCACTGGAGGGATATCTCCAACCGCCAACTTACCATCCCAAGACAAGGCCGAGTATAGCCCACAAAGATCTCCGCCACGGCACAACCCAAGGGGGGGCGCCAACCCAGACAGGAAGACCACGTCAGTGACTCAACCCACTCAAGTGACGCACCCCTCCCAGGGACGGCATGGAAGAACACCAGTAAGCCAGTGACTCAGCCCCTGTGAGCGGGTGTGCAAAGCTCTTACAGACTTACCCAGAAAGACTCACAGCTGTAATCGCTGCCAAAGGTGATTCTAACATGTATGGACTCAGTGGTGTAAATACTTATGTAAATTAGATATTTCTGTATTTCATTTTCAAGAAACTGGTTAAATTTAATAAATTTTGAATTCAGGCTGTAACACAACAACACGTGGAGTAATTCAAGAGGTATCAATACTTTCTGATGACACCGTATATGTAGCCTTATTGAAATCAATAACTTGCTAACATCAGACAAAATGCATATATTAGCCATTTCTGAGACTCACTTAGATAATTCCTTTGATGATACAGCAGTAACAATACAAGGATATAACATCTACAGAAGAGACAGGAATGCCTATGGGGGAGTTGTTGCTGTGTATGTTCAGAGCCATATCCCTCTAATGCTTAGAGAAGATCTCATGTCAAGTGTTATTTAAGTGTTGTGGTTGCAGGTTCACCTCCCTTATCTAAATCAGACACAAATTACTGATTGGTTTAAAGAAATTAATGATAAGATCTGCCATATTGTGAATTCAGAGCTACTGTATCTACCTACAGTAATAGTTCACAGAGGGTTTTCTTTAATGGAAGCTTCTCCAATGTTGAACATGTAAAGTGTGTTGTATCGCAGGGAAGCTCTCTTGGCCCTCTACTCTTTTCTATTTTTACCAATGACCTGCCACTGGCATTAGTCAAAGCCTGTGTGTCCATGTATGCTGATGACTCAACCCTAGACACATCAGCAACCACAGTTAGTCAAATCCCAGCAACCCCCCCAAAAATAGTTGCTGTCAGTTTTAGAATCGGTGGCCAGTAATAATAAACTGGTCTCTAAAATGACAATGAACAAAAATATAAACACAACATGTAAAGTGTTGGTCCCATGTTTCATAAGCTGAAATAAAAGAGACAAGACATTTTCCATACACACAAAAAGCATATTTCTCAAAAATGTTGTGCACAAATTTGTTTACATCCCTGTTAGTGAGCATTTCTCCTTTGACAAGATAATCCATACACTTGAAAGGTGTGGCATATCAAGAAGCTGATGAAACAGCATGATCATTGCACAGCTGCAAATTCTGCTGGGGATAATAATAGGCCACTCTAAAATGTGCAGTTTTGTCACACTATGCCAAAGAGTTATTTGAGAGAGTGTGCAATTGGCATGACGACTGCAGAAATGTCCACCAGAGCTGTTGCCAGAAAATGTAATGTTCATTTCTCTACTATATGTCGTTTTAGAGAATTTGGCAGTACATCCAAGCGGCCTCACACCCGCGTCATGTGGGCGAGTGGTTTTCTGATGTGAACAGAGTGCCCCATGGTGGCGGTGGGGTTATGGTATGGGCACGTATAAGAATAGCATTTTATCGATGGCAATTTGAACACACAGAGATACCGTGATGAGATACTGAGGCCCATTGTCGTGCCATTCATCTGCCGCGATCACCTCAAGTTTCAGCATGATAATGCAAGGCCCCATGTCGCAAGGATCTGTACACAATTCCTGGAAGCTGAAAATTTCCCAGTTCTTCCATTGCCTGCATACTCACCAAACATGTCACTCAATAAGCATGTTTGTGATGCTCTGGATCGACATGTACGACAGCGTGTTCCAGCTCCCGCCAATATCCAGCAACTTCACACAGCCATTGAAGAGGAGTGGGACAACATTCCACAGACCACAATCAACAGCCTGATCAACTCTATGCAAAAGAGATGTGTTGCGCTGCATGAGGCAAATGGTGGTCACACCAGATACTGACTGGTTTTCCGATCCATGCCCCTATATATTTTTTAAGGTATCTGTATTCCCAGTCATGTGGAATCCATAGATTGGGGCCTATTTCATTTATTTCAATTGACAGATTTTTGTTTTTTGTTGTTTGCTGTTTGTGCTTCGTGGTTATTGTTTTGTTTATTTATTAAAACACTCACTCCCTCCATGTACTTGCTTCCAGACTCTCAGAGCACTCATTACAGAATAACACCTCATCTAAGGGAAGCATCAGGGAGTGTTTTTTTGTGTGTGTCAGTGTAAATTACGTCAGGTCCGGGAACCGCTACAGGCTCTCATGCCTCAGCCAGATTGCCAGGTTTCCCTGCCTCCACTGGTTCGTCAGGCTCTCATGCCTCAGCCGGCTCGTCGGGCTCCCCTGCCTCAGCCGGCTCGCCGGGCTCTCATGCCTCAGCTGGATCGCCAGGTTCCCGCGTCCCAGCCGGCTTGACAGGTTCCCACACCCCAGCCGGCTTGACAGGTTCCCGCGCCCCAGCCGGCTCGACAGGTTCGCTCCTGATCCCTGGGTTTTTGTCCCCTTTGTCGGCATCCTGCAGCTGGAGCCGTGCGTCAGGGAGGGGGTACTGTCACGTATACTCTCTCTCCGGCCTCTAGGTCATCAGGCTGCTAATTATCAAGCAACAGCTGTCACCATCGTCAAGTACACCAGCGCCTCATGACACTCACCTGGACTCCATCACCTCCTTGATTATCTTCCCTATATCTGTCACTCCCCTTGGTTCTTTCCTCAGGTGTTATTGACTCTGTTTCATGTCGGTGCGTTGTTTGTGTTTCGTGTTTATTGTTTTGTTTATTAAAACACTCACTCCCTGTACTTGCTTCCCGACTCTCAGCTCACTCGTTACACTCAGTAAAATCTTTGAAATTGTTGCATGTCGCGTTTATATTTTTGTTCCGTATAAGAGCATTGTATTTGGTTCATATCATTCCCTAAGTTCTAGACCTCAGCTGAATCTGGTCACGAATGGTGTGGCTGTTGAGCAAGTTGCGGAGACTAAATGACTTGGTGTTACCTTAGATTGTAAACTGTCATGGTCACAACATATTAATTCAATGGTTGTAAAGAGATGCTCTGCTTTTTTGACAACACATTCCACAAGGCAAGTCCTGCAGGCTCTAGTTTTATCTTATTTTGATTGTTGTCCAGTCATATGATCAAGTGCTGCAAAAAAGGACCTAAGCTGCAGGTGGCACAGAACAGAACAGCACGTTTTGCTCTTCATTGTAATCAGATTGGCTAAAAGTTGAAAGACTGTTTCTTATAAAAACAAGAGGTGATGCAGTCAATGTGTTGGAAATTCCAAATTGTTGGTATAGTCAACTTACACACAGCACTGACACACACACCCCACCAGACATGCCACCAGGGGTCTTTTCACAGTCCCCAGGTCCAGAACAAATTCAAGAGAAGTACAGAACTATACAGAGTCATGATTTCATGGAACTCCATCTTCCATCTCATATAGTGCAAATGAACAGAGAACCTGGTTTCAAAAAACAAATAAAGCAACACCACATGACACAACGCCTCTACCCCCATGTTACCTACTTTTTGTGTGTATGTATTGACATGTGCACTGAGTGTACAAAACACCTTCCTAATACTGAGTTGCACCTCCTTTTGCCCTCAGAAATGCCTCAATTCGTCAGGGCATGGACTCTACAAGGTGTCAAAAGCATTCCACAGGAATTTTATAGATTGGTAAATTAGTCTAGCGGCCAGCTATCTAAACTTTTAGCAATCAAGGTCGAATTAGAACCTGGGGAGCCCCATTGATTTTGTTAGACCGTCTCACACAGATATCATATTAAAAACTGAAAAATGTCTCATTACCCTACAGCAAAATGTGTAGAATTGCAGGGAATTAGCTGTAAAACTGCTCCTTTTCCCCTCCGCCCCATGGCAAAATGAGTCGAATTGTAGGGAATTAACTCAAAAACATAAACATTTGCATGGAATTAGTTATAACATTTTTAGATCTTCTCTCCACCCCATGGCAAAATGTGTAAGGGGGGTGCACGTGTGTCTGCATTCTGGAGGCATTAACGCACCACGTTAATCAAAGGCAGAGGAGAGACCGGCAGGGGAGATGAGGGGAGGAGAGAGACATAGGGCTCCACTGGGTGCAAAACCAACCCCTCTGCTCCCAGCCCCTTTTAATTAGACTCACAGCAGGGGCACATTACTGACACATGTGCCACTCACTCACGCACACACACAAACTTTTTTCTCTCTAGTGTGTGGGTCATCCTCTCGTCTCTAATTCTCTGCTAGTGAGCTGCTATCCAGTGGCCAACAGGGTCACAACCCTGACCAGAGAAAATAAGACGTCCTGAGACCCTCCTCTGTCCCCAACGCCCAGTCTGTCAAAGCAGTGTGAAACAAAAGGATAGACTGCGTCATATCACCTCATTAGGGAACCATGGACAATTCGTTGTTCCTATGGCAAGGGCCTTTTCAGAAAAACATGTGAGAGGAAGCTAGAAATCTCACTGACCAGAGAAACAACTAAATAATGGTGTTTTGGAATTTATCAGTTGCAGATACTTTTTCAAGTGGCCGTTTTAAAACATGTTTGGGCAGTGGACATAGAGGTTGCTAGCCATCTGCCCGCCTAGGGCCCTTCCTTTGGTCAGAGACCTTTCACCTCAATGTAAAATGTCACGACATCAAAAGTCACCCCGACACAAAGAGCCCTAAACCCCAAAGGAGGGAAATGTAGCTAACCTGACAGAACAGGGTCCTGCCCGTAATCAAGAATGATTCATTAGTTCAAACGTTTACTATCTACTCCTCACAGAATGAGTGACGCAATTGAATCAAGTCTAACTTCAGGTGAAATAGAGTGCCATTAAAACAATGCTGGATCGAACTGTGCTGTCATAGCACAATAGACACCCTCAACCCGAAAGCAGTACCCTGCAGGAATTTATATTAATTGGGGACACTCAGCATGCAAGGATAAGACCGGACTGGAATACACTCGTTCTGGAGAAGCTCCAGTCTTTATTGCGGTTATCAATCACTGGCACACAAAGTGAGTAGACAGCGAATAGGCCAATTTTCGCACACCAGTCGCAGTAATTACGACACAGTTGAAGGGTGCCGACAGTGAATTACCATGTGAAGATTTGGGAAGGTGATGCTGAAAATGGCACGATCTCATCCGTTTCATAGATTTCAATCCCATTAGGGACTCAGTATGAATTCTCCTAGGAACTTTGAACTGGTACTTTGGCCATCAAATAGAGCACTTGTACACTTTTAAAACCTGAGTGGTACAAGCGGAAAGAAACGTGTCTGTCATAATCTAGTGTAACCGATGTGAAATGGCTAGTTAGTTAGCGGTGGTGCGCGCTAATAGCGTTTCAATCGGTGACGTCACTCTCTCTGAGACTTGAAGTAGGGTTTCCCCTTGCGTTGCAAGGGCCGTGGCTCTTGTGGCGCGATGGGTAACGATGCTTCGGTGGGTGTCAGTTGTTGATGTGTGCAAGGGTCCCTGGTTCAAGCCCGGGTTGGGGCGAAGAGAGGGATGGAACCTACACTGTTACATTGATGCTGTTCACCCGGATCATTGGTTGCTGCAGAAAAGGAGGAGGTCAAAGGGGGGGTGAGTGTAACCGATGTGAAATGGCTAGTTAGTTAGCGGTGGTGCGCGCTAATAGCGTTTCAATCAGTGACGTCACTCTCTCTGAGACTTGAAGTAGGGTTTCCCCTTGCGTTGCAAGGGCCGTGGCTCTTGTGGCGCGATGGGTAACGGTGCTTCGGTGGGTGTCAGTTGTTGATGCGTGCAAGGGTCCCTGGTTCGAGCCCGGGTTGGGGCGAAGAGAGGGACGGAACCTACACTGTTACACTAGGTAGATCCATTGAAGTTTTCAAAAGGTTTTCTGTAGTGTGTTTTTTACATTTTCCAAGCTATACACTGGATGTATTATCTTAAATGGTAAAATAAATTACATTCGGGTCCATTTTGAGTCAATAAACCAACTCAATGCCATAGTTCAGAAGCCACAATGGACATTTGATTCACATGATCAATGAAAAAGTTAATAAGTCGTTTTTACTTTCCTATACAATTCCTTCTCACTCAATGCAATAACTTATCTGTAGTTCATTGAGGTGAAGAGTTCTGTCTTTCACTTTGAGTGAAAGTGACAAAGGCTCTGCAGCCACTTATCCAATCATTCTCTCCCAGAGTCAGCCCATGCAGCCAGTGAGAGTGGTGGTGAGCTCTAAGGGCAGAGCAGGGGATAAGGCTTAGGGCAGCTGCTATGGGTAATGGCATATTGAGCTGTGGACCTGAGGCCTGAGGTCAGGGGGCTAGGGTCCAGCTGCCCCACACCTGGGTCCACTTTGGGGCCAAATGCCTGCCCACTCAGGGCCACTGCCCCTCCTCCCACCACCCACGCTGTGGAGTGGTCCCTTCATCACGCAGGTCCCGCTCTCACACATTGGGGGCCTGTCTTGGGCCCTTAAGTGGGACCATGCATCAAAGACGATGACCATTAGTGATCCTTCATTCATTCCTCTCCGTTTTTCCTCTTTCTTCTCTCTAACTTTGACATCTCTGGATTAATTGCATTTGAGAGTGAAAGCTGATTTGTCTCAAATGGGATTTGATTGAAAATTGCTGACTAAGGGAACTGCATGTATATTTGGTAAGTAAAACATGTACAGAATGGATTAGAGCTACCTGATTCATCACAGATATAGGTACATCTAACCCTCTGTCCAATTCCTTCAGGCAATGCTCAAAACCTACATCACAACCCGAGCACTCAGTTCTGCCACCTCTGGTCTCTTAGCCATCCCACCCCTACGGGAGGTCAGCTCCCACTCAGCCCAGTCAAAGGTCTTCTCTGTCTTGGCACCCCAATGGTGTAACCAGCTTACCCTCATGCTAGGACAGCAGAGACCCTGCCCATCTTCCGAAAACGTCTCAAACCCTACCTCTTCAAAGAGAATATATATATATATGTATGTGTATGTGTATATATAAACTCAGCAAAAAAAGAAACCTCTCATTTTCAGGACCCTGTCTTTCAAAGATAATTTGTAAAAATCCAAATAACTTCACAGATCTTCATTGTAAAGGGTTTAAACACTGTTTCCCATGCTTGTTCAATGAACCATAAGCAATTAACGAACATGCACTTGTGGAACGATCGTTAAGACACTAACAGCTTACAGACGGTAGGCAATTAAGGTCAAAGTTAGGACACTAAAGAGGCCTTTCTACTGACTCTGAAAACACAAAAGAAAGATGCCCAGGGTCCCTGCTCATCTGTGTGAACGTGCCTTAGGCATGCTGCAAGGGGGCATGAAGACTGCAGATTTGGCCAGGGCAATAAATTGCAATGTCCGTACTGTGAGACGCCTAAGACAGCGCTACAGGGAGACAGGATGGACAGCTGATCGTCCTCGCAGTGGCAGACCAAGTGTAACAACAGCTGCACAGGATCGGTACATTCGAACATCACACCTGCGGGACAAGTACAGGATGGCAACAACAACTACCCGAGTTACATCAGGAACGCACAATCCCTCCATCAGTGCTCAGACTGTCCGCAATAGGCTGAAAGAGGCTGGACTGAGGGTTTGTAGGCCTGTTGTAAGGCAGGCATCATCAGCAACAATGTTGCCTTGGGCACAAACCCACCATCGCTGGACCAGACAGGACTGGCAAAAAGTGCTCTTCACTGACAAGTCGAGGGTTTTGTCTCACCGAGGATGATGGTCGGATACGCGTTTATCGTCGAAGGAATGAGCTTTTCACCGAGGCCTGTACTCTGGAGCTGGATCGATTTGGAGGTGGAAGGTCCGTCATGATCTAGCGCAGTGTGTCACAGCATCATCGGATTGAGCTTGTTGTCATTGCAGGCAATCTCAACGACCCTACAGCATGACAATGCCACCAGCCATACTGCTCGTTCTATGCGTAATTTCCTTCAAGACAGGAATGCCAGTGTTCTGCCATGGCCAGCGAAGAGCCCGGATCTCAATCCCATTGAGCACGTCTGGGACCTGTTGGATCGGAGGGTGAGGGCTAGTCCGGGAACTTGCAGGTGCCTTGTGGATGAGTGGGGTAACATCTCACAGCAAGAACTGGCAAATCTGGTGCAGTCCATGAGGAGGAGATGCACTGCAGTACTTAATACAGATACTGACTGTTACTTTTGATTTTGACCCCCTCTTTGTTCAGGGATACATTATTCCATTTCTGTTAGTCACATGTCTATGGAACTTGTTCAATTTATGTCTCAGTTGTTGAATCTTATGTTCATACAAATATTTACACATGCTAAGTTTGCTGAAAATAAACGCAGTTGACAGTGAGAGGACATTTCTTTTTTTTAAGAAAAGCACATGTTTTGTCCATTTAAATAACATCAAATTGATCAGAAATACAGTGTAGACATTGTTAATGACTATTGGTGGCCACACCAGATACGTCAACAGTGAAGAAGTGACTCCAGGATGCTGGCCAATATGGAAAAATCCATATCTTAGACTGACCAATGAAAATAAAAGATTAAGATGGGCAAAAGAACACAGACACTGGACAGAGGAACTCTGCCTAGAAGGCCAGCATCCCAAAGTCGCCACTTCACTGTTGACGTTGAGACTGGTGTTTTGCGAGTACTATTTAATGAAGCTGCCAGTTGAGGACTTGTGAGGTGTTTGTTTCTCAAATTAGACACTCGAATGTACTTGTCCTCTTACTCAGTTGTGCACCAGCGTTGTACGACTGAGCAATTTCTGGCATTGAATAGCCTTCATTTCTCAGAACAAGAATAGACTGACAAGTTTCAGAAGAAAGGTCTTTGTTTCTGGCCATTTTGAGCCTGTAAGCCTGTAATCGAACCCACAAATGCTGATGCCCCAGATACTCAACTAGTCTAAGGAAGACCAGTTTTATTGCTTCTTTAATCAGAACAACAGTTTTCAGCTGTGCTAACATAATTGCAAAAGGGTTTTCTAATGATCAATTAGCCTTTTAAAATGATAAACTTGGATTAGCTAACACAACGTGCCATTAGAAAACAGGAATGATGGTTACTGATAATGGGCCTCCGTAGATATTCCATTAAGAATCAGCCGTTTCCAGCTACAATAGTCATTTACAACATTAACAATGTCAACACTGTATTTCTTATCAATTTGATGTTATTTTAAATGGACAAAATTGTGCTTTTCTTTCAAAACAAGAATTTCTAAGTGACCCCAAATTAATGGTAGTGTATATAACACACTTGCACTTGTCTTTTCCTACTAGCACTGACATTGTTGTTAACTTACCACGACTGTGATATGTGGTTGTCTCGCCCATCTTAAGATGAATGCACTAACTTTAAGTTGCTCTTCTAACGTATACACTGGGAGTCAGAAAGCAAGTGCAGGTGGTGAGTTTAATAATAAACGAAACATCTAACAATAACAAACACGAGTAGAGTATAAACATGAAACAAACTGGGAGGGCCATACCCCTCCCAGTCCACCAGATACTGGAGCTGACCCCAACAACGTTGGGAGTCCAGTCGAGATCTGCATAGGCCGGGGGGAGGGGTGTCATGGGGACAGCATTAGCTAAGGGACCAGGAACCACCGGCCTGAGAAGGAAGACATGAAAAGGTGAGATACGGTAGTCACTGGCTATAACCTACACATCACCTAGTTGACCCTCCGGAGAACTTTGAACGGCCACACAAACCGGGAGCTCAGCTTCTTGCAGGGCAGGCAGAATGGGTGGTTCCTGATAGAAAGCCAGACAATCCCCAGGGTGGTACACAGGGGTCTCACGGTTGTGGCGGTCTGCCTGCTCCTTTTGACGGTGGATGGCGCACTGGAGTCTCACGTGAATATCGCTCCACACTACTTCTGCGCACCTGAACCACTCAACTGCAGGAGCTTTAGTCTGGCCCAGGGTCCAGAGCCAGCACCGGTTGAAAACCCAGCATACTGGAAGGGGGTCAACCCAGTGGAGGAGTGACGTAGGGAGTTCTGGGTGTACTCCACCCATGGAATGAATCAAGCCCACTCTCCCTGCCGGTCCTGACAGTGACTCCTCAGGAACCTCCCCAGCTCCTGGTTCATCCTCTCCACCTGCCCGTTGGACTAAGGCCTATACCCGGAAGTGAGGCTGACCGTGACCCCGAGCTTCTCCATAAAAGCTCTCCATACCCGTGATGTGAATTGGGGGCTGCGGTTGGAGACGATGTTTTCCGGAAGGCCATAATACAAGAAGACCTGCTGGAATAGTGCCTCAGCAACCTGGAGAGCAGTAGGGAGACCAGAAAGAGGGATTAAACGGCAGGATTTTGATCATCTATCCACAACTACCAAAATGGTGGTGAAACCAGCAGAGGGGAGATCAGTAACAAAGTCAATGGATAGATGGGACCAGGGACGCTAAGGCACAGGAAGGAGTCACCCTGCTGGAGCATTCCAGGGAGGATTTGGTTTGGGCACATACAGAACAGGTGATGTCCTGCGCCAAAGTGGGCTACCGGTACTTTTCAGAGATGTATTGGGTAACACGAGAAATACCTGGATATCCAGCGATGACAGCTGTGTGTGCCCAGGTCAGCAGCCGGCCCCTTATCCCCGTAGGAACATAGATGCGCTCAGGAGGACAGTTAGTGGGTGCAGGCTCCACACCAACCTACGGGGACCACCCTTGAGGGGAGAGGTGAGGCGACGGAGCTGAAGTTCCTGATGAAATGGAGGTAGAAGTTGGCAAACCCCAAAAACCGTTGTAACCCCATTGTGGTGGTTGGGACTGGCCATGACCTGACCGCATCTACCTTCTTGTCTTCCATCCTCACTCCCTTCGGGCTGATTTGGTAGCCTAAGAAGGAGACCGCCTTGTGATGAAATTGGCACATCTCAGCCTTGACGAACAGGTGGTAGCCATGAGGCATTCCAGGACTGCTCCAAAGTGAGTGATGTGATCCTCCAGGGTAGCCGAGTATACCATGATGTCATCGATATACACAACCACCTGGCATCCGAGCATGTCCCTGAACACCTCATTAACGAATGCCTGGAACACTGACGGAGCATTGGTAAACCAAATGGCATCACCAAGTACTTGCAGTGACCAGTCTTCCATTCATCCCCCTCCCAAATGCAGATGAGATTGTATGCACTCCGCAGGTCCGCAGACCCCAACGGGAGAGGGTAATGGTGCTTTGTGGTGATTTCATTGAGTCCTCTGTAATCTATATGTGATATGTGGTTGTGTATATAACACACTTGCACTTGTCTTTTCCTACTAGCACTGACATTGTTGTTAACTTACCACGACTGTGATATGTGGTTGTATCGCCCATCTTAAGATGAATGCACTAACTTTAAGTTGCTCTTCTAACGTATACACTGGGAGTCGGAAAGCAAGTGCAGGTGGTGGGTTTAACAATAAACGAAACAGCGAACAATATAAAAACCACGAGTGAGGTAATGGAGTCAAGGTGTGTCTGATGATGACGTGCAGGTGCATGTAATGATTGATGCCAAATATGCGTAATGATGGATCCCAAGACCAGTGGTTAGTGTACCAGTGACGTCGAACGCCGGAGGGGAGGAGCGGGAGTAGACGTGACAGCTCTGGATAAAAGCATCTGCTGAATGACTAAAATATTAATTCTATAGACACATTATTTGAGAGACTTTTTGTCGAAGATTTTCTACAAAATGCAAGGACCATGACCCTACAACATTAATCTTTGAGACAAACATTCTCAAACATTTATTGTTTTAAAAAGTCTTGCTTTGTTGTGATTGATTGATTGATCGTACTTCCTAATAACTCATATTGCTGCATCATAGAGGTTCTCTGTTTCCAATGCTAGCTACAAGAGTTGCTAGCGGTTGAATTTCCCAACAAAGATGTAGCATTTACATCTGATGTGAATATGTCATGACCCACGTGACCTGAATTTTCTACATACGATTTGCTGACTCATACCTGAGACAATGGTTGAATTAAGTCCTACTGAGGTTATCCTAATATGGACACAGTACAGTGGCTTACTTCAGCGACATGACTTACGTTTGATCTGTCTATTCATCTTCACTAAATGTATCGATCCCATTACAATGACAGAGGGCAAAGTTATTCCCTTTCAGCTCTATGAAATATCAAAGACATATGCTTGGCTCTGAGACAATGCGGTCTAAGACTTGGTTCATGCTGATATAATATCACTACCAACCAATTACCCACCCCTTAATGTGTCATTCATGAGATGTTAATGAACTGTAAAATAACCCTAATTTGAAACGGTGTCTATAAAATGGTGCCCAGCTGGTGTTTAAATACAGACCCTTTTGGCTGATAAATAAATAATTGTTTATCATTGTCCTATTTTCCTCCTAATGAAATAGACAGAAATGTGTGGGTGTTTTCAAGTTAATTCCAATATCTAGAGATAAAAAAATAACATATTTGATGAGCATATTCAGTATAAATTCATCAAAGCACACCTTTGAACTAGTACCTTTCTTGACCTCTTCATCCCTGACACAGCCTCAAACCCACCCTGCTTCACCAAGACTTGAACTTGGATTCCCTCACTGCTCAGCCTGCCTCCATCCCTCCGTCCTTCCCTCTCTCCATCCCTCCGTCCTTCCCTCTCTCCATCCCTCCGTCCTTCCCTCTCTCCATCCCTCCCTCCTTCCTAAGCACAAAGGCATGACATGACTTTGGCCCTGAACCTGGGCTACCTGACTGTTTTGTTATGAGTGTGTGGAGATCAGATGTTTTTAGTCATTACACCGCCTCTCATTAGGTTCTGGCCTCGTCCACATCAAGCTAATGAGACAGTGTTTAATGTGGAGCCCGAGCTCCCTGATGAGGGAGTCGCGTGTGTTTGGGCGCGCTGGGCTGAATTACCCCCACGTCTGACTAGGGGCTGGCACCTGGGCCTCTGTCGCTCTGGGGAAGGTTAGCCTAGGGCCTGGAGCTCCCTGGGGGGAGAGAGGTTTGGACTCAGCTGGGGAAATCCGCCAAGGTAAATTCTCATTGGGACGGTGTGGATTAAGGGATGAGGGCCTTTGTTTTTTGGGGGGGAGGACTTGACAGGGTTAGAGGGGTCTTTTGTTTAAAGACATGCGGGAGAATTCAGCGCAACTGTCTGACTTAATTGGGAAGTGGGAGACGAATTAATTAATTTGGCGTGTGCTGTCATTTTAATGTATCTGTTTAAATATTCATACAGCACATTGAGTCTGCCAGTCTGACATTTTGATGCATGCGTTCTAAAAGGAGAACACAATGCTCATACAATATCATGACCTTTCTCAAACGAAAAAGCTTTTCCAGAAGCTTATTCAATGACAAATACAACACTGTTATATTGTTCCCCTTTGTATCACTATAATAATAAAAAACTGCTGTGGCACCAAGAACAAACATTGGCTACCAAGAGGCAAATGCAAGTACTAGTTACAACAGAGCATGCTTAGTTTAAAGTTTAATTGAAGGAATTAGAAGTAGCCTTACACAACTAGCTTTTATTTATGTAAAGAAAATCAAGTGATGATCACAATGTATTATTAGCCTTAAATCGATAGTTTGGGATTTAGGCAATAAAGCTCTTTATGTACAGTGGGGGAAAAAAGTATTTGATCCCCTGCTGATTTTGTACATTTGCCCACTTAAAAAGAAATGATCAGTCTATAATTTTAATGGTAGGTTTATTTTAACAGTGAGAGACAGAATAACAACAAAAACATCCAGAAAAACGCATGTCAAATATGTTATAAAATTATTTGCATTTTAATGAGGAAAATAAGTATTTGACCCCTCTGCAAAACATGACTTAGTATTTGGTGGCAAAAACCCTTGTTGGCAATCACAGGGGTCAGACATTTCTTGTAGTTGGCCACCAGGTTTGCACACATCTCGGGAGGGATTTTGTCCCACTCCTCTTTGCAGATCTTCTCCAAGTCATTAAGGTTTCGAGGCTGACGTTTGGCAACTCGAACCTTCAGCTCCCTACACAGATTTTCTATGGGATTAAGATCCGGAGACTGGCTAGGCCACTCCAGGACCTTAATGTGCTTCTTCTTGAGCCACTCCTTTGTTGCCTTGGCCATGTGTTTTGGGTCATTGTCATGCTGGAATACCCATCCACGACCCATTTTCAATGCCCTGGCTGAGGGAAGGATGTTCTCACCCAAGATTTGACGGTACATGGCCCCGTCCATCGTCCCTTTGATGCGATGAAGTTGTCCTGTCCCCTTAGCAGAAAAACACCCCCAAAGCAAAATGTTTCCACCTCCATGTTTGACGGTGGAGATGGTGTTCTTGGGGTCATAGGCAGCATTCCTCCTCCTCCAAACATGGCGAGTTGAGTTGATGCCAAAGAGCTCCATTTTGGTCTCATCTGACCACAACACTTTCACCAGTTGTCCTCTGAATCATTCAGATGTTCATTGGCAAACTTCAGACGGGCATGTATATGTATTCTTGAGCAGGGGGACCTTGCGGGCGCTGCAGGTTTTCAGTCCTTCACGGCGTAGTGTGTTACCAATTGTTTTCTTGGTGACTATGGTCCCAGCTGCCTTAAGATCATTGACAAGATCCTCCCGTGTAGTTCTGGGCTGATTCCTCACCGTTCTCATGATCATTGCAACCCCACGAGGTGAGATCTTGCATGGAGTCCCAGGCCGAGGAATATTGACAGTCCTTTTGTGTTTCTTCCATTTGCGAATAATCGCACCAAATGTTGTCACCTTCTCACCAAGCTGCTTGGCGATGGTCTTGTAGCCCATTCCAGCCTTGTGTAGGTCTACAATCGTGTCCCTGACATCCTTGGAGAGCTCTTTGGTCTTGGCCATGGTGGAGAGTTTGGAATCTGATTGATTGATTGCTTCTGTGGACAGGTGTCTTTTTTACAGGTAACAAGCTGCGGTTAGGAGCACTCCCTTTAAGAGTGTGCTCCTAATCTCAGCTTGTTACCTGTATAAAAGACACCTGGGAGCCAGAAATCTTTCTGGTTGAGAGGGGGTCAAATACTTATTTCCCTCATTAAAATGCAAATCAATTTATTACATTTTTGACATGCGTTTTTCTGGATATTTTTGTTGTTATTCTGTCTCTCACTGTTCAAATAAACCTACCATTAAAATGATAGACTGATCCTTTCTTCATCACTGGGCAAACGTACAAAATCAGCAGGGGATCAAATACTTTTTTCCCCACTGTACTTCCCCAGAGTCAGATGAACTCGTGGTTACCATTTTTATGTTTCTGTGTCCAGTACAAAGGACATTTGCTAACTAGTGTTAGCGCAATGACTGGAAGTCTACAGGAACAGCTAGCATGCTGTTCCCATATACTTCCAGTCATTGTGCTAACACTACTTAGCAATTGTGCAAACACTAGCTAGCAACTTCCTGGCCACATTGCCAAGGCTTTGGGATGCAAAGGTTGTGTTCAAACACCCTTCAAATGAGCCCACATCCCAATTTCCAATAATTTACTATGGATGTATGTATATCTATTTTTCCATATTTGTTTTTGCAGAATCCTTGTCCATTAGGGCATTATGCTAATAATAGCTGTCTATTTACAGAAACGTTATCCTTTCTCTGGTCAGACAGAAGTGGATTGAGTAGGCTAAGGAAATGGACAAGCCATCCAAAATGCAATCTTAAGCAAGAAAACTCTATCTGAAACAAACCCACCCTAACACCTGCACTACTGTACACATGTCATAAACCGAAAATGGTGTCTGATTGAAAATAAACATTATAATATTCACAAGTGTGATATCATCCCTCCCTCTCAATCAAGTCTCATCTCTCATGAATACCTTACCATTTTAATAAAAACACACTCATCAATAGACCATGCTAAAATTCAAATTCGAATGGCACCACAAGGCTTATAATACCAGACAGCTTATAATTAGAACGTTATCAGTCAGTCTTCAAACTTCAGTTAATAAAACACTAGGTAAATGCCTCCAGTATCAACCTCATAGCCAATCCTTTTGTCCTGAACGAGTACAAATACAGCAATCACCTCATTAATCTTAAATTATGTCTGCACATATATGGAGCATAATGGAGATGTCATAATGGCATATAGACACAGATCCCAGTCTTTAGGACATATTTGCATTCACGAATATCCAATCACCCATGGAGCTTTTAGGGCTGTCTTTACAGTGAGGGAAAAAAGTATTTGATCCCCTGCTGATTTTGTACGTTTGCCCACTGACAAAGAAATGATCAGTCTATAATTTTAATGGTAGGTTTATTTGAACAGTGAGAGACAGAATAACAACAAAAACATCCAGAAAAACGCATGTCAAATATGTTATAAAATTATTTGCATTTTAATGAGGGAAATAAGTATTTGACCCCTCTGCAAAACATGACTTAGTACTTGGTAGCAAAACCCTTGTTGGCAATCACAGAGGTCAGACGTTTCTTGTAGTTGGCCACCAGGTTTGCACACATCTCAGGAGGGATTTTGTCCCACTCCTCTTTGCAGATCTTCTCCAAGTCATTAAGGTTTCGAGGCTGACGTTTGGCAACTCGAACCTTCAGCTCCCTCCACAGATTTTCAATGGGATAAAGGTCTGGAGACTGGCTAGGCCACTCCAGGACCTTAATGTGCTTCTTCTTGAGCCACTCCTTTGTGCATTTGAGCTGCTAAACAGAAGTCCATGGGTGCGTCCCAAAAAGGCAGCCTATTCCCTTTGTAGTGTGTTACTTTTGACCAGGACTGCCTTGTCAAAAGTAATGCACTATAACAGCAATTGTGTGTGATTTGGGATGCAGACCATATGTAATAAGTCATAATGAAAAAGTATTATTCTATTGACATAAAGCACTCTCTCTGAATTTATAGCCTCTCCTCACAACCGGATGTGCAACCTGTCTTTAAAGGTTAGTCTGTCCACTTTCTTACCTGTATCTGACCTTTACTACATATCAAACACAAGGAGAGTGTCAAAAACCATGCATACTGACAGACAGGAGGATTTTCCTTCCCTCTGGCCAGGTCATGACCCCTAGCCACAGAAAGGGCAAATGCCCACTTCTGGATGAAAGCAGTTTCTGAATTGGGTCGAGATGCCTGACGGAAGTCCAATCAAACATTGTCACAAAGAAGATGTGCTCTTAACAATGGCACACTCCACCAGGCCCATCAAAAGGCCAATTATACACACTATTTAGATTAACCATATCTTCCTTATTTAATTTATAGACATACTGTCCCTTTATAGAAACATAGAATGTTACATCAAAGACAATTCAGTGAGAGACTGCCATCTTGTTAGTGTTAGCCATAATGCCAATGCAATGTGCTGCTTAGTACATTCTGGGTCAAAATATGAGTGGGACAATTGGGTGTAAGGTCAACAACACATTAGCATGAATTATGTGAACAAAAGCACAACATTACAGAACCATTCAGTAGTATTTCGCATTTTCCTCATTTCATTTGAAGACATACTATACCTGTAACAGCTGTCGTTAGAGGAAGGGGACCAAAGCGCATCTTCTGTGTCGCCGGAGGAACCAGACCGTGGATCATCGCTGGAAGCTCTGAACTGCTGACCGCCGCTGAAGACTCTGGGCTGCCGCTGAAGACTCTGGGCTGCAGGCCGCCTCAGGAGGTTCCGGGCTACAGGCCGCCTCAGGAGGTTCCGGGTTGCAGGCCGCCTCAGGAGGTTCCGGGCTGCAGGCCGCCTCAGGAGGTTCCGGGCTGCAGGCCGCCTCAGGAGGTTCCGGGCTGCAGGCCGCCTCAGGAGGTTCCGGGCTGCAGGCCGCCTCAGGAGGTTCCGGGCTGCAGGCCGCCTCAGGAGGTTCCGGGCTGCAGGCCGCCTCAGGAGGTTCCGGGCTGCAGGCCGTCTCAGGAGGTTCCGGGCTGGGGAGCGTCGCTGGAGGCCCCGGACTGGGGAGCATCGCTGGAGGCTCCGGATTGGAGAGCGTCGCTGAAGGCTCCGGACTGGAGAGCGTCGCTGAAGGCTCCGGACTGGAGAGCGTCGCTGAAGGCTCCGGACTGGAAAGCGTTGCTGAAGGCTCCGGACTGGAGAGCGTCGCTGTAGGTTCCGGACTGGGGACCGTCACTGCAGGCTCCGTGCCATGGATCGTCACTACAGGTTCCGCGCCATGGATCATCCCTGGAGGCTTCTTGTCATGGATCATCACTGGAGGCTTTGTGCCATGGATTATCACTGGAGGCTCCGGGCCATGGATCATCCCTACAGGCTTCTCGCCATGGATTATCCCTACAGGCTCCGGGCCATGGATTATGACTGGAGGCTTCGTGCCATGGATCATCCCTACAGGCTCCGGGCCATGGATCATCCCTACAGGCTTCTTGCCATGGATCATCATTTGAGGCTCCGGGCCATGGATCATCACTGGAGGCTTCGTGCCATGGATCATCACTGGAGGCTTCGTGCCATGGATCATCACTGGAGGCTTCGGACCATGGATCATCACTGGAGGCTTCGTACGTGGAGCCGGAACGGGTCTTACCGGACTGAGGAGACGTACTGACAGCCTGGTACGTGGAGCAGGCACAGGACGTACTGGACTGTGGAGGCGCACTGGAGGGAGAGTGTGAGGAGCAGGCACAAGACGTACTGGGCTGTGGATACGCACTGGAGGGCGAGTGCGAGGAGCAGGCACAGGACGTACTGGGCTGTGGAGGCGCACTGGAGGGAGAGTGTGAGGAGCAGGCACATGCTCACCACGATAAGCACGGGGAGTTGGCTCAGGTCTCAACCCTGACTCCGCCAATTTTTGGGGGGGCTGCCTCTCCTGCTTCCCCGGCAGGCTTCTGTATTTCTCCAATACTTGCTCCCAAGTCCAGTCTATCCTCTCTCGCAGCTCCTCCAGAGACCAGGAATCCATCTCCTCCCGGGCACGCTGCTTGATCCAGTTGTGGTGGGTAGTTCTGTAATGGCTGTCGTTAGAGGAAGGGGACCAAAGCGCAGTGTGGTAAGTGCTCATGATTTTATTTCACTGTCTTGAAGGACAGGTTCTGTTTGACAAAATACTTCACCTCTGGAAGTGTTGTGTACAATAGGAATAGGATCGGAGATAGTCATTAAAGATAGTTTGCTATTGCAATTTGTCAAATGTTATTTGACACATAAGCAATTACACTCATTTGAATGCACGCATCATGTTGGGTTTATATTTTTGTTCAGTAAAAAATCTGTGTAAAACAAATCCTAAATTCACATGGACACCAACGGCACTTGAAGCTGCCTCAAATTCCGAAATGATCTTTTCAATGTCATTGCCTGGACAACAGGTATGACAACATACCATTCTCCTGACAAAGTATGTGTGAGAGGAAGAAAGTCTGAACTAAGATTAACTTACCAGGATGTTATGAACCTTATAATGAAAAGGATATGGCTCATGCCCAAGCAATCCTCATTAGCCATGGCTATTGGAAAAAACATGACAGGATCAGCTCAGCTGATAGTGTTCCTCCCACTCACAGGTACTTAAACACGCATGACACAGCTCTAGCTCAACTGCAAATAGAAAGAGGTAACATTTACATCCACCCAAACATTCAAGTGAAAGTTCAAACAACTCTTGTTTGGGACAATAATGATTTTCGGGAAGAAATATTGTCTGGGAAGGGGACTACACACAAAAGGAATGGCAATGGCATAATCATTCAGAAGATGATTCCCTGTGAATTTTCTACCCCTGAAAACCTGTCTCTAAAAAGAACAAGAAAGAGGTTTCTTGTCCCACCCCTAGCAAACCTTGAGACATACAGTTGAAATCGGAAGTTCACATACACTTAGGTTGGAGTCATTAAAACTCGTTTTTTCAACCACTCCACTAATTTCTTGATAACAAACTATAGTTTTGGCAAGTCGGTTAGGACATATACTTTGTGCATGACAATAATTTTTTCCAACAATTGTTTACAGACAGATTATTTCAATTATCATTCACTGTATCACAATTCCAGTGGGTCAGAAGTTTACATACACTAAGTTGACTGTGCCTTTAAATGTCTCCCCAGCCTGGTGAATCCTGTGCCTGCTCCCAGAACCAGGCCTCCTGCATGTCTCCCCAGCCTGGTGAATCCTGTGCCTGCTCCCAGAACCAGGCCTCCTGCATATCTCTCCAGCCTGGTGAATCATGTGCCTGCTCCCAGAGCCAGGCCTCCTGCATGTCTCCCCAGTCTGGTGAGTCCTGTGCCTGCTCCCAGAGCCAGGCCTCTTGCATGTCTCCCCAGCCTGGTGAGTCCTGTGCCTGCTCCCAGAGCCAGGCCTCCTGCATGTCTCCCCAGCCTGGTGAATCCTGTGCCTGCTCCCAGAGCCAGGCCTCCTGCATGTCTCCCCAGTCTGGTGAGTCCTGTGACTGCTCCCAGAGCCAGGCCTCCTGCATGTCTCCCCAGCCTGGTGCGTCCTGTGCCTGAGTCGCCCGCCTGTCCGGAGCTGCCAGAGTCGCCCGCCTGTCCGGAGCTGCCAGAGTCGCCCTCCAGTCCAGGGCCTGCTGCGAGGGTCCCCAGTCCGGGGTCGGCGGCGAGGGTTCCCACTCCAGAGGCGCCACCTAAGTGGGCCAAGCCGAAGGTGGACACCAGACATAGTGGACACCAGAGCCGCCGCCGTAAGGAAGGCCCACCCGGACCCTGCCCTTTAGAGTCAGGTTTTGCGGCCGGAGTCCGCACCTTTGGGGGGGTACTGTCACGCCCTGGCCATAGAGGTTTTTGTTCTCTATTTTGGTTAGGCAAGGGTGTGACTAGGGTGGGCATTCTATGTTCCGTTTTCTGTGTTTTGTGTATTTCTTTGTTTTGGCCGGGTATGGCTCTCAATCAGGAACAGCTGTTTATCATTGTCTCTGATTGGGAGCCATACTTAGGTAGCCATTTCCCACAGCGGTTTTGTGGGTAGTTGTTTTCTGTCTTGTGTTTTTCGCCTGACAGAGCTGTTGCGTTTTGTTCCTCTTTGTTTTTGATTCAGTGTTCAGTTTTAATAAATACCATCATGAACACGTACCACGCTACACCTTGGTCCTCTCCTTTCGACGGCCCTTACACACTGGACTATTTCATTTAATTTCTTCTTCACATTAGCAAAGAAGGACTCCTTGTTTCCGAAACTCACTTCATATAGAGAAGCAATCACTCTTTCACACTGTGGAAAATAAAGCCTGTTTGTTAGTCAGAATGATTTATTTCTGTTTTTAGAGGGAGAGAAACCAAAAGCCCAGTGTGCCCATTTTTCGAAAATCATCAGTCCAAATGTCAAGTGTAATTCCCCCATTGTATTACCCAAGTTCTCTCTTAACTTATGGACCACCGACAGTTTTTTGTTGTTGTTGCCTGATGCAGGACTCTAGTGCCAGAGAAGAGAGACTCTCAGACTGAAAACGCCTCCATTAATTTATGAAAAGTTAGTCAAGTTGTGTCACAGTTTAGACTATCGATATATCAATGTTCTAACTCCCCCTTGTGATAGTGTGGTGCAATGACAGAATGCCACCCTCTACCACCAACGGTCGCGGCATAAGCTCAAAACTTTTAAAGGAAGAACCACTGTACCAACGGGACATTAACCTGTTGGGGATGGGGGCAGTATTTGCACGGCCGGATAAAAAACGTACCCGATTTAATCTGGTTACTACTCCTGCCCAGTAACTAGAATATGCATATAATTGTTTGATTTGGATAGAAAACACGCAAAAGTTTCTAAAACTGTTTGAATGGTGTCTGTGAGTATAACAGAACTCATATGGCAGGCCAAAACCTGAGAAGATTCCAAACAGGAAGTGCCCTCTCTGAGCATTTCTTGGTCTTCTTTGTCATCTCTATCCAAAACAAAGGATCTCTGCTGTAACGTGACATTTTCTAAGGCTCCCATAGGCTCTCAGAAGGCGCCAGAACGTTGAATGATGACTTTGCAGCCCATGGCTGAAAAACAGTAGCGCATTTGGTAAGTGGTCGATCTGAGAACAATGAGACGGGCGCACGCGTGCACGTGAAGAGTCCATTTTACTTTCTCAGTCTTTGAACGAAAACAACGACTCCCGGTCGGAATATTATCGCTATTTTACAAGAAAAATCGCATTAAAATTGATTTTAAACAGCGTTTGACATGCTTCGAAGTACGGTAATGGAATATTTTGATTTTTTTTGTCACGAAAGGCGCCGGGCACGTCACCCTTCGTTACCCTTCAGATAGTGTCTTGAACACACGAACAAAACGCCGCTATTTGGATATAACTATGGATTATTTGGAACCAAACCAACATTTGTTGTTTAAGTAGAAGTCCTGGGAGTGCATTCTGACGAAGAACAGCAAAGGTAATCCAATTTTTCTTATAGTAAATCTGAGTTTGGTTAGTACCAAACTTGGTGGGTGTCAAAATAGCTAGCCTGTGATGGCCAGGCTATCTACTCAGAATATTGCAAAATGTGCTTTCACCGAAAAGCTATTTTAAAATCGGACATAGCGATTGCATAAAGGAGTTCTGTATCTATAATTATTAAAATAATTGTTACGTTTTTTGTGAACGTTTATCGTGAGTAATTTAGTAAATTCACCGGAAGTGTTCGGTGGGAATGCTAGTCACATGCTAATGTAAAAAGCTGGTTTTTGATATAAATATGAACTTGATTGAACAAAACATGCATGTATTGTATAACATAATGTCCTAGGAGTGTCATCTGATGAAGATCATCAAAGGTTAGTGCTGCATTTAGCTGTGGTTTTGGTTTTTGTGACATTATATGCTAGCTTGAAAAATGGGTGTCTGATTATTTCTGGCTGGGTACTCTGCTGACATAATCTAATGTTTTGCTTTCGTTGTAAAGCCTTTTTGAAATCGGACAGTGTGGTTAGATTAACCTCTATGGGACCGGCGGGACGAATTTGTCCCACCTACGTAACAGCCAGTTGAATCCTGTGGCGCGATTTTTAAAACGTTTGAAATGCTATTACTTCAATTTCTCAAACATATGACTATTTTACAGCTATTTAAAGACAAGACTCTCGTTAATCTAACCACACTGTCCGACATGTGTTCGCTCCCAGCTGCGCTTTGGTCCGCTTCTTCATCACCCGACGACGATCGTTACATGAGTGAACAGGGATTACAGGAGGGGCATGAGCACGCACCCCTGAGGGGCCCCCATGTTGAGGGGGGGCCCCTCATGTCTTTGCTAGACATAGAGTAGGTGAACGGATGGTTCCCACCGTGAAGCATGGAGGAGGACGTGTGATGGTGTGGGGGAATAATCTAATCTAATAATTTGTTTAACACCTTTTTGGTTACTACATGACTCCATATGTGTTATTTCATAGTTTTGATGTCTTCATTATTATTCTACAATGTAGAAAATAGTCAAAATAAAGAAAATGTCTTGAATGAGTAGTTGTGTCCAAACTTTTGACTAATACTGTAAGTGTTTAGGCAAATCATTAGTTAGCTAGCTACCTCTCACATGAATTGTGGAAAAAATACAATAGCTTAAGTTAGGTAACTAAGCGCTAGCCAGTCAGTCATTGGGGCTGACAGAAGTAAACTGGTATCAACAAAATGTGTTTCACTCTATCCCATAAAACAAGACATTGCTAACTAACCATTATTTAGCTAATAAATGCTAACATTTATAAGTAAGTTTAATTAATAAGTTAGACACTCACCGGACATCTTTGGTAGGTACTGTGGCTAGCTAGATAGCTTGGTTTCCATTTTCCAACAGATGTTTCTAATCCCCTTGATTGGTCATCAACGGTTACTGGTCTTGGAACTCATGTGTTCACCAGAAATGACTTCTGGTAAACTGTTTGCCATGAGTGGCAATAGATGTTGTTGCCAAAGGTTTGCCACTGATTCACCACTAGAGGCAAACGTTTGCAAACTTCTGGTAACTATTTGTGGCACACTATTTAATTTGCAGCAAATTTGCCACAAACTTGAAGGAAGTTTGCAGCAACGAATACATTTTTGTAAGGGTAGCTAGCTAGCTGGCTAATGTAAATGTTTGCATTTAAAAGATGCATCTCAGCACTGGCTGCCTTTTCATCAATGAAATCTGAATGCTTTATGGAAATGGCAGAGATCCCGTAGTGAGTTTGACTACTGCTCTAGACTGATGTATGGTGGGCTTTTTTAGTGCTATATCAGCAACAGAGGCATCACCCAACTGGGTGCCGCACGTTATTTGTGGATGAGTACAAAGTCCAGGCTACAGAGAGGCTAGCAAGCCAACTCCATCACCATCACCTGGCATCTTAGGCTACGGATCGAAGGGCCAAGGATAACATCAGAGCTGGCAAGTCAAATTCAGGACCATTATTAGGCATCAACTGAATCATCATCATCTGGTATCACCATTATCAACCATCAACTCAGTTTAGGAGCCTGAGATCACTGATCTACTGAGGGTGTCCTGCTCTAGGGCCTAGGCTATGACAATGTCGTCCTTTTTTGTTATGTGTTATATGTGTAACTGAAGTATGCCTAGTGAGGTATGTCTCCAGAATAAGATCCTCAATATTTATTGGAAAGGTGCATGAAGTTCATCACCGTGCACTTTCACCACCCTGTGAAATTCATCATAAGTTATTTAATCTGTAGCCTAATAAATTGCATGCTTGTGTGTGGGAGGACCACACACAATATAATTGCGTGACTCCAAGTTTACTTCGAGATGACGGTTATTACATAAATTAATTTGCACATAAAGTCGCTTCCACTGCCATTTCTCACATTATTAATTTTACACACACAAAAAGATCCAACCTAGTTTATTTTGTTTTGTCGACATTTTGAAAGTTTACAGAAAAATGTGATGTTTCCTTCAGGCCTGTCGTGAAATGTTTTACATATACTTTACTCGCATAAAAAGGTTGGATGGAAACCTGGTTATTGTCACCAATCAACTGCATTACAGTTAAAAACGACTTCGACTATCACCACCGATTTCTGTATGCTAGCTATGCTACCAGATTATACAAACTGGAGTTAACATTTAGCAGTCACTTCTTCTAAACCTGAAAAGGGACAACTTCTACATATTATGCAACGAAAATAGCCAAATATATCAAAATTAGGCATTTGTAACCACATTGTGGGCCTGTTACTATACATCAATTATAATGTATTGACGAATATCCACTTTGTTAGATCAGATTTGTTGAATATGCACCAATGCGGCAACCTCCTCCTATCCCCCACGGTGTGTGTTCGATTGACCTCTTTACCGTATACAATAGTATCTGTAGAACACACAGACAACTGATATCTATGATTTATAGTCTTATCAGTGATTATTACCATTTTAAATCAATGAAATGTATTTTATAAAGCCGTTTTTCTTCAGCAGTTGTCACAAAGTGCTTTACAGATACAGCCTACAACACCAAAGCACAGTGGCTAGCAAAAACTCCCTACAAGGCAGGAACCTAGGAGGAAACCTAAAGAGGCTGCGAATGGATAACATGCAAATCTGTGAAGCTCTCCAAATTTTGAGCTTTTGTGCAGAACCCACTAAGTTGTTTCAGATGCCAAGTTTATGGTAATGTTGCAGCAGTGTGTAGGAGGTGATTGCTTGATGTGAGAAGTGTGTAGGAGGGCATGGGACAAAGGAATGTGTAGTATTGGTGGAAAGAAACTGTGTGTGTCAATTGTGGGGGTACCCACATTGCTGGGGATAAGAAGTATCCAGTGCGAGAGAGACCGGTTGAGATTTCCAGGGCAGAACAGAAGGTGTCATATGCTGAGGCAGTGAAGAGAGTAGAGGATTATGGGTCAAAGGTGAGTAGTATGCCTAGGCCAATACAGAGTGATACAAGTTTTTGCTTCAGTAAGGTTGGCTTCTTAGCATTCATTGCCATGGTTATCACTGTACCGCATAAATGGAGTGGTGTAGGGTTAGTTGGTGGTGCAATTTTTTCCTTTTACTTTTCCCTTTCCTTTTTATTTTTGTATCGCAAAATGTAATGTGATTAACACACACTACCGCACAGTAGGTGGCGGCATGCACAAACAAAACGTGCTAATGCCATGATACCAAAGAAGAAGATGAAACCGATAGAGCAGTGGTTCGCAAACTTTTTATAGTCCCGTTCAAACATTCAAACTCTAGCTACATACCCCTTCTAGCACCAGGGTCAGCGCACTCTCAAATGTTGTTTTTTGCCATCATTGTAAGCCTGCCGCACAGGCTTCTGAGCGCAGCCCTATCCAAAAATCTGCCAGTGGCTTCTGATTAAATTCAATTTTCACAGAATTTCGATGAGGCTCTCTTGTTCAGATATCGGTAAGTGGACTGAAGGCAGGGCATGAAAGGGATAACGAATCCAGCTGTTTGTGTCATCTGTTTCGGGAAAGTACCTGCATAATTGTGCACCCAGCTCAATCAGATGCTTCGCTATATCACATTTGACATTGTCCGAAAGCTTTAGTTAATTTGCACACGAAAAATCATACAATGATGGAAAGACCTGTGTGTTGTTCTTGGTAATGCAGACAGAGAAGAGCTTCAACTTCTCAATCATAGCCTCAATTTTGTCCCGCACATTGAATATAGTTGTGGAGAGTCCCTGTAAACCTAGATTCAGATGATTCAGGCGAGACAAAACATCACCCAGAAGGGCCAGTCCTGTGAGAAACTCGTCATCATGCAAGCGATCAGACAAGTGAAAATTATGATCAGTAAAGAAAACTTTAAGCTCGTCTCTCAATTAAAAAAATGTGTCAATACTTTGCCCCTTGATAACCAGCACACTTCTTTATGTTGTAAAAGCGTTACATGGTCGCTGCCCATATCATTGCATAACGCAGAAAATACACAAGAGTTCAGGGGCCTTGCTTTAACAAAGTTAACCATTTTCACAGTAGTGTCCAAAACGTAACGCAAGCTGTCAGGCATTCCCTTGGCAGCAAGAGCCTCTCGGTGGATGCTGTAGTATACCCAAGTGGCGTTGGGAGCAACTGCTTGCATGTGCGTTACCACTCCACTATGTCTACCTGTTATTGCTTTGGTGCCATTATTGCTTGTGGCTCAGTTGGTAGAGCATGGGGTTTGCAACGCTAGCGTCATGGGTTCGATTCCCACGGGGAACCAGTACAGGGGAAAAAATGTATGAAATGTATGCATTCACTACTGTAAGTCGCTCTGGATAAGAGTGTCTGCTAAATGACTAAAACCAAAGATCTTAACAGATAAAAATGTTTTTATTCTGGAGAATCCCATTGGATCGGGCTATTCATTTCAGTGCAGTTGCGTTCTTACACATAACCTTAGCCTAAAAGTAACTGAAAACACCCCAGCATGTTTTGATCACAGATCATGATGAAGCCTGAACATTTCAGCTGTTTGTCATTGATTTTGCCCACAATCGCCTACAGATTTTATACACATGAATACCTGTATTTAATCTGGATTTGACAAATAGCCTGACTAGTATCCTGACTTTTCCCCATGTCATATTTGTTACCAATTAGGCTAAATGTATTCCTATTATTAAGCTTTTGTTTTCCTATTAATTTGCATAGGCTCACCATTGCGATGAATGTTATTTACCATCTTCTGCTTTTTATGAATAAACAGGCATCGGGGTAAAACATAATATCATTTTGATGCCCCCCCACACATTAATGTTACTTACCTTACAGATCACAAAGTCAGCTAATTTCCACTCCATTCATATGTGAATACATTTGATTCATACACTGGCTTGTCTGGCTGGTATGTTTTCATTTTAAACAGGCCTTCCCTTATCTACACTGCAATAATATTATTTCAGTAATCCTCTATTATGATTTTTTTTTTAATCATAGCTCATTAGTACACCCTTGTGGTTGAATATATATCTATTGTGTGTTCTATGATACAACAATGAATAATGTTGAACTAACAAATACCATCAAGGGATACATTACCATTTACAATAACCTTATGAAACAGCTGTGAAAACCAATCTGCCCCCCCCAAAAAAAATGTAATATATAAATTGATATTTGTTTGGTACATGTGTGTCAATTTACTTTCACAGATTTTTTGTACCCTCACATGGCAATCATACACTGAAATACTAAATTCTGGTGTGGAATAGAGAGGAGGTGGGTGCTATGTGGATGGGAGTTTCTGCCTGTCATTTGTATTCAACAGGCAGTCAGTCTTGGAACGGGGACTCGAAGAGGGAGAGTGCAAAGTCCAGGCACTGCTGCTCTCTTTGGTCTAAGTGTTTGCAGTGCTGTTTTTAGCTAATCTGTGTATCTCACATTATGTGCCCAGTATGATCGTTTTCTTGCTCTTTCTTAGCAGATAATGACAACATGACAATAACAGTAGCTGATGCAATGAAAAGTTGCAGGGTGGTTAGTAATGGAGGACATCAGGTGGATCCATGTCTGTGTGTTAGGCAGAACCCCTAGGTCCTAGAGAACAGGAGCAGAGTAAAGGGAACAGGGTAGGAGACAGATGTAAACAAGCAAACACACAGGTTACAGGTTTATCAGGTATGTAAAAATACAGTCATTGAATTATTTAATTTAAATGTTTGATTAGACATGCAATAATGTTAAAATAAAGGATACCTGTCAAGTGTTTTATGTCAGGGGGGTTACTGAGGGAGGTAAGGGATGATCCATGGAAAAGTTAACGAGATGAATTGTGAGAGAAACTCCAGGGTGGTGTCATGACCACTGGAGTCATACACCTTAATAACAGTACCTACATGAAAGCGGCACCCACCACGAGGAGGCAGATGTAAATAGTTATCATCTGATATTTTTATATTCACCTTAACAGATGGTGACCACAGCTAGGAGCGAAAGAGCAGCAAGGTTTCCCAGGTCTGACCTTCCTTTTGTCCTTCTTCGCAGCCAAGTAATTCGCCCGGATGTCGAAGCACTTGGTCCCCTTGATTTTCCTCCAGCGGCTCTCCTTCTGTTTCTCCTGCACCTTGTCCATGTTCAGTCCCACCTTGATTGATAATAGAAAAAAATGCAATTATATTTCAAATGATTACAAATACATCTCTTGTATATCTCTTGCAAGGTCAGAAAATAAATTAACAGCGGACAATCATTTTTACCTGGTAAAAAACCTCCACGTCCTTCTCAGCCAATGCCTGAAGTTGGTTCTCGAAGGCGTTCTGATCTGGTTCGACAACTTCCACCACATCAAGTGGAGTTTCAGTGACCTCAAAGTACGTTATACAAAAATAGCAATAGACAAACACTAAGTCAATCACCCATTTTTTATACTACAGTATATGCAATAATTATATATACAATTGCATTGTTTATGTCAGTAAACAGCTGCGGTTCCCGTCTGTACAGCAGGCGATAGGGTGAGTACTCTGGAGGCCTGGACGCTGCTGTTGTGTGCAAAGATAATTACCTTCAGATTGTCCTCCCACCATTCCTGGTACCCATCAAGGAACTTGCCCATGGCAGTCTCGTTGGTCCGTTCATCCAAAGATGGAGTCACCATACATCTACACATTCACATTATATATGTACTACTGTACTATCAATGTCAATTTTTAAACTCTAAATTACTGGAGGCCTATGCGAAACAATGCTACAACCATTACATTATTAACCACTAAGATGTAAGCTAACATTGACTGAAACCAACTAGCTTAGAGCTAACTAGCACTTAGCCAAGCTAAATTTGGTTAGCATCAAGCTAGCGAACTGGAACTTCTTCGGGATTGGTGTCCCTTCCACGGGACGGTTGAGCTAATGTAGGCTAATGCGATTAGCATGAGGTTGTAAGTAACAAGAAAATTTCCCAGGACATAGACATATCTGGTATTGGGAGAACACTTAAATTCTTGTTAATCTAACTGCACTGTTTATTTTTTTATTTTTTATTTCACCTTTATTTAACCAGGTAAGCTAGTTGAGAACAAGTTCTCACTTACAACTGCGACCTGGCCAAGATAAAGCAAAGCAGTGAGACAGAAACAACAACACAGAGTTACATGGAATAAACAAGCGTACAGTCAACACAATAGAAAAAAAGAATAGTCTATATACAGTGTGTGCAAATGGCATGAGGAGGTATGGCAATAAATAGGCCATAGTAGCAAAGTAATTACAATTTAGCAGATTAACACTGGAGTGATAGATGAGCAGATTATGATGAGCAGATGATGGTGGGTAAGTAGTGATACTGGTGTGCAAAAGAGCAGCAAAGTAAATAAAAACAATATGGGGATGAGGTAGGTAGATTGGGTGGGCTATTTACAGATGGACTATGTACAGCTGCAGCGATCAGTTAGCTGCTCAGATAGCTGATGTTTAAAGTTAGTGAGGGAAATGTAAGTCTCCAGCTTCAGCGATTTTTGCAATTCGTTCCAGTCACTGGCAGCAGAGAACTGGAAGGAAAGGCGGCCAAAGGAGGTGTTGGCTTTGGGGATGACCAGTGAGATATACCTGCTGGAGCGCGTGCTACAGGTGGGTGTTGTTATCGGGACCAGTGATCTGAGATAAGGTGAAGCTTTACCTAGCATAGACTTGTAGATGACCTGGAGCCAGTGGGTCTGGCGACGAATATGTAGCGAGGGCCAGCCGACTAGAGCATACAGGTCGCAGTAGTGGGTGGTATAAGGCGCTTTGGTAACAAAACGGATGGCACTGTGATAGACTGCATCCAATTTGCTGAGTAGAGTATTGGAAGCTGTTTTGTAGATGACATCGCCGAAGTCGAGGATCGGTAGGATAGTCAGTTTTACTAGGGTAAGTTTGGCGGCGTGAGTGAAGGAGGCTTTGTTGCGAAATAGAAAGCCGATTCTAGATTTGATTTTGGATTGGAGATGTTTGATATGAGTCTGGAAGGAGAGTTTACAGTCTAGCCAGACACCTAGGCATTTGTAGTTGTCCACGTATTCTAGGTCAGAACCGTCCAGAGTGTGATGCTAGTCGGGCGGGCGGGTGCGAGCAGCGAAAGGTTGAAAAGCATGCATTTTGTTTTGCTAGCAGTCCAATTTACAGTAGCTATTACAGTGCAAGAATACCATGCTATTGTTTGAGGAGAATGCACAATTTTTAACATGAAACGTTATTAATAAACAAATTAGGCACACTTGGGCAGTCTTGATACAAAAAATTTAACAGAAATGCAATGGTTCATCGGATCAGTCTAAAACTTTGCACATACACTGATGCCATCTAGTGGCCAAAATCTAAATTCCACCTGGGCTGGAATAAAACATTATGGCCTTTCTCTTGCATTTCAAAGATGATGGTACAAAAAAATGCTAAAGAACGGTTGGTTTTTTCTTTGTATTATCTTTTACCAGAACTATTGTGTTACATTCTACTACATTTCTTTCACATTCCCCTAAACTTCAAAGTGTTTCCTTTCAAATGGTACCGAGAATATGCATATCCTTGCTTCAGGGCCTGAGCTACAGGCAGTTAGATTTGGGTATGTCATATTAGGTGAAAATGGAAAAAAAGGGGCTAATCTTTTCGTACATATATTAACAATAACACATTTTATAGTGACATCACATATTTACATATATTACCTAAAGTAAACTTAGCCTTTGTTCATAGAAAATAAAACAAATTGGATCTAAAACTTTGTTGAAAAGAAAGTTCCTTCTCTTACATATAAACCATGAGCAACCTAGCCAAACTCCATTACTGACAATGGGGAAAATACCAACCAGTTTTTCACTCGGTTAAAACTCCCTTCAATTGGATTCAAACATCACCAAACTCATGGACTATGTAATTAAGCATGTTACCTCAATAATTTGAGTCATATTGCACTTTTGCACATTACATACCTGAATTATTAGGGTAAAAGTATGAGACGGACACATTTTTAAGAGTAGTCATTCTCCAAGATTGAAGAAGAAATGTAAATCCCTGGGAGGCCTATAAAATGATACAAAGGATGGCTCCATGAAATAACAAACTAAATAAAACATAAAAAATATGACCATATGTAGTAGAGTGATGTTGTTCCCCTAGATTATGCACCAAGTTGCACGCAAGGACAGTTCAAGTAGGCCAGGGCAAGAGGGGATGTTAATAAGTTAATAACAATAATAATAATTCAATGTTTTTTCTTTATTTAATTACAGCAGCATAGTTAATGTTATTTTTCAGTGTACAAACATTTTTTTATATCTATATTGTAAATACACCTAATTGTAAAAGTTTGTATATTTTGGTTTGGTCCATCGCGGGTTATCCGTACTTGCGGACCCTGTTATCGTTCTCTTTTGCCGGACCTTCAGCTAGCAAGGTGCCCGAGAGCTGTGACTGCTCCGAGGGCTAACCTATTGTGTGTTGTCTCTTCGTGTGCAGGACCAATAAACATGATTCAACCATCATAATTCCAGTTGTGGCAGTGTCCTGATTAAAAGTACACAACGCAGAACGAACCACGCTACACATACATATTTGTGTGTCACATATATACATGGCATATGGTTGGGTACCACCTTGACATCTCTGATCTGCTTGCCTCAATAAATGAATGCTAGAACATTGATAGCCAGGATTAGCAATTTGTACCTAGTCTCCTAATAATTACATACAGTGAGGGAAAAAAGTATGTGATCCCCTGCTGATTTTGTACGTTTGCCCACTGACAAAGAAATGATCCATCTATAATTTTAATGGTAGGTTTATTTGAACAGTGAGAGACAGAATAACAACAAAAAAATCCAGAAAAACGCATGTCAAAAATGTTATGAATTGACTTGCATTACCATTTTACCATTAAAATTATAGACTGATCATTTCTTTGTCAGTGGGCAAACGTACAAAATCAGCAGGGGATCAAATACATTTTTCCCTCACTGTAATGGTGCAAGTTAGACACATGTTAGCATGTCTTTTTTGTCGGTCCTGTCAATGTTGAGTGATCACACATGCCTCAGCACACATAGAAGGTTACTTTGTCTGCTTGCAAATGTGTGCTAACAGTGGGGATGTTTCATAGTATTTCTGATTATCTTAACTCTCCACCACCAATGAATAAAAAAAATTGGGCAGAAAACCACAGAACCACCACTGCACTCAGATAAAAAGGTGCTATCTACAAACTAAAATGATTATTCCGCTCTCCCCATAGGAGAACCCTTTTGGGTTCCAGGTAGAACCCTTTCTGTGTCAAGGTAGAACCCTTTTGGGCTCCATTCCACAGAGGGTTCTACATGGAACCAAAAAGTGTTCTCCTTCGGTGATAGCCAAAGAACCCTGTTGGAACCCCTTTCTCAAAGAGTTTAGCCTGTTAAGTTTACACCATTTCATTCTGTACTCAAACATCTGCCTGTTATTCAAGATAACACGCAACATAGCACCACTAGGATCTACCTTTGAAGGTTTTCGCCAACCTCTGCTCAGACTTAAATAGCAGTGTTCCAAGAACCTCCACCAGGGGTGACTGTAGTATCCTCAAACGGACAAAAAGGAGACACAAGAGGGCACCCCACACTCATTTTAGATCCCAATGGGTCTATATTTTCATACTGTATGCTCTCACTCTCATCCTTTGCCATCTTCTAATGTATTTTATTGGAACTTCATCCATCCATACACACACACACACACTACTGTAGCATCTTGTTTACATTTCTCACATTTTAGCTTTTTTGGCCTTGGATGGATCATGTTGCAATGGGATGGGCAAAGAGGTATGTATGTACACTGTTTTCAGTGTGGCAGCAAATTATTTGAACAGGAGAAGAGGATCTGGTTGCTTGTGGTAGGAGATTAGTGTGGGTGGTAGGTAGAACAGCTACAGTGACGATGATTAGTTGCTCTGGCTTATCACTTCTTGACTAAAAAAAAGATAGATTTATAAATTAGTTTGACCTTGCCATAGTTCAACAGCTGAAAAGCCTTCATTAACATACTCCCAGAGATAGCAAGACATTCAGTATTCACTGAATGAAGTAGACTACCCATCCCCACTTACAATTTCCTTCATCAATGAAATAAATTATACTATAGCACATTCAATTACATTATTATTGTGGACTATAGGCTACTCCTTTATCTACCTTGTACAATACCGTAATCACTGAATGAAGTAGCGTACTCATCCACATTTACCATTTCATTTATCAATTAGATAAATAATACTAGCACATACAGTTACATTATTGTAGAATAGGCTACTCCTGTATCCACACTATATTAGGATACCGTTATGATTTCATTGTTCTTGACAGGCATGATTTTAAGGTCATCGATCAAAGTTGTATGTCGTACCTCATTCCCTTCTTCAGTGAAAAGTAGTTATGTATCCCACTTCAATTCAGTTTGAGTGTAAATGTGTAGGTCTAGTGACAGTGGTCAAATAAACCCATAGCTCCAGCACACAATGGCATGTAAGGGTAGTGTATTACAATGCAAAATATGTATTTTTCCTATAGCACCACGTGTGTATACTTTCATTTACAATTTAACTCATCCATGAAATAAATAATACTAGCACATCAAATTACGTTATTATTGTGCACTAGTCTACTCCCCTATCAACACTAAATAATATTGCCTACGTGCTTTCGACAATGCGTTACAAACTCAAACCAAATTTGCCTTATCAACACAGTAGGCCTAAATATTTACTAACGATATCACAATTTAAATATAGCCTGCTTACTCCTCAATCGGATCAAGGACATCTTGGTAATTATTTTCATAGTCTCTAAGGCAACTGTCTGGGTTAGACACTCAAATCGAGTCCCGTGCTTGTAAAAAAAAAATGAATGTCTGTGTCGTCTCCGAGCTCTCAAATACCGTGCCGTCTCTCACTTTATGAATGGTCACTGCTATACGGACTCCTTGGGACGTCCCTAACCTGAACCCTAAACTATAACACTAAACTTAACCATTTTACATGTATACTTGATTGAGGTAGGGACATCCCAAGGACTCCGAATAGCACGGGTCCTCTGGGAAAGCCTATGAACTCCTCTATTCGACTGAAAGCCGTGGAGAAAACTCTTATTGGGTGTCTGATGTAGGCTTCTGAGAACTAGTAACATAGTCTGTGATTGGCTAACAATATTTAGATCTGTATACAGAAAGATAAGATAACATACCATGTCATGAGGTGTTGAGGGAAAGACAGATTACCTATAGATTGGACATAATCTTTTCTAGGCAATTAGTGATAACAGAAAATACACCAGCCGTATGCTACACTATAGCTTAAGGTGGCTACTTCGGAATGTTGGCTTCCACGGGAAAAATTGTACGTTTCTAACATTTATGGTTGAGATTTAATTAATATAAATATAAACTATGCACCTTATGGCTTTCATTAACACGCAGGCGTCACGCAGACGTTAGTAAGGCATTGGTATCATGTCATGTCAGTCAGACGTTCAATGGTAAGTGACAGCCACAAAGTGGTACGGTTGCCTAAGCTTAATTCTGGCACATATCACCCCCCATACAGAAGACGTGTATCACATCCCCTTCCCTTCTGACGCCTGCTACGTTAGGCTACCCTCCCCTTAGCAACAGAAGAAAGATGGCGGCGCCCTGTAACTCTAATCATTCTCCCGAGATATCGACGCCGTTAAAGATGCCGAAAACAGAAGTTCCATCACCAGAATCAGAGGATTTGAGTGACAGCAACCAATATCATTCCAATCCCTCCACACCTAATCGATTCTCGCCTCTCAACGTAGGTATGACGATTTCTGGGAGCGCAGGCCGAAGTGGATCGGCCTTTGCCTCAAATAGCTTCACAGCTTGCCGAGGGATGTCGTGGACCCCATCCGAAACAAATGCCCTTATTGCGGTGTGGGGCAATGAAAGACTGACGGAGGCACGAATGCAGCAATTGGAGGTTGCAGGCACCGTTTTTTCTGGAAAGGCCCCTGGTCCCGCAATGTACGAGCGGGTCTCACGAGCCCTAGCAGAGCTCGGCTACGAAAGGACCCCATCCCAATGCAGGGAGAGGATGAAGGTAATGGGGGACAGAGTAAGCATGTTCATCTATCACATAGGTAGTCATCTGTCAGATGCTTGCCACTCTTCTTAGGCAGTAACTTCGTGCTCTGTTCAATCATGTAATGTTAACCAGGGATGTTGTCAGTGTTACAGTAGCTTCCTAGCTTATGCCCATTGACTAAGTAACGTGAGCTAGCTAGCAAGCTAGCTAGTAATATGTAGCTTGCTAATGTAACGATTCAACCCGTAGGTACGTTTTAAAACAGTCAGTAAATTGTCAAGCTAGCACGTAGTTGATTTTAGCAACGCTGGTGTATTTACATACACTAACGTCACTTTCAGTTGTATTGGGTTGCACAACAGTCCGTGGGAAGCCTTACTGTGCCTGTGTTGTGGGCAGGATGGTTGGTCCTTATGACGGGCGAATTTGTGACAAAATATGTAATAGATCTTATTATTAAACAGACTTTCCAAACGTGGGTCTGTTGTAGACAGTGCAGGACTTTTGTTTTGACATCAGGTAAGCAGACAGGAAGTGTGCCTGCAACAGACTAGAGGCAACGATTTTTATAACTAACCCAAGATAGACCAGAGCCTGTCGTTTCCAAGGGGAGAAAATGAATCATAGTGAGCAGAGCCAAGCACGAGCTAGGGAGGTCCTATTGGCACATTCTAGCATTTATTTATTTGCATATTTCTGTTAGGGAACGCCCTTGCACTACTTCTAAACAATTTTTGGGGGAGAAACTTTGGCAAAGGGTAAATTCTACAAAACACAGTCCACTCCTTTTGTTACAGATTTTAGTTTTGGACACAGAAAACTGTATGGAGATCAAATGGTTCATCGATGAGAAAATTAGCAGAATGTTGGCCAAAATCAATCTCGCTCCATCTTCTCCCACTGCCGGCCACTGGGCTTCCTCTCTTCACTTTGTAGTGAGTGGAAACGCCAACCGGATGCTTCACATTTATACATCCGGTGAAATATCTGTCTCATTGTTCAATCTGTGCTAAAGGTCTTCTCAGGTCCAAAAAGACCTGAACCCGAAAGGACCCGAGGACTATCTGACCTGGACCCGATCATAAACAGACCCAAGTACAATCAGCCCTGAACCCGAATGGACCCTACGACAACCAGACCTAGACTCGACCCATACCCTAACGGGTTCGACCCAAGTGACAACTTTTTTTATCAGCGAACTTGCTCTTCTGGTTAAAGAATATGTTGGCTAGTCCTTAAATCAGTCAATAAATTCACCTTATTAGCGTAAAATAAATATGCTATAGGTTATGCAGAGCCGCGGTCGGGTCCACTCGGATCTATCAAGGGAAAAGTTCGAATTTTGGACTCGCTCAGGTCCCGGGTCGAGCCTCGGGTATTCAGGATTGGGTGGACCTGTGAAGACCTCTACAACAGACCCACGTTTGGAAAGTCTGTTTAAGTGATAATGCCCTCGAAGCCGATGTTTGGAGGATATATTGGCACGCGTTTTGTTCAGCCTGAGACAAAGTCGAAACACCAGCTTCGAGGGCATTATCACTTTCATATAACAACATGTTCAAATAATGATTGACATATTTTCATAAACTTTTTATTTTGATGAATTTATACATACTATTTCATCCTTCCACGAGATATAGTCCCAACACAAATCTAGGGTTTCTTTTGATACCGGCTGGTCATTCATTTCAGTCTTTTTGTTTCATATCTATGGACGCAACCCTACGGAGGTCCAGAGAGGACATATGAATTAAAAAAGTATTCCCTTGTTATGTCAATCACAACTTATTTATCTCATGATCACTACATAACAAAAGTTGTTTTGTCGAGATCGTAAGATCATTTTCTCGTGATCACGGCATAATAAAAATAAGAGTTATATATAGGAGAGACACCAAAAATACTATTCACACACTTCATATATACAGTACCAGTTAAAGGTTTGGACACACCTACTCATTACAGGGCTTTTCTTTATTTTTACTATTTTCTACATTGTAGAATATTCGTGAAGACATCAAAACTATGAAATAACACATGGAATCATGTAGTAACCAAAAAAGTGTTAAACAAATTCTTCAAAGTAGCCATCCTTTATCTTGATGATAGCTTTACACACTCTTGGCATTCTCTCAAACAGCTTCATGAGGTAGTCACCTGAAATGCATTTCAATTACCAGGTTTGCCTTGTCAAAAGATAATTTGTGGAATTTTTTTCCTTAATATGTCTGTGTTGTGACAAGGTAGGGGTGGTATACAGAAGATAGCTCTATTTGGTAAAAGTCCATATTATGGTAAGAACAGCTCAAATAAGCAAAGAGAAAAGACAGTCCATCATTACTTTAAGACATGAAGGTCAGTCAATCCAGAAAATTAAGAACTTTGAAAGTTTCTTCAAGTGCAGTCGCAAAAACCATCAAGCGCTATGATGAAACTGGCTCTCATGAGAGCCACCACAGGACAGGAAGACCCAGAGTTACCTCTGCGGCAGAGGATACGTTCATTAGAGTTACCAGCCTCAGAAATTGTAGCCCAAGCAAATGCTTCACAGAGTTCAAGTAACAGACACATCTCAACATCAACTATTCAGAGGAGACTGCATGAATCAGGCTTTCATGATCGAATTGCTGCAAAGAAACCATTACTAAAGGACACCAATAAGAAGAAGAGACTTGTTTGAGCCAAAAAAAAACACAAGCAATGGACATTATATCGGTGGAAATCTGTTCTTTGTTCTGATGAGTCCAAATTTGAGGTTTCTGGTTCCAACCGCTGTGTCTTTGTTAGATGCAGAGTAGGTGAACGGATCTCTGCGTGTGTGGTTCCCATGTGAAGCATAGAGGAGAAGGTGTGATGGTGTGGGGGTGCTTTGCTGGTGACACTGTCAGTGATTTATTTAGAATTCAAGGCACACTAAAACAACATGGCTACCACAGCATTTTGCAGCGATACACCATCCCATCTGGTTTGCGCTTAGTGGGGCTATCTTTTGTTTTTCAACATGACAATGACCCAACACACCTCCAGGCTGTGTAAGGGCTATTTGACAAATAAGGAGAGTGATGGAGTGCTGCATCAGATGACCTGACCTCCACAATCACCCGATCTCAACCCAATTGAGATGGTTTGGGATGAGTTGGATCGCAGAGTGAAGGAAAAGTAGCGAACAAGTGCTCAGCATATGTGGGAACTCCTTCAAGACTGTTGGAAAAGCATTCCAGGTGAAGCTGGTTGAGAGAATGCCAAGCGTGTGCAAAGCTGTCATCAAGGCAAAGGGTGGCTACTTTGAATAATCTAAAATATGAAATCTATTTTGATTTGTTTAACAATTTTTTGGTTACTACATGATTCCATATGTGTTATTTCATAATTTCAATGTCTTCACTATTATTCTACAATGTAGAAAATAGTACAAATAAAGAAAAACTCGGTTTTGTCCAAACTTTTGACTGGTACTGTACATATTTATATTCTTATGTACAGTTAAATTAGATCTTTAGAAAGAGGAGAGGCGCTGTGATAGAATGTTTTATTTAATCTGTTTTTAAAGCTAAACTTGCTTTTTGCTACGAGTAACCTCTGGTGGCAGAGCATTCCACGATGTCATGTACAGTGGGGGAAAAATGTATTTGATCCCCTGCTGATTTTGTACGTTTGCCCACTGATAAAGAAAGGATCAGTCTATAATTTTAATGGTAGGTTTATTTGAACAGTGAGAGACAGAATAACAACAAAAATATCCAGAAAAACGCATGTCAAAAATGTTATAAATTGATTTGCATTTTAATGAGGGAAATAAGTATTTGACCCCCTCTCAATCAGAAAGATTTCTGGCTCCCAGGTGTCTTTTATACAGGTAACGAGCTGAGATTAGGAGCACACTCTTAAAGGGAGTGCTCCTAACCGCAGCTTGCTACCTGTAAAAAAGACACCTGTCCACAGAAGCAATCAATCAATCAGATTCCAAACTCTCCACCATGGCCAAGACCAAAGAGCTCTCCAAGGATGTCAAGGACAAGATTGTAGACCTACACAAGGCTGGAATGGGCTACAAGACCATCGCCAAGCAGCTTGGTGAGAAGGTGACAACATTTGGTGCGATTATTCGCAAATGGAAGAAACACAAAAGAACTGTCAATCTCCCTCGGCCTGGGGCTCCGTGCAAGATCTCACCTCGTGGGGTTGCAATGATCATGAGAACGGTGAGGAATCAGCCCAGAACTACACAGGAGGATCTTGTCAATGATCTCAAGGCAGCTGGGACCATAGTCACCAAGAAAACAATTGGTAACACACTACGCCGTGAAGGACTGAAATCCTGCAGCGCCCGCAAGGTCCCCCTGCTCAAGAATACATATACATGCCCGTTTGAAGTTTGCCAATGAACATCTGAATGATTCAGAGGACAACTGGGTGAAAGTGTTGTGGTCAGATGAGACCAAAATGGAGCTCTTTGGCATCAACTCAACTCGCTGTGTTTGGAGGAGGAGGAATACTGCCTATGACCCCAAGAACACCATCTCCACCATCAAACATGGAGGTGGAAACATTATGCTTTGGGGGTGTTTTTCTGCTAAGGGGACAGGACAACTTCACTGCATCAAAGGGACGATGGACGGGGCCATGTACCGTCAAATCTCGGGTGAGAACATCCTTCCCTCAGCCAGGGCATTGAAAATAGGTCGTGGATGGGTATTCCAGCATGACAATGACCCAAAACACACGGCCAAGGCAACAAAGGAGTGGCTCAAGACGAAGCACATTAAGGTCCTGGAGTGGCCTAGCCAGTCTCCGGACCTTAATCCCATAGAAAATCTGTGGAGGGAGCTGAAGGTTCGAGTTGCCAAACGTCAGCCTCGAAACCTTAATGACTTGGAGAAGATCTGCAAAGAGGAGTGGGACAAAACCCCTCCTGAGATGTGTGCAAACCTGGTGGCCAACTACAAGAAACGTCTGACCTCTGTGATTACCAACAAGGGTTTTGCCACCAAGTACTAAGCCATGTTTTGCAGAGGGGTCAAATACTTATTTCCCTCATTAAAATGCAAATCATTTTATAACATTTTTGACATGCGTTTTTCTGGATTTTTTTGTTGTTATTCTGTCTCTCACTGTTCAAATAAACCCACCATTAAAATTATAGACTGATCATTTCTGTGGGCAAACGTACAAAATCAGCAATGGATCAAATACTTTTTTCCCCCACTTTATATAAATGAGCAATGCGTTAAATCTATTTTTGATTTGGATACAGTGAAGAAACCAATAGTGGCATGTCTGGTGGTGGATGTACAGTGCATTCGGAAAGTATTCAGACCCCTTCACGTTTTTTTTGTGTTTTTTTTACATTATAGCCTTTTTCTAAAATGTATTAAATTAATTGTTTTCATCACTCTACACACAATACCCCATAATGACAAATCGAAAACAGGTTTGTAGCAATTTTTGCAAAAAAAATAAAAGTAACTGATATCACATGTCATTTTATTAGTCACATGCACTGAATACAACAGGTGTCGACCTTACAGTGAAATGCTGCAAATAGCCATTTGACTAGCAGTATATCCTTCGCGTCGGGCTCGTCAGAGTCGTGAAAGGAAAAAAAGGATTATGTTAGTCCGTGGTGAGTAGTCGCAGTCCTGATGTCTAGAAGTTATTTTCGGTAATAAGAGACGGTAGCGGCAACATTATGTACAAAATAAGTAAAAAAATAAGTTATAACGGAACAAAAGAACACAATCGGCTGGGGGCATGGAAAACGTCTGCCTTCCTCCCCGGCGCCATCTTACAATAATCCATCATAACTTATTTACATGAGACTCAATTTAACTGAGGTGCGTCCTGTTTCCATTGAAAATCCTTGATGTTTCTACAGCTTGGCTGTAGTCCACCTGTGGATAAATGCAATTTGTTGAACGTGATTTGGAAAGGTACACACCTGTCTATATAAGGTCCTACAGTTGACAGTGCATGTCAGCTAAAACCAAGCCATGAGGTCGAAGTAATTGTCTGTAGTGCTCCGAGACAGGATTGTGTCGAGGCACAGATCTGGGGAAGGGTACCAAAACATTTCTGCAGCATTGAAGGTACCCAAGAACACAATGGCCTCCATCATTCTTAAGTGGAAGAAGTTTGGAACCACCAAGTCTCTTCCTGAAGTTGGCCGCCCAGCCAAACTGAGCAATCGGGGGAGAAGGGCCTTGGTCAGGGAGGTGACCAGTGACCAAGAACCCTGCCTTTGGTACTTTGGCTTTCCTTATTATTGCCACAATATTATGGTCACGACAGCCAATGGGAACTGATATTGCTTTGGAGCAAAGCTCTGCAAGCATTGGTGAAGATATGATCAATACAAGTGGATGTCACAGATCCAACACTATTGGTATACACTCTAGTTGGCTGAGTGATAACCTGGGTCATGTTACAGGCATTAGTCACAATAAGAAGCTTCCTCTTGAGAGGACAATTATATGATACCCAGTCGATGTTGTTGGATTGTGCAGTGAGATGGAACAGTAAATAGACATTTCAACATCATAGCCTTGTGGAATAGACACCAGGTAGAACGCGGTTTAATCCAATCAGCATCCAGGATTTGGCCCGCCTGTTGTATATTTAATACCATCCTTTAGATATTTTTTGTCTGTTTCTTCCCGTCATAATGAGCAACCTTCCTGCCCATCGGCACAGTAAGTTGAAATGGAACTTCTGGCTTCCCATGGGCTGTTTTTGTGCAACCCAATACAATTGAAAGCAACGCTAGTGTATGTAAATACACCCACATTGCTAAAAGCACCTAGATAGCTAGCAGGTAAGCTGACTGGAAGTTTGCATAAGGGTGCTGAATTTTGCATCTAGTGCAATTGTAGAGAATAAAATATCCTCAGCTATTTACATTTCAAAGCAAATCATTTCTGTAAATGTATGTAGCCATTCATTCATCGTGATCCCAGTCCTTTTGTGGGTGACTATGCCGTCTCTGGTGTATTTGTGGCATTGGATAGGCCTATAGCTAGTTTAATAGCTAACACTAACTTCAAGATCTTCCTCTGACGTTCACACACCCATTATGACCCGCAGACGCTGCGCCGGTGCTATAGCAGAGTGAAGGAGCATGGCGTCGGCAAGAGGAAGAGTAGCTACTCCATCGAGCAGCTGGAAAAGGTGTTTGGCCAGGGAGGCTGGGACTCCCAGACGTGTGCCCCCGTCCTCATCAACAGTAGTGGCCTGTACCAGGAGATGGAGTCTGACGGCAGCACCATGGAGGACTTCTCCCAAGAAGACTGGTGCAACCAGGTGCTGGCCTCTGCCTTCCAGGAGGGAGAGATGGAAACTGGTGAGTGGTGGTGATGATGATTCTGGTGATGACAAAAGCAGGCAATAGGGAAGGGGTCAGCAGACTTATGTTTTTGTTAAAGTTGTAGGTAGACTATCCAGGGAACTGGTAGTTCTTATTAGGGGTAGCTATGTGAGTGTGAAACGTTTGGAAGCACTGCCTGCATTGTTGGTTAAGGGCTTGTAAGTAAGCATTTCACTGTAAGGCCGAGCGTTCAGACTACACCTGTTGTGTTCGGCGCATGTGACAAATAAAATTTCATTTGATTTAGTATGCAGGCTCTTCCTTCACTCTGTCAAAATGAATACTGTAGGAGTAATGAGCATATATGCCTGTCAGGGTAGCGTTTGATGTGTTATTTTGATGATAAAAAATACTGTTCCTTTATTTCTTCAGAGGAAACACAGCCGCCAAAGAATGCCAGTGTCCTGCAGCTTCGACCTGAGCCCTCGGAGCAAGTCCAGTATGTGTTTTTGCCATAGAATTAATGATACCTGATAACAGTACATGTAACATGGATACAAGGTCAAAATAAATGCTTTTTACTGCCAAGATGTTATTGAAAACAAATCACTGACAGAGACTTTGTCACTGCATTATTCAACCTCCAGTCTTCATAAAAATGTATAATCTGTTCTCATTACCAACCCTCCACTGGTTCCAACCTCATCTTGACCGTTCATGTATTTCTGTCCCTCTCAGGAAACAGGAAGTGATGCAGAATGTGGTGCGCATCCTGGAGTCGGTACAGGTGAAGTGGGAGCACTTCCAGACGTGGACCGACTTCTCCAGATTGCACCTCTCCAACAAGCTAGCCATCTTTGGCGTGGGCTACAACACACGCTGGCACGAGGACGTCTGCTACCACTACGCCGAGATCAGCTCCCAGGTACCCCTGGGAAAGCGGCTGCGCGAGTACTTCAATCCGGAGAAGGCAGAGGGCCGTGTCATCATGACCAAAGTGCAGAAGATGAACTGGAAGAACGTTTATTATAAGTTCCTGGACATCACCATTAGTGAGGCGCGCTGCCTGGAGCTGCACATGGAGGTAGACTGGATCCCCATAGCCCAGTCAAGGGTGACTGGCTGCAGCAACGGGGCCTCCCAGTACCTCCTACCCGGGGGAATCCCCAAGACTTATGGCCTTTATGCCATCGGTTACGAGGAGGTGTCAGCGGAGTCAGACTACACAGGGGAGGATGAGGCCTCAGACTCTCCGCTGCAGCACCAAGACTCTGACCAGAGCTTGCCTCTCTCTGGATCGTCGGGCTCTGGCGGGTCTGGGTTCGAGAGTGTGGTGGGCCCGGGGGTGAGAGTGGGGGAGGGGGAGAAGACGGGGGCCAAAGTGACCTACTGCTACCTGGGCATTGCAGAGGAGAGGACCCTACAGCAGTGTCTGTTCCAGCACTTTCAGAGCTCAGGCAAGCACTACAGCCGCAGGCAGCCCTCGGCCGTCACACGCTTCCTCCAGGGGAACTGCAGCGGCACCGGGCAGCAAGCCAGGGAAGAGGACCTCTCCATGGGCCCTGAACGCTCGGCCATTTACATCAAATTTATCGAGGTGGAGCTAGATTTCCTCTCCGCTGGCTCCCTGGTGGAATGTCTAGAAATTGCAGTTGGTTACTCCTTAAAGTACAACAAAGCGACGTTGTAACGCATGTTGTTTCGATTCCCATTGACTGAAGGATTGAAAGAGGGCCAGAGGGACATGCAGTATCTCTTTCCTCCAATTTAAGTGCAGACCTGAGTTCAAATACTATTTGAAATAATTTTGAGTACTTAGTCTGGGCTTGATTGAGCTTACCTGGGACAATGAAAACAATAGAATAGTCGCAAAACTGCAAACCCCACCCATCTGACACTCCAGGCAGGCTAAAGCAAACACCAAAACATATTTGAAAGATTTAAAATAGTGTTTGAACCCTGGTCTGTATAAACGCTATCTTATCAGGGAATGTGAGAGGGAATGGCTAGTGCTGGATGTATTTCCCTACCTCGAGGATATAGCAGTGGATATATATTAAAAGATTGTGTGTGCGCTTGTTTAAAAACTGCCTTTACATTTCTTAGACTTTGGATGTCTATCTTCAGGTCTAAATTGCCACAAAAAGATCCAGGGGTAAAGATCATGTAAGGAATGTGAACCAATTGAAAAGAGGACCTAAAGGGGAAATATGAATGAATATATAAAATATTGAATATCTCTATATAGAAATATATATTTAAGAATATATATTGATGTTGTCAAGCATTCCAGTATTTGCAAACATATGACATTCAAAGAAGTATGTTAATGTTTTGGTGTTTTATTATATATATTTTTTATTATTGGTTAACAGTCTTTGCGTATTATTGTTTCCAGGTCACAGTCTTGTATGTTTACATGTTTAGAAAAAACAATAAACGGGGCACTGACCGTCATTTGCCACTCACCGGTTAGTTTTAGGTTTCAGTGTGCTCATTTGTGGGTTTGGGTGTTTTCTATCTAGTGATGACCTGTATGTAGGTCCTATTCTTATCAACCTTCCTTGCAGAAAAGCCAATGCTTCATGCACCACTTTGGTCACCAGATGGCAGCAAATAACAGGGTGCTGAGAAGCTACAGGCAGAAGGCGAATCCCTGGCCTGCTACATTAGGTTAGTGAATCCCAAACTATGGGGGGTGATAAGTGCCAGAATTAAGCCTCATGAAGCTACTGATACCTCTCACCAAGTCACCTAACGTCTTCCTTGCGCTATAAAATACCAATGAAGACCAGTTTTTTTTCTAAGGCGTCAATCCGCTGACGCGTTCACATGACACGTACACATCATGTAGACGTAGTGTTCACGTCGTGTAACGTGGCACTGACACGTCGTGTCAGTTTGCTTGTAAGTTTATTATGAAAGATCTTTCCATGAATGCCTTAAAAATGTCTACATGTGTTACGTGTCACGTGTTAGTTTAAGTGTCTGTTTAGTTTATTATTAAAAATCTCACCATTACAAATGTCTACGTGTATATGATTTTGAAGAAAAAAAAAAATTCATTGGCAGAGTAATCTAATCAATTTCATTTGTCGATTTAGCTAAAATAGGCATATCAGCTCTAGAAAACTTTAGGCTAGTTGATATCGCAGCCAGCCACCATTACTGTGTAGATATGCCTATTTCTCACATCAATACAGACACAAGGGCTTCTTTGTTGGAGGTAGCCCTATTCAGAAATAAGAGGTAGCCTAGGTCTCTAGTGGCGCATTTAAATGAACTCGGAACTCTGCAATCTCTAACTTCCGACTTCAGTGTATTCAAGACAACTGGGAACTCTGGGGGAAAAAACAAGCTCAGACTGGGATTTTATTTTGTTTTGAACGGTCATCAAACTCGGAATTCCAATTCAGAAACTCTGGCATCTTTCTCTGACCTGAAAATCACTGATGTTATGATTTGACCTCGTTTTTTCCCCGGAGTTCCCAGTTTAACAGTTTAACAGACACAATCACTGTCAATCCTTAGGCTATACATTTCTGTGGAGATGTCTTATGGTTAAAAGCAGGGCTTGAATTGAGGGGATATGTGAGGATATAGGCCTAACCCTTGTAATGGAGACGGGCAAAAAGCATGCTACCCCTTGTTTACTTAGCCTTAGAAAAAAGCAATCTAGGCTATAACAATGATTAACTCCATGATTATTTCCGCATTGTTTACTAGCCTATTGAAGGTCTTGCTCAGCCTCAACATCATAGGAAAATTTGCTTGTTTTATTAAATGCTCCGCAATTTAGAATATTAGTGGTAGGCTATACCAAAAATACCAAAAAGATAAAATCGGTATGGGTCTATGCATAGACTAAAGATCTTAACAGATAAAAATGTTTTTATTCTGGAGAATCCCCTTGAATCAGGCTATTAATTTCAGTGAGGTTGCGTTCTTACACATAACCTTAGCCTAAAAGTAACTGTAAACACCCCAGCATGTTTTGATCACTGAAGCGCTGAAACACAACATAGCTTCAGCGTGTAAATCAGCTAGAAAGATGTGTCGGCATCGAGTAATTGTCTCTGGCCCCCTCCCAGTTAGGGGGAGTGATGAGCTCTCACAACTCAATCGCTGGTTGAAAACTGTTTTCTGCCCCTCCCAAAAGATAGAATTTGTAGATAATTGGCCCTCTTTCTGGGACTCACCCACAAACAGGACCAAGCCTGGCCTGTTGAGGAGTGACGGACTCCATCCTAGCTGGAGGGGTGCTCTCATCTTATCTACAAACATAGACAGGGCTCTAACTCCTCTAGCTCCACAATGAAATAGGGTGCAGGCCAGGTAGCAGGCTGTTAGCCAGCCTGCCAGCTTAGTGGAGTCTGCCACTAGCACAGTCAGTGTAGTCAGCTCAGCTATCCCCATTGAGACCATGTCTGTGCATCGACCTAGGTTGGGCAAAATTAAAGACATAGATGACATAGATGTTACATAGAATTTATCCTGTGAAACATGTTTTGGAAAGATTCAAGCTGAATATTAAATATAACTGTGATTTCTGTGGAATGGAGGAGACCATTTTGCATTTGTTTTTTGCCTGTATTTATAGTAGAATGTTTTGGATTGACATACAGAATTTTGTTACAAAACAAATAGGACCGGTTGTACTATTTAATGGTTTTGATATAATGATTTATTAAAAAAATTCAGACATAGATAAAGATGTAGTATATTTAATTCAATTGCTAATAATACTAGGTAATTCACATATGCAAATGGTCTAATTCAAAACCTAACTTTTTTCACTTTATAAATGAGTTTAAACAATATGGCACCACTTTAACTAAAATGAAAAACAAATAGGCAATTAAAACTTGTTGTATTATTAATGAATATGATTTGTTTGTTTAGGATTCCTGGCAATGTAAATAGTTTGTTTGTCTGCTTGTTTGCATGTGACTATTCCTCTTTTGTTTGTTGATATTTGTTAATAAAAAATAAATTTTAAAAAGATTTATAAATTAGTTTGACCTTGCCATAGTTCAACAGCTGGAAAGCCTTCATTAACATACTCCCAGAAATAGCAAGACATTCAGTGTTCACTGAATGAAGTAGACTACCCATCCCCACTTACAATTTCCTTCATCAATGAAAATTATTCAAAAAATTACATTATTATTGTAGACTATAGGCTACTCCTTTATCTACCTTGTACAATACTGTAATCATTGAATGAAGTAGCGTACTCGTCCACATTTACCATTTAATTTATCAATTAGATAAATAATACTAGCACATACAGTTACATTATTGTAGAATAGGCTACTCCTGTATCCACACTATATTAGGATACCGTTATGATTTCATTGTTCTTGACAGGCATGATTGTAAGGTCTTCAATCAAAGTTGTATGTCGTACCTCATTCCCTTCTTCAGTGAAAAGTAGTTATGCATCCCCCATTCAATTCCATTTTAGTGTGTAGGCTTAGTAACGGTGGAAAAATAAACCCATAGCTCAAGTTCACAATTACAATGTAAAATATGTATATATCCTACAGCACCGCATGTGTATATTTTCATTTGCAATTTAATTCATCCATGAAATAAATAATACTAGCACATCAAATTACGTTATTATTGTAGACTAGCCTACTCCTCTATCGCCACAGTAAATAATATTGCCTACGTGCTTTCGACAATACGTTATCAACTCAATTATTTTCAAATAAACCAAATTTGCCTTATCAACACAGTAGGCCAAAATATTTCTTAACGATATCACAACTTAAATATAGCCTACTTACTCCGCAATCAGATCAAGGACATCTTGGTAGTTCTTTTCATCCTCTCCAATTAAATTATCTGGGGCAGACACTCTTGAAAATCGCATCTGCCGCTTAAAAAACAAAAAACGAATGAATGTCTGGGTCGCCGCCGAGCTCTCAAATACCGTGCCAGTCTCTCACTCTATGAACGGTCACTGCTATCTGGATTCCTTGGGACGTCTCTACCCTCAACCCTACACACTAAACTATAACACTAAACTTAAACCATTTTACATTTATACTTAATTGAGGTAGGGACATCCCAAGGATCCCGAATAGCAAGGACCCTCTGGGAAAGCCAGTTAAGTTTTCTCTTTGACTGAAAGCTATGAAGACAACTCTTATTGGTTGTCTGATGTAGGCTACTGGGAACTGGTAACAACACAGTCTGTGATTGACTAACTATATATTTGTCACATGCGTTGAATACAACAGTGAAATTACAGTGAAATGCTTACAAGCCCTTAACCAACATCGCAGTTTGAAAAAAAATACCTAAGAATAAGCAAAGAAATAAAAGTAACAAATAATTAAAGAGCAGCAGTAAAATAACAATAGCGAGGCTATATACAGGTGGTACCGGTACAGAGTCAATGTGCGGGGGCACCGGTTAATCGAGGTAATTGAAGTAATATGTACACGTAGGTAGAGTTATTAAAGTGACTTTGCTTAGATAGTAACAGAGAGTAGCATCAGCGTAAAAGGGTGGAGAGGGGGGGCAATGCAAGTAGTCTGTGTAGCCATTTGATTAGATGTTTAGGAGTCTTATGGCTTGAGGGTAGAAGCTGTTGAGAAGCCTCTTGGTCCTAGACTTGGCGCTCCGGTACCACTTGCCGTTTCGTAGCAGAGAGAACAGTCTATGACTAGGGTGGCTGGAGTTATTGACAATTTTTAGGGCCTTCCTCTGACACGGCCTGGTATAGAGGTCTTGGATGGCAGGAAGCTTGGCCCCAGTGATGTACTGGGCCGTACGCACTACCCTCTGAAGTGCCTTGCGGTCCGAGGCCGAGCAGTTGCCATACCAGGCATTGACGCAACCAGTCAGGATGTTCTCGATGGTGCAGCTGTAGAACCTTTTGAGGATCTGAGGACCCATGCCAAATCTTTTCAGTCTCCTGAGGGGGAATAGGTTTTGTCGTGCCCTCTTCACGACTGTCTTGGTGTGCTTGGACCATGTTAGTTTGTTGGTGATGTCGACACCAAGGAACTTGAAACTCTCAACCTGCTCCACTACAGCCCTGTCGATGAAAATGGGGGCATGCTCGGTCCTCCTTTTCCTGTAGTCCACAATCATCTCCTTTCTTTTGATCACATTTGAGGAAGAGGTTGTTGTCCTGGCACCACACGGCCAGGTCTCTGACCTCCCTATAGGTTGTCTTGTCATTGTCGGTGATCAGGTCTACCACTGTTGTGTCATCAGCAAACTTAATGATGGTGTTGGAGTTGTGCCTGGCCGTGCAGTCATAAATGAACAGGGAGTACAGCAGGGGACTGAACATGCACTCCTGAGGGGCCCCCATGTTGAGGATTAGCGTGGCGGATGTGTTGTTACCTACCCTTACTACCTGGGGGCGACATATCATGAAGTCCAGGATCCAGTTGCAGAGGGAGGTGTTTAGTCCCAGGGTCCTTAGCTTAGTGATGAGCTTTGAGGGCACTATGGTGTTGAACGCTGAGCCAATGAATAGCATTCTCACATAGGTGTTCCTTTTGTCCAGGTGGGAAAGGGCAGTGTGGAGTGCAATAGAGATTGCATCATCTGTGGATCTGTTGGGGTTGTATGCAAATTGGAGTGGGTCTAGGGTTTCTGGGATAATGGTGGTGTTGTGAGCCATGATCAGCCTTTCAAAGCACTTCATGGCTACAGACATGAGTGCTACTGGTCGGTAGTCATGTTATCTTAGTGTTCTTGGGCACAGGGACTATGGTGGTCTGCTTGAAACATGTTTGTTTTACAGACTCGGAAAGGAAGAGGTTGAAAATGTCAGTGAAAACACTTGCCAGTTGGTCAACGGATGCTCGCAGTACACGTCCTGGTAATCCGTCTGGCCCTGAGGCCTTGTGAATGTTGACCTGTTTAAAGATCTTACATCGGCTGCGGAGAGAGTGATCACACAGTCGTCCGGAACAGCTGATGCTCTCATTCATGTTTCAGTGTTTGTAACGCCCTGGCCATAGAGAGGGGTTTTTTGTTCTTTATTTTGGTTAGGCCAGGGTGTTACATTGGGTGGGCGTTCTATGTTCCTTTTTCTATGTTTTGGTATTTCTTTGTTTTGGGCCGTGTGTGTGGCTCCCAATCAGGCACAGCTGAAGCTCGTTGCTGCTGATTGGGAGTCACACATAAGGAGCATGTTTTTCCTTTGGGTTTTGTGGGTAATTGTTTCTGTTTGAGTATTTGCCTAACAGGACTGTTTGCTGTCGTTTTGTTCATTTTATAGTGTTCTCTTGTTTGTTTAGAATTAAAATTCTAATGATGAGCACATCCTCTGCTGCACCTTGGTTCCCTCTTACAGACAGCCGTGACAGAATTACCCACCAACAACGGACCAAGCAGCAGAGGAAGGAGCAGCACAAGGAGAGGCACCAGGAGAAAAGCTATCTGGAGTCATGGACTTGGGAGGAAATCCTGGATGGGAAAGGACCATGGGCTCAAGCTGGGGAGTATCGCCGCCCGCAGTGGGAGATCGAGGCGGCGAGAGCTGAGAGGCGCTGGTACGAGGCGAGGGAGCTCAACGGACACGGGAGGCAGCCCCACAATTTTTTTTGGGGGGGGCACACGGGGAGATTGGCAGAGTCAGGTGGTAGACCTAAGCCAACTCCCCGTGCTTACCGGAAGCAGCGTGGTACTGGTAGGACACCGTGTTATGCTGTGGAGCGCACGGTGTCCCCAGTGCGCGTTCAAAGCCCGGTGCGCTACATACCAGCCCCCCGCAAGTGCCATGCGAGTGCAGGCATCGAGCCAGGGCGGATGGTGCCAGCTCAGCGCGTCTGGTCTCCAGTGCGCCTCCTCGGTCCAGGTTATCCTGCGCCGGCGTTGCGCACTGTGTCTCCAGAGCGCTGGGAGGGTCCAGTTCGCCCAATGCCTGCTCTCCGCCTGTGCCGGGCCAAAGTGGGCTTTCAGCCTGGAGTGTGGGTAAAGAGTGTCCGTACCAGAACTCCAGTGCTCCCCCACAGCCCGGTTTATCCTGTGCCTCCTCCTCGGACCAGGCCTCCAGTGGGTCTCCCCATCCTGGTCCATCCTGTGCCACCTCCCAGGACCAGGCCTCCAGTGGGTCTCCCCATCCTGGTCCATCCTGTGCCACCTCCCAGGACTAGGCCTCCAGTGGGTCTCCCCATCCTGGTCCATCCTGTGCCACCTCCCAGGACTAGGCCTCCAGTGGGTCTCCCCATCCTGGTCTGTCCTGTGCCACCTCCCAGGACTAGGCCTCCAGTGGGTCTCAACTGTCCTGAACTGCCAGAGTGGCCAGGGACGCCCGCCAGCCCGGTGAGTCCTGTGCCTACGCCTAGGGCCAGGCCTCTGTCATGTCTCCCCAGCCTGGTGAATCCTGGGTCAGTGCCGTCAGAGCAGCCAGGGTCGCCCGCCAGCCGGGCGCAACCATCGCCGCCCGCCAGCCGGGCGCAGCCAGGGTCGCCCGCCAGCCGGGCGCAACCATCGCCGGCCGCCAGCCGGGCGCAACAAGGGTCGGCCGCCAGCCGGGCGCAACAAGGGTCGCCCGCCAGCCGGGCGCAACCATCGCCGGCCGCCAGCCGGGCGCAACAAGGGTCGCCCGCCAGCCGGGCGCAACCATCGCCGCCCGCCAGCCGGGCGCAGTCAGCGTCGCCCACCAGACCTTCGGCGCGGCCAGGTGCGCCACCTAAGAGGGCGACGTCAAGGGTGGAGCAGAGGCCACGTCCCGCACCTGAGCCGCCGCCGTAAGAAGGCCCACCCGGACCCTCCCCTTCAGAGTCAGGTTTTGCGGCCGGAGTCCGCACCTTTGGGGGGGGGTACTGTAACGCCCTGGCCATAGAGAGGGGTTTTTTGTTCTTTATTTTGGTTAGGCCAGGGTGTTACATTGGGTGGGCGTTCTATGTTCCTTTTTCTATGTTTTGGTATTTCTTTGTTTTGGGCCGTGTGTGTGGCTCCCAATCAGGCACAGCTGAAGCTCGTTGCTGCTGATTGGGAGTCACACATAAGGAGCATGTTTTTCCTTTGGGTTTTGTGGGTAATTGTTTCTGTTTGAGTATTTGCCTAACAGGACTGTTTGCTGTCGTTTTGTTCATTTTATAGTGTTCTCTTGTTTGTTTAGAATTAAAATTCTAATGATGAGCACATCCTCTGCTGCACCTTGGTTCCCTCTTACAGACAGCCGTGACAGTGTTACTGTCCTCGAAGCGAGCATAGAAGTTATTTTGCTCGTCTGGTAGGCTCGTGTCACTGGGCAGCTCTCGGCTGTGCTTCCCTTTATAGTCTGTAATAGTTTGCAAGCCCTGCCACATCCGACAAGCATCGGATTCGGTGTAATACGATTCGTTCTTAGTCCTGTATTGATGCTTTGCCTATTTGATGGTTCATCGGAGGGCATAGAGTAATTTCTTAAAAGCTTCCGGTTTAGAGTCCTGCTCCTTGAAAGCGGAAGCTCTACCCTTTAGCTCAGTGAGAATGTTGCCTGTAATCCATGGCTTCTGGTTGGAGTATGTACGTACAGTCACTGTGGTGACGACATCATCAATGCACTTATTGATGAAGCCAGTGACAGGTGGTGTACTCAATGCCTTCGGAAGAATCCCGGAACAGATTCCAGTCTGTGCTATCAAAACAGTCCTGTAGCTTAGCATCTGCTTCATCTGACCACTGTTTTATTGACCGAGTCACAGGTGCTTCCTGCTTTAATTTGTGCTTACCAGCAGGAATCAGAAGGATAGAATTATGGTCAGATTTGCAAAATGGAGGGTGAGTGAGAGCTTTGTATGTGTCTCTGCGTGTGGAGTAAAGGTGGTCTAGAGTTTTTTCCTTCTGGTTGCACATTTAACATGCTGGTATAAATTTGGTAAAACGGATTTAAGTTTCCCTGCATTAAAGTTCCCGACCACTAGGAGTGCTGCCTCTAGATTAATGTTTTCCTGTTTGCTTATGGCGGTATACAGCTCATTGAGTGCAGTGTTAGTGCCAGCATCGGTCTGTGGTGGTATGTAGACAGCTAAGAAAAATACAGATGAAAACTCTCTTGGTAGATAGTGTGGTCTAGGGCTCCGGGCAGCCGAGCGGGGCTCCGGGCAGCCGAGCGGAAATGGAGGAAAACTCGCCTCCCTGCGGACCTGGCATCCTTTCACGCCCTCCTCTCTACATTTTCCTCTTCTGTCTCTGCTGCTAAAGCCACTTTCTACCACTCTAAATTCCAAGCATCTGCCTCTAACCCTAGGAAGCTCTTTGCTACCTTCTCCTCCCTCCTGAATCCTCCTCCCCCTCCCCCCCCCCCCCCCCCTCCTCTCTCTCTACGGATGACTTCGTCAACCATTTTCAAAAGAAGGCTGATGACATCCGATCCTCGTTTGCTAAGCCAAACGACACCGCTGGTCCTGCTCACACTGCCCTACCCTGTGCTTTGACCTCTTTCTCCCCTCTCTCTCCAGATGAAATCTCGCGTCTCGTGACGGCCGGCCGCCCAACAACCTGCCCACTTGACCCTATCCCCTCCTCTCTTCTCCAGACCATTTCCGGAGACCTTCTCCCCTACCTCACCTCGCTCATCAACTCATCCTTGACCGCTGGCTATGTCCCTTCCGTCTTCAAGAGAGCGAGAGTTGCACCCCTTCTGAAAAAACCTACACTCGATCCCCCCGACATCAACAACTACAGGCCAGTATCCCTTCTTTCTTTTCTCTCCAAAACTCTTGAACGTGCCGTCCTTAGCCAGCTCTCCTGCTATCTCTCTCAGAATTACCTTCTTGATCCTAATCAGTCAGGTTTCAAGACTGGGCATTCAACTGAGACTGCTCTTCTCTGTGTCACGGAGGCTCTCCGCACTGCTAAAGCTAACTCTCTCTCCTCTGCGCTCATCCTTCTAGACCTATCTGCTGCCTTTGATACCGTGAACCATCAGATCCTCCTCTCCACCCTCTCCGAGCTGGGCATCTCCGGCGCGGCCCACGCTTGGATTGCGTCCTACCTGACAGGTCGCTCCTACCAGGTGGCGTGGCGAGAATCTGTCTCCGCACCACGTGCTCTCACCACTGGTGTCCCCCAGGGCTCTGTTCTAGGCCCTCTCCTATTCTCACTATACACCAAGTCACTTGGCTCGGTCATATCCTCACATGGTCTCTCCTATCATTGCTCCGCAGACGACCCCCAATTAATATTCTCCTTTCCCCCTTCTGATAACCAGGTGTCGAATCGCATCTCTGCATGTCTGGCAGACATATCAGTGTGGATGACGGCTCACCACCTCAAGCTGAACCTCGGCAAGACGGAGCTGCTCCTCCTCCCAGGGAAGGACTGCCCGTTCCATGATCTCGCCATCACGGTTGACAACTCCCTTGTGTCCTCCTCCCAGAGTGCTAAGAACCTTGGCGTGACCCTGGACAACACCCTGTCGTTCTCCACTAACATCAAGGCGGTGACCCGATCCTGTAGGTTCATGCTCTACAACATTCGCAGAGTACGACCCTGCCTCACACAGGAAGCGGCGCAGGTCCTAGTCCAGGCACTTGTCATCTCCCGCCTGGATTACTGCAACTCGCTGTTGGCTGGGCTCCCTGCCTGTGCCATTAAACCCCTACAACTCATCCAGAACGCCGCAGCCCGTCTGGTGTTCAACCTTCCCAAGTTCTCTCACGTCACCCCGCTCCTCCGCTCTCTCCACTGGCTTCCAGTTGAAGCTCGCATCCGCTACAAGTCCATGGTGCTTGCCTACGGAGCTGTGAGGGGAACGGCACCTCCGTACCTTCAGGCTCTGATCAGGCCCTACACCCAAACAAGGGCACTGCGTTCATCCACCTCTGGCCTGCTCGCCTCCCTACCTCTGAGGAAGCACAGCTCCCGCTCAGCCCAGTCAAAACTGTTCGCTGCTCTGGCACCCCAATGGTGGAACAAGCTCCCTCACGACGCCAGGACAGCGGAGTCAATCACCACCTTCCGGAGACACCTGAAACCCCACCTCTTTAAGGAATACCTGGGATAGGATAAAGTATCCTTCTACCCCCCCCCCCCAAAAAAAGATTTAGATGCACTATTGTAAAGTGGTTATTCCACTGGATATCTTAAGGTGAATGCACCAATTTGTAAGTCGCTCTGGATAAGAGCGTCTGCTAAATGACTTAAATGTAAATGTAAATGTAAATGTCTATAGCTTATCATGAGATACTCTACCTCAGGCGAGCAAAACCTCAAGACTTCCTTAGATATCATGCACCAGCTGTTGTTTGCAAATATATATAGACCGCCACCCCTTGTCTTACCAGAGGCTGCTGTTCTATCCTGCCGATACAGTGTATAACCCACCAGTTATATGTTATTCATGTCGTCGTTCAGCCACGACTTGGTATAACATAAGATATTACAGTTTTTAATGTCCCGTTGGGAGTTTAATCTTGCTCGTAGGTCATCAATTTTATTTTCCAATGATTGCACATTGGCCAATAGAACGGATGGCAGTGGGGGTTTACTCGCTCGCCTACAATTTCTCAGAAGGCAGCCCGACCTCCGCACCTTTTTTCTCCGTCTTCTCTTAACTTGTTATGGATAGGGGGCAGTATTTTCACGGCCGGATAAAAAACATACCCGATTTAATCTGATTATTACTCCTGCCCAGAAACTAGAATATGCATATAATTATTAACTTTGGATGGAAAACACTCCAAAGTTTCTAAAACTGTTTGAATGGTGTCCTGAGAAGATTCCAAACAGGAAGTGCCCTCTCTGACCATTTCTTGGCCTTCTACACTCTCTTTATTGAAAACAAAGGATCTCTGCTGTAACGTGACACTTCCTACGGCTCCCATAGGCTCTCAGAAGGCGGCAGAACAGTGAATGATGACTTTGCAGGCCATGGCTGAAAAACAGTAGCGCATTTGGATAGTGGTCGATCAGAGAACAATGAGACTGGGGCGCGTGCACGAGCCAACACCATGTTTTTATTTTTTCGTCTTTGAACGAAAACAGGGTTTCCCGGTCAGAATATTATCGCTTTTTTACGAGAAAAATCGCATAAAAATTTATTTTAAACAGCGTTTGACATACTTCGAAGTACGGTAATGGAATATTTTGACATTTTTTTGTCACGAAACGCGCCGGGCGCGTCACCCTTCGGATAGTGTCTTGAACGCACAACAAAACACTGCTATTTGGATATAACTATGGATTATTTGGAACCAAACCAACATTTGTTATTGAAGTAGAAGTCCTGGGAGTGCATTCTGACGAAGAACAGCAAAGGTAATCCAATTTTTCTCATAGTAAATCTGAGTTTGGTGAGGGCCAAACTTGGTGGGTGTCAAAATAGCTAGCCCGTGATGGCGAGCTATCTACTCAGAATATTGCAAAATGTGCTTTCACTGAAAAGCTATTTTAAAGTCGGACATAGCGATTGCATAAAGGAGTTCTGTATCTATACTTTTTTTAATAATTGTTATGTTTTTTGTGAACGTTTATCGTGAGTAATTTAGTAAATTGACCGGAAGTTTTGGTGGGTATGCTAGTTCTGAATGTCACATGCTAATGTAAAAAGCTGTTTTTTGATATAAATATGAACTTGATTGAACAAAACATGCATGTATTGTATAACATAATGTCCTAGGATGATCATCAAAGGTTAGTGCTGCATTTAGCTGTGGTTTTGTTTTTTGTGACATTATATGCTAGCTAGAAAAATGGGTGTCTGATTATTTCTGTCTGGGTACTCTGCTGACATAATCTAATGTTTTGCTTTCGCTGTAAAGCCTTTTTGAAATCAGACGGTGTGGTTAGATAAAGGAGAGTCTTGTCTTTAAAATGCTGTAAAATAGTCATATGTTTGAAAAATGGAAGTTTTCGGATTTTCGAGGACTTTGTATTTCGCGCCATGCCCATCATTGGATATTGGAGCAGGTGTTCCGCTAGCGGAACTTCTAGATGTAAGAGGTTAACGCAAATGACTGGGATTTGGGCCTGTTCCCAGGAAAGCAGTATATCCTTCACGTTGAACTCGTTAAAGGAAAAAGCTTCTTCCAGTTCGTGTTGAGTAATCGCTGTTCTGATGTCCAGAAGTTATTTTCGGTCCTAAGAGACGGTAGCAGCACCATTATGTACAAAAAAAGTCATAAAAGAAGTTACAAACAACGCAAAGAAATTAACAAAATAACACAGTTGGTTATGAGCACGTAAAACGTCAGCCATCCTCTCTGGTGCCATTCTGTATACAACGAGATAAGATAACATACCATGCCATGAGGTGAGGGAACGACAGATTACCTATAGATTGGACATTATCTTTTCTAAGCAATTAGTGATAACAGGAAATACACAAGCCATAGGCTACGCTATAGCTCAAGGTGGCTACTTCGGGAATGTCGGCTTGCACGGGGAAAACGGTAAGTTTCTAACATTTATGGTTGAGATTTAATTAAGATAAATATAAACTATGCACCTTATGACATTCATTAACACGCATGCATCACACAGACGTTAGTCAGTCAGACGTTCAATGGTATACAACAGCCACACGGTGGTACAGTTGCCTAGGCTTAATTCAGCCCCTTCCCCCTACCTATCCCTCAGTGCTACAGACTTATATGGATGGCGTGTCAGGTCGGGATAGCACTTCACTCTATAGCCCAGGGTTTCCCAAACTCGGTCCTGGGACCCCCCCTGGGTGCACGTTTTGGTTTTTGACCCAGCGCTATACAGATAAATCAAATAATCCAATATTGATGATGAGTTGGTTATTTGAATCAGCTGTGTAGTGCTAGGGTAAAAACTAAAACATGCACCCAGGGGGTGGCCCCAGGACCTAGTTTGGGAAACCCTGCAGCCATGCTGGCTATCGGAGGGTCTAAATAGGGGTGTCAAACTCATTTCATGGAGGGCCTAGTGTCTGCTGGTTTTTGTTTTTTCTTTCAATTAAGACCTACACAACCAGGTGAGGGGAATTCCTTAGTAATCAGCGACCTTAATTCATCAATCAAGTACAAGGAAGGAGCGAAAACCCACAGACACTCTGCCCTCCGTGACACGTGCTTTAATGCAGTGGTTTTCAACTGGGTTTTCCTCAACGCAAATTGAACCAGGTCGACTCAGTTGCAATCCAATATTCACATTGCGAAAAATAAATCAGCAAAATACAATATGGAAAACTATTTTTAATGCTATATTGATGGTAAATGTAGCAATTATATGACAAGGGAACAACATTATCACCTCTTTCATTGTCTATAATTACATTTTGCCCATATTCGTTCACAAAACATTTTAATAAACTTACTGTCTTGAGACCACAAAATCAACCAAAACAGTACTACTAATAGGTCTATATTGAACATACTGTGATTGAAGAAAAACTGAGATGAAATTGTAAAAGAAATGTAAGTTCATTATCATTTCTACACAGTTTCTCCCTGGTTTGTCGTTTAAGTTCAGACGAGTATATAAAAAATATACACAGTGCATTCGGAAAGTATTCAGACCTCTTCCCTTTTTCCACAATTTGTTACGTTACACACTTATTCTAATATGGATTTTTTAAATTTTATTCTCCCTCATCAATCTACACACAATACCCCATAATGACAAAGCGAAAACAGGTATGTTGAATTTTTTGCTCATGTGTTAAAAATAAAAAACTGGCATTCCTTATTTACATAAGTATTCAGACCCTTTGCTATGAGACTCGAAATTGAGCTCTGGTGAATCCTGTTTCCATTGATCATCCTTGAGATGTTTCTACAACTTGATAGGAGTCCACCTGTGGTAAATTCAATTGATTTGACATGATTTGGAAAGGCACACACCTTTGCAAAAATGAAAGAAAAAAATGTTTTGCTTTGTCATTATGGGGTGTTGTGTGTAGATTTGTAGAAAAAAAAGAAGGAAGATAAGCGCTGCTAAGGTACACAATAGTAGATTTTGGTTGACGGAAGGTGCTCTTTGGTAAAAGGGGTAAATTGGTCATTAAAAAAAGGAGGACCAAGGCACTCTTCATATAATTAATTAAAATGCCTTTATTTGTATGGCATGATCAACGGAAACAAAGTTTTGATGCGTTTTCGGCTGCATACCAATCCGACAAGGTATGACTCCAAACACCCATAAAAGGCTACCCTCCTTCATGTTATCCTCACATGTTATCCTGATAGATATCAGTCTGGTGTTTTCTGTAATGACCTTAGTGATCACTATTTTTCAGCCTGTGTTCATAATGGCTGCTCAATGAAACGACCTGTCCTGATTTCTCATAGACGCTTGCTAAAATACTTCAATGAGCAAGCCTTCCTTCATGAGCTGGCCTCTGTTAATTGGTATAGAATCAGCTTGATCCCCTCTGTCGAAGACGCTTGGACCTTCTTTTTTGATATTTTCAGTGGAGTTGTTAACAAACACGCCCCCATAAAGAAAATTAGAATTAAAAACAGGTTCAGCCCCTGGTTCGACCGTGATCTGGCAGAGTTACTCCACCTCAAGAATTCCATTTGGCAAAAGGCTCGGCACGCGCATACTCAGGCTGGCTGGCTCTCGTTCAGGCAAATGAGAAATAAGTGCACTCAGGCTATCCGGAAGGCCAAAGTTAGTTACTTTAAGGAGCAGTTCTTTCTATGTCAGTCTAACCCCAAGAAGTTCTGGAAAACGGTTAAAGACCTGGAGAATAAACCTTCCTCTTCCCAGCAGCCCATGTCCCTTAATGTTGATGATATGGTTGTTACTGACAAGGAGCTCATGGCGGAGCTCTTTAATCACCACTTCATCAAGTCAGGATTCCTATTTGACTCAGCCATGCCTCCTTGCCCATCCAACATTTCCTCATCTCCCACCCCTTCTAATACGACTAGCCCCGATGTTCCTCCCTCTTTTTCCTCCTGCCCCACTACAAAGTTTCTCTCTGCGGGCGATCACTGAGTCCGAGGTGCAGAAGGAGGTCCTTAAACTTGACCCCCAAAAAACATCTGGGTCAGATGGTTAGATGAGCTCCCTTTCTGGGAAGGTTCCCATTGCTTGGAAGGCAGCCATGGTGCGTCCTTTATTTAAAAGGGGAGATCAAGCTGATCCTAACTGTTGTAGGCCAATTTCTATTTTGCCCTGTTTATCAAAAGTGTTGGAAAAACTTTTCAACAATCAACTGACTGGCTTTCTTGATGTCTATAGTATTCTCTCTGGTATGCAATCTGGTTTCGGCTCAGGTTATGGATGTGTCATTGCAACCTTAATTAAGGATCTGGCTCTTTTTTTGCCTAAAATGACATGCCCAAATCTAACTGCCTGTAGCTCAGGACCTGAAGCAAGGATATGAATATTCTTGATACCATTTAAAAGCAAACACTTTGAAGTTTGTGGAAATGTGGACAATATAACACATTAGAAAGGCCATAATATGATATTGCAGTTTAGGCACAATTTAGATTTTGGCCAATAGATGGCAGCAGGTCGTGAAAAGTTTCAGATTTACCAGATCGAATGTGTAATATTGCAATATTGGACAATATTTTGTATCAAGTCTGCCCAAATGTTCCAAATTGGTCAATTGATACATTATCCAGTACATAACTATAGAGAACATACAACAATGATATGGTAATACCAGAATTTAAGTTTACACACTCCCAGGAATATCATACATGATGGATCATTAGCTTATACACTAACTTTCACACATCCAGGGATGGGTGTGGAGCCAGAGACAGTAGGGGTTCAAACTGTAGAACCCACTTCCTACGTTTGAATATAAAAATGTATTTTATCAAACACAACTATGCTACATTTTATATCTGGGAGCCTCAGGATGACAAATCAGAGCAAGATTACTGAATGTAAGTACATTACTTACCTGAATGTATCAAACCAGTTGCCATGCAAACTTGTTGTTGTTGTGCACTCTTCTCAAACAATAGCATGGTATTTTCTTTACTGTAATAGCTACTGTAAATTGGACAGTGCAGTTAGATTAACAAGAATGTAAGCTTTCTGCCCATATAAGGCATGTCTATGTCCTGGAAAGTTTGCTGTTACTTACAACATCATGCTATTCACATTAGCACACTTTAGCTCAATCATCCCGGTATAGGAACATCGGTCCCGTGGAGGTTAAAAGTCCTAAATGATGTTACCATTGCCCTTGATTCTAAGCAATGTGCTGCTATTTTTATTGACTTTTTTAATTGTATTTTTATCATATCAATTTTTTTGATATGGTAGACCATTCCATTCTTGTGGGCCGGCTAAGGAGTATTGGTGTCTTTGCACTCAAGGAGTGCAGTGTATAAAATCAGAACATCTGCTGTATCAGCCACTGCCTGTCACCAAGGGAGTACCGCAAGGCTCAATCCTGGGCCCCACGCTCTTCTCAAATTACATCAACAACATAACTCAGGCAGTAGGAAGCTCTCTCATCATATGCAGATGATACAGTCTTATGCTCAGCTGGCCCCACCCTGGATTTTGTGTTAAACGCTCTACAACGTCTAACAAGTTTCTCTGCCTTTAACCTTGTTCTGAACATCTCCATAACAAAGGTCATGTGGTTTGGTAAGAAAAATGCCCCTCTCCCCACAGGTGTGATTACTACCTAGCTTGAGGTAGTCATCTCATACAAGTACTTGGGAGTATGGCTAGACAGCACACTGTCATTCTCTCAGCACATGTCAAAGCTGCAGGCTAAGGTTAAATCTTGACTTAGTTTCCTCTATTGTAATCGCTCCTCTTTCACCCCAGCTGCCACACTAACCCTGATTCAGATGACCATCCTACCCATGCTAGATTACGGAGGCGTAATTTATAGATCGGCAGGTAAGGGTGCTCTCGAGCGGCTAGATGTTCTTTTGGCCAAGATCGTATCTGTCAGAAAGATATCAGTTTGTCTCTGTGGATGGTTTGTCCTCTGACAAATCAACTGTAAATTTCGGTGTTCCTCAAGGTTCCGTTTAAGGACCACTATTGTTTTCACTATATATTTTACCTCTTGGTGATGTCATTCAGAAACATAATGTTAACATTCACTGCTATGCGGATGACACACAGCTGTACATTTCGATGAAACATGGTGAAGCCCCAAAATTGCCCTCTCTGGAAGCCTGTGTTTCAGACATAAGGAAGTGGATGGTGGCAAATGTTCTACTTTTAAACTTGGACAAACAGAGATGCTTGTTCTAGGTCCCAAGAAACAAAGAGATCTTCTGTTGAATCTGACAATTAATCTTGATGGTTGTACAGTCATCTCAAATAAAACTGTGAAGGACCTCGGCGTTACTCTGGACCCTGATCTCTCTTTTGACGAACATATCAAGACTGTTTCAAAGACAGCTTTTTTTCCATCTACGTAACATTGCAAAAATCAGAAACTTTGTCCAAAAATTATACAGAAAAATGTATCCATGCTTTTGTCACTTCTAGGTTAGACTACTGCAATGCTCTACTTCCGGCTACCCGGATAAAGCACTAAATAAACTTCAGTTAGTGTTAAACATGGCTGCTAGAATCTTGACTAGAAGCACACACATCACTGGGACGCTCCTCTTTTCAGTTTGCTGCAGCTAGCGACTGAACGAGTTGCAACAAACAGTCAAACTGGACAGTTTTATCTCTATCTCTTCATTCAAAGACTCTATCATGGGCACTCTTACTGACAGTTGTTGCTGCTTCGCATGATGTATTGTTGTCTCTACCTTCTTGCCCTTTGTGCTGTTGTCTGTGCCCAATAATGTTTGTACCATGTTTTATGCTGCTACCATGTTGTGCTGCTGCCATGTTGTGTTGCTACCATGTTGTTGTCATGTTGTGTTGCTACCATGCTGTGTTGTCATGTGTTGCTGCCATGCTATGTTGTTGTCTTAGATTTCTCTTTATGTAGTGTTGTTGTGTCTCTCTTGTCGTGATGTGTGTTTGGTCCTATATATATATATTTTTTTTTTATCCCAGCCCCTGTCCCCGCAGAAGGCCTTTTTCATTTTGGAAGGCCGTCATTGTAAATATAATTTTTTATTAACTGACTTGCCTAGTTAAATAAAGGAAAAAAATAAATAAATAGATTATAATGCAATGTCCTCTTTTGAACAGCTTTTTTCAATCAACCCTGATTTGAAGAGGGAGTGGTTACATAATTCATTGGACAACACCTAGTAAGCAAAACTATACACATTTAAAAGTGAAATACTGTAGATATGTTATCAAAAATGTATCTCAAGGCTAGAAGCATCAGAACCCCTAGAAAGGTAGTTCTAACCTTGAATATGACTGGGGAAAGTGTTAAGAATAGGAGAGCCATCTATTTTATAGTACACTAGTACACAACAAACATGGACCACAACAGTCTAAAACATAGCTGAGGGCAATAGAAAAAAATATCCACTAGATGACAGCAATGGGACCTCTAACGACCCTACAGGAAAGGTGAGAAATCCATATCTTCATTTAAACCAGGGCACTTAGTGGCCTGTAGTTTGTAAATCCCCAAACTTTCCCTTTGGTTTAGCTGTTTAAGATGGTCCCTTTTTCTAATTGAGGCCGGAACATGATCAATAACCATAGCTTGTAGGGAGGCAGGGTTGCCATTGGGGCGGCAAGTAGCCTAGTGGTTAGAGCGTTGGACTAGTAACCGAAAGGTAGCAAGATTGAATCCCCGAACTGACAAGGTAAAAATCTGTCGGTCTGCCCCTGAACAAGGCAGTTAACCCACTGTTCCTAGGCCGTCATTGAAAATAAGAATTTGTTCTTAACTGACTTGCCTAGTTAAATAAAGGTTAAAAAGATTGGTGCAAGGACTTATAGTGCCTTGCCATAGGGTAGTCTTCATTGTGTTCTGCTAAGCGGTCTTGAAGGTGTCTCTTTGTCCATCCAATGTAGAACACCTTGTTCTGTGGACATTCCAATCTGTAGATGACATGGGTGGTTTTGCAGTTAATTAAATCTTTGACTTGATACGCCATTTTAGAATCTGTGTAAACAAAATACTTTTTCTGTGCAATATTTCTGCAATGGTTGCACTGATTGCATTTAAAAGAGCCCCTGGGTTTGTGGTCTAGTCAAGTTTTTTGAGAGTCACCAGGAAGTTAGCTTTGAACTAATTTGTCATTTAGGTTAGGACATCTCTTAAAGCTTATGACTGGTGGCTCTGGGAAGACTTCGCATAGTAGTGTATCACTTTGGATGATTCCCCAATTCTTTTTAATTATTATTTTAATGTTCTCTGCTTCAGTGCTGTATTTTGTAACAAAGTACACTCTCTCTGGTGCATCACGAGGCGCTCCCCTTCGCAACAAGTTCTCTCTGTCAAGTTGTCCGGCCCTTCTTCCTTGCATCTTTCAGGACCTGAACGCTGTAGCCCCGATTCAAGAAGCGATTCTCCAATTCAGCAAATTTGACAAAGTTGTCTGTTTCCTGATCGCTAATTCTGCGGACTCTTTGGCCATATGGAATGTTCTCTTTTAGTCTTTTGGGATGGAAGCTACAGTATGTGCCCTCGGAATGGTATTCCCATCTGTAGGGTTCATAAAGATTGATGTGTACAAACAACCTTTGTCATTTTTACTGATGTCGAGGTCCAAAAATGAATGTTATGCTTGCTGTACTCCATAGTTAGTTTGATGTTAGGGTTAATGTTGTTAAGGTATTGGTGGAAGGAAATAAGTTAATCTTCTGAGCCTCACCAGAAGAGCAAATACCATCAATATAGCGTCCCCACCATATAATCAGGTCAAATAACTGTAGTATCCCAAATTAAGTAATTTTCCAATTTACCTAAGTACAAACCAGCGTAGGAAGGGCTGTAGCAAGTTCCCATGGCACACCCTTTGGCTTGTTTAAAAATACAGTCCTGAAAGACAAAATGTTATTATTAAGAGTTCATTCAGTCAGTGAGACAATTAATTCTGTGGGAGGCATCTCAGTCTCAGGCTGGGTACTCAAGAAATGGAGCATAGCTGCCAATCCTTGTTCATGTTCACTGGTGGTGTATAGAGACTCCACACCCATGGTGACTAAAAAGGAAGCTGTACCTATATTGTTAAATTCCTTAATTTTGTTCAACACATCTGTGGTGTCTTGAAGATAGGCTGGGAGTGAAGGCAGAAAATATTTAATAAAGTAATCAATGTACTTGGAGATGGGTTCTGTCAGACTTTCGTTACCACTAATGACTGGTCTGCCTGGGGGGTTTTCAAGATTCTTGTGGACTTTTGGAAGAAAATAAAAAAGAAGCCACACGCAGACTGCCATTGAAAAGACATTTGAACTCATTGGCTGAAATGTAGCCACTCTCCTTAGATTCTGTGAGGATCCCTTTCAATTCAGTTTTTTGGTCCTCTGTAGGGTTGAAGGTAAGAGATTGGTAGAATTCATCATTGTCTAACTGACGGTCACATATTTGTCTTTACTCCACACTACTGTATCGCCACTTTTGTCTGCTTTTTAACCACAATCCGTCAATTTTTGGCCAATGATTCAGCTGCAGCTCTCTGACTTAGAAAGGTTACATTGTGTTTGGTTAGAGTCAATTTTACCCTTAAACAGATTCTCCACATCAAAATTCACCTTCTTGGCAAATGTATTTAGTGTGGCATTCTGGACAATGGGACAAAAGGTGGACTTGGGCTTACAGTGTTTTTGAGGGCACAGAAACTGCCTGACCTGAAACACTGGTGTCTGTAGTTGGAGAGATGTTTTGCTTGTACCAGGCCTTCAGATGTAGATTCCTGTAGAAACTTAATAGGTCAATTGTCACGTCCTGACCAGCAGATGGAGCTATTGTATTAGTTTTGGGGTCAGGACGTGGCAGTTTTTGTGTGTGTGAATGTTTCCAATTGAAGGCAGGTGTGTTGAGTTGCCTTTGATTGGAAGTCCTATATAGGTGTGTGTGTTTTTCTTTGGGGTTGTGGGTAGTTGTTTTTGCACTGCGTTTTTGTAGCCTGTAAAACTGTTGCTGTTGTTATTGTTTTGTGAGTGGATGCTTTACTCCTTTTTTGAATTAAAACATGAGCATCCATATTCCCGCTGCGCCTTGGTCTTCTCTCCATGACAACTTCTGTGACAGAACTACCCACCACCAAAGGACCAAGCAGCGGACGAATGAGGAGGAAGGATGGACCTGGGAGGACAAGTTAAGGGAACCAGAGAGGCAGCCCCAATAAAAAAAAATTGGGGGGGGGGCACAAGGGCTGTTTGACGGGGCAAGGATGGAGCCCCAGGCCAGCTCCCCGCACTAGCCCTGAGGTGCGTGTCTCCAGGTTGGCACATCTAGTACCAGCCCCACGCATCAGGCGTCTAGTGCGTCAGCCCAGCCTCGCCAGTCAAGAGTCACCAGAGCTGCCCGCCAGTCAAGAGTCACCAGAGCTGCCCGCCAGTCAAGAGTCACCAGAGCTGCCCACCAGTCAAGAGTCACCAGAGCTGCCCACCAGTCAAGAGTCACCAGAGCTGCCCGCCAGTCAAGAGTCACCAGAGCTGCCTGCCAGTCAAGAGTCGCCAGAGCTGCCCGCCAGTCGTAAGTCGCCAGAGCTGCCTGCCAGTCAGGAGCCGCCAGACCCGCCCGCTAGTCAGGAGCCGCCAGAGCCGCCCGCTAGTCAGGAGATGCCAGAGCGGCCCGTCTGCCCGGAGCTGCCAGAGTGGCCGGTCTGCCCGCAGCTGCCAGAGTGGCCCGACTGCCCGGGAGCTGCCAGAGTGGCCCGACTGCCCGGGAGCTGCCAGAGTGGCCCGACTGCCCGGGAGCTGCCAGAGTGGCCCGACTGCCCGGGAGCTGCCAGAGTGGCCCGACTGCCCGGAGCTGCCAGAGTGGCCCTCCTGTCCTCCGGCCCAGCCCGAGTGGCCCTCCTGTCCTCCGGCCCAGCCCGAGGGGCCCTCCTGTCCTCCGGCCCAGCCCGAGGGGCCCTCCTGTCCTCCGGCCCAGCCCGAGGGGCCCTCCTGTGCTCCGGCCCAGCCCGAGTGGCCCTCCTGTGCTCCGGCCCAGCCCGAGTGGCCCTCCTGTCCTCCGGCCCAGCCCGAGTGGCCCTCCTGTCCTCCGGCCCAGCCCTAGTGGCCCTCCGGTCCTCCGGCCCAGCCCGAGTGGCCCTCCTGCCCTCCGGCCCAGCCCGAGTGGCCCTCCTGCCCTCCGGCCCAGCCCGAGTGGCCCTCCTGCCCTCCGGCCCAGCCCGAGTGGCCCTCCTGCCCTCCGGCCCAGCCCGAGTGGTCCGTCTGCCAGGGTCAGCCCGAGTGGCCGTCTGCCCGGCGCAGCTAGCGGCGCCACCGAAGTGGGCGACGCCGAAGGTGGAGCGAGGTCCACGTCCTGCACCTGAGCCACCTCCAGGATAGGTGGGTTGGGGACGGAGGGTGTAGCACAGTGCCGTCGTTGACGGCAGCCACCCTCCCTTCCCTCCCTTATTGTTTAGGGGTTATTGTTTAATGGGTTTTGTTGGGGATTTTTTTTGTTGGTGTTTTCTGTTGGTAGGTGCATTCCGGGGTCTGCACCTTGAGGGGGGGGGGTATTGTCACGTCCTGACCAGCAGATGGAGCTATTGTATTAGTTTTGGGGTCAGGACGTGGCAGTTTTGTGTGTGTGAATGTTTGTTGGTGATTGGGACTTCCAATTGAAGGCAGGTGTGTTGAGTTGCCTTTGATTGGAAGTCCTATATTGTGTGTGTGTTTTTCTTTGGGGTTGTGGGTAGTTGTTTTGCACTGCGTTTGTTAGCCTGCAAACTGTTGCTGTTGTGTTATTGTTTTCCTGTGGATGCCTTACTTGAGTCTATTAAAGTATGAGTATTCACATTCCCGCTGCGCCTTGGTCCTCTTCTCTCAAGTACGACATTTTCTGTGATGAGTACGACATTTTTTGTGACATCAATCTTTGTATTGAATTCATTAGTCGAGTATGTGGGGAAAAAGGACAGTCCTTTAGATAAGTTCCTCTGTCCAGTGTCTGTGTTCTTTGCCCCTCTTAATATTTTATTTTTATTTGCCAGTCTGAGATATGGCTTTTTCATTGCAACTCTGCCTAGAAGGCCAGCATCCCGGAGACGCCTCTTCACTATTGACGTTGAGACTGGTGTTTTGGGGGAAGTATTTAATGAAGCTGCCAGTTGAGGACTTGTACTTGTCCTCTTGCTCAGTTGTGCACCGGGGCCTCCCACTCCTCTTTCTATTCTGGTTAGAGACAGTTTGCACCGTTCTGTGAAGGAAGTAGTTCACAACGTTGTACTAGATCTTCAGTTTCTTGGCAATTTCTTGCATGGAATAGCCTTCATTTCTCAGAACAAGAATAGACGGATGAGTTTCAGAAGACAGTTCTTTGTTTCTGGCCATTTTGAGCCTGTAATCAAACCCACAAATGCTGATGCTCCAGACACTCAACAAGTCTAAAGAAGGTCAGTTTTATTGCTTCTTTAATAAGAACAACAGTTTTCAGCTGTGCTAACATAATTGCAAAATGGTTTTCTAATGATCAATTAGCCTTCTAAATGATACACTTGGATTAGGTAATACAATGTGCCATTGGAACACAGGAGTGATGGTTGCTGATAATGGCCCTCTGTACGCCTATTTAGATATTCCATGAAAAATCTTTATGATCAATTTGATGCTATTTTAATGGGCCAAAAAATGTGCTTTTCTTTCAAAAACAAGGACATTTCTAAGTGACCCCAAACTTTTGAACAGTAGTATATATATTATAGATTATATACTGTATAATACACTGTATATACTGTATATATTTCCTTTTTATGTTTATTTTTTGCTGCCTCTTGGGCCCCCCACGGGCCTGGGCACAGGGGCTTTAGCCTCGGTAAGCCACTGCATTAAGCCGGCCCTGGCTGCATTGTCTTTCATGTATTTCCTAGTTAATGTACAGAACATGGGAGTTTATCTCTTACATAATATGTAGGCCTAGGCTGTGCAATATGCAATCATGTGTACCAATGTACCACGGTTCTATTTGGGATTATAAACTGGGTCGTTTGAGCCCTGAATGCAGATTGGCTGAAAGCCATGGGTTCTCTGACCATATACCATGGGTATGACAAAAAAAATACTTTTTACTGTTTTAATTAAGTTGGTAACCAGATTATAATAGCAATAAGGCACCTATGGAGTTTGTGGTATAGGATATATATGACCAATATACCATAGCTAATGGCTGTATCCAGGCACTCAACATTGCGTTGAGAGCAAGAACAGCCATTAGCCGTGGTATATTGGCCATATACCACATCTCCTCCGGCATTAATGCTTAAATAGAACTGCTGCACCGGTAGTGCGCGAGGAATTCCGAGAGGGTGTTGCTCGTTGAGGTGGCAGGGCAGAGCTTTCTCATGATGACAACTGTTTTATCCAAATATTCCAAAGGTAAAAGGGAAAGTTGAAGGAAGACAATTTTTTGTAGGCTTGTTCACTTGCCGAAGTAGTTCACTGGAATAATTCCTCGCGCCCGATGCTAAACGCCAAACGCGAGTCTGTGTCACGTCAACTGCCGCTGAGGTTACATTGCCTACTGTAAACGCGCTACCCCTTGTCTTTTCTCTGGCGGAAGGAAGCAAATTGAAAGACTTCACCACATTACCCAAAGTGAAATTGCGCACAGATAACGGGGAGACCGTATACATTACGACTGGAAACAGCGATTGTGGGGTGACCGAAGGCGCATACTGAACTATGGAGACGTATACTAAGCGGAAATTTGGCACCTTGCTGTCACTTGCATTTCTCTTGTATTTTCCAGGTAAGACAATGGTCATTTTGAGTTTGAATTAACGGCATTTTTTCCCCTTAAGTGGTAGTTGATTTTCAATAGCTTATTGTGGATATTTTTAAGGTGTTTGTAACCAACCAAATATTGTCGCGCTAACAACACCGACAACAGAAACAATTTTCTTGGTGCCTCTGAATGACATGAACCTACAAGACCTAATAGCTAGTAATACTAAAATGAATCAATGAAATATGGAGAAGTGGACGATTAATGTTCACCAATTTAACATTCTGATTTAAATCTGAAACACCGGTTTGTTTTCCATGGTATTTGAAACAAGTGTGTTATGCATAGTTCTGCTGGCTGAGGCAGGGAGAAATAATTCCTTTATTAGATGGACAGACACTGCCTGAACAGCAAAGTGTTGTTTCGTCACTGTCTAGCATTATAACATCAACGGTCTTGGTCATACTAGTGAGATTACTCTTACAATTTAACCACGTTTTAAATAAAACCTTAAAACATAAATAAGATAATGGTGCTAGGATTGCAAAATTCCAGTAACTTTACCCACATTCTCAGGTTTTCCAGATATCCTGGTTGAAAGAACTGGAATAAAGAGGGAATAACAGGAAATCCAGCAATCCTCCAATCAGGTTTTCTAGAAGTCCTTGTAATTTTGGGAAAGTTTACTGGAATTTTGCAACCCTAATTATGGTACTAATTCTGTGTTTATTGGTCATGTAAAAACATTTTTTTTAAAGTCTGCCATTTGTCTATGGTTTTAGAATTGGTCACACTTCAAAATATTGTACACTTTAACTAACCAACAATTTTAAATCGGTAATGTTTTTGTCAAATATTTATCCTTCCTTCAGTTTATACCCTTTTGTTTCCAAAACAATCACATGTGCTGATGCAGACAATCTCACCCTTAGCTTATTTCACCTTAACAAGGTGAGGCATTGCCAATAGTATTTCAAATAGTAAGGAGTATTACAAGGACTCATTCCTTGACACATGGTTAATACAATCTATCCTCACACTCGTGTCTTGAGTATGAAGTGCAGAAAAAAACTGCTAGGTAGCTGAACAATAACCTGTCGGACTTACTGCTATTATAATACATATTTCTCAACGTGAGTTTTCGGCCTTTACTTCAGCTGTTTGACTCTACAGCAGGTGTGTCCCCAGAGGGCCAAATTATGGGAGGAAATGGTTGTGAATAGCATCCTGCTAATAGGAAGATGGCTCATTCTCTGGGCAAGCTACAGATTGTTACACCAGCTAATGTGATAACACTATGTTCTTGTATACATTACTTGGAGTTACAGGTTAGGTACTGTTTGGTGTAGCACAGATAATGTTCGACCAACCTTGAAGGGTAATGTTGTATTCATCATCTCCAGCACCACCCCAACATAAGTGAAAATTGTGAGTCTGTTTTGTAGTAAAGTGTTTCCAATGACTACATTGTTGTGCATTGTGATTTTAACCAATTATGAGTAGGCATTGCCTACTAATTGGTTGATGTCATTGGAAACACTACTTGTATCTGTTTTATTGCAGAACATAGAAATGTGCCATTTTCACATGATGTTGGGGTGGTGCTGGAAAGATGAATATGAAGTTGAACATTTTAGAAATGTCCCTTTTTAACTTGGCTATACATCTTCATTCTCGATGCGGCCAAACATGTATCTTCTAAAATGTCTGTGTCCAGTTGCAGGTGGTTCGTTTTGAATCTAGAAAATGCTCCGTTACTAAAATAAATTCTCCATGAAGTAATCCAGCAATGTGTACGCCGCCATCTTGTCTATTTCAAATCTTCTCTCTTTGACCGAGACAGGTGAGTGTCATCATGACATGCAGCACCACCTGTCTCAATCAATGAGAGATTCTCTTTAAAATATGGCGGCACAAACATTGTTGGACACGTACATTTTAGAAGATGCATGTGTGGGCGACTTGGTTGGTCTAAAATTCTGTGCTACACCAAACGGTACTTAAACTGTAACTCCCAGTACTGGATACCAAAACTCTGTGGTAAAATCACATTATCTGGTGTAACAATCTGTAGCCATCTCCTGGCATGCCTTCATCCCTATGGCTATGTGTCATAATTAGTCATGTAAGGAATTTAATTGTGTTATTGAAAACAGGATAACATGTGGTGGTGTTTTTTTTGCCTTTTCAATGAAATGATTGAGTAATGGGTAATGTAAATTAGTTTTGTGTATGAAGTTGGGAAAACTAGTGCCTTGGAACTGAAGTCTGGAGTTAAAGTAAAGTAGGCTACATTAGACTAATGAGTATTGTTAGTACACTGCTGCACAGCGTGTGTGTGTGTGGCATCCCATGCCATTAAAATACTATCAAGCCAGGCGCCAGCATTGTTGTTTTCATGGCAGCTTCTTGCGCAGTTGGTCATTTAGAATCTAGGTTTCTTTAATTTGGAACTTTAGCATGCTCTCTGTTCTTTCAACACAGCAGGACATGTTGCCATGTCAGGTACTATAAGACATACAGTAATCATATTTCATAGGACCATCACATTGTGTTAGTTACATTGTCCCGAGATCCCTAAATGAATTAGGATTGTCAAGTCAGATCCCAGTCGTTTTGGTTTAACTCATTTGAATTCCATTAGTCTCAGTTCAATTGGTTGACTACATAATTATGTTGTAATTGTTTAAATGACCTTGTGGTGTTTCCAGTACTTTACAAAATCTCATTCCAAAAATAAATGAGTTTCATTTTTTTCGCCCACAACTTGATGTCCCTGGACTTGTTTTTGCTAATTACTGCAGTGGGTAAGGTGGGTCAAAGGAAAGCTGTACAAGTATTGTTACACTTGAAAGCTTTTTGCTCTTTCAGTCTGATCGCAAGAGGTGGTTCAGGGTTATCTGGATAATTTGGATCAGTAATGTATATGGAGAATATACGGTTGAAGTTGGCAGTTTACATAAACTTATGTTGGCATCGTTAACTCGTTTTTTCAACCGTTCCACACATTTTTGGGAAAGTTGGTTAGGACATCTACTTTGTTAATGACACAAGTAATTTCTCCAACAATTGTTTACAGACAGATTAATTCACTGTATCACAATTCCAGTGGGTCAGAAGTTTACATACACTAGGTTGACTGTGCCTTTAAACAGCTTGGAAAATTCCAGAAAATGATGTCATGGCCTTAGAAGCTTCTGATAGGCTAATTGACATCATTTGAGTCAATTGGAGGTGTACCTGTGGATGTATTTTAAGGCCCATCTTCAAACTCAGTGCCTCTTTGCTTGACATAATTGGAAAATCAAGAAATCAGCCAAGACCTCCGAAAGATTGTAGATCTCACAAGTCTGATTCATCCTTGGGAGCAATTTCCAAACGCCTGAAGGTACCACGTTCATCTGTACAAACAATAGTACGCAAGTATAAACACCATGGAACCACGCAGCCGTCATACTGCTCAGGAAGGAGACGCGTTCTGTCTCCTAGAGATTAATGTACTTTGTTGCGAAAAGTGCAAATCAATCCCAGAACAACAGCAAAGGACCTTGTGAAGATGCCGGAGGAAACAGATACAAAATTATCTATATCCACAGTAAAACGAGTCCTATAGCGACATAACCTGAAAGGCTGCTCAGCAAGGAAGAAGCCACTGCTCCAAAACCACCATTTAAAATAGCCATACTACGGTTTGCAACGGCACATGGGGACAAAGATCGTACTTTTGGAGAAATGTCCTCTGGTCTGATGAAACAAAAATGGAACTGTTTGGCGATAATGACCATCATTATGTTTAGAGGGAAAAGGGGGATGCTTGCAAGCCGAAGAACACCATCCCAACTGTGAAGCGCGTGGGTGGCAGAATCATGTTGTGGGAGTGCTTTGCTGTAGGAGGGACTGGTGCACTTCACAAAATAGATTAAAATGATGTTGATATATTGAAGCAACATCTCAAGACATCAGTCTGGAAGCTAAAGCTTGGTTGCAAATGGGTCTTCCAAATGGATAATGATCCCAAGCATACTTCTAAAGTTGTGGCAAAATGGCTTAAGGATGACAGTCATGGTATTGGAGGGGCCATTACAAAGCCCTGATCTCAATCCCGTAGAAAATTTGTGGGCAGAACTGAAAAAGCGTGTGCGAGCAAGGAGGCCTACAAACCTGACTCAGTTACACCAGCTCTGTCAGGAGGAATGGGCCAAAATTCACCCAACTTATTGTGGGAAGCTTGTGGAAGACGATCAGAAACGTTTGACCCAAGTTAAACAATTTAAAGGCAATGCTCCCAGATACTAATTGAGTGTATGTAAACTTCTGACCCACTGGGAATGTAATAAATGCTGAAATATAATTCTCTCTACTATTGACATTTCACATTCTTAAAATAGTGGTGATCCTAACTGACCTAAGACAGGGAATTTTTACCTGGATTAAATGTCAGGAATTGTGAAACGGAGTTAAAATGTATTTGGCTAAGGTGTATGAAAACTTCTGACTTCAACTGCACTTAGACCTAATTTGAATGACCTTTTTACTTATATTTTATGAACAATAAATAATTTCAATTCAAAATGCTATACTTGTTAGACGATGTGATAGGGAGATGGAACAAGCAACACGCTGGTTGATGACACCAATACAGTCCTAACTGATAAACTGACAGTGCACAAGCAAATGTTAATATTACCCAGCTCGACGATAATGACTATCCTCATTAATGTTCTGCCAGAACGATTTATCACTCCCCTGTTTCTAGAGACATTGATTGACATTATGTGCAATGAAGTTGCACATGTTCTGTGTGTGACATTGTGGACCATGTGTCGAAACGGAGAACAGGTTTTGGGGTGTGTGAACACCCGATTAAAACCAAATTACAGGTCCCTTATGGAACCTGTTGTTCACAACCATGGTGTATGGAGCCCACTTTATCCGAGAGCCAAGCCAATCTCTGTGCAATTAATCTTCCATTCCAAACACACCATCCCTGGGAAGAGAGGATCTTAATTTGTTTTCCAGGTGTTCTCCACAAAGGACTGACTTATTTAACAAGATCATCCCATTGAGCTTGATGATTGGAGACTCGTCCCTGAAGACGCAATTCCCAGTTCACCTACTTCAGTGCCTTTAAAAAAAAATAGTAATCTTGATCAAAGTTTTCTGAGCAAAAAAACTAAGTTTACATTTTTGTTTTTTGAGGGGTTGTGGGGGGGACAGACATAAGAATGTAAACACCAGGAAATCTGCTCCAAGTGATTTTAATTGTAATCTGTTCTACAGTATTCTCACACATAATAGAGATGTGATCGTATATAAATGTAAGCAAGGTTTAAAATGATTGTTTTAGTCAAACATATCTGCTTGGTCTTCTTGCGGTCAATTTGCAGTCTACTTATTATTTGTAATTGTTCCCCTGTCAATCCCCACATCCCAAAATACCCCAAGACCACTGAGGGGAGGACTCTGGAATGCAATCGATCAAAGTTATAACTTTGCCTTATCTCTAATTGCTTATTTCTTAAAATAATATGGACTGAAGGCTTGCCAAAGGCCCTGTGTTTAGAGCCTGAATTACAGGCCCAATTTGAAGTCGCTGGTGCCTTGTGTGGGACTCGAGCAACTGGTATGCTTTTAATTTGTCACAGGGGATTGCGGTTTTATCTGGACTTTTATTACAGATGTAATGACTAAGAACAACAACCTGTGGCACTTGTTCTTACAAGGTGAAATGAGGGTTGTCTAATTTCGAGTCCAAGAGAACCGTGGTCAGTTGTGATCCTGTGTATTGCCTCTCGCATATACAGTGAGCTCTAAAAGTATTGGGATAGTGACACTTTATTGTTATTTTTTGCTCTGTACTCCAGCACTTTGGGTTTGAAATGATACAATGGCTGAGGATGAAGTGCAGACTGTCAGCTTTAATTTGAGGGATTTTCATACGTATCAGATGAACCATTTAGAAATTACAGCACTTTTTTTGTACATATTTTGTGTCCAATAAAAACTAAGTCAATGTATTCTTTATTTTTTTGTCACTTTTTTTATTCTAAATAAGAATATAATATATTTCTAATAATTTCTAAATTAATGTGCATACTGCCATGATTATTGATAGTTCTGAATGAGTGATTGCGAAAGTTAAGACTCCCATCATACCCCCTCCCAAAAAATTGCTAACCTCTCCTGTTATTGCAATGGTGAGCTGTTGGCATGTATTGGGGATATGATATTTGTGCATCAAACTTTCTCAGTCAATTGGATTATGAAATGTTATAGCCTACAATGAATGCATTTTCTTTTTCTCCCGGTGCGGGAGGAAGAGGGGGAGTGAGTGGCTCGCTCATCACAGCAGCAGGCCCCAGCGAAACAGGATCAGTGCAGATACTTTTAATTGATGATAATGCACATTATTGTTTGAACAAATCATGGTTTTAGTCTCTCCCCAAACATGTGACAGTTTGCGTGAGGTGACTATGTAGAATGTGCAGCTTTCTGATGCAACCAATTAAAGATGTAACTCTCACAGCCAAGTCAAAGGATTTACAAAATGTGCCTACATGGTCGCAGTCTGGAGCCCTGCTATAGTGATCTCTGATCCACAGAGGGAGCGAATGTGGGCAGAGGGGGAGGGGGCAACCTTTTCGAATGAAACTCAGCCCAACTAGTGGCTTCTGCCACACAGGCCATCCCCCGGACGACTGTCTCAGACAGACGTCACTTTCCTGCTGCTCTGCTCTACGACTCCCGGCATGCACTGTCCCACGAAGTACGGCAGACTCCACGCTGGCCAGGGGTCATGAGAAAAGCAGTGGGCGACTTTCCCAAGTCCCAACACTGAGCCTGGCCTATGGCTTCCCTTAAAGACACACCCACTCTCCCCTCTTTCTTGCTCCCCCTCTCTACCTCCCACTCTCCCTTTGCCCATTCCTCTCCATCTTCTTTTCTGGAAAAGGAAATGGACTGAGCCAGCACTACCGATGGGCAGAGGAGGGCTATGCTTACTATAGCTTTCACATTATTGCCCCCATTAGTGAGTGATTCATGACTGCTGTGTTAATCTTTCCTGAGAAAAATGTTATTGTATATTGCTTGCATATAGAGGACTGAGTGTTATTTTGAGTCTCCTGCAATGTTTTTATGGCTAACAATTAATTTGTTCCTCGGTACGGTATAGTATATCCTTCTGAAGACGCCAAACAAATGCCGGGAGATATTTATAGATGGGCTATACTGGTTTTGAAAGGGCTCTTCCGACTCCTAATGAAATGTCTTAAAATTACATGTCAAAGCCACAGAATAATTTTGGTCAGTGACAATCTGGTTACTAATGACTATTTACACACCTTCAAGCTTATCGGATGACATGACAGGCTGTCAAGCTGCTTTGTTATCGACTCTCAGTTTACGCATCCCGACAGGCTGCTGATGTCAAGCCTCTCCCATATCGATCTGCCTTTTAGGAAGCATTACAGGAAGTGCGGCATAAGAACTAATAGGTCATCAACTGAGATGACAAGGACAGATGTTGTCATCCATCAGATTCCAGCTGCGACATTATATTCTCCTGACACGCTGTCACTCGTCCTTAAAAACGCTGAGGGACTGAGTGGGGTGGGGGAAGGGAGAGAGAGCGAGAACATTATGAAATCCCTCTTAAATGCACAGTAGGCTTACATGGAGTTACTGGTGTGTGTGTGTGAGCATGATTGATTATTATTTAGAATTAATAATACTGACAGTTGTCTACCTCAGATGTTATTTAAACTACACTGCTCAAAAAAATAAAGGGAACACTTAAACAACACAATGTCACTCCAAGTCAATCACACTTCTGTGAAATCAAACTGTCCACTTAGGAAGCAACACTGATTGACAAATGTCACATGCTGTTGTGCAAATGGAATAGACAACAGGTGGAAATTATAGGCAATTAGCAAGACACCCCCAATAAAGGAGTGGTTCTGCAGGTGGTGACCACAGACCACTTCTCAGTTCCTATGCTTCCTGGCTGATGTTTTGGTCACTTTTGAATGCTGGTGGTGCTTTCACTCTAGTGGTAGCATGAGACGGAGTCTACAACCCACACAAGTGGCTCAGGTAGTGCAGCTCATCCAGGATGGCACATCAATGTGAGCTGTGGCAAGAAGGTTTGCTGTGTCTGTCAGCGTAGTGTCCAGAGCATGGAGGCGCTACCAGGAGACAGGCCAGCACATCAGGAGGGCAACAACCCAGCAGCAGGACCGCTACCTCCGCCTTTGTGCAAGGAGGAGCAGGAGGAGCACTGCCAGAGCCCTGCAAAATGACCTCCAGCAGGCCACAAATGTGCATGTGTCTGCTCAAACGGTCAGAAACAGACTCCATGAGGGTGGTACGAGGGCCCGACGTCCACAGGTGGGGGTTGTGCTTACAGCCCAACACAGTGCAGGACGTTTGGCATTTGCCAGAGAACGCCAAGATTGGCAAATTCGCCACTGGCGCCCTGTGCTCTTCACAGATGAAAGCAGGTTCACACTGAGCACATGTGACAGACATGACAGAGTCTGGAGATGCCGTGGAGAACGTTCTGCTGCCTGCAACATCCTCCAGCATGACCGGTTTGGCGGTGGGTCAGTCATGGTGTGGGGTGGCATTTCTTTGGGGGGCCGCACAGCCCTCCATGGGCTCGCCAGAGGTAGCCTGACTGCCATTAGGTACCGAGATGAGATCCTCAGACCCCTTGTGAGACCATATGCTGGTGCGGTTGGCCCTGGGTTCCTCCTAATGCAAGACAATGCTAGACCTCATGTGGACCTCAGCAGTTCCTGCAAGAGGAAGGCATTGATGCTATGGACTGGCCCGCCCGTTCCCCAGACCTGAATCCAATTGAGCACATCTGGGACATCATGTCTCGCTCCATCCACCAACGCCACGTTGCACCACAGACTGTCCAGGAGTTGGCGGATGCTTTAGTCCAGGTCTGGGAGGAGATCCCTCAGGAGACCATCCGCCACCTCATCAGGAGCATGCCCAGGCGTTGTAGGGAGGTCATACAGGCACGTGGAGGCCACACACACTACTGAGCCTCATTTTGACTTGTTTTAAGGACATTACATCAAAGTTGGATCAGCCTGTAGTGTGGTTTTACACTTTAATTTTGAGTGTGACTCCAAATCCAGACCTCCATGGGTTGATAAATTGGATTTCCATTGATTCTTTTTGTGTGATTTTGTTGTCAGCACATTCAACTATGTAAAGAAAAAAGTATTTAATAAGATTATTTCATTCAGATCTAGGATGTGTTATTTTAGTGTTCCCTTTTTATTTTTTTGAGCAGTGTAGTTTATGGACTCACAACTACTGTGATAATTGAACTCTGGACTCTGGTCTTTATTTCAAGTGCGCTAACCCCCTCTGTAGACTGTCTATTCTGTCAAATGAGCTGGGATTTCTGTTCACTACAACCCGCTGTAACTTGTTTCGTGCACACTCACCTAATCACTATAATAACGGGTTATCTGGATACTTGGGTAGCTACTATTGAACAGTATCCCGGTCTTTTGTTGGGTCTGACATTTCTCCTCCCCAAACTATGTAAATTGCTTTGAGCTACTGGAAAGTGTTATATACATCTAATTGATTAACCATTATGATAGCGCAGTTGATATCAAATGGTGATAATCGTATATTTTCATGTGCAAGCTAAGTTTGTGGTTTGTCCCTTTTTTTTTGTTTTACTATGACAAACCATTAAACTGGTGTTTAAAATAATAGTTGAAGTGTCATCTTGACCTCTGCGTAGGTCCCCCCCCCCCCCAAGCTGAATCCCCTACACCCCTTACAAACATGCGTTGTTTTGATGAATGAAGGGTGGATACCAGTGTTAATCTTATCCCTTGTCCCCTATTTGTCATTCTGGTTGGGACAGATGATATAGCTTGGAATCTGAGTCCGATTTAATAGGAATTGGATAAATGTGCCTTATGCCTGGATTTCCTTTATGGGCAAAACCCCACTGTCTCCCCTCTGCTATAAAATGACTAATGTCCTCTGAAATCCTCTGCAAATCAAGGCCCAGGCTCCATCAGCCAATCCTCCTACTGCAGCATACAGGAAATGTCAGAGAACAATATGCAAATACATGCTAGAACATGCCAATATGATCTCACTAGCTGGTGCTTGGCTCTGCCCACATCCATGCTTGTTCTGCCCACTATGATTAATTTGCGCCTATTGGAAGCGACAGGCTATCTATATTGGGTTAGTTATAAAAAAATGTTTGACCTCTCTGAAAGCCCCAGCTAGCTAGACTAGAGCCTTACAGGCAGGAGGGAATAGCATTGCAATAGTTCTGTTGAATCTCTCTCTTAAACAAAAAATATAAATTCAGCAAAAATCTTGGAAATTGTTGTTTTTCATTAGGCCCTAATCTATGGATTTCACATGACTGGGAATACAGATACCGTTTAAAAAAAATAAATGGGTAGGGGCGTGGATCAGAAAATCAGTGAGTGTCTGGTGTGACCACCATTTGCCTCATGCAGCGTGACACCTCTCCTTCGCATAGAGTTGAGCAGGCTGTTGATTGGAATGTTGTCCCACTCCTCAATGGCTGTGCGAAGTTGCTGGATATTGGCGGGAACTGGAACACACTGTCGTACATGTCGATCTAGAGCATCCAAAACATGCTGAATGGGCGACATGTTTGAGTATGCAGGCCAAGGACTGGGACATTTTCAGCTTCCAGGAATTGTGTACAGATCCTTGCGACATGGGGCCGTGCATTATCATGCTGAAACATGAATTGATGGCGGTGTATGAATGGCAGAACCATGGGCCTCAGGATCTAGTTACGGTATTAAAATGCAATTGTTTTCGTTGTCCGTAGCTTATGCCTGCCCATACCTTAACCCCATGTGGCACTCTGTTCACATCGGTAAACTGCTCGCCCACACAACCTCATACACGTGGTCTACGCTTGTGAAGCCACTTGGACATACTGCCAAATTCTCTAAAATGAGGCAGTTTAAGGTAGAGAAATGAACATCCAATTTTCTGGCAACAGCTCTGGTGGACAATTGTACGCTGCCTCAATTTTAAGACATCTGTGGCATTATGTTGACACAACTTCACATTTTGTGGCCTTTTATTGTCCCCAGCACAAGGGTCACCTGTGTAATGGTCATGCTGTTTAATCAGCTTCTTGATATGCCACACCTGTCAAAGGGATGGATTATCTTGGCAAAAAAAGGAAATGCTCACTAGCAGAGATGTAAACAAATTAGTGCACAAACTTTTGTACGTATAGAACATTTCTGGGATCTTTTTTTATTTCAGCTCATGAAACATGGGACCAACACTTTACATGTTGCATTTTTTGAGAGGGAGGGGGTTGTGTGTGTGCACTCCAGCTTTTGCACCAGCACTGTAGCAGCCACAATATCCACACTATTAAGTGAAGCCCTCCCCAGGGCAGAGTGGATGCTGCATTTTCCTCGTGAGGCGGAGTAGGTCATCAAGCGGCACTGGGTAAAGTGGGCTAGGAGCTGCTCCAAGGGTCACGTCGCTGTGCTCCGCACCCATCATACACCTTCAACCCCTCTGCCTCCCATACATTTGTATACCACGCACTTTCCTCGGTCCAGCTCCTCCATAGTCAGTAGCATCTTGCATATCTTTCACACCTGTCACAGCTTGCCCCTCTGCCTGCTCAGCAGAACTTTACCCCAGGGGGGACAGGTCAGCCTCCCTCCTCTCCCTCCCCAGAGGGCTGGAGCTCAAGTGTCTCATCAGCACATCTCAGGTCAGCCATGAGGTTAAAACAAGTACACCTCAATACACTGAAAACAAGCTGGGAAAGGAGGTGAAAGCAAGTAGTGTGTGGGTGTTATATAGATCCATAGGCAAGCCTTTACTTTGTGGCTTTAACCTTTTTTTAATTTTTTTTATTTGCTCTTACCTTCCCTCCAGTCCTCTCAGCCTTTCCATGGTGCTGTGTAATTATAGGATTTGTGGTTTTTGGTCACACAACAGTCCTCTGGAGCCATAGTGTGTGTGTGGGGCTCGGAGGTGCAGCTTTCTCACTTTAACCTGTAATTGTTGTTTATGTAAGGCATCGTCAGTGTGCTGTACACATTGTATAATGTGCTCCTTGTGCAGAGAAGTATGAAAGATGTCTCCATTTTACCATTTCTATCAATCTCAATCTGTCATTGTTGTCTGAGAATTGTCATAATTAAATCATACTCCTTAATTCTACAGAGAAGTGACTGCAGCCTTGAGATAAAACATGGAGTGCTAATCAAATTAGGAACCTCGAGTGTATTGGTGGTTTCCCTAAAAATTCTCAGTAAAATAGTATTGCACAAATGTAATTTCCTTGACCCTTGCCAAAGGAAGTGCTTGATAAGCTGTTTTTGGGCCCAGAAGTCACTTTCTGTCATCACTTGTAGTAGAGACCATAGCCAACCAGAATTAAATGGCCACTAAAGGCATTGATTTGAGGACTATTTGCCTCTGGGGTTGACTTTTCCATCATTGTCGCCAACTGTTTAGTCAACGTTGCTGTGGCCCCTTTCAGTTTTGAATGGCCATGTTGGCTTCAGTAGCTTCCCTTGCTGTATTAGGAAGTGATAAAAAATAAATGTCTAAACTAAATGCAAACTATGCTATACCTTTGTAAGACGTTGCATTAGCATAAAGCAGTGATTCCCAAACCTCTCTTTGAACGCTTCCTCCTCCCCTATATCTTTCTCTGCCTTTTTGGTTTGTCCCCTTCTGCTAGCGATTGAGGAATTTCCCCTCGTTTTGGTGGTTTCTTGCTTTTTATGTATGCATCTACAGTAGCCTACAAAGGCACAGCACCGTACCACACAGAGAGCCTCCATAATCTCTCTGGATGTCTTTTGAAGAGGTAGACGTTTTTAAACTGAATGCTAAACAGGATCTATTAGGATTAAGTCTGGAGGCAGTCTAGATTAGTGTGAATTCAATGATTTTCCTTCCACTTGCCAGAAAAAATGTAAATGCTACTGTTAACCAACCTCAGTACAAATAATACATTTCCCTGAGGGGGAACTAGCCACCTTGAGCATGGGGATTCAAAAATATGCATAAGATCTGTAGGTAAATGGGTGTGCTCTGCTACTGTAGGTTTAGACAGCCACAAATGGGGCTTATAACGTGTACATTACAAATGCTTTGTACTGAGACAAACGGTTTATGCAAAGACCAAGTGTAATGGTCGGCCATTTGTTGGTCTCAACATGGTCATTGACGTTTTGGAACTTCATTAGTGACTGTTCATTACAGCGATTGATTTCTCAGGGAGTTACGATCCATGGGAGTCATGTCCATTAACCTAGTCATTAAGCTCAGTTAGCTAGGTTAGTGGGCCACTTGGTTTAGATCTTGTTTGGGTTTCCACACCAACTCTTTGCCCTGAAATATATCCATGACACAGTATTTGACCTGGTCTCAGCCTCTACCCAGGACAGACTTGTCGTGACCCGTGATGCTGCATAATTGCACTCATTTTGAGATGAGGCTTGACAGAAAGCAGTAATACTTGAATCCCCAGAAGATTGTTTGGTTTTGACTGTTATCCTGAACTGGGCAGGAGTACGCACACATTCACAGACACACCCAAACTCGAACAGTCTCACAGATCCATGTGATGAGAAAGCACTGTTGAAATGCAATGCAGCAATCATCCAAGTTACATTCAGAGACCAACTTCTAATCAGTCCCCATAACGCTCTTTGCATACCCTACCGCTATTTGCTCTTCCATTGCAACCCGCTCACCACCAGCGACTCTGAGTTTCATCCATTTATCTCTCTTCATTTTGCCCATGTCCTCTCGGGTGACACGACTGGCTGTCTCATACTCTTCCTTTTAATCTCCTCCTTAATCACTCTGGGTCTCCCCACCTCGGCGGTTGAATTCGTCACCGAAAATAATAACCTCCCATCGCAGTTAATAACACATTTTCAGATTCCTAAATGGCAACAGTATTACCCCCTAACATTACCTGTCATCAAAGAAGACCTAAGGAAGACATATCGCCTCATTTCTCAACGAGAAATTATCAGGCCCCTAACAGTGCTAGGAGGCTCATCGCCTCATCGGTCTTCACTGCCAGTGTAAAAATAGCCATGTCGCTGTCAAGGACATCCCACAATATTATTTTCCTTGACAAGCTTTCAATAATTCAGTCTAATTATCCCTCCACTTGACCAAGAGACCCTACTCCTTCAGATGAACTGTTTCGCCCATTACCTGCCAATCATAGGGAACACGGCTACTATGTCTTTCTTTTGGAATACTGATATAAAGCAATACGGATCTAAAGGCACAATGTTGCGACTTCCACGTGACGATAGACGAACCGGTAGTCCAGTGTTATTGTTGAGTCTTATCATTATCAGAGATTGGGATTGTTTTCCTTGAAGACTTCAAAGTTGGGTGTACGGTTATACACTGAGTGTACAAAACATTAGGAACACATTCCTAATATTAAGTTGTATCCACTTTTGCCCTCAGAACAGCCTCAATTTGTGGACTCTACAAGGTGTCAAAAGTGTTAAAAAGGGATGCTGGCCCATGTTGATTCCAATGCTTCCCACAGTTGTCAAGTTTGCTGGATGTCCTTTGGGTGGTGGACCATTCTTGATACGCATGGTAAACTGTTGCGGGTGAAAAACCCAGCAGCATTGCAGTTCTTGACACACTGAAGCCAGTGTGCCTGGCACCTACTACCATAGGCACTTAAATATTTTGGCTTTGTGATGGGGGGGGGGTAGGTGTGTGTGTGTGTGTGTGTGTGTGTGTGTGTGTGTGTGTGTGTGTGTGTGTGTGTGTGTGTGTGTGTGTGTGTGTGTGTGTGTAATGATATAGTATTAGGGGGATGGGAAGTGTCTACTGTGTAATCTTATGGTGGTGGATGAGACTCACTGACTCGCCTGGTCCAGTTTATACTTTATTTTGTCTTAACATTGTTTTGACTTTATATCACTAGCCAAGTCTTTGTCATCCTCAGACACTTAAACACATCTAATATTTTACAGCTGTTACACTTAAGTCAACATAAAATGAACTCTCCAATAAAAATTACATTGAAATTACCTCCCAACGCAATGAGGATACAGTGTGCTTTAGCAGCCCTAGCCACACATGTTCTAACGTACAGATACAGGAAGACTCTAGTCCAGAATTACTTAGAGACCGGTGAAAGATGTGTGTAGGACATAACCAGAAAAAAGGAACACCATGGATATGACTTCTGAAAATGGAACAAATTTAGACTAATAAGCCTTACCACCGGAGCAATGCTTCATGAATACCATTTGGAGAAATGAACGGCCACATAAATAACGTCAAATACCTATTTTTGAAATGAAAGCGGGACCACCTCAGTACTGGCTGCGATACTTCCAGTAGTGAGCAGCAGCCTTTCTGAACCCTGCTCGGTGCAGATAAGTCACAGACCCATGAAGAGTGGAGGTGGCCCCGTCAGCCAACCGAACACCTACCATACATTTTGCCAACAGAAAAGTAAGGTACATTTCATGCCATTCACATGATTGCACCTCTACAACAATAAAAAAAAAAAAAAAAATGAAAACGTCTGACACACAACCTTATTAATGCCTCGAAGATGTGCAGACGAAGCCAGTTGCTTCCGGAATAGTTTACAACGTACTGACTCTAGCACCATTTATTAATATTTCTATTTACTGTCTTAAGATTTGAGGTGATGCGATGGCAGGCAATTTGCGTTGGTTTGCAAATGTATAGGTTTGTGGCGAACATATTTATTCACATAGCCTACTGTATTGTTGAATGGCTAGGTTATTCATCTTTGTTTCTTTAGGAATAATATGTAATAAGACAGGTGACCCATCCAGTTCAAATGTGGACTATTCAGAGGAAACATTCACGTTTTGATTTCCTGCACTGATACAATTTCCCCATTAGCCTTGCATCATAGCAAACTTTTGACCGCTGCTCTCGTACATATTATATAATGTGGCCATCATTTTGAAGGTGTATAAAGGGGCTGGTGTGGTGTAACTAAGTCTACACAGCCTAGTTTTCTTTGCTCGACTAATCCCTCTCAATCAGTGATTTGTTTGTTTTAGTGTATAGGCGTGCGGGGCAAGGCCCCAAATCTCCACGGGACATAGGAGGGCAGATCCATGCTATTCCCACATCTGAAGGGAAGGGAGGAGCCTCATGCATAGTGACCGCACCACACACGGGCAGAACTCTGAACAGACACCAGGGTGTGGGAGAGGTGTGTGTGTGTGTGTGCCCACACATTTTACAGTCTTTTACTGGGGGTCCTAGATATGTATTTACTTTCCCCTCTCCTGCAGTACTCATCTTAGCCACTTTTGGTGTGTGTGTGTCTCGGTCATAAGAGAAACTACTATGAAGGCCCATAGCATTTCCATCTCAACCCAATAGCCTAGCTTCCCTTGTGCAGGGGAAGAGGACTTACAGTGCCTTTGGAAAGTATTCAGACCCCTTGAGTTTTTCCACATTTTGTTATGTTACAGCTCTATTCTAAAATGTATTAAATATTTGTATATATCTATACACAATACTCCATAATGACAGTGAAAACCAGGTTTTTAGAAATGTTTGCAAATGTATAAAAATAATAAAAAAATTGAAAAATGATACCTTTTGTGTTCAGACCCTTTACCAGAAGACTTGAAATTGAGCTCCGGTGCATCCTGTTTCCATTGATCGTCTTTGTTTCTAAAACTTGATTGGAGTCCACCTGTGGTAAATGTTTCAATAGATTGGACATGATTTGGAAAGGCACACCTGTCTATATACGGTCCCACAGTTGACCGTGCATGTCAGAGCAAAAACCAAGCCATGAGGTTGAAGGAATTGTCCGTAGAGCTCCGAGACAGTATTGTCGGCACAGATCTGGGGAAGGGTACCAAAAACTTTCTGCAGCATTGAAGGTCCCCAAGAACACAGTGGCCTCCATCATTCTTAAATGGAAGAAGTTTGGAACCACCAAGACTCTTGGTAGAACTGGCCGCCCAGCCAAACTGAGCAATCATGGGCTAAGGGCCTTGGTCAGGGAGATGACTGAGAACTCGATGGTCACTCTGACAGAGCTCCAGAGTTCCTCTGTGGAGATGGTTGTCCTTCTGGATTATTCTCCCATCTCTGCAACACTACACCAATCAGGCCTTTATGGTAGTGGCCAGACGAAATCCACTCTTCAGTAAAAGGCACATGACCGCCCGCTTGCAGTTTGCCAAAAGGCACCTAAAGACTCTCGGACCATGAGAAATAAGATTCTCTGGTCTGATGTAACCAAGCTTGAACTCTTAGGCCTGAATGCCAAACGTCACGTCTGTAGTAAACCTGGCACCATCCCCACGGTGAAGCATGATGGTGGCAGCATCATGCTGTGGGGATGTTTTTCAGCGGCAGGGACTGGGAGACTAGTCAGGGTCAAGGGGAAAGATAAATTTAGCAAAGTATAGAGATCCTTGATGAAAACCTGCTTCAGAGCGCTCAGGCCCTCAGACTGGGGTGAAGGTTCATCACCAGGACAATGGCCCTAAGCACACAGCCAAGACGACGCAGGAGTGGCTTCGAGACAAGTCTCGATGTCCTTGAGTGGCCCAGCCAGAGCCCGGACTTGAACCCGATCGGACATCTCAGAAAAGACCAGCAAATAGCTGTACAGCAATGTTCCCCATCCAAACTGACAGAACTTGAGAGGATCTGCAGAGAAGAATGGGAGAAACTCTCCAAATACAGGTGTACTAAGGTTGTAGCGTCATACCAAAGTAGACGCAATGCTGTAGTCATTGTCAAAGGTGCTTCAACAAGGTACCGCGTAAAGGGTCTAAATACTTATGTAAATGTGATATTTAATCAAATTAACTTTTTGCTTTGTCATTATGGCATATTGTGTGTAGATTGAGGTTGAAAAAATGCAATTTATTAAATTTTAGAATAAGGCTGTAACGTAACAATGTCAAAGTCAAGGGGCATGACTACTTTCTGAAGGCATTGTACATGTGGCAATATGATTCCAGTCATACAGAACTGAGTATAGAATTCAGATACACTAGTTGGTCTGAATAACTGGTGATTTCTTCAACATTCACCTTCTGCTACCATTTCTGTCAAGCAGTCTACGCATACAGTTTGAAGCATACGTTCAATAAATCCAACGTATGCACCACACAGAATGCACTGCAACTGCCGCTGCAAGGCAAACACAGCGTTCCACTGGAAATTGATGTACTTCTGGTGTACCAAAATGCAATAACGCTGTCGGTGGGATTGAGGCATAAATTGTTAATCTAGAACAGGGGTGTCAAATTCATTCCATGAAGGGCCTAGTGTCTGTTTTTGGGTGGGGTTCCTTTTAATTAAGCCCTAGACAACCAGGTGAGGGAAGTTCCTTACTAATTAGTGACCTTTAATTCATCAATCAAGTAAAAGGGAGGACCGAAAACCTGCAGACACTAGGCTCTCCATAGAATGAGTTTGACACGTGATCTAGAAGCCTGGCACGTTGCATACGATGTCCATACCTGTAAGCTTAGAAAGCATAAGTGGGGAAGAGTCCCTCTGGAGTGACTTGTCGAGCCACTCGCTGCTCTTTCCATACAGAAATTGTGGTTGGCCACGTAGCCTCTCAGCTAGCTAGCATCTCTGATAGCCTCTCATGCCTTTGACGCGACCACAGTCCACCTGTGTGCATTCAGCAGAGAAAAGACTGATGGTGGTTACTGGTGCCCAAAGATTCAATTTTCCCCTTGGTTTCTAAGAACTGTACTTAGTTGGTTCAGGGTGTTGTATTCTTATTACTGCAGGTACATTTTATCTGCAGTTTGGGGAAATTGTTTACCCATCCAAACGTTTACACCTAGATATGTTCTAGTGCTTTTGTGCCCTTCAGACACACTTCACTCTTCTTGTATTCATGTCCAGCGGTTTAAAATGGTAGCTTAAAGGCTTTAAATGTTCACCCTGGAACATAATTGTTATGACAATTCCCAGCTTCTGCAATCCACACAGGGACCAAATTTGCATGTATTTGTTCATTGCAGGTCAGACTGACCGAGTTAAGATGAAGAGAACCTGTGAGGCTGAGCAATACCTAATGATTTGCTGAGCTATCAGTTACCTACTGCCTGTCCCATGCCCTTCTCTCTTAACACTGTTGTGTACAATCACTGAGTGGTGTTTGTTTAGCACCTATCAAGTAAAGGGTACTGTACATTGTAGCTCTATTACACTGTAAACTCTAACTTGTCCCAAAAAATGTTATGCCAGCTGTTTCCACTGCAGAAAATTCATTTCACTCCTGGTATTTGTAGGTCTAGATATCACATGATCATGGCACGTGTGTGCGCAACGTGTATTGCCTTATAACGAGGAAAGTTCAGAAGGCTAAGTGAATTCTAATCAGAGTTAAGGTGCAATCCATTCACCAGAGGATTCATTGACCACTTGTTCACCCCACCCCATGAATAGTTAAAGGGATGGAAACAAAACTCACATTCTATTAACCTGTCATAAACCAGATCCCTTTTGGTACTACATGTACATTGAAATAAGTCTCTTCACATTTGTTATTCTGAATGCAAGCCAATGGACAACAAATCACACTGCCTTTTTGGCTGCATTTTTTTTTTAAGTTAAATTTGAACCCTCAGATACAGAAGGGGGAAGAAAAAAAAACGAGAGGGGTAAATGGAATAGTGAAATGCGCCGGAGAAGAGCCGATCCCCTGGTGCTGTCTACCAGCAGGAAAGCTCTGCGTCCTGGCCTTTTCCTCTTCCCTGACACTCCACTTCCTCTCCCGGCAGCCTGGCATTCCTAGATAACATTCCGCGGCCACGCACAATTCCATCCGCACTGATCCCACCCCCGATAACACAGAATGCCTTTTTTCCCCAAGTAAATACATCTCCGGATTCTCAATTTAACACAATCTCAATACAGGAGACTGCTGGTCTGGACCAGAGCGTAAGCACCAGTGAATCCTCATTGTAGCTGGAGAAAAGCACCGGGGGTTTTTATGATGAAATATTGAAAAGCTGGGATCTGAGGGGTAATTGTGTGGATTGGGGTCTGAAGAGCAACAAACAAAGTATTCTTTGCCCAGATGGAGGCTACCAATTCAAAGTCATCAGTTTGTCCCAGCTTTATCATAGGTTGCACTGGAATTAAATATTCACTCAGAACTACATTTCCTACAACATATCAGTCATTCCTAGTAGAGAATACCACTAAACCATTGTTGGTAGTTCAGTCATTCCCGTGAAGAGATGACATTCCGCCGATCGTTTATGAAAGGATGACAAACGAGCAAACTCAAGGATGGGAAAACCATACACAGAGGAAGACTTTGTCGGCGATTGCACTGCAAAACCAAACAGCAGTCTTCATTTGAGCAGTTATACACTGAACAAAATATAAACGCAATATGCAACAATTTCATAGTTTACTGAGTTAGTTCATATAAGTAAATCAGTCAATTTAAATAAATTCATTAGGCCTTAATCTATGGATTTCACATGACTGGGAATACAGATATGCATCTGTTGGTCACCGATGCCTTAAAAAATAGGTAGGAGCATGGATCAGAAAACCAGTGAGTACAGTGGGGGGGAAAAGTATTTGATCCCCTGCTGATTTTTTTTAACGTTTGCCCACTGACAAAAAAAGGAGCCGTCTAATTTTAATGGTAGGTTTATTTGAACAGTGAGAGACAGAATAACAACAAAAATATCCAGAAAAACGCATGTCAAAAATGTTATAAATTGATTTGCATTTTAATGAGGGAAATAAGTATTTGACCCCCTCTCAATCAGAAAGATTTCTGGCTCCCAGGTGTCTTTTTATACAGGTAAAGAGCTGAGATTAGGAGCACTCTTAAAGGGAGTGCTCCTAACCGTAGCTTGTTACCTGTAAAAAAGACACCTGTCCACAGAATCAATTAATCAGATTCCAAACTCTACATCATGGCCAAGACCAATGAGCTTTCCAAGGATGTCAGGGACAAGATTGTAGACCTACACAAGGCTGGAATGGGCTACAAGACTATCGCCAAGTAGCTTGGTGAGAAGATGACAACCATTGGTGCGACTATTCGCAAATGGAAGAAACACAAAATAACTGTCAATCTCCCTCGGCCTGGGGCTCCATGCAAGATCTCACCTCGTGGAGTTGCAATGATCATGAGAACAGTGAGGAATCAGCCCAGAACTACACGGGAGGATCTTGTCAATGATCTCAAGGCAGCTGGGACCATAGTCACCAAGAAAACAATTGGTAACACACTACGCCGTGAAGGACTGAAATCCTGCAGCGCCCGCAAGGTCCCCCTGCTCAAGAATACATATACATGCCTGTCTGAAGTTTGCCAATGAACATCTGAATGATTCAGAGGACAACTGGGTGAAAGTGTTGTGGTCAGATGAGACCAAAATGGAGCTCTTTGGCATCAACTCAACTCGCCGTGTTTGGAGGAGGAGGAATGCTGCCTATGACCCAAGAACACCATCTCCACCGTCAAACATGGAGGTGGAAACATTATGCTTTGGGGGTGTTTTTCTGCTAAGGGGACAGGACAACTTCACCGCATCAAAGGGATGATGGACGGGGCCATGTACCGTCAAATCTTGGGTGAGAACCTCCTTCCCTCAGCCAGGGCATTGAAAATGGGTCGTGGATGGGTATTCCAGCATGACAATGACCCAAAACACAGGGCCAAGGCAACAAAGGAGTGGCTCAAGAAGAAGCACATTTACATTTTAGTCATTTAGCAGATGCTCTTATCCAGAGCGACTTACAGTAGTGAATGCATACATTTCATGCATTTAAAAAAAAATAATAATTGTACTGGCCCCCCGTGGGAATCAAACCCACAACCCTGGTGTTGCACACACCATACTGGCATTGCAAACACCATGCTCTACCAACTGAGCCACAGGGAAGTGGCCTAGCCAGACCTAGTCTCCAGACCTTAATCCCATAGAAAATCTGTGGAGGGAGCTGAAGGTTCGAGTTGCCAAACGTCAGCCTCGAAGCCTTAATGACTTGGAGAAGATCCCTCCTGAGATTTGTGCAAACCTGGTGGCCAACTACAAGAAACGTCTGATCTCTGATTGCCAACAAGGGTTTTGCCACCAAGTACTAAGTCATGTTTTGTAGAGGGGTCAAATACTTATTTCCCTCATTAAAATGCAAATCATTTTATAACATTTTTGACATGCGTTTTTCTGGATTTTTTGTTGTTGTTATTCTGTCTCTCACTGTTCAACTAAACCTACCATTAAAATTATAGACTGATCATTTCTTTGTAAGTGGGCAAACTTACAAAATCAGCAGGGGATCAAATTATTTTTTCCCTCACTGTATCTGGTGTGACCACCATTTGCCTCATGCAGTGTGACACCTCTCCTTCACATAGAGTTGATCAGGCTGTTGATTGTGGCCTGTGGAACGTTTTCCCACTCCTTTTCAATTGCTGTGCAAAGTTGCTGGATATTGGTGGGAATCTGGAACACGCTGTCGTACACCTTGACTCAGAACATCCCAAACATGCTGACTGGGCGACATGTCTGAGTATGCAGGCCATGGAAGGACTGGAACATTTTCAGCTTCCAGGAATTGTGTACAGATCCTTGCGACATGGGGCCTTGCATTATCATGCTGAAACATAAATTGATGGCGGCGGATGAATGGCACCACAATGGGCCTTAGGATCACTGTGTGTGTGTATTTATTTATTTATTTATTGCTCAAAAAAATAAAGGGAACACTAAAATAACACATCCTAGATCTGAATGAAATAATCTTATTAAATACTTTTTTCTTTACATAGTTGAAGGTGCTGACAACAAAATCACACAAAAATAATCAATGGAAATCCAATTTATCAACCCATGGAGGTCTGGATTTGCAGTCACACAAAATTAAAGTGGAAAACCACACTACAGGCTGATCCAACTTTGATGTAATGTCCTTAAAACAAGTCAAAATGAGGCTCAGTAGTGTGTGTTTGGCCTCCACGTGCCTGTATGACCTCCCTCAACACCTGGGCATGCTCCTGATGAGGTGGCGGATGGTCTCCTGAGGGATCTTCTCCCAGACCTGGACTAAAGCATCCGCCAACTCCTGGACAGTATGTGGTGCAACGTGGCATTGGTGGATGGAGCGAGACATGATGTTCCAGATGTGCTCAATTGGATTCAGGTCTGGGGAACGGGCGGGCCAGTCCATAGCATCAATGCCTTCCTCTTGCAGGAACTGCTGACACACTCCAGCCACATGAGGTCTAGCATTGTCTTGCATTAGGAGGAACCCATGGCCAACCGCACCAGCATATGGTCTCACAAGGGGTCTGAGAATCTCATCTCGGTACCTAATGGCAGTCAGGCTACCTCTGGCGAGCACATGGAGGGCTGTGCGGCCCCCCAAAGAAATGCCACCCCACACCATGACTGACCCACCGCCAAACCGGTCATGCTGGAGGATGTTGCAGGCAGCAGAATGTTCTCCACGGCGTCTCCAGACTCTGTCACGTCTGTCACGTGCTCAGTGTGAACCTGCTTTCATCTGTGAAGAGCACAGGGCGCCAGTGGCGAATTTGCCAATCTTGGTGTTCTCTGGCAAATGCCAAACGTCCTGCACGGTGTTGGGCTGTAGGCACAACCGCCACCTGTCGACGTCGGCCCCTCATACCACCCTCATGGAGTCTGTTTCTGACCGTTTTAGCAGACACATGCACATTTGTGGCCTGCTGGAGGTCATTTTGCAGGGCTCTGGCAGTGCTCCTCCTGCTCCTCCTTGCACAAAGGCGGAGGTAGCGGTCCTGCTGCTGGGTTGTTGCCCTCCTACGGCCTCCTCCACATCTCCTGATGTACTGGCCTGTCTCCTGGTAGCGCCTCCATGCTCTGGACACTACGCTGACAGACACAGCAAACCTTCTTGCCACAGCTCGCATTGATGTGCCATCCTGGATGAGCTGCACTACCTGAGCCACTTGTGTGGGTTGTAGACTCCGTCTCATGCTACCACTAGAGTGAAAGCACCGCCAGCATTCAAAAGTGACCAAAACATCAGCCAGGAAGCATAGGAACTGAGGTGGTCTGTGGTCACCACCTGCAGAACCACTCCTTTATTGGGGGTGTCTTGCTTATTGCCTATAATTTCCACCTGTTATCTATTCCATTTGCACAACAGCATGTGAAATGTATTGTCAATCAGTGTTGCTTCCTAAGTAGACAGTTTGATTTCACAGAAGTGTGATTGACTTGGAGTTATTGTGTTGTTTAAGTGTTCCCTTTATTTTTTTGAGGTGTGTGTGTGTGTGTGTGTCTCTTCAGATTGCCATCGATAAAAAGCAATTGTTCGTTGTCCGTAACTTATGCCTGCCTATACCATAACCCCACCACCATAGGGCACTCTGTTCACAACGTTGATATCAGAAAACTGCTCGCCCACACAACGTCATACTTACTGTCTGCCCTTTGCCCGATACGGTTGAAACCGGGATTCATCCATGAAGAGCACACTTCTCCAGCGTGCCAGGTGTCATTTGAAGGTGAGCATATGTCCACTGAAGTCGGTTACAACTCCAAACTGCAGTCCGGTCCAGACCCTGGTGAGGACGACAAGCATACAGATGCGCTTCCCTGAAACAATTTTTGCACAAACTGTTAAACCATTAGTTAAATCCATTTTCGTCAGCTGTCCGGGTGACTGGTCTCAGACAATCCCGCAAGTGAAGAAGCCGGATGTAGAGTCCTGGCAAATTCTCTAAAACATTGGAGGCGACATCTAGCAACAGCTCTGGTGGACATTCCTGCAGTCAGCCTGCCAATTGCACGCTCCCTCAACTTGAGATGTGACGTTGTGACACAACTGCACATTTTAGTGGCCTTTTTTTGTCCGCAGCACAAGGTGCACCTGTGTAGTGATCATGCTGTTTAATCCGCTTGATATACCACACCTGTCAGGTGGATGGATTATCTTGGCAAAGAAGAAATGCTCACTAACAGGGATATAAACAAATTTGTGCACACATTTTGAGAGCGAAGCTTTTTGTGCTTATGGAACATCTCTGGGATCTTTTATTTCAGCTCATTATACATGGGACGAAGTCTTAACATGTTGCGTTTTTGGTTTAGTATAGAACTGTGAACGTCCAATCACACACGCTTTGAAACGGAAACATGAACCCTGATGCTGCAACCCAGCACCATGCCCTATCCTTCCTACAACTGGGTACCCACCTGTGGAGAGTAGTAGAGAAGAAAAGCTTGTGGAGAGAATGGATGAGTGGGGGGGGAGCTGTTGGAAATGCGTGAGTGGGGGGGGAGCTGTTGGAAATGCGTGAGTGGGGGGGAGCTGTTGGAAATGCATGAGTGGGGGGGAGCTGTTGGAAATGCATGAGTGGGGGGGGCTGTTGGAAATGGATGAGTGGTGGGGGGGGGAGCTGTTGGAAATGGATGAGTGGTGGGGGGGGAGCTGTTGGAAATGGATGAGTGGTGGGGGGGGGAGCTGTTGGAAATGGATGAGTGGTGGGGGGGCTGTTGGAAATGGATGAGTGAGTGAGGCAGGGGTAACTCAAGTCCTACTTTCAATGTCTATTCAAATCAAATCAAATCAAATTTATTTATATAGCCCTTCGTACATCAGCTGAAATCTCAGTGCTGTACAGAAACCCAGCCTAAAACCCCAAACAGCAAGCAATGCATGTGAAAGAAGCACGGTGGCTGGGAAAAACTCCCTAGGAAAAAGGGCCAAAAACCTAGGAAGAAACCTAGAGAGGAACCAGGCTATGAGGGGTGGCCAGTCCTCTTCTGGCTGTGCCGGGTGGATATTATAACAGAACATGGTCAAGATGTTAAAATGTTCGTAAATGACCAGCATGGTCAAATAATAATAATCATAGTAATTGTCGAGGGTGCAACAAGCACGTCCGGTGAACAGGTCAGGGTTCCGTAGCCGCAGGCAGAACAGTTGAAACTGGAGCAGCAGCATGGCCAGGTGGACTGGGGACAGCTACGAGTCATCATGCCAGGTAGTCCTGAGGCATGGTCCTAGGGCTCAGGTCCTCCGAGAGAAAGAAAGAAAGAGAATTAGAGAGAGCATATTTACATTCACACAGGACACCGGATAAGACAAGAGAATACTCCAGATGTAACAGACTGACCCTAGCCCCCCAACACATAAACTACTGCAGCATAAATACTGGAGGCTGAGACAGGAGGGATCAGAAGACACTGTGGCCCCATCCGATGATACCCCCGGACAGGGCCAAACAGGCAGGATATAACCCCACCCACTTTGCCAAAGCACAGCCACCACACCACCAGAGGGATATCTACAACCACCAACTTACCGTCCGAAGACAAGGCCGAGTATAGTCCACAAAGATCTCCGCCACGGCACAACCCAAGGGGGGGGCGCCAACCCAGACAGGAAGACCACGTCAGTGGCTCAACCTACTCAAGTGACGCACCCCTCCCATGGACGGCATGGAAGAACACCAGTAAGTCAGTGACTCAGCCCCTGTAAAAGGGTTAGAGGCAGAGAATCCCAGTGGGAAGAGGGGAACCGACAAGGCAGAGACAGCAAGGGCGGTTCGTTGCTCCAGCCATTCCGTTCACCTTCACACTCCTGGGCCAGACTATACTTAATCATAGGACCTACTGAAGAGATAAGTCTTCAGTAAAGACTTAAAGGTTGAGACTGAGTCTGCGTCTCTCACATGGATAGGCAGACCATTCAATAAAAATGGAGCTCTATAGGAGAAAGCCCTACCTCCAGCCGTTTGCTTAGAAATTCTAGGGACAATTAGGAGGCCTGCGTCTTGTGACCGTAGCGTACGTGTAGGTATGTACGGCAGGACCAAATCGGAAAGATAGGTAGGAGCAAGCCCATGTAATGCTTTGTAGGTTAGCAGTAAAACCTTGAAACCAGCCCTTGCCTTAACAGGAAGCCAGTGTAGGGAGGCTAGCACTGGAGTAATATGATCACATTTTTTGGTTCTAGTCAGGATTCTAGCAGCCGTATTTAGCACTAACTGAAGTTTGTTTAGTGCTTTATCCGGGTAGCCGGAAAGTAGAGCATTGCAGTAGTCGAGCCTAGAAGTAACAAAAGCATGGATTAATTTTTCTGCGTCATTTTTGGACAGAAAGTTTCTGATTTTTGCAATGTTACGTAGATGGAAAAAAGCTGTCCTTGAAGCAGTCTTGATATGTTCTTCAAAAGAGAGATCAGGGTCCAGAGTAACGCCGAGGTCCTTCACAGTTTTATTTGAGACGACTGTACAACCATCCAGATTAATTGTCAGATTCAACAGAAGATCTCTTTGTTTCTTGGGACCTAGGACAAGCATCTCTGTTTTGTCCGAGTTTAAAAGTAGAAAATTTGCAGCCATCCACTTCCTTATGTCTGAAACACAGGCTTCTAGCGAGGGCAATTTTGGGGCTTCACCATGTTTCATTGAAATGTACAGCTGTGTGTCGTCCGCATAGCAGTGAAATTTAACATTATGTTTTCGAATGACATCCCCAAGAGGTAAAATATATAGTGAAAACAATAGTGGTCCTAGAACGGAACCTTGAGGAACACCGAAATTTACAATTGATTTGTCAGAGGACGAACCATTCACAGAGACAAACTGATATCTTTCCGACAGATAAGATCTAAACCAGGCCAGAACTTGTCCATGTAGACCAATTTGGGTTTCCAATCTCTCCAAAAGAATGTGGTGATCGATGGTATCAAAAGCGGCACTAAGATCTAGGAGCATGAGGACAGATGCAGAGCCTCGGTCTGACGTCATTAAAAGGTCATTTACCACCTTCATAAGTGCAGTCTCAGTGCTATGATGGGGTCTAAAACCAGACTGAAGCGTTTCGTATACATTGTTTGTCTTCAGGAAGGCAGTGAGTTGCTGCGCAACAACTTTTTCTAAAATTTTTGAGAGAAATGAAATATTCGATATAGGCCGATTAGTTTTTTATAATTTCTGGGTCAAGATTCGGCTTTTTCAAGAGAGGCTTTATTACTGCCACTTTTAGTGAGCTTGGTACACATCCGGTGGATAGAGAGCCGTTTATTATGTTCAACATAGGAGGGCCAAGCACAGGAAGCAGCTCTTTCAGTAGTTTAGTTGGAATAGGGTCCAGTATGCAGCTTGATGGTTTGGAGGCCATGATTATTTTCATCATTATGTCAAGAGATATAGTACTAAAACACTTTAGTATCTCCCTTGATTCTAGGTCCTGGCAGAGTTGTGCAGACTCAGGACAATGGAGCCCTGGAGGAATACCCAGATTTAAAGAGGAGTCCGTAATTTGCTTTCTAATGATCATGATCTTTTCCTCAAAGAAGTTCATAAATTTATTACTGCTGAAGTGAAAGCCATCCTCCATTTGCGAATGCTGCTTTTTAGTTAGCTTTGCGACAGTGTCAAAAAGAAATTTCGGATTGTTCTTATTTTCCTCAATTAAGTTGGAAAAATAGGATGATCGTGCAGCAGTGAGGGCTCTTCGATACTGCACGGTACTGTCTTTCCAAGCTAGTCGGAAGACTTCCAGTTTAGTGTGGCGCCATTTCCGTTCCAATTTTCTGGAAGCTTGCTTCAGAGCTCGTGTATTTTCTGTATACCAGGGAGCTAGTTTCTTATGACAGATGTTTTTAATTTTTAGGGGTGCAACTGCATCTAGGGTATTGCGCAAGGTTAAATTGAGTTCCTCGGTTAGGTGGTTAACTGATTCTTGTCCTCTGACGTCCTTGGGTAGGCAGAGGGAGTCTGGAAGGGCATCAAGGAATCTTTGGGTTGTCTGAGAATTTATAGCACGACTTTTAATCTTCCTTGGTTGGGGTCTGAGCAGATTATTTGTTGCAATTGTAAACGCAATAAAATGGTGGTCCGATAATCCAGGATTATGAGGAAAAACATTAAGATCCACAACATTTATTCCATGGGACAAAACTAGGTCCAGAGTATGACTGTGGCAGTGAGTAGGTCCAGAGACATGTTAGACAAAACCCACTGAGTCGATGATGGCTCCGAAAGCCTTTTGGAGTGGGTCTGTGGACTTTTCCATGTGAATGTTAAAGTCACCAAAAATTAGAATATTATCTGCTATGACTACAAGATCCGATAGGAATTCAGGGAACTCAGTAAGGAACACTGCATATGGCCCAGGAGGCCTGTAAACAGTAGCTATAAAAAGTGATTGTCTTGTGGGAAGGGCGCTGGGTGACGCCAGAGACAGACTGCCAATGCTCGTCATTCATCACGGTGACACATTCTGGCCCAAATGGCACCTCATTTCCTATTAGTGCTCTACGGTTGAACAGGACCCATAGGGATCTGGTCAAAAGTGCACTATATATTGAATAGGGTGCCATTTGGGGCACACACACAGGCTCTAAGGAGCTGGGCCTGGACCCTTATCTGGATAGGAGTAGAGCACTGTTCCCTTTCTATCTGGCTCCCCATTAGACTACCGAGCCTTTTCAATTAAGCATTTCAGAGAGATCCAGTAAGTGAACCCAGAGAGGGAGGGCTCTGGAACAGCTCTGTCTCCCAGACTTACTTTATAAGAAGATATCATGTTTGACATGACTTTGATGTCGTTGTGGGCTTCATGTATGCCTACCTGGTTATACTGAAATTGTACACAATGAACATTAACCGTTTGGCTACTCCATGTAATTCCTTTTATCAATTCAAAAACACCTCAGACCTTCAGCCAAAACATCATATTCTGTGCCAACCACTAACAGTCTTAACTGGCAGGGGTTAATATTGCTGGCTTCTTGTGAATTCTTTCTCTGGGTGAGTTGGCTGTCAGTCATGTGATGTATTTATAGCCATGTGTGTTCATGTCTGCATGCATGTATAGATTTATTTCGTTTTTTGTCAGACTTTTTTTTTCTTGGGAGTCATCACTAAGTCATACTTTCCATCTGGCCTGAGGTTCTGCCTGTCTTTGGGGGCCTTCAGAGATGGCTTTGAAAGCTGATAGGATTAGAGCGTGACGAGCAGGTTTAGCATGGGCCCAGCACTCCCAATCTCCAAGTGTGCGATAGGACTGGGTGGAGGGTGGAACTGTCACCAACCCCTGTGCCCACACACCCCTTATCTCGCTTGGTGCATCTAGTCATCATTCATCAAAGCAATATTGTCCACTGTGCCCCCCCCCCCCCCCATCTCTCTGGGTGTCATACACTGTCACTGTGGAAATGGTGCCTTCAGAACATTTAAAACTGATTTTAATTGAGATGTTGCTGGATCGAATCCCCGAGCTGACAAGGTAAAAATCTGTTGTTCTGCCCCTGAACAAGGCAGTTAACCCACTGTTCCCCGGTAAGCCGTCATTGTAAATAAGAATTTGTTCTTAACTGACTTGCCTAGTTTCTCAACTGATTGCCTTGCCTGGTTTACCAACTACTTCTCTGATAGAGAGTTCAGTGTGTCAAATCAGAGGGCCTGTTGTCCGGACCTCTGGAAGTCTCTATAGGTGTTCAATTCTCAGGCCGACTCTTCTCTGTATACATCAATGATGTTGCTCTTGCTGCTGGTGATTATCTGATCCACCTCTACGCAGACGACACCATTCTGTATACTTCTGGCCCCTCTTTGGACACTGTGTTAACTAACCTCCAGACGAGCTTCAATGCCTCTCCTTCCGTGGCCTCCAACTGCTCTTAAACGCAAGTAAAACTAAATACATGCTATTCAATCGATCACTGCCCGCACCTGCTTGCCCGTCCAGCATCGCTACTCTGGACGGCTCTGACTTAGAATACGTGGACAACTACAAATACCTGGGTGTCTGGTTAGACTGTAAACTCTCCTTCCAGACTCGCATTAAGCATCTCCAATCCAAAATTAAATCTAGAATCGGCTTCCTATATTGCAACAAAGCATCCTTCACTCATGCTGCCAAACATACCCTCGTAAAACTGACCATTCTCCCGATCCTCGACTTCGGTGACATCATCTATAAAATAGCCTCCAACACTCTACTCAACAAACTGGATGCAGTCTATCACAGTGCCATCCGTTTTTGTCACTAAAGCCCCATACACTACCCACCATTGCGACCTGTACGCTCTCGTTGGTTGGCCCTCGCTTCATACTTGTCGCCAAACCCACTGGCTACAGTTTTATCTACAAGACTCTGCTAGGTAAAGCCCCGCCTTATCTCAGCTCGCTGGTCACCATAGCAGCACCTACTCGTAGCACGCGCTCCAGCAGGTATATCTCACTGGTCACCCCCAAAGCCAATTCCTCCTTTGGTCATCTTTCCTTCCAGTTCTCTGCTGCCAATGACTGGAACGAACTGCAAAAATCTCTGAAGCTGGAGACTCATATTTCCCTCACTAGCTTTTAAGCACCAGCTGTCAGAGCAGATCACTGCACCTGTACATAGCCCATCTGTAAACAGCCAATCTATCTACCTACCTCATCCCCATACTGTTATTTATTTATTTATTTATTTATCTTGCTCCTTTGCACCCCAGTGTCTACTTGCACATTCATCTTCTGCACGTCTACCATTCCAGTGTTTTAATTGTAATTACTTCACCACCATAGCCTATTTATTGCCTTAACTTACCTCATTTGCACTCACTGTATATAGACTTTTTTTGGTTTTCTTTTGTTCTACTGTATTATTGACTGTTTTGTTTATTCTATGTGTCGAATTGCTATGCTTTATCTTGGCCAGGTCGCAGTTGCAAATGAGAACTTGTTCTCAACTAGCCTACCTGGTTAAATAAAGGTCAATTTTTTAAATTTTTTTTATAATAAACATCCCTGTTATTGAGCAATTTACACCTTTTTGTCAAGATAATATGCCACGCGTCAGGTGGATGAATTAAGACGTTGATTAAACAGCATGATCATTACACAGGTGCACCTTGTGCTGGGGACAGTAGGCCACTCTAAAATGTGCAGTTTTGTCACACATCACAATGCCACAGATGTCAAGTTTTGAGGGAGTGTGCAATTGGCATGCTGACTGCATGAATGATTTGATGTCCACCAGAGCTGTTGCCAAATAATGAAATGTTTCTCTACCAGATTTCTCTACCATAAGCCGCCTCCAACATTGTTTTGGACAATTTGACAGTACATCCAACCGGTCTCACATGTGTAACCACGCCAACCTAGGACGTCCACATCTGGCTTCTTCACCTGCAGGATTGTCTGAGACAGCCACCCAGACAGCTGAGACTGTGGGTTTGCACAACTGAAGAATTTCTGCACAAACTGTCAAACCGTATCTGGGAAGCTCACCACAAAATATGGAGTAAGTTAAGGGGCATGAATACTTCCTGAAGGAACTGTATGTCTGTGGGATCTTGTGGGTGGTGCCTATGTTTGCACAAATGACTTCTTTATGTGAGCCCAAGTCCCAGTTGGCTGAGAGCCATCTTTCGCCAAGGTCTCATTTCACTCCTCTGACGTCTCCACTGTCTGTCGCTCACAGTCTTACATATTCATATTACTACACGCTTGACAATCAAGTGCATCATCCACTGATGTCTATACAGGCTATTCAACACAAGTCTGGTTTTGATGTAATGGAGATTGTTCTTTGGCTCATATCACACAATCTTTGTGGAGGATTTTGTCATTGTTGATATTGTTACATGACGTCTGCATTTCCATATTGTGGTATTTGCTCCATAGCATCACATTGAGCAAGTTCTTTCCCCCTGATGCTTAGCTATGTCACGTCCTGCTGTACCACTGACCCCTCAGTGGAAAGTGGCTTCTCACAGCAGCTGGGGACCGTATAGAGTCAACACTCACTCACACTCCTGCTGGTGCAGACGGCTACTCAAACTGTGTAATAATCAACCCTGCTGGATCCAGCTTATTTCACAAGCATCAGTCTGTCATTGTATATTTAGTCAAACAGATGTGCATGTGGTTCAAGGGTCCTATTGTCAGAGCTTTGAATGGTGAAAGATACAAATGCACCTCCCTCTTATAGTGTACAATTGTAGCACCTCGTTTTGCCCACGTGCCTCAAACGCTTCATATGCAAAAACTTGGCCCATATCCCTCACAGACATCGAAAGGCCACTCAAGCTGTGCTGACAAATTCAACAAATTATTTTTCTGAATGTTCAGGGGAGTTGTGTATGAAAGCTAAGCCCTGTTAAGAGTCCTAAGTAGGGTTAAGCAAATGCTTCTGGTGGGCTTGGCGGTGAACAAACAACTACGCATTTCAGCCCAGTAAAGCGGCTCTCTCAAGGTCAGAGCTACATTACTGTGCAAATTACTTTTTTCTGCAAGGAAAAAATGCTTGCCATGCTAAAAACCTCACAGGCAGATGTGACTCCCAAGTGGAAATGTGATGTCCGGAGCGTGTATAGGCTCTGTAACAATCAGTACATCTTCTTGTCGACCTGAGGATTTGTAAAAAAAAATGTCAGGTTTGAAGTCTTGCATTTTTTTTTTTTTTACTACTCGTTGTGGAACGTGTTCAAAGTATTTGCTAGAACAGTGCTGATATGAGGTCATGACAAAGGAAAGTGCTACTTGCTTAGAAAAGCGATTGTAGAGTAAACATTGAGCATTTCTAAATTGATCCTTCCATACCTTTCACAGGTTACTATGACTCCTATCAACCAGCCTCATAACACGTTCCATCAAAATATGCAACAATGTCCAACTCAACTGACCCTGAGTAAGGAAGACTCATGCATTTGCTCCTCATACTCTTTGCTTATTTACTCCATAGGCCTCAGATTTCTCTCTTTGGCCACGTTGTCATTGTTGGTCAGCCAGAAACTGGAGACATTGAGCGACTGGATATTTTTCCATAAAGAATTCCTCGCAATCCAAAGATTCCGCCAAAAAGTGGCTACAGTACACTGCAGTTATTCTGCAATTACTTTTTTGTAAGGGATATGCGAACCTGTTCCAGTGGCATTATGACTTTCTAATCTTGGCCAACCAGAATGTTTCTTCTTTTGTTCAAGAGGGGGGCGAAAAAAAGTTTACTCAAAATGACATCACAGATTGCTTCTATGGGGTGTTATTAGCATGTTGAACAGCCCCAATTAGTATTGCTACACCAGGCCTGTGTAGTCACTGCCATTCGAGTGAACCGTTATCAGTGGCCACGTCAAAACAAGATTAATGCCTCACTCCGCCTTATCTTTGATATTGAATCCCTCTCCTGCCTTCTCAAGGGTGTGTAAGTCAGCCTCTTAAATATTTAACACATTGTAATTATCGTTTCTGTAAGATTGAATCAAGATCTGACACAGCTGCTGTCAAGAGTATAACAGGTGTATTATACCATTATAAGCCTGAAATAGTTTGGTGTGTGTGTGGAGTGCTAGCTTCGTTAGCCTAGTTCTGTAGTGTCTTGTCTTCCTAGGAGCGCTATGGGATGGGCGCTAGGAGTAATAAGCACTTGGCTACATGGACATGACAAGGCCATTAACAACATATGGTGTTTTGGGGTCTGGTGTTACCTTAGGTATTAGCCACCTTGGTAAGGTGATTATGATGATGTCACGCCAGTGGGGCTGTCCTCACACGTTCCACCCTGCTTTTAACTCTGTTCTGGCAGCCACAGGAGTCCCTCCTCTGAGGTCTGTCTGTGGTCCTCCCTGCCCAAAACATTTTTATTTAACTAGGCAAGTCGGTTAAAAACAAATTCTTATTTACAATGATGGCCTACCGGGGAACACAGTGTTGTTCAGGGGCATAACGACCAATTCTTACCTTGTCAGCTCGGGGATTTGATCCAGCAACCTTTTGGTTACTGGCCCAATGCTCAAACCTCTAGGCTACCTGCCGCCCCAAAGCCTAGCCCTTCGCCAACCTTTCACTCCTTCATCAAAGACTCATCTTTCTGCTACTGGCCATTTTTATCACGATAGTCCCTGCGCTCTAAAGACTGTTTGCTCTCCACTGAGCCTCTATCCACTACTGAACTCTCACTAGAAACTCCTAACCAGAGGTTGTGTTGACATTTTGGCTGAGGTTGGTGGAACAGCATTGCAAATGGATAGGCTTTCGGTAACCACACTGTTTTGATAACAGTGATCATTTATCCTTTTTTTTTGTCCCTCAAACTCCATTCTACTGCATCCCTACCTAATGTAACCTTTTCCCCCTCCAGCATAACCCCTCTCCTGTCCCCCATAAAGCCTCTATTACTGTCATGCACATGTCAAGACACAATCAGCTTCCCTAGTGACCACTTTGATGCCGACCACCCATACCCGACACCAAACTACAACGGAGAACCATGACAGCCCTGATGACATCTGCCAGATGATCCCAGGCAGAGTTTGTGCACGTGTCTCTGATAACTTTTCTACACTAATCACTCACAGAAATGTACACAGTATCTCTCTAACTCACACACCCACTTGCTCTCACACAGCACACTAGAATCAGGTATTGAATCCGGTGTGTTGAAATGTCACAGCCTAGGCTTCATCATGGCTATAAACCCATGTGTCCTGAGAGGATTGTCACCTGCCACCTTTCAGTATTGTGCAGATTGATCTTCCCGTCAGTCTGTCTGATCGGAACCCTGAAGAGATCAGATGGCGTTGTGGAGGCCGGGTAACGTTTCAATCCATTGCCTAACACCATGTCATTTATTTTCATCACCATGGACTGAGACATGATGGCTTGTTTCAAGATGAAGCACATGGGTTTCGACGAGTTGAGGTTGTCTACCTTGTGTGGCGTAATGAATGGATTATGCACTGTGTTACTTTACATTTTGAGTAAGATGGGGTTTTTTGAATCTAGATTGTATTTTTACACGATCCAATCAAAAAGTAGTTACAGATCATATGGATTAGTGATATAAGTATTGTACCGAGCTGTCAATTTAATTATATTTATGCTTTTACAGTTCTACCTTTCCCCAGTTCCTACACTGACTGAGTGCAGGATACATTTAGCCCATCATGATATGACATCACAGGTCACAATTGTGAGGTAAGTTACCAGAGGTCTTGGGAGGAAGTCGTATCGCAGAATGCCTGTTTTTGAAGCCAGGTGTCCACAGCTGTGTGTGACTAGTTGGCTTCCTGTCTGTCACTTCCATCTTGACCTGTGCTTCTCTGACACACCGCTAATTCTGGAGCACGGCCCGATCCTGATCTCTCTATCAGAAGGCCCAGGTTTTTCCTGTGCGCCTCGATCTGCACAATGTAAAGGAAGTGTGAGAGGGAAGGGGGTTTCTTTCATTTTGACCCTGTGTAGAGGATGCTGACTTCTGAGCTTTGCAGTAGATCAGCAGCACTCTACTCAAAACACTTTTCTCTCAAATGAGTAATCTTCTTTCAGGACTTGTAACTCTTACTATTGATTGACATGATCATGTAAAATTGTGTGGTCTGAGGCAGCATTCATTCTTTGGAATGGAAACAGAGCTGTTGCTTTCACATCATCATACTTACTTATCGTCATCATATGAATATAGCCTATTGGGAATATGAAGGCTTTTTGTTATCTATGTCTATATGAAGACCATTAAGCTTCGGAAGTCTGTACCTGATTTCCCTTCGCCAATACACATGACAAGCGCTCGGTAATACCCACCCTGTCTCTCACTCTGTCCCCCCCAAAAGACCATCCCAATCAGTTCCAACTCAAAGCTGTCATTACCGCTTCAATTAACCTCAACGTCTCTGTGCTCAGAGCTCCTCCAGGCTCAGCCTCTGTCAACCCCGCACATCACCGCTACACATACACACTACGCTACACATGCACACAAATATACTCCCACTAAACACACGTTTACAAATACACTAGCACACATGCGCAGTAAACATGCATGTGCACACCCGACAAACTTTGTACTCGCCCCTGCAATTAAACTAATGACTAAAAATGTTTTCTTGTCTCTCTCGACTGGAAGGCTGTACAGATAAGCCAAGAAGGGAGCAGGTGAAACTGTTTCTGGGAGATGGGGTCAGTACTGAAGTCGGCGGTTTCTTTTAGTTATACTGGAAGACTGGGCTGGGAACGAGGGAGCCTTATCAGATGATGAGCAAGTCTTCACTGTCACCGAGAGGAGTGTGTTTGGACAGACTACAGTAGATTGCCTGCTGGCCTCAATTCTGCATGGTTATCGCCTAAAAGTCCAGTCATCTCTCACACACAGTTTAAATAACATGTCTATCAGATAGTTGTCTGATTCTATCACTCCACCAGTCTGTCACACTCAGTGTATGTGCTGTTAATCTTGTATTTCCTGATCAATATTTAGACCTAGTACTACAGTATAGTTAAATTGCTCAGACAGTATGTACTTACAGGGAATCTTTTGTTGTGAGTCTGTTTCAGCCCTTAGCGCCTACTGCTTTGATTTGGAGATGCTGATCCCCAATCTAGGACATATTCATTAGGGCGTGCAATTTAAAACATTTTTCAATGGAAAACAAGTGAGTATTTCTTATTGGAAGCCCCTCCCTGTTTGCGTTAGTTTTCTTCCGTTTGGTGCCTGGTGTTAGTGGGTTACTTTTCCCTGGAGCCCGTTTGGTCCGTTATCTCCATGAGAATTGTGCTACTACCCCCATCCTATTCGATGTGCCTCTCTCTCTGTAGCGTGTCCAATCCTCTTCAGAAGAAGTACTTGGACTGTTTCGCCGAACAGTAATCATCAGATCGACTCAATTTATCTCCCCCTCTTTTTCTCTCACCCCCTTTCCTCTCTGAGTTGTGCGTGGATTCATCTTTTGCTTTGATTATTATCGATATTCCCCTAGATTGTCCCCAATCGTAATCACCACGATGACGTAAGAAGTTCTTTGAAAGTAAACTTCATCAAACCCAATCACTTATGAGAATTTCATACAGGCTCTAAAAGATCTTCCCCTAGTTATCACCACCATCCATCCATCCATCATAATACAGGGACGAGACATTCCTACAAAGTGACTTCCTCTTAACTTTGTGCTGTTGAGGAAGTTAAATGGGTACCTCCCTCCACTTAGCTTTAGCTTTTAGCATGACGGGACGCTATATAAACCAGCACCTCCTTCATAGAGCTAGCTACAGATTTATCTACTGGTAGGATTCTGGAGCGAGTAAACAGGACCTAGCTACAGCCCTTCCTGTAATTTGGGTTTGCTTACATGAGACATGCACTGCTTTTCCCTAGGGGGGGGGGGATTATTAATCTTCACTGCTGCAAACCTGCCCCTAGACTGAGGCTGTCCTAATATGGACACCATTCTACTCCCATTCATTATCCATTAATCCCACACCTCTGTGATCAAAAAGGCTATAGCTTCTCAATGAGTCCTTGTTGGAAAAAATTGACTTAATATACGTTTTGAATCTGTAATAGTTCATTGAAGCTAACAAAACATCACCCTCCTGTGTTTTGGTAAAAAGCTGAGGGAGGGGCCTGGAGAAATGTAACCAAATTCAAAGCGAGCGCTATGTATGCAAGGACTGACTATCCATGATATCCGAAGTATAGTTTTGATGCTATACAGTGTTTAGTTTACTTTCACTTTGTTTACAAACATTGGAGTTAAGCTACCTGTAGCTTATATTTTGACTTCTGATTGGGTATCAAAGTGGAACTAAGCTCATTTAACATTTTATATATGTTGTATCATAACTTATCTATCATGACACTCTTAACCGCAGCAGGAAGCCTAGCGGCTAAGAGCATTGGGCCAGTAACCGAAAGGTCGCTGGTTCGAATCCCAGAGCTGGCGAGGTGAAGAAATAAAATAATCTGCTGTTCTGCCCTTGAGCAAGGCAGTTAACCCTCAACGACAACTGCTTCCCGAGTGCTGATGATGTTAAGGCAGCCCCCCGCACCTCTGATTCCAAGGGTTTGGTTTGAATGCATTGTTGTGTAACTCACTAGGTATCCCCTTTTCCTGCCTCTCAACACCTGTCACTCCAAATGCAGGTGCTCTCACATTACCTACTGACTGACTAGATACTGATGGTGTCAAGGGCCTCCCCTCCAGTGAGGTTCGCAACCTGATATTTCAGTCAGCACTCATTTGAGGCCCACATCAGGAGTATTACCAAAGTCAAATGTGTCCATCTACGGAACATTGCCAGGTTAAGACATATGTTATCACGACCTGCAGCTGTGTGACTCATCCATGCCCTTATCCCGTCTGGACTATTGTAACAATCTTTTTGTTTGGCGCATCTGCCAAGTCCCTAAACAGGCTACAATATGTCCAACTGTGCTGCACGTGTCCTCACCCATAACTCCCCCCACGAGCACATCACTCCAGTGCTGTTCAACCTGTGCACGCATCAACTACAAATTCCTGGTTCACACCAAGCTATCCACAACTCTGTGCCCAAGTACCTGTCTGACCTCATTCTATCCTCCTGCCCCACACGCACCCTTTGTTCCTCTATGTCCGTCTCCCTTCAGCAGCCTTGCAGCACATACAAAAAATATTGGTGACGGGGCTTTCAGTTGTGCGGCTCCGCTGCTGTGAAACGCACTTCCAGACACTATTAGGGCTGCAGAGACTGTCCTCCATTTAAGGCACAGCTCAAGACCATGCTGTTTAGAAAAGCTTTCAAAGACCTCTGCTAATTCTGTTCTCTTGTCTTCTGGATCTGACAACACCTGTATATGGCTTTGGGTTGTTGGTATTATTTTAAGTGTATTTGTCTTTACCATAGCTATACTGAACATTTAACACATGATTCATGAGCTGAAATGAAAGATCCCAGAAATGTACAATACACACATTGATTTGTTTACATTTTATAAAGCCCTTTTTACATCAGCCGATGTTACAAAGTGCTATACAGAAACCCAGCCTACAACCCCAAACAGCAAGTGTAGCTGCACGGTGGCTAGGGAAAAACTCCCTAGAAAGGCAGGAACCTAGAAAAAAACCTAAAGAGGAACCAGGCTCTGAGGGGTGGACAGTCCTCTTCTGGCTGTGCTGGGTTGAAATTATAACTACATCGCCGAGATGGTCAAACGTTCATAGATGACCAGCAATTAGTAAGCATTTCTCTTTTGCCAAGATAATCCATCCACCTGACAGGTGTGGCATATCAATAAGCTGATTAAACAGCATGATCATTACACAGGCGCACCATGTTCTGGGGATAATAAAAGGCCACACTAAAATCTGTAGTTTTGCCACACAACACAATGCCACAGATGTCTCAAGTTGAGAGGGAGCATGCATTTGGCATGCTGACTGCATGAATGTCCACCAGAGCTGTTGCCAGAGAATTTAATGTTCATTTTCACTACCATAAACCGCCACCAACATCGTTATAGAGAATTTGGCAGTACGTCCTGCAGACCAAGTGTGGGCGAGAGGTTTGCTGATGTCAACGTTGTGAACAGTGCCCCGTGGTGGCGGGGTTAAGGTATGGGCAGGCATGAGCTACAGACAGTGAACACAATTGCATTTTATTGATGGCAATTTGAAGGCACCGAGATCCTGCGTCCCATTGTCGTGCCATTCATCTGCCGCCATCACCTCATGTTTCAGCATGATAATGCACGACCCCATGTCGCAAGGAATTGTACACATATCATTGAAGGTGAAAATGTCCCAGTTCTTCCATGCCCTGCATATTGACCAGACATGTCACCCATTGACCATGTTTGGGATGCTCTGGATCGATGTGTACCACAGCGTGTTCCAGTTCCCGCCAATATACAGCAACTTCGCACAGCCTCTGAAGAGGAGTGGGACCACAGTCCACAGGTCACAATCAACAGCCTGATCAACTCTATGTGAAGGAGATGTGTTGTGCTGCATGAAATGGTGGTTTTCTGATCCACACCCCTACCTTTTTTAAAGTTATCTGTGACCAACAGATGCATGTCTGTATTCCTAGTTATGTGAAATCCATAGATTAGGGCCTAAACTAATTTATTTCATTATGAACTGTAAAATCATTCAATTGCATCTTGTTTTATAGTTTTGTTCGCATACATCCAATGGTTTCTGTGTTTTTTATAAGAGAACAAGGTCGTATTCCGTACACACCAAATGCTAGAAAATGTACAAACGGAGGGACTACCTGAACTTGTACAATAAGACATGCTTGTTTTCATATCCATTGTACAATGTAGAGATACAGTAGTTGGAGAATGCAGCCCACTGGACTCCAGTCTCTGTCTACACAGCAGCAAGTAGCAGACTCTCTCACCTTTCCTCATACCACAGCCAAGCAGCTCGCCTTACCCAGGTTGCTGTATCATACACAGCATGGACCAGCACACAGTCACGCTCTGCAGATAAACACATGCAGCGGGTCCTCTTATTAGTTTGACACACACTGGCTCCTGAACCTGGAGGATCCCCCCCCCACCTCCCCCTATATGAGTCTGCTAAGTGACTCCTGCCTTCACAGCCACTAGAAGGTACAGCAGCAGGGGGGAGAATCTCAAGAAAGGCGTTAGGCCAGCTAGAACCCTTGTAGAGGGAGAGTGGCTAGAAGAGGAGAGGGGGATGATTTAAAAAGGAATGGAGGAGAGCTTCTCTACTTAATGACAGCAGTCCGTTGTAGACTCTGGATCCCCCCCCCCCCCCCCCCCCCGCCGTACGTCCCTCTGCTGGGTTATTCCCCCCTTAGCAGACTCTCAAATAGCGGGAGGGGTGTGTGTCTCTCTCTCTCACACTCACTCACTAACTCTCACTTACACTTAAACATGCATTAAACACACCCACACACCCTGTAATCATGAATATAAACACGTGGACTCCACTCAGAGCACCTTCGCTTCTCACATCTGCAGCCTTTTTTCTTCTGTTAAAGCGATGAAATGATACTCTAAAGGATTTAGACATTTTAAGACAGGAGTGAAGAAATATTTCTTTCTTTCACCTGTTGAGAAAATGAGACTGCTCGTAATGTTACTGTATCTTTGACACTGTTATGCAAGCAGACACCCTGAGGGAAGGCACAGTGATGCCGAAACATTGGTAAATACCCATTAAATTGCTGGGAGATTATACATGGAGTGTGCGACTTTCTTTTATTTTGATAGTTTATGCAAGCAGACAACCACAAAATATGCACCTAAGACGAACTGAAGACTTATCAGAAATGTGATTCAAATCAAATTTTACTAGTCACGTACTTAGATGTTATTGCGGGTATAACGAAATGCTTGTGCTTCTACCTCCGACAGTGGAGTAATATCTAACAAATTACACAACATATACACACATCTAAGTAGGATTGAATTAAGACCTATATACATATGGACAAGCGACGTCAGAGCGGAATGGACAAAGATATAGAATACAGTATATACATATGAGATGAGTAATGCCAGATATGTAAACATTATTAAAGTGACTAATGTTCTATTCCTTAAAGTGGCCAGTGATTTCTAGTCTATGCCTATAGGCAGCAGCATCTGTGCTAGTGATGGCTGTTTTTAACAGTCTGATAGCCTTGAGATTGAAAAATAGCTTCTGTCTCTCGGTCACAGCTTTGATGCACCTGTACTGACATCGCCTTCTGGATGATAGCGGGGTGAACCGGCAATAGCTCAGTTGGTTGATCTTTTTGGCCTTCCTGTGACATCGGGTGCTGTAGGTGTCCTGGAGGGCGGCTAGTTTGTACCCGGTAATGCGTTGGGCAGACTGCACAACCCTCTGGAGAGCCTTGCTCTTGTTGAGTGAGGTTGTTTTCCAGGCACCACACTTCCAGAGCCCTCACCGCCTCCCTGTAGGCTGTCTCGTCATCGTTGGTAATCAGGCCTACTACTGTTGTCGTTTGCAAACTTGATGATTGAGTTGGAGGAGTGCATGGCCACGCAGTCATGGGTGAACAGGGCGTACAGGAGGGAGCTGAGCACGCACCCTTGTGGGGCCCCAGTGTTGAGGATCAGCGAAGTGGAGGTGATGTTTCCTACCTTCACCACCTGGGGGTGGCCCGTCAGGAAGTCCAAGACCCAGTTGCACAGGGTGGGGTTCAGACGCAGGGCCTCGAGCTTAATGATGAGCTTGGAGGGTACTATGGTGTTGAATGCTGAGCTATAGTCAAACAGCATTATTACATAGATATTTTTCTTGTCCAGATGGGATAGGGCAGAGTGATGGTGGTTGCATCGTCTGTGGGTCTATTGGGGCGGTAAGCAAATTGAAGTGCGTCTTGGTTGTCAGGTAAGGTGGAGGTGATATGATCCTTGACTAGTGTCTCCAACCCCTTCATGATGACAGAAGTGAGTTCTACGGGGCGATAGTCGTTAAGTTACCTTTGCCTTCTTGGTACAGGAACAATGGTGGTCATCTTGAAGCATGTGGGGACAGCAGACTGGGATAGGGAGAGATTGAATATGCCCGTAACCACACCAGCCAGTTGGTCTGCGCATGCTCTGAGGACGTCTGGGCCGCCAGCCTTGCGAGGGTTAGCACGTTTTACTCACATCGGCCATAGAGAAGGAGAGCCCACAGTCCTTGGTAGCGGGACGCGTTGGTGGCACTGTTATCCTCAAAGCGTGCAAAGAATGTGTTTAGCCTGTCCGGAAGCAAGACGTCGATCTCGGTGACATGGCTGGTTTTCCTTTTGTAGTCCGTGATTGCCTGTAGTCCCTGCCACATACGTCTCATGGACTGAGCCATTGAATTGCGACTCTATACTAACGTTTAGCTTGTTTGATTGCTTTGGGGGGGGGGGGTGCGGTTGTGTTTGTGTGTGTGGGGGGGGGGGGGGGGGGGGGCGGCGGTGTGTGTGGGTTGGATGCGGTGGGATGCGGGTGTGTCTGGGTGGGGGTGTGTGGGTGGGAGGCGGTTGTGTGTCGTGTGTGTGTTGTGTGTGTGTGTGTGTGGGGATGTGGCGGTGTGTGTGGAGATGCGGCTGTGTGTGGGGGGGGGGGGATGCGGCGGTGTGTGGGGGGGGGATGCGGCGGTATGTGTGGGGGGGGGATGCGGCGGTGTGTGTGGGGGGGGATACGGTGGTGTGTGTGTGTGTGTGTGTGTGTCTGGGTGGGGATGCGGGTGTGTGTGGGTGGGAGGCAGTTGTGTGTTTTGTGGGGCGGGGGCGGGGGGGGATGCGGTGTGGGGCGGTGTGTGGGGGGGTGGTGGTGTGTTTGTGTGTGGGGATGCTGTGGGGTGTTGTGTGGGAGGGATGTGGTGTGTGTGTGTGTGTGTGGGCGGGGGAATGCGGTGGTGTGCGGGGATGTGAGGGTGCCCTGAGTGGGGCATGGACTGAATATACTTACTCATTTTGGCCAAGCTGGCGCACCAGACGGGTGGAGATTGATCCACTTCCTTTTTCCCCTTCATATTTATTCATGTTTTTTATTTCACAGTTGATCCATTTCCAACTGGACAAATAAGTGCTGCCTCGAATCCATTTCTACCCCTTCAGTGTGTGTGTGTGTGGAGATGCGGTGGCGTGTGTGTGTGTGTGTGTGTGGAGATGCGGTTGAGGCGTGGTGTGTGGAGATGCGGTGGCGTGTGTGTGTGTGTGGTGTGTGTGTGTGGTGTGTGTGGTGTGTGTGTTGAGATGCGGTGGCATGTTGTGTGTGTGTGTGGGAGATGGCGGTGTGGCAGTGTGTGTGGTGTGTGGGAGGATGCGGTGGCGTGTGTGTGTGTGTGGGAGATGCGGTGGCGTGGTGTGTGTGTGTGAGATGCGGTGGCGTGTGTGTTGTTGTGGAGATGCGGTGGCGTGTGTGGTGTGTTAGGAGATGCCGGTGGCGTGTGTGTGTGGAGCAGGCCGGTGGCGTGTGTGTTGTGGTGGAGATGCGGTTGGCCGTGTGCGTGGTGTGTGTGTGTGTGGTGGTGGAGATGCGGTGGCGTGTGTGTGGAGATTCGGTGGCGTGTGTGTGTGTGTGGTGTGTGTGTGTGTGTGTGTGTTGTGTGTGTGGTGTGTGGAGATGCGGTGGCATGTGTGTGTGTGTGTGGAGATGCGGTGGCGTGTGGTGTTGTGTGGAGATGCGGTGGCGTGTGTGTGTGTGTGGAGATGCGGTGGCGTGTGTGTGTGTGTGGAGAGGCGGTGGCGTGTGTGTGTGTGGAGATGCGGTGGCGTGTGTGTGTGGAGATGCGGTGGCGTGTGTGTGTGGTGTGGAGATGCGGTGGCGTGTGTGTGGTGTGTGTGTGGAGATGCGGTGGCGTGTGTGTGTGTGGTGTGTGTGTGGAGATGCTGTGGCGTGTGTGTGTGGAGGTGCGGTGGCGTGTGTGTGTGTGGGAGATGCGGTGGCGTGTGTGTGTGTGGAGATGCGTTGGCGTTGTGTGTTGTGTGTGTGTGTGGAGATGCGGTGGCGTGTGTGTGTGTGTGGAGATGCGGTGGCGTGTGTGTGTGTGTGGAGATGCGGTGGCGTGTGTGTGTGTGGGGAGATGCGGTGGCGTGTGTGGTGTGTGTGTGGAGATGCGGTGGCGTGTGTGTGTGTGGAGATGCGGTGGCGTGTGTGTGTGTGGAGATGCGGTGGCGTGTGTGTGTGTGGAGATGCGGTGGCGTGTGTGTGTGTGGAGATGCTGTGGCGTGTGTGTGTGGAGATGCGGTGGCATGTGTGTGGAGATGCGGTGGCGTGTGTGTGTGTGTGTGGAGATGCGGTGGCGTGTGCGTGTGTGTGTGTGTGTGTATGTGTGTGTGTGTGTGTGTGTGTGGAGATGCGGTGGCGTGTGTGTGTGGAGATGCGGTGGCGTGTGTGTGTGGAGATGCGGTGGCGTGTGTGTGTGGAGATGCGGTGGCGTGTGTGTGTGGAGATGCGGTGGCGTGTGTGTGTGTGGAGATGCTGTGGCGTGTGTGTGTGGAGATGCGGTGGCATGTGTGTGGAGATGCGGTGGCGTGTGTGTGTGTGTGTGGAGATGCGGTGGCGTGTGCGTGTGTGTGTGTGTGTGTATGTGTGTGTGTGTGTGTGTGTGTGTGGAGATGCGGTGGCGTGTGTGTGTGGAGATGCGGTGGCGTGTGTGTGTGGAGATGCGGTGGCGTGTGTGTGTGGAGATGCGGTGGCGTGTGTGTGTGGAGATGCGGTGGCGTGTGTGTGTGTGTGGAGATGCGGTGGCGTGTGTGTGTGGTGGAGATGCGGTGGCGTGTGTGTGGGTGGAGATGCGGTGGCGTGTGTGTGTGTGGAGATGCGGTGGGCGTGTGTGTGTGTGGAGATGCGGTGGCGTGTGTGTGTGTGTGGAGATGCGGTGGCGTGTGTGTGTGTGTGTGGAGATGCGGTGGCGTGTGTGTGTGTGGAGATGCGGTGGCGTGTGTGTGTGTGTGTGGAGATGAGGTGGCTGTGTGTGTGTGTGTGTGTGTGTGTGTGGAGATGCGGTGGCGTGTGTGTGTGTGGAGATGCGGTGGCGTGTGTGTGTGTGGAGATGCGGTGGCGTGTGTGTGTGTGGAGATGCGGTGGCGTGTGTGTGTGTGTGGAGATGGCGGTGGCGTGTGTGTGTGTGTGTGGAGATGCGGTGGCGTGTGTGTGTGTGGAGATGCGGTGGCGTGTGTGTGTGTGTGTGTGGAGATGAGGTGGCGTGTGTGTGTGTGTGTGTGTGTGTGTGTGTGTGGAGATGCGGTGGCGTGTGTGTGTGGGAGATGCGGTGGCGTGTGTGTGTGTGGAGATGCGGTGGCGTGTGTGTGTGTGTGGAGATGCGGTGGCGTGTGTGTGTGTGTGTGGAGATGCGGTGGCGTGTGTGTGTGTGGAGATGCGGTGGCGTGTGTGTGTGTGTGTGGAGATGAGGTGGCGTGTGTGTGTGTGTGTGTGTGTGTGTGTGTGTGTGTGGAGAGATGCGGTGGCGTGTGTGTGTGGAGATGCGGTGGCGGTGTGTGTGTTGGAGATGCGGTGGCGTGTGTGTGTGTGTGTGGAGATGCGGTGGCGGTGTGTGTGTGTGTGTGTGTGTGTGGAGTATGCGGGGTGTGTGTGTGTGTGTGGAGATGCGGTGGCGTGTGTGTGTGGAGATGCGGTGGCGTGTGTGTGTGGTGTGGAGATGAGGGGGCGTGTGTGTGTGTGTGTGGAGATGCGGTGGCGTGTGTGTGTGTGTGTGGAGATGCGGTGGCGTGTGTGTGTGTGTGGAGATGCGGTGGCGTGTGTGTGTGTGGTGTGAGATGCGGTGGCGTGTGTGTGTGTGTGGTGGAGATGAGGTGGCGTGTGTGTGTGTGTGTGTGTGTGTGTGTGTGTGTGTGGAGATGCGGTGGTTCGTGTGTGTGTGTGGAGATGCGGTGGCGTGTGTGTGTGTGGAGATGCGGTGGCGTGGGTGGGTGTGTGGAGATGCGGTGGCGTGTGTGTGTGTGTGGAGATGCTGTGGCGTGTGTGTGTGTGTGGAGATGCTGTGGCGTGTGTGTGTGTGTGGAGATGCTGTGGCGTGTGTGTGTGTGTGGAGATGCTGTGGCGTGTGTGTGGAGATGCTGTGGCGTGTGTGTGTGTGGAGATGCGGTGGCGTGTGTGTGTGTGTGTGTGTGGAGATGCGGTGACGTGTGTGTGTGTGTGTGTGTGTGGAGATGCGGTGACGTGTGTGTGTGGAGATGCGGTGGCGTGTGTGTGTGTGTGTGGAGATGCGGTGGCGTGTGTGTGTGTGGAGATGCGGTGGCGTGTGTGTGTGTGTGTGTGGAGATGCGGTGGCGTGCGTGTGTGTGTGTGTGTGTGTGTGGAGATGCGGTGGCGTGCGTGTGTGTGTGTGTGTGTGTGTGTGTGTGTGTGTGTGTGTGGAGATGCGGTGGCGTGCGTGTGTGTGTGTGGAGATGCGGTGGCGTGCGTGTGTGTGTGTGTGTGTGTGTGGAGATGCGGGTGGCGTGCGTGTGTGTGTGTGGAGATGCGGTGGCGTGCGTGTGTGTGTGTGGAGATGCGGTGGCGTGCGTGTGTGTGTGTGGAGATGCGGTGGCGTGCGTGTGTGTGTGTGTGGAGATGCGGTGGCGTGCGTGTGGTGTGTGGAGATGCGGTGGCGTGCGTGTGTGTGTGTGTGGAAATGCGGTGGCGTGCGTGTGTGTGTGGAGAATGCTGGTGGAGATGCGTGTGTGTGTGGAGATGCGGTGGCGTGCGTGTGTGTGTGTGTGGAGATGCGGTGGCGTGCGTGTGTGTGTGTGGAGATGCGGTGGCGTGTGTGTGGAGATGCGGTGGCGTGTGTGTGGAGATGCGGTGGCGTGTGTGTGTGTGTGGAGATGCGGTGGCGTGTGTGTGTGTGTGTGGAGATGCGGTGGCGTGCGTGCGTGTGTGTGTATGTGTGTGTGTGTGTGTGTGGAGATGCGGTGGCGTGCGTGTGTGTGTGTGTGGAGATGCGGTGGCGTGCGGGTGTGTGTGTGTGTGTGTGTGTGTGTGGAGATGCGGTGGCGTGCGTGTGTGTGTGTGTGTGTGTGTGTGTGTGTGGAGATGCGGTGGCGTGTGTGTGGAGATGCGGTGGTGGTGTGTGGAGATGCGGTGGCGTGTGTGTGGAGATGCGGTGGCGTGTGTGTGGGATGGGTGGGGTGGGTGTGTGTGGAGATGCGGTGGCGTGTGTGTGTGTGTGGAGATGCGGTGGCGTGTGTGTGTGTGGAGATGCGGTGGCGTGTGTGTGTGTGGAGATGCGGTGGTGTGTTTGTGTGTGGAGATGCGGTGGCGTGTGTGTGTGTGGAGATGCGGTGGCGTGTGTGTGTGTGGAGATGCGGTGGCGTGTGTGTGTGTGGAGATGCGGTGGCGTGTGTGTGTGTGTGGAGATGCGGTGGCGTGTGTGTGTGTGTGGCGATGCGGTGGCGTGTGTGTGTGTGTGGCGATGCGGTGGCGTGTGTGTGTGTGGCGTGTGTGTGTGTGTGTGTGGCGATGCGGTGGCGTGTGTGTGTGTGTGGAGATGCGGTGGCGTGTGTGTGTGTGTGGAGATGCGGTGGCGTGTGTGTGTGTGTGTGTGGAGATGCGGTGGCGTGTGTGTGGAGATGCGGTGGCGTGTGTGTGTGTGTGTGTGTGTGTGGAGATGCGGTGGCGTGTGTGTGGAGATGCGGTGGCGTGTGTGTGTGTGTGTGTGTGTGTGGAGATGCGGTGGCGTGTGTGTGTGGAGATGCGGTGGCGTGTGTGTGTGTGTGTGTGGAGATGCGGTGGCGTGTGTGTGTGTGTGTGGAGATGCGGTGGCGTGTGTGTGTGGAGATGCGGTGGCGTGTGTGTGTGGCGATGCGGTGGCGTGTGTGTGTGTGGCGATGCGGTGGCGTGTGTGTGTGTGTGGCGATGCGGTGGCGTGTGTGTGTGTGGAGATGCGGTGGCGTGTGTGTGTGGAGATGCGGTGGCGTGTGTGTGTGTGGAGATGCGGTGGCGTGTGTGTGTGTGGAGATGCTGTGGCGTGTGTGTGGAGATGCGGTGGCGTGTGTGTGTGTGTGGAGATGCGGTGGCGTGTGTGTGTGTGTGGAGATGCGGTGGCGTGTGTGTGTGTGTGGAGATGCGGTGACGTGTGTGTGTGGCGATGCGGTGGCGTGTGTGTGACGATGCGGTGGCGTGTGTGTGTGTGGAGATGCGGTGGCGTGTGTGTGTGTGGAGATGCGGTGGCGTGTGTGTGTGTGGAGATGCGGTGGCGTGTGTGTGTGTGGAGATGCGGTGGCGTGTGTGTGTGTGGAGATGCTGTGGCGTGTGTGTGTGGAGATGCGGTGGCATGTGTGTGGAGATGCGGTGGCGTGTGTGTGTGTGTGTGGAGATGCGGTGGTGTGTGCGCGTGTGTGTGTGTGTGTGTGTGTGTGTGTGTGTGTGTGTGTGTGGAGATGCGGTGGCGTGTGTGTGTGGAGATGCAGTGGCGTGTTTGTGTGTGGAGATGCGGTGGCGTGTGTGTGTGTGTGTGTGTGTGTGTGGAGATGCGGTGGCGTGTGTGTGTGTGTGTGGAGATGCGGTGGCGTGTGTGTGTGTGTGTGTGTGTGGAGATGCGGTGGCGTGTGTGTGTGTGGAGATGCGGTGGCGTGTGTGTGTGTGTGTGTGTGTGTGTGTGGAGATGAGGTGGCGTGTGTGTGGAGATGCGGTGGCGTGTGTGTGGAGATGCGGTGGCGTGTGTGTGTGTGGAGATGCGGTGGCGTGTGTGTGTGGAGATGCGGTGGCGTGTGTGTGTGGAGATGCGGTGGCGTGTGTGTGTGGAGATGCGGTGGCGTGTGTGTGTGTGTGTGTGTGTGTGTGTGTGTGTGGAGATGAGGTGGCGTGTGTGTGGAGATGCGGTGGCGTGTGTGTGTGGAGATGCGGTGGCGTGTGTGTGTGGAGATGCGGTGGCGTGTGTGTGTGGAGATGCGGTGGCGTGTGTGTGTGTGTGTGTGGAGATGCGGTGGCATGTGTGTGTGTGGAGATGCGGTGGCGTGTGTGTGTGTGTGTGTGTGTGGAGATGAGGTGGCGTGTGTGTGTGTGTGTGTGTGTGTGTGGAGATGCGGTGGCGTGTGTGTGTGTGGAGATGCGGTGGCGTGTGTGTGTGTGGAGATGCGGTGGCGTGTGTGTGTGGAGATGCTGTGGCGTGTGTGTGTGTGTGTGGAGATGCTGTGGCGTGTGTGTGTGTGTGGAGATGCTGTGGCGTGTGTGTGTGGAGATGCTGTGGCGTGTGTGTGTGGAGATGCGGTGGCGTGTGTGTGTGTGTGTGTGTGGAGATGCGGTGGCGTGTGTGTGTGTGTGTGGAGATGCGGTGACGTGTGTGTGTGGAGATGCGGTGACGTGTGTGTGTGTGTGTGGAGATGCGGTGACGTGTGTGTGTGTGGAGATGCGGTGACGTGTGTGTGTGGAGATGCGGTGACGTGTGTGTGTGGAGATGCGGTGGCGTGTGTGTGTGTGTGTGTGGAGATGCGGTGGCGTGTGTGTGTGTGTGTGGAGATGCGGTGGCGTGCGTGTGTGTGTGTGTGTGTGGAGATGCGGTGGCGTGCGTGTGTGTGTGTGTGTGTGGAGATGCGGTGGCATGCGTGTGTGTGTGTGTGTGTGTGGAGATGCGGTGGCGTGTGTGTGTGTGTGTGTGTGTGTGTGGAGATGAGTTGGCGTGTGTGTGTGTGTGTGTGTGTGTGTGTGTGTGTGTGTGTGTGTGTGTGGAGATGCGGTGGCGTGTGTGTGTGTGGAGATGCGGTGGCGTGTGTGTGTGTGGAGATGCGGTGGCGTGTGTGTGTGGAGATGCGGTGGCACGGTGGCTGTGTGTGGAGTGCGGTGGCGTGTGTGTGTGGAGATGCGGTGGCTGTGTGTGTGTGTATGGATGCGGTGGTGTGTGTGTGGGGGGGAGATGCGGTGGCGTGTGTGTGGGGATGCGGTGGTGTGTGGGGGGGAGATGCGGTGGCGTGTGTGTGTGTGGAGATGCGGTGGCGTGTGTGTGGAGATGCGGTGGCGTGTGTGTGTGTGTGTGTGTGTGTGTGTGTGTGTGTGTGTGTGTGTGTGTGTGTGTGTGTGTGGATGCGGTGTGTGTGTGTGTGTGGGGATGCAGTGTTGGGGATGCGGTGGTGTGTGTGTGTACGTACGTGTGTGTGGGGGGGGATGCGGCTGTGTGTGTGGGGGGGATGCGGTTGTGTGAGGGGGGATGCGGTTGTGTGTGTGTGTGGTGGGGGGGATGCGGTGGTGTGTGTGTGTGGTGGGGGGGATGCGGTGGTGTGTGTGGGGGGTGTGTGGACGTGTTTGTGTGTGTGTGTGTGGGGGGGGGGATGTGGCGGCGGTGTGTGTGTGGGGATGCGGTGGTCGGGATGCGGTGGGGATACGGTGGTCGGGATGCGGTGTGGGTGTGTGTTTGGGGATGCGGTGTGTGTGTGGGGATGCGGTGTGTGTGTGGGGATGCGGTGTGTGTTTGGGGATGCGGTGGGTGTGTTTGGGGATGCGGTGTGTGTGTTTGGGGATGCGGTGTGTGTGTTTGGGGATGCGGTGTGTGTGTTTGGGGATGCGGTGTGTGTGTTTGGGGATGCGGTGTGTGTGTTTGGGGATGCGGTGTGTGTGTTTGGGGATGCGGTGTGTGTGTTTGGGGATGCGGTGTGTGTGTTTGGGGATGCGGTGTGTGTGTGTGTGTGTGTGTGTTTGGGGATGCGGTGTGTGTGTGTGTGTGTTTGGGGATGCGGTGGTGTGTGTGGGGGGGGGGATGCGATGGTGTGTGTGGGCGGTGGGGTGGTGTGTGAGTGGGGGGGGGTGCTGTGGGGTTGTGTGTGGGGGGAATGCGGTGGTGTGCGGGGATGTGAGGGTGCCCTGAGTGGACCATGGACTGAATATACTTACTCGTTTTGGCCAAGCTGTTGCACCAGACGGATGGAGATTGATCCACTTCCTTTTTTCCCCCTCATATTTATTCATGTGTTTTATTTCACAGTTGATCCACTTCCAACTGGACAGCTAAGTGCTGCCTCGAGTCCATTTCTACCCCTCTGCTTCAATGACATCATGAGATGTCTTTTTTTTTGTATGTGGGTTAGTCGCTGTGACTTGTTGGGACCGAGTGACCATCTAGCATGGGGTTTGTTGTTCTGAAAACCTCCCCAAGTGCTTGTCTGTTTGTATATTTTCCCATCTTTGGTTGGTAGGAACAATTGTTTCATGATGTTTTATGGATTGTGCACAAAGGGGATGTCTCCATGAGCTGTGGTTGGCAAGCCTGTGATGGCTTATTATTGGTTCCAATAGCTCTGGAAGAGAGCGTCAAATACGTTTTTTGTCTTTGCAAATTGTTTCCCTGTGTCCCTACTAAGCATTGTCATTTTTTGTTTTCATAGCTGTTTTTTTACAGTATGAGGAATCTCGTGAAGTAGATGTGGCTTGTCAACATTTTGACTTGGCAAGTGGCAGTCTTGTTTTTGTTTTGATATGAAAGTGGACTGTACATGTGATTGATTGCCTCTGCCTCTGTGTCCACCTATAATAGGTCTGAGAGAAGACGTTTTGATATGACATGTTTTAAGTGCTTGTCAACAAGCCACAACCGCTACAGCTTTTCCTTATCAAAACTTGTATCTTGAGAAAATAAACATGCTTGCAGTGTGTGAAACAAAAGCATGGCAGGTTATCAATTCAAACACAGCTTGGGAAAAGCATGTCTTATTTTTTTTTCCATTCTGCCAGAAACAATTGCAAAACGCAGGGGCTTTATTTAATCTATTAAGCCAGATAGTGACAACCACACTCGGACAGGTTCTTTAAGTACTTTAAGTACTTTAAGTACTCTGTTTTTCCCCTCCTCCTCTCCGTCCTCCAGGTGTGCTGGCCCAGATCCAGATGCCCCAGAGTATCATGAAGGTGATCGAAGGTCAGAAGGTGGTGCTGCAGGCCTGGTACAGCACCAGCTACAGCATCGGCAAGAACACCGTCCTCTGGAACTTTGTAGCCAATAACTCTCAACTGGTGAGTGTTTTGCGCTCTGTTATGTTCTGTGTGTGGTGCCTTTAGCGTCTGTGCTGATTGTCTGACGGTTTAGGGCCGTTCTTACTTGAGACGTGTACAGTAAGTTGAACTTTCGCACCAAACATTAAGGCAATGGCATATTTGTGCGAAGTTAAAGTTTGTGCGTCTTGGGATGTGTGAAGATCCCTTTCATCATGCAGTGGTCATGATTAGTCTGTGACATCCTAAGGCTACAATATAATGTCCCAGAGGCCAGTAAGGTACCTGCATTAGCTCTGCATACCAGTTAAATCCTTTTTTTAAATGTGTTTTTATTTAACCTTTTATTTAACTAGGCAAGTCAGTTAAGAACAAATTCTTATTTACAATGAGTTGTAAGTAAGCATTTCACGGTAAAGTCTACCCTTGTTGTATTCGGTGCATGTGACAAAAAATGAAGTTTGATTTGAACTACAACTGAAAATCTTTCTTGCTTGGCCATCTGTGGGGGATTATTATCATGAAGGATGTTGACTGCTGTTAATCTGGCAAAGCTCTTCCTTCAGAAACCCTCAGAAATAAGTCTAATAAAATGCTTAGCTCTCCATCTATCCAATGTATTTTAGCCCTGCTTGAAAATGCATAAATATAAAATAGCTTGTTTTTGGCTTTTTCCGACCATAACATTTCAGAAAATTAGGCCATGAAGTGATATGACTCTAAACCACTTGAGAGTTTCTATTTTGGGGTTAGGTTGGGGTTAACCCTTTACAAAACAAAAACAAATTAAGCTGGTGAAAGTGGGCAGTTGGCCATAAGGCTCTCATCTGACTTGGATTTTCAAACTTGCATCCACAGACAGTACTATCTAGGGACGTGCATGGGCTTATATTTGCTAATTACAGATTTGTTTTACAGTAGTATACAGATGGACCAAGTCCCAAAGGGGAAAAACAAAGAGAAAGAAATCCAGTTTGAGTCTAGTAGTTACCATTCCACTACAGTAGCACTCACCAACTGTAGATTGGGAGATTGCAGTTGTTGACTTGAACAGAGCAAGCTGCTTTGGCTAAAGGTCCAGTCATGGAGTGGTAGTCGGATTTCACTACAGAATGTCTGAGTTGTGCGCCATTATCTCTACTCAGACTGTTCGTCTTTAGCTCCAAATGATAATTCTGTCTTGTTTGTTTGCATAATGATCTATATGATATTTTAAAGTACTTTACTTCTATTCATACTCCAATACACTCAATATTGCCTTGTCATGGCTCTATTAAGAAAATAACATTAGCTAAGAGAACCTCTAAGTAATGGTAGACTACATGTTGTAAAATAAAGAAAAAGCAAAAGGATATTCTAGGGACCTTTTCAACAATCTTCATGGATCTTGTCCCCTCCATCCAACCCACACAGATAATCTCCTACACCCTAGACTCAATCAGTTTAGGCAGCCCGCAGTTTGAGGAGCGAGTGGGCTTCACAGCCACCATGCCCTCGGCCAACCTGTCTCTGTACATCAACAACACGAAGGAGTCAGACTCGGGACGCTACTTCTGCCAGGTCATCATCCCCGGGGCCCAGGGCTTGACCGGGGAACTTATCCTCGACGTCATTGGTAAGGACAAGGGGACCCCTTATCCTTATGTAGTTCTTGTAGTCATGCAGCACGCCATCTTTGTATTCTTATAAGCTGTACATGTAGAATGAGGCATGCCTGCATGTATGTATACAGTGCATTCAAAGTATTCATACCCCTTATTCAAAATGTTACAGCCTGAATTCAAAATTGATTAAATTGACGGACTGCTTTTGCTCACCAATCTACACACAATACACCATAATGGCAAAGTGAAAACATGTTTTTAGGAAAGTTGGCTAATTTATTGAAAGTGAAATACAGATATTGAATTTCCATAAGTATTCACATCCCTTTGCTATGACACTCCTGTCATGACGTTGGCACTCCATATTGAGCTCGGGTGCATCCAATTTCCTTTGATCATCCTTGACGACACTAGAACTTGATTGGAGTACATTTGTGGCCAATTCAATTGTTTGGACATGATTTACAAAGATACATACCTTTCTACAGTATATAAGGTCCCACAGTTGACAGTGTATGTCAGAGCAGAAACTATACCATGAAGTCAAAGGAACTGTCCACAGATCTCCAAGATTGGTACTGTATGCCTCATCACAATTCTGTCAAAGTTTGGACACCAACTCATTCAATGGTTTTTCTTCATTTTTTACATTGTAGAATATAGTGAAGACATCAAACTATGAAATAACACACATGGAATCATGTAGTAAGCAAAAAACTGTTAAACAAATCAAAATATTTTATATTTGAGTTTCTTCAAAGTAGCCTTGATGACCACTTTGCATACTTTTGGCATGATCTCAACCAGCTTCACCTGGAATGCTTTTCCAACAATTTTGAAGGAGTTCCCACACATGCTGAGCACTTGTCGGCTGCTTTTCCTCCATTCCGAGGTCCAACTCAACCAAATTGAGTTGGTTTGGGATGAGTTTGGGTGATTGTGGAGGCCAGGTCATCTGATGCAGCGCTCCATCACTCTACTTGGTCAAATAGCCCTTACACAGCCTGGAGGGGTGTTTTGAGTCATTGTCCTGTTGAAAAACAAATGATAGTCCCACTAAGCGCAAACCAGATAGGATGGTGTATCGCTGCAGAATGCTGTGGTAGCCATGCTGGTTAAGTGTGCCTTGAATTCTAAATAAATCAGACAGTTTCACCAGCAAAGCACAATCACACCTCCATGCTTCACGATGGGAACCACACATGTGGAGATCATCCATTCACCTACTCTGCGTCTCACAAAGACACGGCGGTTGGAACCAGACATGTGGACTCATCAGACCAAAGGACAGATTTCCACCGGTCTAATGTCCATTGCTTGTGTTTCTTGGCGTCCTTTTAGTAGTGGTTTCTTTGCAGCAATTCAACTATGAAGGCCTGATTTATGCAGTCTCTGAACTGTTGATGTTGATGTATTTTACTTGAACTCTATGGTGCAATCTGAGGTGCAGTTAATTGCTGATTTCTGAGACTGGTAACTCTAATGTACTTATTCTCTGCAGCAGAGGTAACTCTGGGTCTTATTTTCCTGTGTTGGTCCTCATGACAGCCAGTTTCATCATAGTACTTGATGGTTTTTGACACTGCACTTGAAACGTTCAAAGTTCTTGAATTTTTCCGGATTGACTGACCTTCATGTCTTAAAGTAATGATGGACTGTCGTTTCTCTTTGCTTGTTTGAGCTGTTCTTGCTATAATATGGACTTGATCTTTTACCAAATAGGGCAACTTCTGTATACCCCCTGACTGGTACTGTATATCTAGGGAAGAATATGAAACAATTTCTTGAGTGTTGAAAGTTTCCAAGGGCACAGTTGTCTCCTTAATTGGGGGGGCTTTGAACTACCCAAACTCTAGAGCTGGCCAAACTGAGCAACCGGGCAAGAAGAACATTAGTCAGGGAGGTGACCAAGAGCCCAATGACCATTGACAGAACTACAGAGTTCCTTGGCTGAGATGGGAGAACCTGCCAGAAGGACAACCGTATCTGCAGCACTTCACCAATCTGGGCTTTATGGGAGAGTGGCCAGACGGAAGCCACTCCTGAGAAAATGGCATACCTGGAGTTTGCAAAAAGGCAAGTGAAAGACACTCAGCATAAGGCAAAAGATTGTCTGAAGAGACAAAAATTGAACACTTTGGCCTGAATGCAAAGGGCTATGTCTTGAGAACCAGGCACAGCTCATCACCTGTCAAACACTATCCCTTCCGTGAAGCATGGGAAGGCTTTTCATCAGAGGCAGGAATTGGGAACCAGGTAAGGATAGAGGGAACAATGAATGGAGACAAATACAGGCAAATCCTTGATGAAAACCTGCTTCAGAGTGCAAACTACCTTAGACTGGGGTGAATATTTACATTCCAACAGGACAATGACACCAAGCATAGAGCCAAAGCAACGCTGGAATGGCTTCGGAACAAGAATGTGAAAGTCCTTGAGTGACCCCGACGACAAATTCTGTCTTGAATCCCATTGAAAATCTGTGGAAGACTTGAAGATTGCTGTTCACCGCCACACCCCATCTAACTTACAGATTTTCTCAAGCTCTGTTAAGGAAGAATGTGAGAAAATTGCAAAACACAGAAGTACAAAGCTGATACAGACATACCCAAGATGATTCAAAGTTGTAATCGGCCCCAAAGGTGCTTCTACAAAGTATTTACTCGGGTGTGAATACTTAACTAAATTGGATATTTTTCTCTCTAATTTTCAATACATTTGCTAAATTTTATCAATTTTGAATTCCGGCTGTAACCCAACAAAATGTGGAATAAGTCAAGGGGTATGAATACTTTCTGAAAGCACTGTATATGATCAAATGCTGATAAGACACACACACTTACAGATGTGCTCTACTTGCACATATACCCGAATACAGTACATGCACACCCGCATACCTGTACACACGTTCCTGTATGTATCTTAACACAATAGTTTCACTGTTTGCCACTACCCTAAATCCTTAACATTCTTTTATCTATCATTATTCAAATACTGTAGCTTAGCATCTCATCACATATGTTCAATCTCTCTCCTATATCTCAGTCCCTCCTGCTGTCCCAGAGTGCTCTCTGTCGGGGAAGCCAGTCCTGAAAGGCAACGTCACGCTGAGCTGTAAGTCCAAGTCAGGCAAGCCCATCCCCATGTACAAGTGGCAGAAGACCAGCCCCACGTCTGAAGTCTTCTTCTCTCCCATGCTCAGTGAGTAACTAACTGCAGTCTGACATCTGAAACATGGAGGTCTAACTTTATTAACCAACATCATAAGCAAAACCTTTTGTTTACTCAGAAATAGTGTATTTATTGTAAATGTACTGTATTTCAGGGAGAGCTTGCTCTCTTTCTGCAATTGGATAAGACTTTGAACTTAGAGTACTGTAATAGTATGTCGTTCAGCCAAGTTGTTGTGCACACGTAATGTGAGTTGCTCTGGATAAGAAATGTACACAGAATATACCATAAGCAAATGTAATGATAAAGCAGAGGGTATAATTTAATGACAAAGCAGAGGTTAATATTTTGCCAATGGCAAAGGGATTTTGAAAAAGTTACATTTGAATTGAGGCAATCAGGTCTCACTTTACGTTAAGTGTCCTAAAGTTACAGGTACTATGTATTGTGTAACCACACAACCAACTGGGTATAATTTGTGAGTGTGTTGTATCAATCTGTACTTAGTAATACACTATACATACGTGTGTGTGGCTGCCATATACAGTTGAAGTCGGAAGTTTATATACACTTAGGGTGGAGTCATTCAAATTTGTTTTTCAACCACTCCACACATTTCTTGTTAACAAACTATAGTTTTGGCAAGTTGGTTAGGACATCTACTTTGTGCATGACACAAGTAATTTTTCCAACAATTGTTTACATACAGATTATTTCACTTATAATTCACTGTATCACTATTCCAGTGGATCAGAAGTTTACATACACTAAGTTGACTGTGCCTTTAAACAGCTTGGACAATTCCAGAAAATAATGTCTTGGCTTTAGAAGCTTCTGTTTGACTAATTTACATAATTTGAGTCAATTGGAGATGTATTTCAAGGCCTACCTTAAAATGCAGTGCCTCTTTGCTTGACATCATGAGAAAATCAAAAGAAATCAGCCAAGACCTCAGAATTTGTTTTAGACCTCCACAAGTCTGGTTCATCCTTGGGAGCAATTTCCAAACGCCTGAAGGTACCACGTTCATCTGTACAAACAATAGTACACAAGTATAAACACCATGGGACCATGCAGCTGTCATACCGCTCAGGAAGGAGATGCGTTCCGTCTCCTGGAGATGAACGTACTTTGGTGCAAAAATTGAAAATCAATCCCAGAACAACAGCAAAGGACCTTGAAGATGCTGGAGGAAACAGGTACAAAAGTATCTATATCCACAGTAAAACAAGTCCTATATCGACATAACCTGAAAGGACGCTCAGCAAGGAAGAAGCCACTGCTCCAAAACCTCTATTAAAAAGCCAGACTACGGTTTGCAACTGCACATGGGGACAAAGATTGTACTTTTTGGATAAATGTCCTCTGGTCTGATGAAACAAAAATAGAACTGTTTGGCCATAATGACCATCGTTATGTTTGGAGGAAAAAGGGGGAGGGTTTACAAGCCGAAGAACCCCATCCCAACCGTGAAGCACGGAGGTGGCAGCATCATGATGTGGGGGTGCTTTGCTGCAGGAGGGACTGTGCACTTCACAAAATATATGGCATCATGAGGAGGAAAATTACGTGGATATATTGAAGCAACATCAAGACATCAGTAAGGAAGTTAAAGCTTGGTTGCAAATGGGTCTTCCAAATGGATAATGATCCCAAGCATACTTCCAATGTTGTGGCAAAATGGCTTCAGGACAACAAACTCAATGTATTGGAGTGGCCATCACAAAGCCCTGACCTCAATCCTGTAGACAATTTGTGGGCAGAACTGAAAAAGTGTGTGCGAGCAAGGAGGCCTACAAACCTGACTCAGTTACACCAGCTCTGTCAGGAGGAATGGACCAAAATTCACCCAACTTGTTGTGGAAGGCTACCCAAAACGTTTGACCCAAGTTAAACAATTTAAAGGCAATGCTACCAAATACTAATTGTGTATGTAAACTTCTGACCCACTGGGAATGTGATGAAAGAAATAAAATCTGAAATAAATAATTCTCTCTACTATTATTTGGACATTTCACATTCTTAAAATAAAGTGGTGATCCTAACTGATATAAGACAGGGAATTTTTACAAGGATTAAATGTCAGGAATTGAGTTTTAATGTATTTGGCTAAGGTGTGTGTAAACTTCCGACTTCATCTGTATCTATGGATTTAAGGGCACTTAATGTGAACTGGAACAGGCAATCAAAAGGAGTTTCAGTAGGCATAGCCATGTCATTGTTTTGTTTTTGTTTTGACTTGGAGATTTAGGGGCTAATCTGTTTGGGACTAGATTAAAGTACACAAGGTTGCATCCTAATGTGACTCTGCTCAAATCCACTATTTTTTCCCAAACCAATAGTCAGTGTTCCCATACTTAGATAATGTATTTCCTCTCATTTATGGGGTGCAAGAATTGGATAAGTATCTCACATTGTTTGGTACATTTGAATTTTCTGATTAGTAGTGATTTAATGATGAGGAAAAAGCGCATATAATCAATGCACAGTGTCCATATAAGGACAGCCGCAGAAGTGGCAGTACTGACAATGCTGTCCTAATATGGATACTCTATGGGTGAGTAAGGGGAGGACCATCCTCATCAGTGAATTTCATAAAAATAGTGAAACATTAAGTTACCCTTTTTAGATAACACTATACTACATATATTCACGTCACCAAATAATTGATTAAAACACACTGTTTTGCAATGATCTATAGTAGCTTCAACATCACTCTGTAGGGTAACACCATGGTGTAGCCAGAGGACAGCTCCTTTCTGTCCTCTGGGCACATTGACTTCAATACAAAACCTAGGAGGCTCACGGTTCTCACCCCCTTCCATAGACTTACACAGTAATTATGACAACTTCCGGAGGACATCCTTCAACCTATCAGAGCTCTTGCAGCATGAACTGACATGTTGTCCTCCCAATTTTAAAGGATCAGCGAATGAATGTAGTGCTGAAAGCATAAGCTACAGCTAGCTAGCACTGCAGTGCATAACATGTGAGTAGTTGACTCTGTGTGAGAGAGGGAGAGAGAAGACAATAGTTACACAGTTTTGAACAAATTTAATTTATTCAAAAATGAAGGAGATGCAAGAGATTTGTTTTTACACTTTCACTTAGCTAGCGAATTCAGCGAGCTAATTTCGCCAACTCAAAGTCCCGGCTCCCACAGAGAGGGATGCTATGTTAGCTAGCTGGCTATGGCTATCCAACACTGGAACTCTTCCAAGTCAAGGTAAACTTTTGGTTTTATTAATTTATTGCCACAAGACCCACCTGTGTAACTGCTTGCTGATGACTGTACACTCTATTGCATGATTGTATGTGGTTTACTAGAGCATTAGTTTTAGTAGCTATGTTGACTGACGTTAATATGGTGACAACGATGTATAGCGGTTATAATATGAAGGTTTGGTTTGGAAATGTTTTTTTCCCGGCTGGTCACAGAAAGCTGATGTGTTGTGCACTGAAGTCCACAAGCGAATTAAAAAGGTGAGAGAAGGAATAAAACGACCAAAGGGATTATGTTGTTATGTGACTGCTATGAAAGTGAACTACACTGCTCAAAAAATAAAGGGAACACTAAAATAACACATCCTAGATCTGAATGAATGAAATAATCTTATTAAATACTTTTTTCTTTACATAGTTGAATGTGCTGACAACATAATCACACAAAAATAATCAATGGAAATCCAATGTATCAACCCATGGAAGTCTGGATTTGGAGTCACACTCAAAATTAAAGTGGAAAACCACACTACAGGCTGATCCAACTTTGATGTAATGTCCTTAAAACAAGTCCAAATGAGGCTCAGTAGTGTGTGTGGCCTCCACGTGCCTGTATGACCTCCCTACAACGCCTGGGCATGCTCCTGATGAGGTGGCGATGGTCTCCTGAGGGATCTTCTCCCAGACCTGGACTAAAGCATCCGCCAACTCCTGGACAGTCTGTGGTGCAACATGGCGTTGGTGGATGGAGCGAGACATGATGTCCCAGATGTGCTCAATTGGATTCAGGTCTGGGGAACGGGCGGGCCAGTCCATAGCATCAATGCCTTCCTCTTGCAGGAACTGCTGACACACTCCAGCCACATGAGGTCCAGCATTGTCTTACATTAGGAGGAACCCATGGCCAACCGCACCAGCAAATGGTCTCACAAGGGGTCTGAGGATCTCATCTCGGTACCTAATGGCAGTCAGGCTACCTCTGGCGAGCACATGGAGGGCTGTGCGGCCCCCCCAAAGAAATGCCACCCCACACCATGACTGACCCACCGCCAAACCGGTCATGCTAGAGGATGTTGCAGGCAGCAGAACGTTCTCCACGGCATCTCCAGACTCTGCCACGTCTGTCACGTGCTCAGTGTGAACCTGCTTTCATCTGTGAAGAGCACAGGGCGCCAGTGGCGAATTTGCCAATCTTGGTGTTCTCTGGCAAATGCCAAACGTTCTGCACGGGGTTGGGCTGTAAGCACAACCCCCACCTGTGGACGTCGGCCCCTCATACCACCCTCATGGAGTCGGTTTCTGACCGTTTGAGCAGACACGTGCACATTTGTGGCGGAGGTAACGGAGGTAACAAAGGCGGAGGTAACGGTCCTGCTGCTGGGTTGTTGCCCTCCTACAGCCTCCTCCACGTCTCCTGATGTACTGGCCTGTCTCCTGGTAGCGCCTCCATGCTCTGGACACTACACTGACAGACAGCAAACCTTCTTGCCACAGCTCGCATTGATGTGCCATCCTGGATGAGCTGCACTACCTGAGCCACTTGTGTGGGTTGTAGACTCCGTCTCATGCTACCACTAGAGTGAAAGCACCGCCAGCATTCAAAAGTGACCAAAACATCAGCCAGGAAGCATAGGAACTGAGAAGTGGTCTGTGGTCCCCACCTGCAGAACCACTCCTTTATTGGGGGTGTCTTGCTAATTGCCTATAATTTCCACCTGTTGTCTATTCCATTTGCACAACAGCATGTGAAATTTATTGTCAATCAGTGTTGCTTCCTTAGTGGACGTGTGATTGACTTGGAGTTACATTGTGTTGTTTAAGTGTTCCCTTTTATTTTTTTGAGCAGTGTATATTGGCGTGTGATCAGGGGTGTATTCATTCTGCCGATTCTGTTGAAAAATGTTTCTTAACCTACCGAAACGGGGATTAACATACCTGAATTTGTCCAATAGAAAATGTAGTTTGCACACCCTAGATCAGCTAGATGCAGGGAAGAGTGCAAGGTGGTATTGAATGAGTCAATGTCTGTCACCTTGATTGCTCAAATGTACCGCGACCTGTGCACCTACCTATGTTGTAAACTTTAATTCATAGGCTAGGTTGTAGCAACCTCATGATAGGTATAGGGAAAATAAGTGTCATGTAGAAGCCTAAACCTATCGATGTTACATTGAGCTGGGTGAATGGAATATGAATGACAGTCATCCAATATGCTGTAATAGAAATAAGGCCATGCTTATACAAATAATAATCATCCTCCCTAAACGGCACGACCACCGTGTGTGTGTGTGTGTGTGTGTGTGTGTGTGTGTGTGTGTGTGTGTGTGTGTGTGTGTGTGTGTGTGTGTGTGTGTGTGTGTGTGTGTGTGTGTTACAGATGAGAAGACAGGCACCCTGAAGCTGAGCAACCTGAGCAGCAACATGTCAGGGAAGTACGTGTGTTCGGCCAGCAACACGGCCGGCACAAAGAGATGCTACATCAACCTGGAGGTCATCACCTGTACGTACTTTTATAGTGCAACACTGGACACACACACGACTCACTATACACTATGTGGGCCAGTCAGAATGTAGAGAAATGGGCTTCCTAAAACAGTTGGCACCTGGTACCTGAAACGGCTTTGAAAACCAGAGCATGCAGATATCCAGAGCAAGTAATTAAGAATGCATTTTAATTGGGACTGATTCACTGCCTTCACTTAAATTGAGTTTTCCTTCATCTAATGTGCACTTAAAAAACAAATGATAGTCACACTAAGCGTAAACCCGATGGGATGGCGTATCGCTGCAGAACACTGTGGTAGCCATGCTGGGTAAATGTGCCTTGAATTCTAAATAAATCAGACAGTTTCACCAGCAAAGCACCATCACACCTCCTCCATGCCTCACGGTAGGAACCACACATGCAGATATCATTCGTTCACTTACTCTGTGTCTCACAAAGACACGGCGGATGGAACCAAAAATCAGAAATTTGGACTCAAAAGACCAAAGGACAGATTTCCACTGGTCTAATGTCTATTGCTCGTGTTTTGTGGCCCAAGCAAGTCTCTTCTTATTATTGGTGTCCTTTAGTAGTGGTTTCTTTGCAGCAATTTGACCATGAAGGTCTGATTCACGCACTCTCCTCTGAACAGTTGATGTTGTGTCTGTTATTTGAACTCCGTGAAGCATTTATTTGGGCTGCAATTTCTGAGGCTGGTAACTCTCTAATGAACGTATCCTCTGCAGCAGAGGGAACTCTGGGTCTTCCTTTCCTGTGGCAGTCCTGAGAGCCAGTTTCATCATAGCGCTTGATGGTTTTTGACACTGCACTTGAAGAAACTTTCAAAGTTGTTAATTTTCCGGCTTGACTGACCTTCATGTCTTAAAGTAATGATGGTCTGTCTTTTCTCTTTGCTTATTTGAGCTGTTCTTGCCATAATATGGACTTGCTATTTTACCTAATAGGGCTATCTTCTGTATACCACCCCTACCTTGTCACAACACAACTGATTGGCTCAAATGCATTAAGAAGTAAAGAAATTCCACAAATTTAACTTTTAACAAGGCACAACTGTTAATTGAAATTCATTCCAGGTGACTACCTCATGAAGCTGGTTGAGAGAATGCCAAGAGTGTGCAAAGCTGTCAAGGCAGGGTAGTGTACTTGGAAGAATCTCAAATATGAAATATATTTTGATTTAGCACTTTTTGGTTACTACATGATTCCATATGTGTAATTGCATAGTTTTGATGTCTACAAATGTAGAAAATAGTACAAATAAAGATAAATCCTTGAATGAGTAGGTGTGTCAACTTTTGACTGGTACTGTGTGTATATATATATATATATACACACACACACACACACAGTGTGTCTGTATGTGTCAATTCCTACACTTGGTAGCTATCTCTTTCTGTTATCTATTACCCACTAACATTTCTTTCCTTAAAGTTTGCTGGGAGACTACAGTATAGAATAGGACAAATGCAATTAAGCTTCTTTAAAGGAAACCTCAATTTGGTGGAAAAGGGACATTGGCTGGTGCTACTCTGTTAATTAAATTGACTTTTTATTTAGAGGTTTAATTGTCTTTTCTGTCTGTACGTTCTTATCTTTACATTGCCACAAAGACAGATCTCTGCCTAGTCTTTGAAAAACACTGAACGGTCACAGGCTGCTGTACTTGCACTGTTGGGTTAAGAGAGCTGGGTATTGAGTGAATGTAAGAACAAAACTAATATACAAATAACAGGATGCTGCCATAGTTTTATTATCTTTTGGACCGCAAAGGGTAAATTACTACAGCATCTAAACAGTGTATTTATTTAATTTTCCCTGGAGAGTGAAGGTGCTATACCACAGATCTGTAGTGCAAGTGTGTTTTAATGTTGTGTGTTTCTACAGCGACCAACGCAGGGATGATTGCTGGGGCCACGGTGGGCTCGGTGCTGGGCTTAATCTTCATCATCCTCTTCCTTGTTGGTCTCCTGAGGAGAAGGAGAGACTCTGAGGAGGACCTGGCCAATGACATCAAGTTAGATTCAACTTCACGTGTGTGTGTGTGTGTGTGTGTGTGTGTGTGTGTGTGTGTGTGTGTGTGTGTGTGTGTGTGTGTGTGTGTGTGTGTGTGTGTGTGTGTGTGTGTGTGTGTGTGGTGATTGTGTGCACTAATTAGTATGCTATACAAAGAACATACCATATGTATACTGTTATATACCTGTGACGTGAAGGTGTGCATATGCCAAATGGATGTCAGCCAGTCTCTCACCCCTTCTCTCCCTCCTCTCCACCCCTAGGGAGGATGCTCAGGCGCCCAAGCGCGTCTCGTGGGCCAAGAGCGGCGGCTCTGGCCCGGAAGTGGTCTCCAAAAATGGCACACTCTCCTCCATCACCACTGCCAACAGACCCCACCAGAGGGAGCCCTCTTCCCAGCAGTATCCCCAGCGCCCTCCCTCTGACACCGCCTCCATCATCACTGCCACAGGCAGCGTCTCTGGCTACCACCTCGGGCCGCGCCATGGAGCCTCCACACCCACCCATGGCCACGCCCTGCCGGGCTACAGCTACAACACTGATACAACCCTGCCCCGCGGACAACTGGCTAATTCTGCAGCACCCAGTGCCAACGGTAGTCCCAGAACCCAGCACCCACAGACCTATACCCAGCCCCAGACAGCACGTCCAGCCCCGCGCCCGCCACCTCTGCCCACTGTCGTGACCGCGTCCAACATTTCCCACATGGGAGGGGTTCCCATCATGGTGCCAGCTCAGAACCAGGCCGGCTCGCTGGTGTAGTGCCAGTCTGTCATGGTGCAGTGTCCCTTTTCCCTTCAACTGTACTTACTCACATAGATTTTCCAAAAGGAAAAGATTCAACTGCCACAAGGATATAGCTAACTCGAGGGTTAAAGCTTGAATTGGCCATCGAAGATGGAGCATTTGACTCTCACTCAAAATGCAGTGAGATCATTGGTAAGACCTTAAGAGATGGACTGTGTTGCTACACAAGGCTAATTTATTTAATGAAGTATACGGAAGTACATTTTTTTTTTTTTTAAATGTATACTCCGTATGTATACAAAATATGTACAGATCTGGATTTCATACATTTGGGAAGTATTTTGTATTTTTTCTATTGCACATTCAGTGTATTTTTTTTTATTTTAATTTTTTACAAAGTTTTCCAATGCAACTATTTAAGTCATCGGTCTTTCTCTGACAAGATTGTTTTCACTCTATCACGTCCTATCAAGGCCATTGTATGATGTCACTTTCAAAACGGGGACTTGACAAGATGTCATGGCACACTGGTGTTATTGCGTACATCCCCTGATTTTACTTCTTCGTGCATTCCTGCAGATGTATATGACAATTTAGATTATGAAGGACCAAATTAGTTTGAAGAACAGCATATTATTCATTTTATTCTATCTATTTTAACTTCTCAAATGAGTATATTAGTGTAAAAATATGGTGGACTACTGCTGAATACCTGCCTAGCATCATGCAGTTAAGAGAAGAAAATCACCAGGCATACTAGATTGAACATTTGCTACTACATTTTCTAAATGCAAAGTTCACTTTTTGCCTTTTCATGTTCCTTGTTTCAAACTTCATGACAATTCTCTTTAGACACAGCCCTTAAAACGTAGGTATTTTACTACATAGGAATAGCTTTTCATATTATATAAAATACAATTTGACACATTTTGTCAATTACATGGACTAAGTGGTGGTTATATGGTTACACCATCGGGCTGTAATGATTTTGGGTCGCTCTCTGCAAGGAAATTGTAAATAAGGTTTGCTTTCAATTGTATTTGAGGCTGTTCATTAACACTTATGACTGACTGGATACAAAAGCAGAGTTTCTACTTGTCAACATCCCAAACATCATGTAGTAACCAAAAAGTGTTAAATCAAAATATATTTGAGATTCTTCCAAGTACACCATCCTGCCTTGACAGCTTTGCACACTCTTGGCATTCTCTCAACCAGCTTCATGAGGTAGTCACCTGGAATGCATTTCAATTAAGTTGTGCCTTGTTAAATTTGTGGAATTTCTTTCCTTCTTAATGCATTTGAGCCAATCAGTTGTGTTGTGACAAGGTAGGGGTGGTATACAGAAGATAGCCCTATTAGGTAAAATAGCAAGTCCATATTATGGCACGAACAGCTCAAATAAAATGTATTTTATATAGCCCTTCTTACATCAGCTGATATTTCAAAGTGCTGTACAGAAACCCAGCCTAAAACCGCAAACAGCAAGCAATGCAGGTGTAGAAGCACAGGGGCTAGGAAAAACTCCCTAGAAAGGCCAAACCTAGGCAGAAACCTAGAGAGGAACCAGGCTATGAGGGGTGGCCAGTCTTCTTCTGGCTGTGCCGGGTGGAGATTATAACAGCACATGGCCAAAATGTTCATAAATGACCAGCATGGTCAAATAATAATAATCATAGTAGTTGTCGAGGGTGCAACAAGTCAGTACACAAGAGTAAGTGTCAGTTGGCTTTTTCATAGCCGATCTTTGAGAGTATCTCTACCGCTCCTGCTGTCTCTAGAGAGTTGAAAACAGCAGGTCTGGGACAGGTAGCACGTCCGGTGAACAGGTCAGGGTTCCATAGCTACAGGCAGAACAGTTGGAACTGGAGCAGCAGCACGGCCAGGTGAACTGGGGACAGCAAGGAGTCATCAAGCCAGGTAGTCCTGAGGCATGGTCCTAGGGCTCAGGTCCTCCGAGAGAGAGAAAGAAAGAGAGAATTAGAGAGAGCATATTTAAATTCACACAGGACACCGGAAAAGACAAGAGAAATACCCCAGATGTGACAGACTGACCCTAGCCCCCCGACACATAAACTACTGCAGCATAAATACTGGAGGCTGAGACAGGAGGGGTCAGGAGACACAAATAAGCAAAGAGAAATGACAGCCCATCATTACTTTAAGACATGCAGTCACAAAAACCATGAAGCGCTATGTTGAAACTGGCTCTTGTGAGGACCGCCACAGGAAAGGAAGACCCAGAGTTACCTCTGCTACAGAAGATAAGTTCATTAGAGTTAACTGCACCTCAGATTGCAGCCCAAATAAATGCTTCACAGAGTTCAAGTAACAGACACATCTCACCATCAACTGTTCAGAGGAGAATGCGTGAATCAGGCCTTCATGGACAAATTGCTGCAAAGAAACCACTACTAAAGGACACCAATAAGAAGAAAAGACTTGCTTTGGCCAAGAAACACAAGCAATGAACATTAGACTGGTGGAAATCTGTCCTTTGGTCTGATGAGTCCAAATGTGAGATTTTTGGTTCCAACTGCCATGTTTTTGTGAGAGGCAGAGTAGGTGAATGGATGTTCTCTCCATGTGTGGTTCCCAACGTGAGGCATGGAGGAGGAGGTGTGATGGTGTGGGGGTGCTTTGCTGGTGACACTGTCTGTGATTTATTTAGAATTCAAGGCACACTTAACCAGCATGGCTACCATAGCATTCTGCAGTGGTACACCATCCCATCTGGTTTGCGCTTAGTCCCACTATCATTTGTTTTTTAACAGGACAATGACCCAAAACACACCTCCAGGCGGTGTAAGGGCTATTTGACAAAGGAGAGTGATGGAGTGCTGCATCAGATGACCTGGCCTCCACAATCACCCGACCTCAACCTAATTGAGATGGTTTAGATGAGTTAGACCACAGAGTGAAGGAAATGCAGCCAACAAGTGCTCAGCATATGTGGGAACTCCTTCAAGACTGTTGGAAAAGCATTCCTCATGAAGCTGGTTGAGAGAATGCCAGGAGTGTGCAAAGTGGTCAAGGCAAAGGGTGGCGGCTACTTTGAAGAATCAAAAATATAAAATGTTTAACACTTTTTTGGTTCCTACAGGATTCCATTAGTTATTTCATAGTTTTGATGTCTTCACTATTATTCTACAATGTAGAAAATAGTAAAAATAAAGAAAAACCCTTGAATGAGTAGGTGTGTCCAAACTTGTGACTCGTACTGTATATTTTTTGGATGTTGTGTATCCCTGGGGTAAGTTAAGCCACGGGACAGGGTACATTTAATCTGCATACAAATTTGTGTACTTAATGAAATATTACCACAACCTTTTTAAAACCATGTCTAGCTTTATTTCCCAAACTGAATTCAACACAATCACAATACCATTGTTTTATTTTAATCTTTTATCACTGACTTAAACACCAAACAAACTTTGTACTGTCACCTCATATCCCAGCGACAACTTGCCATTGGCTCAATTTACCCCATGGCCATTGACTCAACTTACCCCAATGCAAACATTTTGACTAAATTAGCCCACACTGCTTCAAGGATGCACTTTCATGCTAAGTTTAGGATCTCATATTGAAGATTATAGAGACTCCAGCTGATTTATAGAACAATATAAAAATGACCTACTATGGTTTCGATACAAGAATTATGACACCTCTAACACAATAAATTGGACCTAACTTACCACTTTTTCCATGTGGTTTCTTCAGGCTCCATGAAATGATGATCTCTTAAATATTTGGTGAAATGGTATATGTTGTGTATGATTTCCTAGAATCAACGTTGGCTCAACTTACCGTACCCCTTTTCCTGAACATCCAACTCTCCCTTATTGTTCAACGATGATTAGGTTCAGCTTTGTAGATGTTATTGACTGCTACCAACCTGACCTTGCAATTTGATAAAGTGATTTGGCTGTCACTGATCAAACTACCCTCGAGTCAATCTGGTGTTATTTGATACCATTTACTTTTGCAAGGCTCTACTGTCCAGTTTTCATTCTTTCTCAAGTCTTGATTGATATATTCAGACATGTTTGTGTAGCAAGGTAATGTTGTTCCCCTAGGACCTAGGTTATGAACAAGACTTGTAAGCGATCCAAGAAACTAAATGTTGCACTTAAGACTACCCTTTAAATATGAAAAGGTGGAAGTTTGTGTCACTTTAAATTGTTGAACTGGTTCATATTAATGGCTGGATTGAAATTTAATACAGTTTCATTGATTCCATTTTTGCTTCTAACCCTACTCTCAACATCAACCTCTATCACTTGAGAGTATATATTGTCAGTAAACTTGAGCAGAGAGTGACACTGTCTTGTCTGTTTCCATGAGCACAGAGGGTCAGGCTTGGGGAGAGAAAGGCATATGCCAAAAAGGATTGTGTGTTTGTGTGTCCTGCAGCTTTGAGTATGGAGACTTGCTCAGACTCAAAATAAGTATATGTAGTAGTAATCATCAACAGCAAATTATTTTGTATTAAAGGGAAAATATGAATACTGGCCTTTTTCATTTTGTGATATTGTAATGTATATGCATTGTAACACAGGAATAGAATTCAAAAAGAGAAAATAATTATATAAACATTGAATGTTACAGAATATTTTTTAAATACTAGCTTAGTTTTAACTGATAATGGAACAGCCACATTGATGGCCAAGGTGGTGGATATATGCTCAACCATAGACCACTATGTGCATGAGTTTCTTATACTTTTATGTATATGGAAAATAATTGTATCAATTTTATTAAAATATTAATTGTGTGTAATAAAACATTTGTATAATTGATTTATTTTACCTCCTGGAGAAGCATTACAATTGTATGATCCAATAACATCTCAAACAGGAAGAGTTAACAATATATTGTATGCAGATCCCAGTTGTGTGAAGGCTTACAAAATTATGGCCTGAATCTTGACATTGATGCATGATTTTATTAATCGAAAGTGTGTCACTATGTCACCACCCTGTGGCCTAAATAACTTAGCATTTTGTGTTCATAACAGAGGTTTTGAGTCCAGAACTAATCAGTGTCTGGGAAACAGATCTTCATTGTGTTGCGTTGATTCCGTCAGCAGAGAGGGGAGGGACAAAAAAAGCACTTCTGGCACACAGTTTTAGGGTAGCATGTTTATTTGAACTTGTGATTAGCAATGTAGTATTCTCCTACATGGCTCAAAGGAATTCATAAAATGAGCCCATCTCATCATTGACAAACTCCATGATATAACTCCATGTGGCAGAATGGGGTGACACATACACTATTCATTAAATAAAAGTATAAAATGAACAAAACAGTATCATGATGACCTATATCAAATATAAGATCACAGTAAAAATTAATTATCAAAAGAGCACTGGATATTCAAACATCATTGGCTGAAATAACAAAAACATTCAAATATACAGCACCTGTAATAAGCTACAGTGCTACCATGGCAGAAAAGATAAATGGCTTTTTTATTCAAATGAGTTAAGTTTGTCGAATAATGAGAGAACTGTTCAATCCAAATTTCCTACATGTAAGTGAAACCCATCACTCCTCAATCTTTTTTTAAACATTTTAACTTTTACCCCTTTTTCTCCCCAATTTCATGGTATCCAATTGGTAGTTACAGTCTTGTCTCATCGCTGCAACTCCCATACGGACTCGGGAGAGGCGAAGGTCGAGAGCCGTGCGTCCTCCGAAACACGACCCTGCTTCTTGACACAATGCCCATTTAACCTGGGAAGCCAGCCGCACCATTGGGTCGGAGGAAACACCGTACACCTGGCGACCGTGTCAGTGTGCACTGCGCCCGGCCCGCTACAGGACTCATTAGTGCATGATGGGACAAGGACATCCCTGCCGGCCAAACCCTCCCCTAACCCGGACAACGCTGGGCCAATTGTGCGCCGCCCCATGGGTCTTCCGGTCGCAGCCGGCTGCGACAGAGCCTGGACTTGAACTCAGAACTCCTCTATAATCTTTACAATGTGACATTTGGGTCTACAGACAAAATGGCATCCGAACCAAACCCCTTTGGGCCTGAGGTACAGTGAAGTAAAACTTAGCCGTGTGAATATCTGATAACATCAAATGATCTCTGTAAAAACAATTCAACAAAACAAACTCTTCCCTGTATAACTGTGTGGTCACTGGACAGTATTTGCTTGTCATGCTCTGAATAGAGATGAGTTAGTCAGTTTTTCAGTGGGGTTACAGTGGCCCCATACAGTAGTATTCAGGAGGCAGCCATTTTGGCTCTGGATGGATCTTAGTGTGCAGGAAGGACAAGGTGAGCTCAGCAAAAAGGAGTAGTTTTATTAGATGAGTAAGGTACAGAGTTTTAGATGGTAACAATCCATGGCTGACAATGAAAGCGGGTGTAGCTCATGCAGCTTGGACGGGTGGAGGGTTGCCAGATTGGAGAGTCCCCTCCAAAGTCTCCGTCAGACAGCAGCCCATGGCTTCAATTCTTTAAGTAGGACACAGCACTGGAGAATTTTTTTTTTGTTAATTAGGGATACTTCAATCATCATTATAATAATTATATGCTTTGTCAACTATCAAATTAGCTAAACGTTATCATTAGCCTGTATTTTTTTTCACAGCCCCATTTCACATGACATAAGTTCAGACAGGAAACATTAATTAAACAATTTATTAGAAAATAGATGACAACACATGTGGTCTTGGCGTTAGGCTCTGCTCCTTCAGCGGAGCTCACTGCCAGAGCCATGTGTCCATTAGTGCCATTAGAATAAAGGCAGTGAGCGAAATATACCAATCCCCCAGACGGGAACAAAAGCAGAACCAAACAGCTGGAGGCTGGGGTGGTAGTAAGTAGGCTAACAGAAAACAGACAATAAATAGCAGGTGTCAACAATGGCTGCAGCAGCAGCAATATTAAGCAGCAAAGAGAAGCCAATCATATAGGTTAGCACAGCAGCAGATGATGTGTGTGAAGAACTGATCAACTCAAATAGAGCCCCACAGTGGAGGTGTCATAATACCAATAAAACTTAGCGGTCAAACAAGGAAATTGTTCCAATTGTTTTTCCACCATTAAAATGTGGAAAAACATGTTTTTCACCATCAAAATGTCACGCCAGAGTAAGCATACACGAAACACAGCCCTTAATTTAAGTGTTTCTAAAAAAAAATTACGGGAAAAAATGAATGGTGAAAAAGCGATTGGGAAAATTTCCATGTTTGACCGCTAGGGTTTATGGGTATTATGACTCATACTGTGGTACTCTATAGACCTCCATATTAAGGTAGGACGTGTTGTTTGAATCCGATTGGTACGATTTCAGCTGATGCTATCAAACACACTATGTAAACACTCGAGTTCCCCGTCTGAACTGGCTTCACTTAATTATTATACCAGTATAGCCCCTTTAGGTACCATGTATCAGGTTATGTTGTACTTTCCACTTTTGTTGACCCTTACTTGGACAATATACTGTAAATGCTTTTCAATTACTTATTCCCTTACACTTAGAGTAATACCTATGTAATGTTAAGTGTTTCTAAACCTAATAAAGCATCAGTTACCTTTTAATATGTAGTCAGTTAGCAGTGTAGGCACCTTCTCACTGTCCTCCTTCATGGCATAAAGAACTGTGGGGAGAAAAACAAAGCAAGGTGGCTCTTAGCGCTGAGTATAGCACTACTGGGGATTGACACACTTTTGGAGTTCTTTGAACATTGTAGGTATTGACTTACAAGTTACCTAACAGACGGGACACAGACTAACCAAATAGAAAATTAGGTTTGTACCAGACTATCTGAACAAAACTAACTTTGAGGGTAAATTTGTTTGTTTAAGGCAGCGTTTCCCAAACTTGGTCCTGGGGACCCCAAGGAGTGCACGTTTTGGTTTTTACTCTAGCACTACACAGCTGATTCAAATAATGAACTATTCATCAAGCTTTGATTATTTGAATCAGATGTGTAGTGCTTGGGCAAAAAACAAAACTAGGAAACGACCCATTAGCTTAACATTAAACTACTTACTATTAGTGATCATCTGAAGGTCGTCCACAGTTGGAGGAGTTGCTTTCTTGTCATATGGAATTACCGTGTTTAGATACTGAACAATGAAGACAAAGAGAGACAGTTACGGAAGAAATGTAGCAGTGTTGAACCCACATGCTTCATTGTAGATTTAACACACTGATATACTTGGTGGCTAAGAGCTGTAAATGCTTAAGTGTCTGACCAGTTTGTCCATCCCTGTGCTGCCAAATGTCTGTCTGATGCCTGTCTGCAGGATGTTGGAGAGACCCTCCATACTGAAACGCTGGAACACAGACAATCACTAGCGGTGAGTAACAACAACCCTCTGTCATCACAACACAGATTTAGTAACACTTTCTATGAGACAGCTTTCTTGTGATGCATTCTAAATACATTATAACATTTCTCTATGCATTCATACAGCTTATACGGAGTTATTATGAATATAGTATATTAGCCTGTTTTGTAATGAGTGAAAATGGCGCCAGAAGAAATGGCAGCAGTTTTACGGGCGTCCAACCAATTGTGCTATTATGTGTTTTTTCACGTTATTCGTAACTTATTTTGTACATAATGTTTCTGCAACCGTATCTTACGGCAGAAAATAGCTTCTGGATATCAGGACAGCGATCACTCACCTCGGATTAGACAAAGATTTTGTCTTCAACAAACAAGACGCACAAGACATTCTCCAAACACCCGGTAGGGCTGACATCCCCGTTATTTTCAAGAGGAAGCGACACAGGTACCGTCAACGTGCAATAAACACAGATCCCGTGTGGCTCGCTTGGTAGAGCATGGCACTTGCAATGCCAGGGTTGTGGGTTCGATTCCCATGGGGGACCAGTATGAAAAAATGTATGCACTCACTACTGTAAGTCACTCTGGATAAGAGCATCTGCTAAATGACTAAAATGTAAATGTAAAATGTAGACTAGGTACGATCACGAATATCCAACCAACAGGACATCAAAAACTTTAATATTCCTTGTTTCACGGAATCGTGGCTGAATGACGACATGGATATTCATCTAGCGGGATACATGCTGCACCGGCAAGATAGAACAGCACACTCCAGTAAGACGAGGGGGGCGGTCTGTGCATATTTGTAAACAACAGCTGGTGCACAAAATCTAAGGAATTCTCTAGATTTGGCTCGCCTGAAGTAGAGTATATTGTGATAAATTGCAGGCCACACTACTTGCCCAGAGAGTTTTCAGCTATACTTTTTGTGGCTGTTAATTTACCACCACAGACAGATGCTGGCAATAAGACCACACTCAGTCAGCTGTATAAGGAAATAAGCAAACAGGAAACCACTCACGCAGAGGCGGCGCTCCTAGTGGCCGGAGACTTTAATGCAGGGAAACTTAAATCAGTTCTACCAAATTTCCATCAACATGTTAAATGTGCAACCAGAGGGAAAAAAATTCTAGATCACCTGTACTCCACACACAGAGACGCGTACAAAGCTCTCCCTCGCCCTCCATTTGGTAAATCCGACCACAACTCTATCCTCCTGATTCCTGCTTATAAGCAAAAATTAAAGCAGGAAGCACCAGTGACTCGGTCTATAAAAAAGTGGTCAGATGAAGCAGATGCTAAACTACAGGACTGTTATGATATCACAGACTGGAACATGTTCCGGGATTCTTCCAATGGCATTGAGGAGTACACCACATCAGTCACTGGCTTTATCAATAAGTGCAACGAGGACGTCGTCCCCACAGTGACTGTACGAACATACCCCAACCAGAAGCCATGGATTACAGGCAACATTCGCACTGAGCTAAAGGGTAGAGCTGCCGCTTTCAAGGTGCGGGACTCTAACCCGGAAGCTTACAAGAAATCCTGCTATGCCCTGCGACGAACCATCAAACAGGCAAAGCGTCAACACAGGGCTAAGATTGAATCATACTACACCGGCTCCGACGCTCGTCTTATGTGGCAGGGCTTGCAAACTATTACAGACTACAAAGGGAAGCACAGCCGCGAGCTGCCCTGTGACACGAGCATACCAGACGAGCTAAATCACTTCTATGCTCGCTTCGAGGCAAGCAACACTGAGGCATGCATAAGAGCATCAGCTGTTCCGGATGACTGTGTGATCACGCTCTCCATAGCCAACGTGAGTGAGACCTTTAAACAGGTCAACATACACAAGGCTACGGGGCCAGACGGATTACCAGGACATGTGCTCCGGGCATGTGCTGACCAACTGGCAGGTGTCATCACTGACATTTTCAACATGTCCCTGATTAAGTCTGTAATATCAACAAGTTTCAAGCAGACCACCATAGTCCCTGTGCCCAAGAACACAAAGGCAACCTGCCTAAATTACTACAGACCCGTAGCACTCACGTCCGTAGCCATGAAGTGCTTTGAAATGTTGGTAATGGCTCACATCAACACCGTTATCCCAGAAACTCTAGACCCACTCCAATTTGCATACCGCCCAAACAGATCCACAGATGATGCAATCTCTATTGCACACCACACTGCCCTTTCCCACCTGGACAAAAGGAAAACTTATGCTATTCATTGACTACAGCTCAGCGTTCAACACCATAGTACCCTCAAAGCTCATCACTAAGCTAAGGATCCTGGGACTAAACACCTCCCTCTGCAACTGGATCCTGGACTTCCTGACGGGCCGCCCCCAGTTGGTGAGGGTAGGTAGCAACACATCTGCCACGCTGATCCTCAACACTGGAGCTCCCCAGGGGTGCGTGCTCAGTCCCCTCCTGTACTCCCTGTTCACCCATAACTGCATGGCCAGGCACAACTCCAACGCCATCATTAAGTTTACAGACGACACAACAGAAACTTTCTGTCCAAAAATGACGCAGAAAAATTAATCCATGCTTTTGTTACTTCTAGGCTCGACTACTGCAATGCTCTACTTTCCAGCTACCCGGATAAAGCACTAAACAAACTTCAGTTAGTGCTAAATACGGCTGCTAGAATCCTGACTAGAACCAAAAAATTTGATCATATTACTCCAGTGCTAGCCTCCCTACACTGGCTTCCTGTTAAGGCAAGGGCTGATTTCAAGGTTTTACTGCTAACCTACAAAGCATTACATGGGCTTGCTCCTACCTATCTTTCCGATTTGGTCCTGCCGTACATACCTACACGTACGCTACGGTCACAAGACGCAGGCCTCCTAATTGTCCCTAGAATTTCTAAGCAAACGGCTGGAGGTAGGGCTTTCTCCTATAGAGCTCCATTTTTATGAAATGGTCTGCCTACCCATGTGAGAGACGCAGACTCAGTCTCAACCTTTAAGTCTTTACTGAAGACTTATCTCTTCAGTAGGTCCTATGATTAAGTATAGTCTGGCCCAGGAGTGTGAAGGTGAACGGAAAGGCTGGAGCAACGAACCTCCCTTGCTGTCTCTGCCTTGTCGGTTCCCCTCTTCCCACTGGGATTCTCTGCCTCTAACCCTTTTACAGGGGCTGAGTCACTGACTTACTGGTGTTCTTCCATGCCGTCCATGGGAGGGGTGCGTCACTTGAGTAGGTTGAGCCACTGACGTGGTCTTCCTGTCTGGGTTGGCGCCCCCCCTTTGGGTTGTGCCGTGGCGGAGATCTTTGTGGGCTATACTCGGCCTTGTCTTCGGACGGTAAGTTGGTGGTTGTAGATATCCCTCTAGTGGTGTGGGGGCTGTGCTTTGGCAAAGTGGGTGGGGTTATATCCTGCCTGTTTGGCCCTGTCCGGGGGTATCATCGGATGGGGCCACAGTGTCTTCTGATCCCTCCTGTCTCAGCCTCCAGTATTTATGCTGCAGTAGTTTATGTGTCGGGGGGCTAGGGTCAGTCTGTTACATCTGGAGTATTCTCTTGTCTTATCCGGTGTCCTGTGTGAATGTAAATATGCTCTCTCTAATTCTCTCTTCTCTCTTTCTTTCTTTCTCTCGGAGGACCTGAGCCCTATGACCATGCCTCAGGACTACCTGGCATGATGACTCCTTGCTGTCCCCAGTCCACCTGGCCATGCTGCTGCTCCAGTTTCAACTGTTCTGCCTGCGGCTACGGAACCCTGACCTGTTCACCGGACGTGCTTGTTGCACCCTCGACAATTACTATGATTATTATTATTTGACCATGCTGGTCATTTACGAACATTTTAACATCTTGACCATGTTCTGTTATAATATCCACCCGGCACAGCCAGAAGAGGACTGGCCACCCCTCATAGCCTGGTTCCTCTCTAGGTTTCTTCCTAGGTTTTTGGCCTTTCTCAGGAGTTTTTCCTAGGGAGTTTTTCCCAGCCACCGTGCTTCTTTCACATGCATTGCTTGCTGTTTGGGGTTTTAGGCTGGGTTTCTGTACAGCACTTTGAGATTTCAGCTGATGTACGAAGGGCTATATAAATAAATTTGATTTGATTTGATTTGGTAGGCCTGATCACCAACAACGACGAGACAGCCTATAGGGAGGAAGTCAGAGACCTGGCCGGGTTGTGCCAGAATAACAACTTATCCCTCAACGTAACCAAGACTAAAGGGATTATTGTGGACTACAGGAAAAGGAGGACCGAGCACACCCCCATTCTCATCAACGGGGCTGTAGTGGAGCTGGTTGAGAGCTTCAAGTTCCTTGGTGTCCTAATCAACCACAAACTAGAATGGTACAAACACACCAAGACAGTCATGAAGAGGGCATGACAAAGCCTATTCCCCCTCAGGAGACTGAAAAGATTTGGCATGGGTCCTGAGATCCTCAAAATGATCTACAGCTGCACCATCGAGAGCATCCTTACTGGTTGCATCACTGCCTGATATGGCAATTGCTCGGCCTCTGACCGCAAGGCACTACAGAGGGTAGTGCGTACGGCCCAGTACATCACTGGGGCTAAGCTGCCTGCCATCCAGAAGTCCCTAAAAATTGTCAAAGACCCCAGCCACCCCAGTCATAGACTGTTCTCTCTACTACTGCATGGCAAGCGGTACCGGAGTGCCAAGTCTAGGACAAAAAAGCTTCTCAACAGTTTTTACCTCCAAGCCATAAGACTCCTGAACTCAAATGGCTTCCCGGACTATTTGCATTGTGCGCCCCCCCCCCCAAACCCCTCTTTTTACACTGCTGCTACTCTCTGTTTATCATATATGCATAGTCACTTTAACTATACATTCATGTACATACTACCTCAATTGTGCCGACCAACCAGTGCTCCCGTACATTGGCTAACCGGGCTATCTGCATTGTGTCCCACCCGCCAACCCCTCTTTTACGCTACTGCTACTCTCTGTTCATCATATATGCATAGTCACTTTAACCATATCTACATATCTACCTCAATCAGCCTGACTAACCGGTGTCTGTATGTAGCCTCGCTACTTTTATAGCCTCGCTACTGTATATAACCTGTCTTTTTACTGTTGTTTTATTTCTTTACCTACCTATTGTTCGCCGAATACCTTTTTTGCACTATTGGTTAGAGCCTGTAAGTAAGCATTTCACTGTAAGGTCTACACCTGTTTAAGCAACGCACGTGACAAATAAACTTTGATTTGATTTGAATCCAAAAGCATTTATGAAGGCTGTTAATTTAAGAGGAGCGGTTATGAATGCTTATGATATTAAAATCAGACATCACCACAGGTCAATGGTATATTGACTGGTTGTACATTATGATGAGGGCTACAGTAATTGACTCTAGCCTCCATTCTTACATTGTCATTACTAAATACTTAGAACTACCATGGTATTGGACAGGTACAGTACCAGCCAAAAGTTTGGACACACCTACTCATTCAAGGGTATTTCTTTATTTTTACTATGTTCTACATTGTAGAATAATAGTAACGACATCAAAACGATGAAATAACACATATGGAATCATGTAATAACCACAAAAGTGTTAAACAAATAAAAATACAATGCGTCAATGCGTCAATGCGACAAAATCAGAAATTTGGATTCATCAGACCAAAGGACGGATTTCCAATGGTTGAATGTCCATTGCTCGTGTTTCTTGGCCAAGCAAGTCTCTTCTTTCTCTTCTTCTTATTGGTGTCCTTTAGTAGTGGCTTCTTTGCAGCAATTCGATCATGAAGACCTGATTCACACGGTCTCCTCTGAACAGTTGATGTTGAGTTGTGTCTGTTACTTGAACTCTGTGAAGCATTTATTTGGGCTGCAATTTCTGTGGCTGGTAACTCTCTAATGAACTTATCCTCTGCAGCAGAGGTAACTCTGGGTCTTCCTTTCCTGTGGCGGATCTCATGACAGCCAGTTTCATCATAGCGCTTGATGGTTTTTGCTACTGCACTTGAAGAAACTTTCAAAGTTGTTGAATTTTTCCGCATTGACTGACCTTCATGTCTTAAAGTAAGGATGGACTGTCGTTTCTCTTTGCTTATTTGAGCTGTTCTTGCCATAATATGGACTTAGCCCTATTTGGTAAAAGACCATCTTCTGCATACTACCCCTACCTTGTCACAACACAACTGATTGGCTCAAACGTATTAAGAAGGAAAGAAATTCCACAAATTCACTTTTAACAAGGCACACCTGTTAATTGAAATGCATTCCAGGTGACTACCTCATGAAGCTGGTTGAGAGAACACCAAGAGTGTGCAAAGCTGTCATCAAGGCAAAGGGTGGGTACTTAAAAGAATCTAAAGTATAAATTATATTTTGATTTGTTTAACCCATTTTTGGTTACTACATGATTCCATATGTGTTATTTCATAGTTTTGATGTCTTCACTATTATTCTACAATGTAGAAAATGGTAAAAATAAAGAAAAACCATTGAATGAGTAGGTGTGTCCAAACTTTTGACTGGTACTGTATGTTCGTTGATAATCTGTTCCTGGATATGGACGGGCTGGTCTAAGCTGTTTCTAGGGTTGCACATTTTGGGGAATATTCAGAGGTGGAAACTTTCCGTGGGAATATATGGGAATTAACGGGAATATATGGGAATTAATGGAAATATATGCAAATTAATATTAATACCATTTAAATGTAGATGTTTTTTTGCATTGGATATATTTACCGTATCATATGGAGACAGAAACATAAACCTTTTACCTTATCCTATGTAGACATCATTTGCAAATTATTAAATTCTTCCAATAGAAAAAAAAAACATTTTAGTTACGAATTGAACTTTAATTGAGTTGACTCTTCACATAGGATCATTTCACTGAACAACACAAGAAATGTAATATTGAATGATCCCCAATGATCCATCGCATTTCCCAAAAATGTTTGCAACATACATCTGTAAAATGATAGTCTAGAAACGAAAGCTTTGGTTGTCTTCCTCTCAGGCTTCCATGTCTTCACCCTGGGCCTCCTCAATGTCCAGCTCTTGAACATCAGACTCTGAGGCCTCATCTTCACTGTCACTTTCCAACCTTGTTGAGAATGGCTCGTTGTCAGGCTCAAAAAGCCTCAAATTTGCCCGGATGGCCACCAATTTTTAAACCCTTGTATTGGTCTGCCTGTTGTGTGCTTTTGTGTGTGTTTTCCCAAACAAGGTCCCAGTTGCGCTATGAGGTGGCTGATGTTGGTGGGATTTGGAGGATGATGGAGGAAACAGAGGAAAGGGCCTCAGATCCACAAAGTCCCTTCCACCAGGTGGCTGTGAGATATGTTGGCATGACTGCCATCCCAAAACCCTTGCTTGGAAGTGTACTTCGCCAGACTGCCAAGAACCTTGCCCTCATCCAGGCCAAGGTGGCGAGACATGGTAGTGATGACACCATAGGCCTTGTTGATCTCTGCACCAGACAGGATGCTCTTGCCAGCATACTTGGGGTCCAACATGTACGCTGCGGCGTGTATGGGCTTCAGGCAGAAGTCTTCTTCAGGCAGAAGTCGCTTTTTGATGTATTTCAGAACTGCAGTTTCCTCTGCTTGGAGCAACAGTGAAGTGGGCAGGGCAGTACGAATTTCTTCTCTTACATCTGCAAGCAGAGTCTGTACATCAGACAGGATGGCATTGTCTCCCTCAATCCGTGCAATGGCTACTGCTATAGGTTTCAGGAGTTTCAGACTGCTTACCACTCTCTACCAAAATACATCATCCAGGAGGATCCTCTTGATGGGGCTGTCCATATCGGCAGACTGTGATATGGCCATTTCCTGGAGATCCTCCTCCCCCCCAGGAGACTGTCAAACATGATGACAACACCACCCCAACGGGTGTTGCCGGGCAGCTTCAATGTGGTGCTCTTATTCTTCCCACTTTGCTTGGTGAGGTAGATTGCTGCTATAACTTGATGACCCTTCACATACCTAACCATTTCCTTGGCTCTCTTGTAGAGTGTATCCATTGTTTTCAGTGCCATGATGTCTCTGAGGAGCAGATTCAATGCATGAGCAGCACAGTCAATTGGTGTGATGTGTGATGTGAGGGTAGGACCCCTCCACTTTAGACCAAGCAGCTTTCATGTTCGCAGCATTGTCTGTCACCAGTGCAAATACCTTCTGTGGTCCAAGGTCATTGATGACTGCCTTCAGCTCATCTGCAATGTAGAGACAGGTGTGTCTGTTGTTCCTTGTGTCTGTGCTCTTGTAGAATACTGGTTGAGGGGCGGAGATGATGTAGTTAATTATTCCTTGCCCACGAACATTCGACCACCCATCAGAGATGATTGCAATACAGTCTGCCTGCTCTATGATTTGTTTGACCTTCACTTGAACTCTGTTGAACTCTGCATCCAGCAAATTAGTAGACAAAACATGTCTGGTTGGAGGGTTGTATGCTGGGCGAAGAACATTCAGAAATCTCTTCCAATACACATTGCCTGTGAGCATCAGAGGTGAACCAGTTGCATACACAGCTTGAGCAAGACATTCATCAGCATTTCTCTGACTACGTTCCTCCATTGAGTCAAAAAAAACTTCTGATTCCAGGAGGACCATGAGCTATTGCTATCGATAAGGTGTCTGATTCATCATTTTCACCTCGAATAGAAGTCGAGGGACTTTTGTCAGAGGTTGCTTGTTGTGAGCGCTGAGGGAACATTATGCACTTGGCCAGAGGATTCTGCATCTTTGTTGCATTCTTCACATATTATTTGTCACAGTATTTGCAAATGTACACAGCTTTTCCTTCTACATTAACTGCAGTGAAATGTATTCACACATCATCTAGAGCCTGTGGCATTTTCCTGTGAAGATTAGAAAAAAATTACAAAAAAAATATATATATATAATTCCATGTACAGATAAATAGTTAAGCACTTAGATTAAACAACTCCTTTGTAAGATAAATGTTTTAAGATGAAACAGGTGAATTAACACTCCTCAGTTAGCAGGCTCAACCAAGCTAAAACTCACATGGTAGCAAAAACTAACTAGCAGAAATTGTTAACAAGTTAGAAATTATTTAAACACACTTTGCTGTAGGCTACTATTTACTAGTTAACAAAAAATCATGTATGTAATTTAAAATATATTCACCCCACCCAGTATTGTAATCCAACCTTACCAGAAAGCATGTAGTCCTTGGCTCAGACAGTGTAGTAGTGTGGGCTCAATAGCATCTCATTAGTGTGCAAGATCTTGAGAATCAGCTGTATATGTGATGGAAGACTGCACTGCACATGTGATGGAAGAATGCACTGTACATGCAGAGGGTTGCAATTCCATTGAATTGGGGGTAGTCTAACCAAAATATGCCACAAGACCTAGAATTGCCTTATGTATATCCCACAAAAAAGGTTCACTGTTATAAGCTAACTTTTTGATGAATTTAAGAAAAGTTCCCCAAATTCCTGGGCTCAACTTCCCATGGAAAATTTCCGACCTTTTGCAACCCTAGCTGTTACTGTAAGAGAACCTATGGTCACTTCCTCTGTGAGTACTCTGTCTGTTCTTCCCAAGTTCAGTTAGTTAGGACCTAATGGTCTCTCGGTCCATTATCCATGTTGATGTGTGAGGGAGAGAGAGAGAGAGCTGTCTGGCTTGAAAATGGATGTGTATGGACATTAAGCCCACATGCGTGTGTGTGTGCATGCATGTGTGTTGACAGATACACGCATGCACGCACACACACACACACACACACACACACACACACAGAAAACTACAGGAAAAGGAGGACCAAGCAGGCCCCCATTCTCATTGATGGGGCTGTAGTGGAGCAGGTTGAGAGCTTCAAGTTCCTTGGTGTCCACATCACCAACAAACTAACATGGTCCAAGCTAGAGGTCGACCGATTAATCGGAATGGCCGATTAATTAGGGCCGATTTCAAGTTTCCATAACAATCGGAAATAGGTATTTTTAATTAATTTTTTTTAGACCTTTATTTAACTAAGTAAGTCAGTTAAGAACACATTCTTATTTTCAATGACGGCCTAGGAACGGTGGGTTAATTGCCTTGTTCAGGGGCAAAACGACAGATTTTTACCTTGTCAGCTCGGGGATTCAATCTTGCAACCTTACGGTTAACTAGTCCAAAGCTCTAACCACCTGCTTTACATTGCTCTCCACGAGGAGCCTGCCTGTTACACGAATGCAGTAAGAAGCCAAGGTAAGTTGCTAGCTAGCATTAAACTTATCTTATAAAAAACAATCAATCAATCATAATCACTAGTTGACTACACGTTTGATGATATTACTAGTTTATCTAGCCTGTCCTGCGTTGCATATAATCACTTAGGTACACGTTGCTCCAACCATAAACATCAATGCCTTTCTTAAAATCAATACACAAGTATATATTTTTAAACCTGCATATTTAGTTAATATTGCCTGCTAACATTAATTTCTTTTAACTAGGGAAAATGTGTCACTTCTCTTGCAAAGCGCGAAATTCAAACTACAGAATTATAAATATTTAACTTTCATAAAATCACAAGTGTAATACATCAAAATAAAGCTTAACTTCTTGTTAATCCAGCCGCTGTGTCAGATTTCAAAAAGGCTTTACAGCGAAAGCACACCATACGATTATCTGAGGACAGCGCCCCGCACACAAAAGCATGAATTTTAACCAGGCAGGTGCGCCACAAAAGTCAGAAATAGCGATATAATGAATGCCTTACCTTTGATGATCTTCTTCTGTTGGCACTCCAAAAGGTCCCAGATAAATCACAAATGGTCCTTTTGTTCGATAATGTCCTTCTTTATATCCATAAAAACTCAGTTTAGCTGGCGCGCTTCAGTCAATAATCCACCCAGTTTCCCTCCATCAAAATGCATACAAAATGAATCCCAAACGTTACTAATAAACTTTTCCAAACAAGTCAAACAATGTTTATAATCAAACCTTGGGTACCCTAATACGTAAATAAAGGATACAATTTAAGACGGAGAATCGTTATTGTCTTTACCAGAGAAAAATACCAAAGAACGCTCTCTCTTCCACGCGCTTCGAAACACTACAGCCAAAATGGGAGCCACCTAGAAAAATTACAATTTCTGGCAAATTTTTCCAAAAACCTTTATGAAACTCTTTCTAAAGACTGCTGATATCTAGTGGAAGCCCTAGGAACTGCAATCTGGGAGGATTTCACCTTATAATAAATGTGACAGCCATTGAAAACAGTGGTAGGCTGAAATGTTTTGGCGGGGGATGGTTTGTCCTCGGGGCTTCGCCTGCCATATCAGTTCTGTTATACTCACAGACATTTTAACAGTTTTAGAAACTTTAGAGTGTTTTCTATCCAAATCTACCAATTATATGCATATCCTAGCTTCTGGGCCTGAGTAACAAGCAGTTTACTTTGGGCACGCAGCAAGAGCGACATCGCTGATATATACAGAGAACAGAGTCGGCCCGAGAATTGAACCCTGTGATACCCCCATAGAGACTGCCAGAGGTCTGGACAACAGGCCCTCGAATTTGACACACTGAACTCTATCTGAGAAGTAGTTGGTAAACCAGGCGAGGCAGTCATTTGAGAAACCGAGGCTGTTGAGTCTACCGATAAGAATACGGTGATTGACAGAGTCGAAAGCCTTGGCCAGGTCGATGAAGACGGCTCCACAGTACTGTCTTTTATTGATGGCGGTTATGATATCGTTTAGTACCTTGAGCGTGGCTGAGGTGCACCTGTGACCAGCTCGGAAACTGAATTGCACAGCAGAGAAGGTATGTTGGGATTCAAAATGGTCAGTGATCTGTTTGTTAACTTGGCTTTCGAAGACAACGAAAGGCAGGGCAGGATGAATATAGGTCTATAACAGTTTGGGTATAGAGTGTCACCCCCTTTGAAGAGGGGGATGACCGCAGCAGCTTTCCAATCTTTAGGGATCTCGGACAATACGAAAGAGAGGTTGAACAGACTGGTAGTCGGGGTTGCAACAATTGTGCCGGATAATTTTAGAAAGAGAGGGTCCAGATTGTCTAGCCCAGCTGATTTGTACGGGTCCAGATTTTGCAGCTCTTTCAGAACATCTGCTATCTGGATTTGGGTGAAGGAGAAGCTGGGGAGGCTTGGGCAAGTAACTGCGGGGGGTGCGGAGCTGTTGGCCGGGTTTGGGGTAGCCAGGAGGAAAGTATGGCCAGCCATAGAGAAATGCTTGTTGAAATTCTCAATTATCATGGATTTATCAGTGGTGACAGTGTTTCCTAGCCTCAGTGCAGTGGGCAGATGGGAAGAGGTGCTCTTGTTCTCCATGGACTTTACCGTGTCCCAAAACTTTTTGGAGTTAGAGCTACAAGATGCAAATAAAGCTAGCCTTTGCTTTCCTAACTGACTGCGTGTTTTGGTTCCTGACTTCCCTGAAAAGTTGCATATCGCGGGAATTATTCAATGCTAGTGCAGTCCACCACAGGATGTTTTTGTGCTGGTCGAGGGCAGTCAGGTCTGAAGTGAACCAAAAACTGTATATGTTCTTAGTTCTACATTTTTTTGAAAGGGGCAAGCTTATTTAAGATGGTGAGGAAATTACTTTTAAAGAACGACCAGGCATCCTCTACTGACGGGATCCTCTACGAAACTTAATGATGGTGTTGGAGACGTGTTTGACCATGCAGTCGTGGGTGAACAGGGAGTACAGGAGGGGACTAAGTACACACCCCTGAGGGGCCCCAGTGTTGAGGATCAGCGTGGCAGACATGTTGGTGTCTACCCTTACCACCTGGGGGCGGCCCGTCAGGAAGTCCAGGATCCAGTTGCAGAGGGAGGTGTTTAGTCCCAGGGTCCTAAGCTTAGCCATGAGCTTCGTGGGCACTTTGGTGTTAAACGCTGAGCTGTAGTCAAAGAACTGCATTCTCACATAGGTTTTCCTTTTGTCCCGGTGGGAAAGGGCACTGTGCAGTGCGTCATCTGTGGATCTGTTGGGGCGGTATGTGAATTGGAGTCGGTCTAGGGTATCCGGGAGCACACTGTTGATGTGAGCCATGACCAGCCTTTCTAAGCACTTCATGGCTACCGATGTGAGTGCTACAGGGCGGTAATCATTTGAGCAGGTTACCTTCGCTTCCTTGGGCTCAGGGACTATGGTGGTCTGCTTGAAACATGTAGGTATTAGACTCAGTCAGGGGGAGTTTGAAAATGTCAGTGAAGACACTTGCCAGTTGGTCCGCGCACGCTTTGAGTACACGTCCTGGTAATCCATCTGGCCTCGGGGCTTTGTGAATGTTTAAAGGTCTTGCTCACATCAGCTACCGAGAGCGTTATCACACAGTCATCCAGAACAGCTGGTGCTCTCGTGCATGCTTCAGTGTTGCTTGCCTCGAAGCGAGAATAAAAGTAATTTAGCTCGTCTGGTAGGCTCGTGCACTGGGCAGCTCGTGTCTGGGTTTCCCTTTGTAGTCCGTAATAGTTTGCCACATCCGACGAGCATCAGAGCCGGTGTAGTAAGATTCAATCTTAATCCTGTATTGATGCTTTGCTTGTTTGATGGTTCGTCTGAGGGCACTAACCACTAACCCACACATTGACTCTGTACCGGTAGCCCCTGTATATAGTCTTGCTATTGTTATTTTACTGCTGCTCTTTAATTACTTGTTCTTTTTATTTCTTATTCGTATTTTTTTAACTGCATTGTTGGTTAGGGGCTTGTAAGTATGCATTTCACTGTAAGGTCTATATCTCTTCTATTCGGCGCATGTGACTAATACAATTTGATTTGATTTGATTTTGATACACACACCATCATCATCATCATCATACAACATTGGTATATGTCCCTCCATCAGTGCTAACCTTCATAGGCATGGAGGCGGGCTTGGAGTCTGTGCAGGCGTTGATCATAGTAGGTGTACCACCAATCACGGTCGTGGTTATCGCGTTACCCTGCAGACTGAGGCCCTTGTCGACCCGGCGCCTGCGCTTGCCCATGTCCCGCTGCTCCTTCTGGCGGTTCTGCACCTCCATGAGGGCCGTGATGAACGTGTTCTTCACCTCCTTCTCAAACTCCAGCTCGTCACGACGCGCCAGCTGGGTGACCAGCTCCTCAGAGTACTCCCTGATGGCCGCCTCCACCCGGCACAGCAGCTCCACCAGGGCCGAGCTGGGCATCACACTCAAGCCTGGAGGGAGAGAGAGGCATGGAGGTCAGGTATAGAGCTACAGTAGCCTGGAGCCCCGCTCTGCATGAGCTGAATAGCCAAATCCTATGGCCATTGTCACAAACAGACAGATCTGAACCCAGGCAAACTGACATAGGTCTGGAGGGAGGAGGGGAGGAGACGTTGGTTGTAATCAGGTATAGAGCTACGCTACATTAGCCTGTTGATTCCAGATGCTGTATAGCCAACTCTTACGGTCATTGTTACTAATAGATCTAGGACCAGGCTAACTGTACATATAGGTGAACAGAGATTCAATATGCATAATGTTATATACTGTAGAAGGATATCAAATTGCTTTCCTTGAGGGACAAAGCACAATGACATAAACTGCTTGGAAAAAGAAAACCTGGGCCTGCATTCATAAAACATCTCAGAGTAGGAGTGCTAATTTAGGATCAGGTTCCCCCTGTCAATATAATCATATTCATTGTGATATAAAAGGCAATACTGATCCTAGATCAGCGTACTTTGAGACACATACTTTGAGACACTTTATGAATATGAGCCCAGTACCACTTCAGGCCTCAAGGGCAGGAATTGAACAGTCCTGCTGTATACATACAGTCAGTGATGTGTATTCATGGATGCCATGGGAAGCCAGGCTTCACATTTTTTTTGACCAATAATAAAAATGTATAAAAATAATACAAATATTTATTTTGTCTCTCTGTGTTTCATAATTGTACTTCAATTCACAAGAGGCTGAATGTATCTTAAAGGAGAAAGCATCCGAGCGAGCGAAACAGCGCCCCTCTGTCTCTCTACATGTAGGCCATCAAGCTGATGCTGTCTGGTCCAAACGAGTATGACATTGTTGCCGCCCATAGCATTGAATGCAAGGGAAGCCAGCGAGTATCTGGCCTCCCTTGACAAAAAAAGTATAAAAAAATGTACCAATCAGCGTTGAGCTATACTGAGCGAGCTCAACTGTGAATGGTCCTGGGGCATCAAAAAAAGTGTCAAGGGAAGCCAGCTTGGATTTGGCGTCACTCCTATCAAATCCCATTGAGAGCATACTTGAACTGTTCCACCTCGTTGTGTTGTTGTCCTCCGGTGGCTAACTAGCCAAATAGCTAAAATTGGCATTTTCCTAAATTAGCCATGGATGGAAATAGGGATTTGGACTTGTGGTTTTAGGGATTTGGACTTGTGGTTTTACTTCATTCTCTGTACTGGCCAATGATTATAACAGTGATTCTGATCCAACCATTAATTCATACATTGTTGTGCCCCTGACCTGGGAGGATGGAAGTTCAATATGTAGCTAGATGTAGAAGGCTAATGTTAACTAGCTAACGTTTCCCATGAATGGAAGTTAGGGTAGCGAGCTAGCATTTTAGCCAGGTAGCCTAGGACAACAAAAAATAAAAGCGTGTACAGGTATGACAGAGTGATAGACTGTTTCGTCAACATGAAAGAGAGGAGGATGACATTGGAGTTTCTCTACGAGTCAAAATGTTTTTCTACAACACGCACGCACACACATAAATCAGAACCATGGACAGCCACATCACATTTAGCTTACGTGGATTGAACAAAACATTTTTTGGTATCTTTTAGTTGTCACTCTATTAGGCTAAGCGGAGGTGATTTGATGATGTTGAAATGTTGAAGTTAAAATGGTGCTGGAATAGTGGAGGCAGCTGCTGTTTTCTTTGCGACTTGCAGTAACTCTCTGAGGTTCTAAATCAATAGTTGTTTAGTGGTCTGAAAATGTCAGAAACATGAACTTTCTTGTACAAGCTTTAGGTCATGTAACTGTCTGTTACTGTACATGCAATATGCTTTGTGGCCTTTTGTTTTATTTTTTTATTTAACCTTTATTTAACTAGGCAAGTCAGTTAAGAACAAATTCTTATTTACAACGACCGCACTATGGGACTCCCAACCACGGCCGGTTGTGATACAGCCTGGATTCGAACCAGGATTCGAACCACTTCACTGGACAGAGATTGCTATCTGGTTTTGTGATAAAATAAAGGTGTGGTTGAATTTATTCTGGCCACTGTGTCTTCTTATTTCTCGGCCATTAGGCCTATATATCACAGTCGCAAGGCATATGAATTAACAGGTTATAGAGCAAACAATGCAATTATCACAACACATAGATTGTAATGTCTTTATTGGGGGGGTGGGCTTGGCTTCCCCAGTGATGTTACCCACACACCGCTACTGCATACAGTATATGAATTGATTACATAAATGGGAGGAAAATGGGATGATATCACCCGTATGTCACCTATGACGTTTTTCATTGGTCTTGACATTAAATTCTGAGAAGAGGAACTGGCCTTTGACTGTTTCTGTGACTGTGGGTGATACTGTCCAATACTACTACTATTTTTGGAAGTAAACACACACAAACACACACCAAGCAGGACAAATAAAAATGTGTCTCATGCAGGGGAGCCACATGGTTACACAATGTCTTTCCACAGGGAACCATATTGAGTGTGTGACATGGTCCTCTGAAATGATCGACTCATACGAAAAATGCCTGCTGTAGGTTTGTCCAGTTATTCATCCTATATTGACCATAGAGGCTGAAGACTGATGAAAGTTCCAGATGTTTACTCAGGTAAACTGATAAGACAACCATATTGTCTGAACTATGAACCCTCACCCAATCAAAGTCCTATAAGCAGGGCATTAGCCTACTGAGCTAAACCCTAGCCATTAACTCAAACAAGTTTACATATTTTTGTCTCGGACAAGGTTACTCAGTGACACAGTCACAGCTCATAGCACATCTTTAACCACTACAAGATCGGTCAATTGTCACTTTCTTTTTACATACTGTTGTATGAACAGGAAATAGATTTTGGAAAAGGTGTCTGTCCACAACTCCAATGAAAATCTCAATTGGACCTTGAATTGCTAAAATTTTCATTTAACACCTTGGTATATGTGACTTGGTGTTTAACCCTTCAGGCAACCTTAGTTTTTGGACACTTACCTTCATAAGAAGGCATGTTGTTATTGGAGGCCTGGGACAGCTGTCTGATCTCTTCCAGAAGGGATGGGTTGGTCTTGGGTGAGGAGTGTCCACTCTCCTCCTCGTCATCCTCCTCTGTCTCACCAGGGTCCGGAGAGTTCTCCATCATCTCAACTATCTCCTCAATGACCTTGGAGAGAGAGAGATGGAGGGAAGGTAGATGAATGTACAGTAGCCTATGCTATAACGCAGAAGGGAGCTACTTGAAATAAATAGTCTTGCTATACTTTTAGCCTTGGCCTAAATTGCCTTGGCCTTTCTAACCACTATTATTATAGTATATGGGGGAGTTCATGTATTCTACTTTTGTATGATTTAAACTGTCTAAATTAGATTAAAGTAACTGTCCAGAGAGAATCTCAAATTTAAAAGTTAATATTCTGTTAACTCATACCCAAATAATGTTGTTGACTCATCTTTTATTCATATTTGTGGCCAAAGCATAAATTGGAGAAAAACCCACCTCTAACTTATATCTCAAACAGACCATTTCAAAAATGTTTGCTACTTCCTCATAGAGGATGATGGTCAATAAGCGGTCTACTTGCATTAATATTTTTATTGACCGGTATACGCCAACACCATTCTATTGTTGGGGTACGCACACACCATTCCAACACAGAAAAGCTGCTTTTTAACATACTTATTACAATTTTCTTTTAAGGAAAACTATTTAACTTGTTTTGTAAATAATTATAGGTCATATTTCATAGAAATCTGGAAACACTTGACAGTTACTTTAACTAAACCCAGTAATATACAGTACTTAACTGGAAGTCCTACCAAGTCCTTTGGATAACAGGAAGTACATGTTTTTTTTAAATATTTTTTTTATAGGAAGTACATGTGTCTGTAGTCACCTGATCAGCAGTGAGGAGAGGCTCCTCGCTCAGGCAGTTGGCATTGTCGTTCTTCTCGTTCATCTCCTCCTCCTCTTTTTCATGAATCTATAGAATACAAGAGAGAACGAATGAAACCATGGAAACCCATTCAGCCACATTAGTGCTACAGTAGCTTAACTTCTTAGTATTGGAAACAGAAACCATGGAAACAAGGTTTATAAATAAGAGTACAGAAAAGCCATTCACCTATATTGGATTTATCTTTAGATTATTAGCATTGGCATTTAGGGAGCTAGTGAACATGGCCCAAATATGACCCCATTATCCCCCTCTCTGCTCTTCATCTGAAAATACAATTTATTACCCTCGAGTTTAGAAGCCAATTTTAAAGTGTTTGGGTTGTGCTTAGTCAGACTCAAATTGCCCCAAATCTATCTATTGTCCATTGACTGTCTATTTTATACTTGATTGCTTTTGATGCTCATTGTTTTTATGCCATTGGCCTCACCCCAGTTAATCACTACAAGGATGTCAATCAGTAATACACTAAACCGGGGGCATGGAAGGGTAAATGCTGATGGAATGCTTTCCACTGTTTGGAGAGTCGCATATACAGTAGCTTCCTGCTGGGGACTGTTTGTCTGCGTATTGGCCCTGACCCAGCCCTGTGCCTTGGCCCTGACCCAGTGCCTGCAGTTGCATGTGAGAGCAGACTAGAGGAGGAGAGGGAGAGAAGGTGTAGGAGGGTGGTGGTTGATTGACAGATACTAAGTAGCATGCAGTCAAGGCAGCTTAGCCTTGATTTTTGGTGTCAGGTCAGGTAACGTTAGCACCACAAGCACAAGGCATGAATGAACATCCAGCCAGCCAGCCTGCCTGCCAACACACTCTAGCTAGCACGTTTGCTAAAACGTTGGTCTCCTACAGCATGTTCTCCCACATTGCCTCACTAAAGAACACACTGCAGTCAGTCAAACATATCCATTCAAATAAAAGTCTAAAGATCTAATGAAAAAATGTACTTCCAAGATGTTGTCTCAGAATGTTGTCTTTCCAGTTGAGAAGAAAGGGGGTTGGAAAATGGAGAAACATGATTCTTTCGATGACCTTAAAGTATTTTGGAGTATATTGGAGGGCGTTACCTCCTGATCGGAGAGGTTGCCGTTGAATCCCTCTGAGTTGGGGTTGTCCCAGCTGGAGACAGAGGAAGGGACGTAGTTATCCATCAGCGCATCCCACACACTGAAACATGGACATAACAAACACACATTCAGTCACCAACACTGCAACGCAACAAAAATACACTGTAAAAATGCAACAAACAAAAAAAAGGAGATGTAAACACACTTAGCCACCAACATTGTAACATGACATCTCATTTACTCAAACACAAGACAAACACTCAGTCACTAATCATGGAACGGTCAGGACATGCCACACACAACACAGCACAAAACACTATCAGTCCTCAAGGCTGTAACTATCAGGAAACAGGCTCTTTTTGGGGGGCATAGAATGGTAATTCAATAATAATCCCAAATTATGTGGTGGTTTGTGATTAAAAGAAGTTGAGGAGGAGGATGGATTACATCATGAAGAGAACCATCCTTCTCTTCCTCCCTAGATGACCCTCCTCTACCCAAATCACATTTGATAGAAATTGTCAATTGTATATCTGCAGCCATTTTCTTCTATCAGTGTTCTGTTGAACATTTGCAGACAGTGAATGCAGAGGAAGAGATATTCACATCACGTTATTGTGCTTCATTCTCATTTGTTGCTCTTTTATTTCACTCTGTTTTGAGCGGTCTCTCAAAAATGATGTCCCTGAACTTGTCAACATAATTCATCAAATCAAAATGAACATCAAAATCCTCCCTATTGCAGTCCAGGCTGCAATGCACACAGTCAACTAACAATACAATCTAAACTCACAGTTTACACATTTTTAACAGGTGTCCAATGTGAATAAGTATAGTTAAAAACAGCCCCTTACAGCATTGTGCAGGTCCTCCTCGAACTATAAGATCCACGGTCCAATCAAGGCTTTAGCCTTGTGAAAATGACCAGAGTAGAACTCTCCCTTTGTTTCCCCTTTCCGTGTTTTCCCCCAGCTTGGCATAGCACCCAAACCCTACCATCCACTTAGTGGCACTGCCCAGCCATTCACCATGCAGGAAACAAGCAGCCATTCATCAGGACTCATGACCTTAGAGGTCATGCCTGTTGTGTTGTCCCACACACACACAAACACCCACACACCAGCCATCTCTCCATCTGCCAAACAGGAACTAGCTGGTACAGCACCATCCCATATGTTTGCAAACCTTTAGTTAATCTGGCCATTAGATTGAACCGATCATTCCATTAACTGTGTTGCATAACATAAATAATCTATAAACTATCACATTTGGCTAGATAAAATAATGCTTGGATAAATGTGTATATATTCCTTGCACCACTACAAGGATAAGGATAGGGGAACCAATTTCAAAACATTCAAATCAGAAACATCATATGATGCAGTTTCTAACTCTGCAGTGCAATGTAGAATACAGTAGATCATCAAATGCAAAACAAGGTCATTAATGCACCCCCACATGCTAACAACAGCATCCCCAACATACATCTTTGTATATCATTGTATATCATCAATACTTTGTCCTTCGGTCCTATGTACTCTGAATATGGATCAATAGGCATACCCAAGGGCACCTACAACCAAGCTATTTTTAGCAAGAGGGTTTATTTCCACCCAATGCGAGAATGTCTGTGTTTCTGCTTCAGAGGCTGTTGACGAATGGGAGTGCTAGCTGCCTGCTGGTAGAAGCAGGGACAGACCAAAAGTGCGTTCAAAAATACATTTAATAATTCAAGGCCTATACCGGCTGTGGACTTACTGGGGTGGGCAGGGTCACACGGGTGGTTTGTGTTTTTGTGTTTTCTCGCCTGGTGGGTGATTTGGTCGCTGTGAGGTGGGCTGAGTATCAGGATCTGAGTGCTGGGTCATGAGCTATCCAGTGGTATTGTTATAACAGTAGTGGTATATCAGCCAATGCTCTGTTTAGCTGATAGCTGTGATGACTTGTGGTATTCTATCTAAACTGTAATGAATGCATAGGTGTAGTGTTCATAGCTGCTCCTTCACACCATACCCAGACTTTACATGCTCTGTTTGCAGTAAATAGTGTGTCTTATGGATAGGATTGTATAGTCACAAAAGTATGCAGTATGAAGACAGAAGAGGAAGACATCATCAGACATGATGGACTACTTAAACAAGTAAGCATTGACCAATGCTTTGTTCAAAAGATTGCTGCAAAGAATGTGCCATATTATCAAAAAGATTACTGGGGTGCATTGTACAACCCAAAAGGTAAGCAGCTGAAGTGAAAAATCACTTCCCCCATGATACACCATTTGTATCTTAAGCTCTTATCACAAAAGCACAGACCCTTTATGCTGAGGTCAGACTTAAGCTTAAAAACCACAAAGGTGGTGGCCGACACTTACTCTTCATCCTGCAGCCGCTCCTCGTCCTCCTCGGTGTGAGACTGGTTGCGTACGGGGGCCAGGCCCTCTGTCTTGGTGTTGTAGTTGTGGAAACAGACATTCAGCTTCTCGTCAAACTCGTTGACCAGGTCCTCCATGGACTTGAAACTCATCATCTCAGAGAAGTTCTCCAGTTCAGAGAAGTCCTCACGGGTGATGGGGACCAGGGGGGCCATGGGGGCCAGGGGGACGGTGCTGTAAGTGGGTCGGCTAAGGGGCATATCCTCTACCCGGCAGGGCCTGAGGTCCTCGAACTCCTCATCCAGGCACACAAGCGGGGCCTCCATGGTGGGTGTCCCCAATCACAAGTCAATGACAGAGAAAGGAGCCCTAGCATAGGGAAAAAAGAGACCAAAATTTGAAAACAACATGGACTTTACATGGGGTTGCTTTTTTGAATTTGCGTCATTAGATCATACTCCAGAAACACTGTCAATACCACTGACCCAGAAAAGACAAAGAATTTCTGGGTCCCAGCACCGGCACCAGTACTTCAGGTCTCAGGAAGACAGTAGCGATGCTAATTCGGCCATCTGCTACATCAGCAGTAGGACATCTGATTCAACAAACAAAGGCTTGGTGGTTAGTTGAATCAGGTGTGTTAGTGCTGGGCTGGAGTAAAAATACTTGATTACATGATAAATTCACACATCAGTTTAGAGTAATTTCAATTGGATATTTACCAATAAAATACACATAGAAATGTTGCAGCAAGTCTGGAATGGCAAAGTCCCTCCCAGACAAAGAGGAAGGGACTCAGCTGGACCAGGAAAGACCCAGTCCCCCAGGGAGCCAAAATGGTTAATTAAGCAATACTGGTGGGATTTCATTGATGAGGAAAGGGATTCAGGGACTGACAGTCATTATAAAGACACTAGTGTCCACCCATTATGTTGTCTTAAGAGCGATACTCAACAAAAGAAAGGGCATAGCTAGCCCTAAATTTAGACAATGTGCTAATTATAGATTTTATCGCTGTGGCAAATTCTGTTTCACAGCAAGATTGTACTAAGCACCATGAAACTTGGGAAACTGTCACGTCCTGACCAGTAATAGGGGTTATTTGTATTGTAGTTTGGTCAGGACGTGGCAGGGGGTCTTTGTTTTATGTGGTTCGGGGTGGTTGGTTGTTTAGAAGGGTGTTTGATTTATTATTTCCGGGTTTTGGGCTATGTTATATGTTTTGTATTCTTGTTCTTACTATCCTGGTAAGTATGGAGTGATCTGTACGAAATTAACAACAACAGTTGATTCTTGTGGAAGACTGTTGGATGAAAGTTGTGTTTCAGTCCAAGTTCTGATGCAGTGCAATTACAGGAGTGAGAGCTAAATGTACTAATGTTTTTCCTGGATCTTTGCATATAGCCAGGGAGTGTCGTGGAAAGGAATCCATGTAAAACAAGATTGTGTAAGCCTCTTCCTTTCTCTCATCACATTACTTAGCAAAGTGCCACTTCATCAAAAGACAGATATTAATCTTTAGCCCCTCCTCTCTCTCTTTGTCTCTCTGTCTCTTTCTCCCATCATACCCACCCTTATTTTCTGCAGAGAAGCCTCTGAGTATGTATTCATATAGCATCTCAAAGTTGGAATGCTGATGTAGGATAAGTTTGGCCTTTTCATACACGTCGACCTAGAGCATTCCAAACATGCTCAATGGATGACGTCTGGTAAGTATGCAGGCTGGAAGAACTGGGACATTTTCAGCTTCCAGGAATTTTGAGCATATCCTTGTGACAAGGGGCTGTGCATTATCATGCTGAAACATGAGGTAATAGCGGCGGATGAATAGACAACAATGAGCCTCAGGATCTCGTTACGGTATCTAGGTGCATTCAAATTGCCATCGATAAAATACAATTGTGTTCGTTGTGCATGCATATACCATAACCCCACTGCCACCATGGGGTTTACAGCCGCAAAACGATCGCCCACACGACTTCATACACGCTACCTGCCATCTACCCAGTACAGTTGAAACCGGGATTCATCCGTCAAGAGCACACTTCTCCAGTGTGCCAGTGGCCATCGAAGGTGAGCATTTGCCCACTGATGTCAGTTACATCTCTGACGATGAGCTTCACTGAGATGGTTTCTGACAGTTTGTGCAGAAATTCTTCAGTTGTGCAAACCCACAATTGAATTAGCTGTCCGGGTGTCTGGTCTCAGACCATCCCGCAGATAAAGAAGCCGGATGTGGGGGTCCTGGCTTGGTGTGGTTACACGTGGTCTGCGGTTGTGAGGCCAGTTTGGATGTACTACCAAATTCTCTAAAATGACATTGGAGGCGGCTTATGGGAGATACATTAAATGTAGTCAGAGATATTTGCAGCTTTTCATGGCTACATGAGAAGCTTTGAACTTTTGTTAGTTCTTAGTCCATGTGTAAATTAACATCTTGCAGGTAGATACAAAGAAAAGACTGAAAATAGCAGAACATTATTTTGTTCTGGTAGACTGCCGTGAAATCACGGCTGAGAGTGACAATATGAGTTTGTTTGCGTGTTTGTGTATGTTTGTATGTGTATGCCCATGTGAATGTATATGCAGTGAGTGTAATGGTGTGCATGCATGTGTGTGTGAATGGGACATTTGACCTTCACCTTAACCAATGAACCCAGGTAATGGTGGTGTTAACCTACCACTGTTTTGCTCCTTGCCTGGGGCCAAAACACCCACAAACCACCAAGACCAAAAAAAACATTTACATTACATTTACGTCATTTAGCAGACGCTCTTATCCAGAGCGACTTACAAATTGGTGCATTCACCTTATGATATACAGTGGAACAACCACTTTACAATATTACATCTATATATTTTTACATAGTACATATATACAAACATAGTATACAAATATAGTACATCTATATAAATCTATATAAAACAATCGCAGAATCTCATCAGATGTCCTTTAATACAATGTAACCAAATAGCTGTCCCCATTTTACACTGGCAAAAACAAACGCTAGCACACTGACTGGAGAATAAATCAATATTTGTTGTTATGCCAAATCCATTGCCATAATTTCATTCCATAAGATCTTATGGCTATAAAATAAAAATATATAATCATTTTTGGACATATTTGGGACAATTCAATCGATACAGCGATGGGTGGATCATATGGTTGCATTTATCTCAGAACAATACAAACACGTCTTCTGCTATTCATATTCATATGGCTGTGTGGCTGCCTGCCGAAGCCTCTCTCTGTGGTAAACATGAATATTAATATGAATATGTTTACATCTATTACTTTCATTGGTTACATGAGAACATGCTTGTCAGTTCCCATAGCCATTATGGAAGAAAATGGATTTGGGGTAGGAAGAGAAGAGAGAGGGAGAGGATGAGGGGACGAAGAGATGGAAGACAAGACCATGGTTACATAAGAGGGAGGGAGATGATGGAAAACAATGATGGAGGGAGAGGTGGAGGTAGAGAAGGATAGATAGAAGGATAGATAGAATTATAGATTACCTGCAGTAACTGTGCCTCCTGTAATATGGCTTAGAAACAGAGAGACGGTCCCTCCTTGTCCTAGGCAAGGCAGATCTGCATTACAGCACCTTCCTCTGCAAATCCCAACACTGGCCAACCAACAGCAATTACAGTCGTTCCAGAGACTTGAGAGAAAAAGAGGACGAGAGAGAAAGAACCATGACAATGTCCGGTGCTGTTCTGTCCGTCCGTTCTACTCCACTAACACACAGCCCTCTCGCTTATCTCTTTCTGCTGCTAGCAGCGCGTTGTTTTCGAATCAGTAAGCAGCCTCAGCCACAGAGAGAGAAAGAGAGAGAGCCTGTGCATTGCTCGCTCGCTACATCACCTGCCTGCCTAACAGAATCATCATCCCCCTCTCCCCTCCTCCTTCTCTCCCTTTGTCCATACCTCCCTCCTCCCCCTCCCTTCCTTCCTCCTTCCAAGGCTCAAAGCCCTCAATATTAATGAGGAAAAGGGCAGGGGGAAGGTGAGGAGGTGAAGGGAGAAGCAGCTGCACCATGTGTGTACTGTAGAGACCAGGCAGACTGTGTCCGCCATGGCTACATTATTAGGTTGTCCTGGAACCTGCTACTTATCATTCTATGTGTAGAATGGCAGGAAAACTAGCTTCATTGACCAGAGCCTGTGAATACGTTAGCTAGGCTGATTAGCATTTTGACAGGGACAGAATGCTGCTGGAACGGAACAGAGCTGAAAGGAAAGGAGGGACCCTGAGATTGGTGGTGGTGGTTAGTTTGCTTGCTAGCCTGTGAAGGAAGAAGGTTATTATTAACCTTATTGATGTCACTTGTTAAATACACTTTTTAATCAGTGTAGATGAAGGGGAGGAGACAGGTTAAAGAAGCTTGAGACAATTGAGACATGGATTGTATATGTGTGTCATTCAGAGGTTGAATGGGCAAGACAAAAGATGTGTGTCTTTGAACAGGGTATTTTTTTAAATGTATTTAACTAGGCAAGTCAGTTAAGAACAAATTCTTATTTTCAATGACGGCCTAGGAACAGTGGGTTAACTGCCTTGTTCAGGGGGAGAACGATAGATTTTTACCTTGTCAGCTCGGGGATTCGATCTTGCAACCTTTCGGTTACTAGTCCAACGCTCTAACCACTAGGCTACCTGCCACCCCGATGGTTATGGTGCTATGGTGGTAGGTGCCAGGCGCACTGGTTTGTGTCACGAACTGCAACGTTGCTGAGTTTTTCACGCTCAACAGTTTCCCGTGTGTATCAAGAATGGTCTACCACCCAAAGGACATCCAGCCAACTTGACACAACTGTGGGAAGCAATTGAATCAACATGGGCCAGCATCCCTGTGGAACGCTTTTGATACCTTGTAGAGTCCATGCTCCGGGGGGAGTGCAACTCAATATTAGGACGGTGTTCTTAATATTTTGTACACTTAGTGTATATCTGTATTTATAATAGGTCCTGTGATAGAAATATTGAGAGCAACAGAGAGAGACAGAGGGAGATAGAGACTGAAAGGCAGTGACAGATTGAGATAATGCCAAACAGGCAGCAATACACCTCTATTCCAACTTGGTTTTTGTCACCCTGTGAGCTACAGAAGGCTTTACACACACCCACACAACGTAAACCCACTCAGCTCCTCGTCAGTCCCTGGCTTGTTCCCTGTCCCTAATCCCTGATTGGGTTTAATCTGATTCTGTAGTGGAGGTGAAATCCCCTTTGAAAGGCTCATAGCTGACATAGGAATAGAAACACATGCTCATGTAAAGGCTTCACGCACTATTATAACACCATGGCAGCACAGATAGTGATACAGACACATATGGCCATGCCATGATCTCTTCCTGGTACAGTTGGGCTATACTCTTCTGCTAGCCGCGCTAGCTGGTTTCACATAGCAGATTAGCATAAATCTATTATGGGGCTAATGCACTGTGTTTTGTCGATGACTTGATGTAATGTTCTGGAGTTGAGTGTCTAAGCGTAACATCATCACCGTAACGTATCGATCAGAACCTGGTAATGGTCGGTCCGGTGCTTAGGTTACACAGTTCCAATGTTCCTCTACCCTCTGTGGCAAAGTCATACAAGTGATAATGAGCTTTTATTGTGTGATTTAGTGTGCTTATTTGACACTAGACAAATATGAGCAAAATATATATCTTAGTTTCTTTCCCTGATATGACCTGGGGTGTTTTCACTAGGAACCAAACAGAAACAAATGGACCGAAACGGAGAGGAACCTTCCTGAATCTGTCCAATAAGAAACTCACATTTTTGTTGCAAAACATTTTACTACGATGTGCACTAATGAATACACCCCAGAACATATGAAATATACTTTGTTTCAAAAGGAAGGAAGGAAAGTTCAAATATATTTCCAAACTCCATGACACCCAAATCAAGACATCTGAATTCATCTGAAAGCTATGGCTTTTTCTCAATTGTGGAAAAGTCTGTCCTCTCCTTGACTCCTCCATCCTCCTTTCCTCCCTGACCCTGGTCACTGTAGAAGAGGATAAATGTGTTAATAGGTGAATGAAGGAGTTGGCTCTTCTCCTCGATTGCCTCCTCCGGCGGAGGATTCACAGATGTATCCTACCACAGAAGAGTTTTGAAAGCCGCCACACCCCCTTTGAATCAGCTGTGGTTTTGTCGGGGAAAAGCATGCACACATTTAAAAACGACACGCTACTTATCCTTCTATCTATAAAATATCTAGCACAACTAACTACACTTCTTTTGCATTTTGGGACCCTCCTCTGTAAACGTAATTTGCCTGATAACGCTAGTGGAGAAAGAGAATCTAATTTCATACGAATACATTTGATTCCACGTTTCCTCTCCTCGCCTCCTCTCCTCATTTACCTTTTACATTTTTCAAAAGGAGGCGAGGAGAGGACACGAGGAATAAGTGTTGGAAAATCAAATACATTTTCCCAGAAATCCTGGTTGGAAAATGTCGGATTTCCTTGCTTATTCCCTCACGATTCCGGGAATCTTCCAACCGGGATTTGTGGGAAACTAGGGAATTTAAGGAAAGTTAATGGAATTTTGCAACCTTTCGAGGAATCAAGTAAATCCAATTGAGATTCTCCTTAAACTAAGGTGTATCTTGACTTAACACTTCCTTTGATCATAATGTTGATTGTTCTCCTACAAGCGTTCTCATGAGCCAAACCCGTTATCGACAGTCTTGACTACTTCACAATTGCATTGCACAGACAAAAAAATAAGCCTTAATTGAGAAGAGGGGAGGCAATGCTTGGTTTTTAACCAAATAAAACGAAATGGAAAAAACATTCGTTTTTTTATGTTTCTAAATATGAAGTACAAAGGCAACAAAAACACATTTGGCTACTCTTGTTTTATTCGCGTCCCGGCTGGATAGGCTGTGTTTTCACTGTCAAAATTCATACCATAACCAACTGCATTACCGCTAAAACCAGTTTTTGGTTGGTCTTGAATATCCCTATCAGCGCTCCCTGAAATTAGCACTTTGGATCATGTTTTGAAGGACACGCCTCAAATATTTCCAACCACCCATCTGACTGCATACAAGCTGATATAAGACAAGTAAATTGCAGAACCTGACATTAGGGCTGGAAAATGCCATCTTATGTCTACATAAATGTCCCCATGAGATGCCATCTTAGTCGCTCAAATCGACTTAATTGGGTCATATTGAGTCTTCACATAGCAATGAATGGTGTCATGTGATCGATGGGTTTGTCGATTCATATACAGTCATCCTCATATTGTAAGGATGGATTTCTGGAATCAACACTGACCAACGACCTAATTACTCTCCATTATAAGCCCCCCCCCATTCTACACCCCCCCTTCTGCATCCCAAAACAACACAGTCAAAAAAATAACTGCTTGCCCAACAGAGGCACCTGTTACCATGGCAACCTTTTATGCTTGCTTCAAGGTAAAAAAAAAACACTGAGTCACGCATGGAAGCCCCTGCTGTTCCAGACGACTGTGTGATCTCGCTGTCCGTGGCCGATGTGAGTAAGACTTGGTGACTTTTAAACAAGTTAACACTTGCAAGGCCACTGGGCCAGACAGATTACCAGGACGCGTTCTCAGAGTATGCGCAGACCAGCTGGCAAGTGTCGTCACTGACATTTTCAACCTTTCTATGTCCAAGTCTGTAATTTCAACATGTTCAAAGCTGATCACCATTGTCTCTGTTCCCATGAACTCCATGGTAACCTGCCTAAATGACTATCGTCCCACAGCACTCACATCTGTAATCATGAAGTGCTTTGAAAGGCTGGTTATGGCACACATCAACACCATTATTCCAGAGACCCTGTACCCACTCCAATTTGCATACCGCCCCAACAATTCACAGATGAGACAATCTCAATTGCACTTCACACTGCTCTCTCCCACCTGGACAAGAGGAATACCTATGTGAGAATGATGTTCATTGACTACAGCTAAGCATTCAACACCAATAGTCCTGTTCCAAGCTCCTCACCAAGCTTGGAACCCCATCTCCCTCTGTAACTGGATGCTGGACTTCCTGACTGGCTGCCCCCAGGTGGTCAGGGTAGGCAACAACACCTCCACCACGCTGACCCTGAATACGGGGGTCCCTCAGGGGTGTGTACTTAGTCCTCTCCTGTACTCCCTGTTTACCCACGACTGCATGGCCACGGACAACCCCAACACCATCATCAAGTTTGCTGACGACATGAAAGTGATAGGCCTGATCACCGACGGTGATGAGACGGCGTACAGGGAGGAGGTCAGAGACCTCCCAGCTAGCACATTTGGTTCCTTGGAAGTTGTGGGAACGTACGTTTTTGGTTTCCCATTGGTGCTGGAAACAAAGCCAAAGTTTCCTGACCGGTAAAACCGAATGTTTTTTAAATGTTCTGAGAAAGGAAGTGAAAATTTGGCCTGTTCTAGAGGTCTCAAGAAGGTTCTGGGAACGTTCTACTATGGTTCCCTGAACGTTTTCCTGGGAGGTTTTATTTAAAAAAAAATAGTCGATGTCTGTGGCCCCACAAAAAAATCAAAATCTGTCAGTTTAAGCTAGAGATATCTTTTTTTGCATGGGCAATCAACTGCATCCGCCGATGTCGCCCTTCCGCATCTGCGGTGAAAAGTGGCAGAGCTAGAGCGGTGTTTGTCAGACCATGAGACATCCTGAAAATCGGTCTTCTCACAAAAACGTGTATTGCATCCAAACACATTAACTATACACTATTATGACCACTCTATGGAAAGATGAGACTCCGAAGTCGTTAGATCTGATCTGCCACCTTCTGTATGCAGCGTCTGAACCGTTTGGGCTACACACTAATACCTCTCTGTGTAAAGATGAGTCTCTCACAAACACGTACATGTCGTTGTTTTGCACTAGGATGCACACAAGCCCAACAAGACTAGTCTCAAGGTATCCAGGTACCATTTTTTTTTTAAATGAATGGAAGTATATATGGAGATAGTTTAGTGTCTAAAATAAGGGGTTAAATACATCAAATATATATATAATTTCCTGATCTTTCTTATATCTCTCAGATATAGGACAGACACTTCAGAACAAACTTCCTTTAGATTTTTGGGGGGACTATCTATTTATCCATGTATGAAGCTGTTATTCAATGCATTTCCATGGGCTAAAAGCAATAAGGCCAAATTCAATGTTTCATCAAATAGTTTTGTATATATTTTTTGATACCTTAAGGGGTCCTAAACTCCAAATCAAATATCTAAATGATTACTGGTATGACCATCTTAAAATAATTCCATGTTAGTAGTTTTCTTGTGGTTTTTTTTGTTACGTTATCTTAATGTTCTGAGAACATGACTGGAAATAGAATCATGAGGAAACCTGAAGGAAACGTTATGCTGAAGTACTGAAATTCCCACAGAAGAACGTTGTTTGTTAATGTTCTCTGAACATTCTGAGAACATGACTTTAAATATACTGCTCAAAAAAATAAAGGGAACACTTAAACAACACATCCTAGATCTGAATGAAAGAAATAATCTTATTAAATACTTTTTTCTTTACATAGTTGAATGTGCTGACATCAAAATCACACAAAAATAATCAATGGAAATCCAATTTATCAACCCATGGAGGTTTGGATTTGGAGTCACACTCAAAATTAAAGTGGAAAACCACACTACAGGCTGATCCAACTTTGATGTAATGTCCTTAAAACAAGTCAAAATGAGGCTCAGTAGTGTGTGTGGCCTCCACGTGCCTGTATGACCTCCCTACAACGCCTGGGCATGCTCCTGATGAGGTGGCGATGGTCTCCTGAGGGATCTCCTCCCAGACCTGGACTAAAGCATCCGCCAACTCCTGGACAGTCTGTGATGCAACGTGGCGTTGGTGGATGGAGCGAGACATGATGTCCCAGATGTGCTCAATTGGATTCAGGTCTGGGGAACGGGCGGGCCAGTCCATAGCATCAATGCCTTCCTCTTGCAGGAACTGCTGACACACTCCAGCCACATGAGGTCTAGCATTGTCTTGCATTAGGAGGAACCCAGGGCCAACCGCACCAGCATATGGTCTCACAAGGGGTCTGAGGATTTCATCTCGGTACCTAATGGCAGTCAGGCTACCTCTGGCGAGCACATGGAGGGCTGTGCGGCCCCCCAAAGAAATGCCACCCCACACCATGGATGACCCACTGCCAAACCGGTCATGCTGGAGGATGTTGCAGGCAGCAGAACGTTCTCCACGGCGTCTCCAGACTCTGTCACGTCTGTCACGTGCTCAGTGTGAACCTGCTTTCATCTGTGAAGAGCACAGGGCGCCAGTGGCGAATTTGCCAATCTTGATGTTCTCTGGCAAATGCCAAACGTCCTGCACGGTGTTGGGCTGTAAGCACAACCCCCACCTATGGACGTCGGGCCCTCATACCACCCTCATGGAGTCTGTTTCTGACCGTTTGAGCAGACACATGCACATTTGTGGCCTGCTGGAGGTCATTTTGCAGGGCTCTGGCAGTGCTTCTCCTGCTCCTCCTTGCACAAAGGCGGAGGTAGAGGTCCTGCTGCTGGGTTGTTGCCCTCCTACGGCCTCCTCCACGTCTCCTGATGTACTGGCCTGTCTCCTGGTAGCGCCTCCATGCTCTGGACACTACACTGACAGACACAGCAAACCTTCTTGCCACAGCTCGCATTGATGTGCCATCCTGGATGAGCTGCACTACCTGAGCCACTTGTGTGGGTTGTAGACTCCGTCTCATGCTACCACTAGAGTGAAAGCACCGCCAGCATTCAAAACTGACCAAAACATCAACCAGGAAGCATAGGAACTGAGAAGTGGTCTGTGGTTACCACCTGCAGAACCACTCCTTTATTGGGGGTGTCTTGCTTATTGCCTATAATTTCCACCTGTTGTCTATGCCATTTGCACAACAGCATGTGAAATGTATTGTCAATCAGTGTTGCTTCCTAAGTGGACAGTTTGATTTCACAGAAGTGTGATTGACTTGGAGTTACATTGTGTTGTTTAAGTGTTCCCTTTATTTTTTTGAGCAGTGTATATCCATGATGAAACCTGGTGGAAACGTTATGCTGAAGTACTGAAATTTCCACAGAACAACGTTGTTTCTTAACGTTCTCTGAACTATTTGAGAACATTCCCAAATTGAAATCAGTTGGAGAACGTTCCTAGGACATTACCGAAAATGTATTAAGTGTAACCATGTTTGACCTTTTCGGAAACATTGTGTCTAAGTAATGATTTACCAAGAAAATATGTTTTTTTTGTCAAGTTCCTTAAATGTGCTGAGAATGCTCCAAACCCATGCAACTATCCTGCACCATTCCCAGAACGTTGTGGGAAGGTTGTATGCAAAATGACCATAGGACAACCACTCTCTCACCATGCATTAGGAAACATATACAGCAGTTCTCAGATGCAGTGCTCTTGACTTTTTCCACATTTTGCTGTGTTAAAGCCTGAATTCAAAATCAATTAAATATCAACACATCTACACACAATACCCCATAATGACAAAAATAAAACATATATTTTGATTTTTTTTATACATTTATTGAAAATGAAATACAGAAAAATCTCATTTACACTCCTGAGTCAAACCTTTGTAATCAAATCAAATCACATATTATTAGTCACATTCACATGGTTAGCAGACATCACCGGATTCCTGCCGTAAGCTCTGGACCTTTGCATCGGATCATCACAGCTAGCTAGCTGCTACCGAGTGGCTATAGTGGCTAATGCCCTTGTCCCGAAGCTAGCACCAGTTAGCCTCGAGACAGGCGCATCTCCCGGATAGCAAACAAAATTACTCCAGCTACAATATCTCTTTTGCCAATTGGCCTGGACACTTTGTCGACACGGAGCCCCGCCGAACCATTACGACTGGTCTGCTGATGTAATTCCGTCTGATGTGCCCTCAACCGGCCTTTGTCGTACGTCGGTGAAGATGCTTCTGCTAGCCCCAGCCTGCTAACTTTAGGAACGCGGTGTCCCCCACTTGCTAGCGTAGTAACAACTACCTAACGGCTTCCCTGTTTCATCTATTGCTTTTCACTGGACCCTATGATCACCTGGCTACATAGCTGATGCCTGCTGGACTGTTCATTAATCACGGTACTCCATTTTTGTTTATTTGTTTATCTGTCAACCCCAGCCTCGAACTCAGGCCCTGTGTGTAGTCAACTGACCCTCTCTGCCCATTCATCGCATTTTACCTGTTGTTGTTGTCTTAGCTGATTAGCTGTTGTTGTCTTACCCATTGTTGTCTTAGCTAGCTCTCCCAATCAACACCTGTGATTGCTTTATGTCTCGCTTTATGTCTCTCTCTAATGTCAATATGCCTTGTATACTGTTGTTTAGGGTAGTTATCATTGTTTTTTTACTGCGGAGCCCCTAGCCCCACACAACATGCCTCAGATACCTCTTTTGTCCTATTCCCACACATGCGGTGACCTCACCTAGCATAACTAGTGCCTCCAGAGATGCAACCCCTCTTATCGTCACTCAATGCCTAGGTTTACCTCCACTGTACCCACACCCTATCATACCCCCGTCTGTACATTATGCCCTGAATCTATTCTACCACGCACAGAAATCTGCTCCTTTTATTCTCTGCCCCCAACGCACTAGACGACCAGTTTTGATAGCCTTTAGTCGTACCCTGATCCTACTCCTCCTCTGTTCCTCAGGTGATGTAGAGGTTAATCCAGGCCCTGTGTGTCCCCAGGTGCTCTCATTTGTTGACTTTTGTAACCGTAAAAGCCTTGGTTTCATGCAGGTTAACATCAGAAGTTTGTTTTACTCACTGCTTTAGCAAACTCCGCTACCCCTGATGTCCTTGCCGTGTCTGAATCCTGGATTAGGAAGGCCACCAAAAATTCTGAGATTTCCATCCCCAACGACAACATTTTCTGTCAAGATAGAACTGCCAAAGGGATAGGAGTTGCAATTTACTGCAGAGATAGCCTGCAAAGTTCTGTCATATTTTCCAGGTCTATGCACAAACAGTTCAAGCTTCTAATTAAAAACATGAATCTCTCCAGAAATAAGTCTCTCACTGTTGCCACCTGTTATAGACCCCCCTCAGCTCCCAGCTGTGCCCTGGACAACATATGTGAATTGATTGCCCCCCATCTATCTTCAGAGTTCGTTCTGTTAGGTGACCTAAACTGGGATTTGCTTAACACGCCGGGAGTCCTACAATCTAAACTATCAAGGAATCCACCAGGTACAACCCTAAATCTGTAAACATGGGCACCCTCATAGATATTATCCTGACCAACTTGCCCTCCAAATACACCTCTGCTGTTTTCAATCAGGATCTCAGCGATCACTGCCTCCTTGCCTGCATCCGTTACGGGTCCGCGGTCAAACAACCACCCCTCATCACTGTCAAACGCTCCCTAAAACACTTCTGCGAGCAGGCCTTTCTAATCGACCTGGCCCGGGTATGCTGGAAGGATATTGACCTCATCCCATCAGTAGAGGATGCCTAGTTGTTCTTTAAAAGTAATTTCCTCACCATCTTAAATAAACATGCCCCTTTCAAAAAATGTAGAACTAAGAACAGATATAGCCCTTGGTTCACTCCAGACCTGACTGCCCTCAACCAGCACAAAAACATCCTGTGGCGTACTGCACTAGCATCGAATAGTCCCCACGATATGCAACTTTTTTGGGAAGTCAGGAAACAATACACACAGTCAGTTAGGAAAGCAAAGGCTAGCTTTTTCAAACAGAATTTTGCATCCTGTAGCTCTAACTCCAAAAAGTTCTGGAACAATGTAAAGTCCATGGAGAACAAGAGCACCTTCTCCCAGCTGCCCACTGCACTGAGGCAAGGAAACACTGTCACCACTGATAAATCCACGATAATCGAGAATTTCAATAAGCATTTCTCTACAACTGGCCATGCTTTCCTCCTGGCTACCCCAACCCTGGCCAACAGCTCCGCACCCCCCGCAGCTACTTGCCCAAGCCTCCCCAGCTTCTCCTTCACCCAAATCCAGATAGCAGATGTTCTGAAAGAGCTGCAAAATCTGGACCCATACAAATCAGCTGGGCTAGACAATCTGGACCATCTCTTTCTAAAATTATCTGTCGCCATTAGTGCAACCCGTATTACTAGTCTGTTCAACCTCTCTTTCGTATTGTCCTAGATTCCTAAAGATTGCAAAGCTGCCACAGTCATCCCGCTCTTCAATGGGGGTGACACTCTAGACCAAAACTGTTACAGACCTATATCCATCCTGCCCTGCCTTTCGTTGTCTTCCAAAGCTAAGTTAACAAACAGATCACTGACCATTTCGAATCCCACCGTACCTTCTCCGCTGTGCAATCCAGTTTCCGAGCTGGTCACGGGTGCACCTCAGCCACCCTCAAGGTACTAAACAATATTATAACCGCCATCGATAAAAGACAGTACTGTGCAGCCGTCTTCATCGACCTGGCAAAGGCTTTCGACTCTGTCAATCACCATATCCTTAACGGCAGACTCAACAGCCTCGGTTTCTCAAATGACTGCCTCGCCTGGTTCACCAACTACTTCTCAAATAGAGTTCAGTGTGTCAATCGGAGGGCCTGTTGTCAGGACCTCTGGCAGTCTCTATTTGGGTGTCACAGGGTTCAATTCTCGGGCCGACTCTTTTCTCTGTATACATCAATGATGTTGCTCTTGCTGCTGGTGATTCTCTGATCCACCTCTATGCAGACGACACCATTCTGTATACTTCTGGCCCTTCTTTGGACACTGTGTTAACCTCTCTGGTAACAGCCAGTGAAATTGCAGGGCGCCAAATTCAAACAACAGAAATCTCATAATTAAAATTCCTCAAACATACAAGTATTATACACCATTTTAAAGATAAACTTCTTGTTAATCCAACCACAGTGTCCGATTTGAAAAAGGCTTTACGGCGAAAGCACACCATGCGATTATCTGAGGACAGCACCCCATCAAACAAACACAGACAATCATATTTCATCCCGCCAGGCACAATACAAAACTCAGAAATAACGATATAATTCATGCCTTACCTTTGAAGATCTTTTGTTGGCACTCCAATATGTCCCATAAACATCACAAATATTAATTCCGTCGTTATATCTCCAAAATGTCAATTTATTTGGCGCGTTTGATCCAGAAAAACACTGGTTCCAACTCGCACAACATGACTACAAAATATCTCATAAGTTACCTGTAATCTTTGTCCAAACATTTCAAACAACTTTCCTCATACAACTTTAGGTATTTTCTAACGTAAATAATCGATAAAATTTAAGACGGGATAAACTGTGTTCAATACCGGAGGAAAACAAAGTGGAGCGTGCTTTCAGGTCACGCGCCTCAACCACAACAGTACACTTCACTCGACCCTCGTTCTGAACAGGGCTACTTCTTCATTACACAAAGGAAAAACATCAACCAATTTCTGAAGACTGTTGACATCCAGTGGAAGTGATAGGAACTGCAAGCAAGTGCCTTAGAAATCTAGATCTCCACAGAAACCCCATTGAAAAGAGAGTGACCTCAAATTTTCCTGGTTGGTTTGTCCTCGGGGTTTCGCCTGCCAAATAAGTTCTGTTATACT